>NC_138127.1:97776994-98448659 GCF_964188305.1 Podarcis bocagei
GCCAGCATGACTAAGCCACTTCTGGTGAACCAGACCAGCACACAGAAATGCCGTTTACCTTCCCGCCAGAGCGGTACCTATTTATCTACTTGCACTTTGACGTGCTTTCGAACTGCTAGGTTGGCAGGAGAAGGACCGAGCAACGGGAGCTCACCCCGTCGCGGGGATTCGAACTACCGACCTTCTGATTGGCAAGTCCTAGGCTCTGTGGTTTAATCCACAGCACCACCCACATCCCTTTTAACCCCTCCTGTACTGGACAGCAAACCCACCACAGCATTTGTTGAATAGGGGGCTTCCCCCATCACAAATCTGCCATTGCCCTCCTAACACACATTAGAAATTGGCATGTTTCTTGTATGTCAGGTGCCGGGTACCTTTGACCCTCCAAACACTGCTGAACTATAACTCCCATCGGCCCCAGAAAGCATGACCAAATGTCAGGGATGATGAGACTTGTAGCTTCCCAACCCAATACCCCAAAGACTCTTGTTGACATTTTACCGTTTAATGTATGTGTTTGTATTCTTTACAAATTATTTTTATTAAGTTTTCACATTACATTGGTACCTCAGGTTAAGTACTTAATTCGTTCCGGAGGTCCGTACTTAACCTGAAACTGTTCTTAACCTGAAGCACCACTTTAGCTAATCGGGCCTCCTGCTGCCGTCGCACCGCCGGAGCCCAATTTCTGCTCTTATCCTGAAACAAAGTTCTTAACCTGAAGCACTATTTCTGGGTTAGCGGAGTCTGTAACCTGAAGCATATGTAACCTGAAGCATATGTAACCTGAGGTACCACTGTATAAGAAAAGGGATAACATATAAAGAGGAAAAAAGAAGAAACTTCAATAATATACAGCATCATTGCAGGCAGGAAAATAAAATTATTACAATACATCCTTGTGTAAACAATTAAACTGTCAAACTTAAATGTCCATGTCCATGTGCAGGCTTCACAGAGGAATAGAAAGAACTATAATAACATTACTTTCTGTGGTCTCTTTTCCCAGTTTGTCTTAATAAATGTGAAGGTATATTCAGTCAGGTGTGTGATTATATATATATATATATCTCATACACCTGGCTGAGTATATTTTCACAGACTGCGCAGCTGCCTGACCATGTGCTTCCTCATTTGTAAATGAATTAAAATTATACCATGTTGAAACAAAAACATTTAAAAAACACAAATATAAAGTATTCAAAAAGAAAAAGAACAACATCTGGAAGGCCAAAGGAGACCCCTGGTCCCTCTCACAGAGCTACAATTCCCAGAGTGACTTGCAAAGAGAGAGTAATGGGTAAACTAGTCTGAGAATTGCAGCTTGGGGTGGAGAAAAGAGAATAGACCATCAACAAACTACATCTCCCAGAATTCTTGCCATGGCCTTGGATCAACTCGCAGCAAGCAGCAAGCCGTCTTAAAATACACGCGTCCAAAAGATAACAATAATTATTTCTCCTCTCTTTTTTTGTCCTTCTCTGAAACCTTTTACGGCACGATTTCCAGTCCTCTCCGCGGTCCACTCGCCGAGACACAATTAATAATTCACCATCGCGCTATGAATAATGAAAGCTTTGCCTCGACTATTTGTCATGTCATCCAGCCCGGACCGCTTCTGATCGACAGTCTTGTTTGTTGTACACAAACGCAACTGGCGCTGCTCCATAGGAAAACAAGCTTCCTGTCCATCAATCCCTGGGTGGCGGGTTCTTCCTGCTGCAGTTTCTTCACGCAGATTCGCACTAGGAAAGCATAAGGCGCATTTTGTGCCCATTCCCTTAAGCTCAGGCTGGCTGGTAGAGATCAAAGGTTGCATTGCTCGTGCGATGTTAAATGCACAACAAGCTGCTGAAAAGGAGGCAGAGAGGGCATTAAGTGATCACCTGCCATGATCACAGTTTCTAACATTTCCCGTCTTCTCTATAACATTGCATTTTGGCACACTAAGCAAAGTCTCCCACTCCTATCAGAGAAACTCTCTATACAGTGGTACCTCGGGTTAATTCGTTCAGGAGGTCCGTTTTTAACCTGAAGCTGTTCTTAACCTAAAGCACCACTTTGGCTAATGGAGCCTCCTGCTGCTGCCGCGCCGCTGGAGCACAATTTCTGTTCTCATCCTGAAGCAAAGTTCTTAACCCGAGGTACTATTTCTGGGTTAGCGGAGTCTGTAACCTGAAGCGTATGAGGTACCACTGTATATTCATGGCTTCAGAGTCTGGTCTGGGTGCAGACCCTCCAAGTGTCCCTATTTTCCAGGGACGACCCTGATTTAGAGAAGCTGTCTCCATTTCTGATTTGATCCTGGAATGTCCAGCTTTTCTTTAGGATGTCCCTATTTTCATTGGAGAAATGTTGGAGGGTGTGGAGTTATCCGACCCTTGAGCCATCTGAAGGCAATCCTTCAGTATAGGGAATTTTTTAAAAAAATATATTTAATGTTTTAGTGTGTGTGTGTGTGTGTGTGTGTGTGTGTGTGTGTGTGTATGCTGGAAGCTTGCTTGGTCTCTAAGGTGCTACTGGAAGGAATTTTTTTATTTTGTTATGAGTAGTATGTGTCCTTTTATTTAAAATGCATCTCTGGGTTATTTGTGGGGCATGTGAATTCATTCCTTCTTTTTTTTTCAAATTATAGTCTGCCCCCCTCCCCCAAGGTCTGAGGGACAGTGGACTGGCCCCCTGCTGAAAAAGTTTGCTGACCCCTGGACCCAGCCAATAAAGAATCACAGAGTGAACATAATGGAATCTCAAGTTTCTGTGCGATCCTGGCCAATCAGAAATCGCAAACTGAACATGATGAACTCACAGTGCTACAGATATGAGAGTATCACTGAAGGCATGTGCTACCAAACAGAGACAGAAAGGAAGCCGGAATAATACAAACAAATAGGCAAAGATTTCTCAAGGAACGTCACAAAGCTGTTTTTAAAAGCAGGTGGTTTTTGACACTGTCAAAAAACATTCATGAAAAACTGTTTCAACTCATCCCTAGTTCTAATTATACAAAATGCTTCTTTTTATCACCATATGGACTTGACAAGTGTATAGAAGTTAATTTCAAAAACTAGATAAGGAGACGTTTGCTGCTGGGTGTATGTGTGTGTTTGTGTGTCTGCTTTAATTACAAGCAATAAAAAGACCACAGGAGCTTTTTTTCCTCTTCAAACAAGGTGCAGCAACATGTAACAGTGAGGTTCCATTGCACTGTATCACCAGCAAGCTATGTAAATAAAACTTGTGTCTTAGAATCTTGTGAGTTAGAATTTAAGGACACAACCCGATGTTTTAGAGAGAAAATTGGTGAATCACTGGCCCATAGGCCAGGTCTGGAACCTCAAGCATTTTTGTTTGGCTCCCTAGACACCAACACCTGGATATAACAGTAACCTCCCTACTCCCTTGTAATTTTGAGCAACTGGAATTGAAAAGCATATTGCCTTTGACAACAGCATGCTAACGACTGAAGATCATAACAGTAATCTTTAGTCACAGGACTAAACTAAGCAGAGGTTAAGCAGAGTCTGTTAAGTCTGTTAAGCAGAGGTTGGGTAGCCATCTGTCATGTATGATCAAGTTGAGATTCCTGCACTGCAGGGGGTTAGAGTGGATTTCCCCCCCCCCCAGGATCCCTTCCAACGCTACAGTTCTGTGAGACCACACCTGGAATACTGTGCCCAGTTCTGGGCACCACAATTTAAGAAGGATCTTGCCAAGCTGGAATGAGTGCAGAGCAGGGCAACGAAGGCAATCAAGGGTCTGGAAACATTTTTGAATTGTTGATCCAAAGCCTTCCGTATTGTTAAAACAGGCAATCCCTTTATAAAATCTGTGAAGAGGGCCCTGCGTAATAAGTACAGGAACACAGAGCAGAGATATAAAGCTTGATAATGCACTGTCCAATTATCTTTTGATATGCAAAGGAAAAGCAAGGTTTTTGCAAATTTCACTGTTTGCCATTGCTGCAGTGGTGACACAACTTCCCAAGGTGGACATGTAACCTTTCTCAAAACCTGAGGTTAACAGGCTGGGCGAGGAGAGCGCGCTGCAGTTGCTAACATCTTCTGGGAGCTGTAGTTTGTTAAGGGTGCTGAGAGTTGTCAGGAGACCCCAACCTCCTTCACAGAACTACAGTTCCCAGAGTGGTATAACAATTGACCCCTCTTCCCAGGGAACTCTATGAGGCAAACAGCGGCCTTCTTACAACTCTCAGCACCCTTAACAAACAAACTTCAGCTCCCAGGATTCTGTGGAGTAAGCCATGGTTGTTTAAAGTGGCATGATGATGCTTAAAACATATACAGTGGTACCTCGGGTTAAGTACTTAATTCGTTCTGGAGGTCCGTTCTTAACCTGAAACTGTTCTTAACCTGAAGCACCCCTTTAGCTAATGGGGCCTTCCACTGCCGCCGCACCACCGCTGCGTGATTTCTGTTCTCATCCTGAAGCAAAGTTCTTAACCCAAGGTACTATTTCTGGGTTAGCAAAGTCTGTTTACCTGAAGCGTATGTAACCCGAGGTACCACTGTAGTCTGAATGTGGCCTGTGTCTACATAAAACCTCCATTGGGAAATAACAAGGCTGGACCCCTCATCCTCCATGCCTTCTCCCTAGCCTGTTGCTGCCATCCCTGCTTATCAGTCATGCCCAGTTAAGGCTTCAACTGCCTCTTATTTATCAAGGCCCCAACAATATTCCAGTGAAGGAAAAAAGGAGGAGAAATCAACCCCAGTTCTCAACCCCTGAATATTATTATTATTATTATTATTATTATTATTATTATCATCATCATCATCATCATTTTGTTTCTGATATCCTTTCCAATCGTATTTCAGCCTCACACACAAAAAATGGCATTTGCCTCAAAGTGGCTTATTTGAATTTTCATAAAATAAAATAAATGAAAATGAGTAATCCATAATGATGATAATTTGACTTATGGTATATGCTTTCTAGTTCAGTTGGGTTTCCTGTATTGATTTTTGAGCTGCAGAATTAATGAATTATTATTATTTTTCATGCAGCAGGCCCCCTTTGGGAATTTCAAGCTCTCGGAATATTATTGAATTAAGGTTGTTGGAGACAAACACAACACATTTCCTCCTTGACTGCTAGTCAGAATTCCAGCTGAGCCTTACTTCTGTTTACGATGTTCAGATTTTTAAAAATAAAATAAAATCACATAAATATATTGAGAGCATGATTCAGCAGCTTGATAATTTTTTTATTAATTAAACATTTCATGAATATGCATCCTTATCTATATACAGTCTCCAGAATTTTCATCTGAGATCATCATCACCGTCCTGGCCCAGTTGTTTGGAGGAAATGTGACCATTGAGAAAAACAAACCATGATTGGCAGTGGAGAGGGGGTGTTGCTTTTAACATTTATTGCTTTGTGTTAGCTTTATTCTCCATGGATTTCTCCTATCTTCCTTAAAGCAATAAAAGTTGGAAGTCATAGTTCCATAGTTTAACTATGGGCTGAGCAAAGAAGTATTTTATTTCAATAGTCCTGAATCTTCCAACATTCAGCTACACTGGATGTTCACAAATTCATGTGTGAGGGGAGAAGGAGGAAAACTATTCTCTGTCCCCTTTCTCCATGCCATGAATAATACAAATAATTAGGTGGTTGTTTTGGTTGTGGTTGTGGTGGTTGTTGTTGTTGTTTATATGCCATCCATCTGAATGGGTTGCCCTAGCCACTCTGGGCAGCTCCCAACAAAAAATAATAAAAATACAACACATTGCATTGCAGTGCAGTGCATTGCACAGTGCATTGCAGTCTTCCAAGCAGGAGATAACCAGAGCATGTACCACCCTGGTGAGACAATGTCCAGGCAGGTAGGGTCTCAGCTGGCGTTCCAGATGGAGCTGATAGACAGCTGCCCTGGACAAAGAACCGACCTGTGCCTCCATGGACAGCTGTGAGTCCAAAATAACTCCCAGACTGCGCACCTGGTCCTTTATAATTGAAATATACTCAGAGTCGAGAGTGGATTTCATGCTCTTTATTCAGCTCATAGTGGTGAGGAGAAATGGAAGTTCCCCCAGAATGTCTGCTTTATAAACATTAATTACACAATGGGCCCCATGTGATTGGCTAATTCCGGGATTCACCTGTAGGCCAATCAGGTTGCGGATTCCCTTCCACCTGGAGCTGGATTGGGTGGCTCCTGTGGACCAATCAGACTGCTGCATTCTGGATCCTATTGTTCTAGGACCAATCAGATTGCTGCATTTTGGATCCTATTCAACTCAGTACATAACAATAATTTTATAAACTTCCTCCATGTCGCTGACCTTTTCTCTAAGCTAAAAAGTTATCCCACACTTTCCACTGCATTTCCATAGTGCTTTTCTTCTCTGGGGGAAGCCATTCTGTTGTGCAACGCCTTCCAACCAGCTATCATTCTGCAACCCGCAACTGCCGGGATGCGATAGAATCCCATCCAAAAAATGCCAACTTTTTCCTTTAAACTTCCCTTGGAACAAAATCAGTTGCTTTCCAATTTGCTGGGGAGAAAATATTTCATTAGGAATTTGTACACTAGTTGAACTATTTTCTAATTCGATCATGGCTGAAACAGCATGTCTCTTTGGTTAATTCACTGTCTCTTCTCCAGTCTGTCATGATTAGATGTCATTCGAACCTAGGGTTTTACTCTTTTCACCGATGTCAAAGAAGAGGAAGAAGTCTGAATATAGGTCATTATTTTGTCTCTGGGTGAAAAGCTTGATTTGACACTTGTTTTGACTAACCTCCGCACTCTAATGCTTTGGGGCAGTAATAACTTGCATTAATAGCCTCTTTCCGCCGAAGTGGAGTTAAGTCCATTTATAACTACCATGATTAAATTGCTTGTCATAGCTTGGAACAGTGGAGTAGGTTGTTGTTGTGCTGAAAACATGAGGTGAATATAATTTCCACTTACTTAGCTGGGAAGGCAATTTGCATGGGTGATTAGAAATTATGATGGATGTCCACATTTCATAGGAAAGATTATGGTGGCATGTACATAGACTTGGGTTTAGAAACAGTTCCATCCCTGAGGTGCATCCAGAGAGGACCCAGAATCCATTCGGTGTCCCTCTTTGAAACAAACAAAGAACTGACCAAAGCGATAACTGCCAGAAAGCAAATTTCCAACAACTGGCTTCATTCATACAGGCCTGGGCCAGCAATGGGCTTTGAATGATGAAAGAGCATTGCGGGCATCCCTTTGATATGCGAATTAGAGACCCAAGCCATATATTTTTTTTTATTTTAACAATGTTTCATTATTTCACTTTTAATAGCCTTTAACTTTTTAGACTTTTTAGACTTTTTAGTGGGGAAGGTTTGGTTTCTGTGTGAGGTTCCTTTGGGCCATAAACAAGAGATCCTTTCTAAACTTGAATGTGCCACAAATGGCCCTCTAGGATGTTATTTTGAGTTAGCACCAGAGGGTAAAATCAGCTATTCCTGAAGATTCCTGGGAGATGGGAGACACAAGGGAAGTAAGACAAAGGAAGGAATGTCAACAGCCTGACCGAAGGCCTAGTTGCCAGGGGAATGGTGATACAATTTCAGACATTTCAGACCAGTTGTTCTGGGACACCACAAGGAAGCTGATATCAGTATGAAGCCATGCGTATTTAACATCCCCTGACCTTTCTTGATGTATGTAGAGGGATGTTTATGTTTTAAGAATGGTTAGATGTTTTACGACTCTTTGTGTGCTTTGCCTATAATACCCTTGTTCCAATTCTCCTTGTGGCAGATTTCTTCTCAGGTAGAACCCAACCATGTTAGGTTGAGCTCCTCCCTATTGCAACAGCTACAATAAATCCTGGGTCCCTCCTGTATATGGGAATTTCCTTGGTTCTGTGGTATATTTAAAAGGTGTTCCCTCACCTGGGTAACGAACAAAGTGGAGCAGAAGTAAATTCTCACCACACCTTCATTCCACCACAGAGGGTGAGATCCAACTGGTGCAATTGTACTTACAGAAGAGTTTTTGATCTAGTGAAGGTATCTGCTACTGGAAATGCAAAGGAGGTGATTTTGCCAGCTCCCCTTTTTCTCTCGCAACCCCCACCATCCTCACCTTAGAATTCTCTATGCGGTCCACAGAGACAACGTTAAAGATAATAAAACAGTGAAAACTTCATGATAAAAAAGAGGAATTCAGAAATAACAGGTCTGTGCTTTCATCAGCAATGTCACACAGGCAACAGCAAAGTTCATGGGATCTATCATTCCACATTATCTCAGAACCAGTGAGGGCAAGTGAGATGGAGAGCAAGGGCAAGTAGGACAGAACAGATGAGTCAACAGACTTTCAAAAAGGAGAGGCACTTCTGAAAACATTCGTGAAAAAGCTATAATATTGGTTTACTCACTCACATAGTAACTCCCATGAATAGAGCAAAAGAGCAATCTAAGGGCAGAAATTGGGTTGTGACGTAAAAGACTGGCTGGGATAATAATAGCTTTGAAGACAGCCATGAAAACCTTATTATTAAAAATCCTATATTTTAAATCACCATAATATTTCCCTCTCCTTAGCCACAGCTCTAGATCAATAGCCTCTTAGAATATACACCCCATGAAATGCTTTGTACAGGAGTCATAACAGTCTTCATATGCAATGTAACAAAAGGTTTCCAAAACCACTTTTAAACAGCCGAGATTGAATGTTAGAGCTGGGGTCAGTTCAGTTGCTCTCAGCTTTGCAAACGGGTAAATATGAAATGAATGGTTGTTTTTAATATATAAAAAAGCCCCTGTATCCTATCACTGTTGCCGGCACTCCAGAATAACTGGATTCATTGCTGGAGATTTAGGTAAAGACTTTGGGTAGGGGTGTATACCAGATTTCAAACAAATAAATCAAAGGCACTGGCCGAGGTTTAACAAAGGCGACCTGGAAATAATCCAGACATTTCAGACGATTTCTGAACACCCATTCAACTATTTCAGTAGGTCTGTGTTGTAGTCAGAGAGCCTAGAAATCCTTTGGAATAAGCTCCAGAATGCAGAATAAGATTGATAGAGGGTCATAGAGTAGCAGGGGCATCAAGAGTGGCAGGACGAGAATGCCCTGGTAGAGGACACTAGTGGCTACTGGGAGGCAGGAGACCTCAGAAGACCTCAGCAATCCCATGGAACACTGGGAGGAGCTGCTGGACAATAGGCCAGCAGGAGAGCCACAAGTCATCATACAATACCTGGAGGTCACACAGCCCTCCAACACAGTGGGAGCTAGGACCCTGGAGGAACAGGACATCCCTGCTGTCTCTGAGGGCCAAGGGCTTTGTAAGAAGGGGAGCTGGGGCATTCATGGTTGCCACAACTTCCCAGAGTGGATGCTTGCTTGATGTGAGAGTAGTGGGGAAGAGGACCATGGAGGCCGGAGATCGACAGAGGCGCAATGGCTGATGGGTGGCGAAGGCAGGAGGAACTCACAGGGTATCAACCTTGCTGGTGCCTTGAGGACATCAAGGCAGAGGTCTACAGCACAGCTAGCTGGTGAACTGGACTCACCAGCCCAGTGTAGGACTGGGATCTCTCCAGAGTCAGAACGGATGTGGCACGCTTGCCTCAGCACTGAACACCAACCAGAACATAGATGTAGAGTTTAATGTTGAGTTTTCTTCCCTTCATCAAGCAAAGATCAGACTCCTATACTTGTGGGTCCCTCCCAAACCTGTAATCCTGTCTCTGTTAGGTTAGAAGCTATAAAAGGAAACTGGCTGAACCAGCCAAACCAGTTCCTTTGTTAAGGCAATGGGCTTAGCTAGCCAGTTAAGTACTTCCATTTACAAGTCTGAAGAATGAACTCTGTTGTCATAGAGAGAAATGGGTGTGTCTTTTCCTACCATACCGGGCTGGTTGCTACGTCATGGATACATACATCATGAGACCTGCGGGTATAGGCGATATATTCATTCAATAAATAATAATGATAATAATTATTTGTATTCCACTTTTCCGTAGTTAAAGCCATGCTCAAGGCGGCTTACAACCTAAAAAATACATAATTACAAATGTAACAAAAGCTGTCATAAACGCATCAAAAAGGACACAACCAAATTGAACAATCTCCACATAAATTATAATAAAGATGCATAATATTGATCTTGAAATATACTCAGAGTCGAATGTGGATTTCATGTTCTTTATTCAGCTCATAGTAGTGAGGAATGAAAATTCCCCCAAAATATCTGCTTTATATACATTATTTAGACAATGGGCGGCACGTGATTGGCTAATTCTGGGATTCTCCTGTAGGCCAATCGGGTTGCAGATTCACTTCCACCTGGAGCTGGATTGGGTGGCTCCCGCAGACCAATCATACTGCTGCATTGTTCTAGGACCAATCCGACTGCTGCATTCTGAATCCTATTGTTCTAGGACCAATCCGACTGCTGCATTTTGGATCCTATTCAACTCAGTACATAACAAATATCAAGAACAGCAACAAAAACCCAAAGCAATACCCCACCCCAAAGTTGCCACAGCTTCTGTAGCTGGAGTTAGTCAGGGCCCCACCTTCTCATACCAGTTAGAAAAAAGGCCTGCAAGGCATGGAGCAGGTCTTGCAGGACTCACAGCCAAGATGGTCGTCCTAGCATGGAGAATAGGTCAGAAGGTCAAGGGGAGTTTCCAATGGGCATCAGTTTGAGGATCGTGAGAGCAGAGTGCTGCTTAACTAGGTGGGGCTTATGCAGCAGACCATGATTTTTAGTGGTCTTATCAGAAAAATATTGATTGGTTGGCCACCTTATTAATCTCAGATAGCCACCCACTCTCTCTCATTGAAGCCTTTCACAAATAATTACACTGCAATCTCTGCTCAGAAATCCTCACTTTCTTAGCTGCAGGTCAAAAGCAGGCATTTTAAAAGAACGTATTTGCTTGGACCCAAAAAGTTTAACATTCCTCCCAATGCATTGTCCCTCCAGCTATTAATTTCTTGTCTGAAAGGTTTTCGGTGGGATTGAAAGCTTCTGTCATTAAGTGTGAGGCCATTACTCTGACCTCTATTTTGTCTTGGTTAACCTTATATTCTGAACAATAGCCCTTGCTCAAGGCAACCTCTTATTTTCCAAGTTTCTCAAGATTGGGATTTTAGCAGGACTTGGGAAGTGTCAAGGCTATTTTTCAGCACTCGAGACTCTATTCAATAAAACATTATCTCCAGGATTTCTATTTTCCCTTCTTTCTGCATTCAGTTGCTTAGTTGATGCCCCAAAATGTATATTATTTAGTGTAATGGTTTCCTCTGGGCTGACCAGGGCAGGCCTTACTTTTTCCTGTAATAAGAGAGGCAGCATTATATTGGGATGACTATATATTCAGACACAGAATCATAACTGAGGAGTGTTATGATAAAAGAGGAAGGGCTTTTACAGTGGTGGCCCCATAGCTTCGGAATGCATTCAAATAGGGCAAGGAAATTCAGGCCAGAGGTGAAATGTGGCTCTCCAGACCTCTCCATCTCACAGTTGGGACTCTTCCACACCAGCCCACATGGTTTTCCATGCCCTATATAATTCCTACAACAACCTTGTGGTGTAGGTTAGGCTGAGACAGAGTGAGAAGCCCAAGGTCACCCAGGCTGTTGAGAAACCCAAGGTCACCCACAATATGGCTGTTGATTTGAACTTGGGTCTCCCAGGTCGCTATCCAAGATTTTAACTGCTACATCACATTGATTCTGAAGGCTGTGCAGCCCAGATTTATACTCCAAATGTAAAAACCAAGCAAGGAAACAAAGTGGAAAGTGCAAAAAAGAATCTTAAAAAAAAATCACAGAAATGGACTCCCATATTTGCCACCAATGACTGGGGTGGTGAATTTTCATGTTTACTGGATGTTGCTTCTGTAAATGGTGGTGTTGCTCTAAACTCTGTTTAGCGGTTATACTTTTTTCATTGTGTATTTTCATATTTCAGGGCAGGGGTAGACAATGCGGTACCCTCCAGATCCTGTTGCACTACAACAGTGTGACGCGGCAGCTAAAAAAGCCAATGCAATTCTGGGCTGCATCAATAGGAGTATAGCATCTAGATCAAGGGAAGTACAGTAATAGTGCCACTGTATTCTGCTCTGGTCAGACCTCACCTGGAGTACTGTGTCCAGTTCTGGGCACCACAGTTCAAGAAGGACACTGACAAACTGGAACGTGTCCAGAGGAGGGCAACCAAAATGGTCAAAGGCCTGGAAACGATGCCTTATGAGGAACGGCTAAGGGAGCTGGGCATGTTTAGCCTGGAGAAGAGGAGGTTAAGGGGTGATATGATAGCCATGTTTAAATATATAAAAGGATGTCACATAGAGGAGGGAGAAAGGTTGTTTTCTGCTGCTCCAGAGAAGCGGACACGGAGCAATGGATCCAAACTACAAGAAAGAAGATTCCACCTAAACATTAGGAAGAACTTCCTGACAGTAAGAGCTGTTCGACAGTGGAATTTGCTGCCAAGGAGTGTGGTGGAGTCTCCTCCTTTGGAGGTCTTTAAGCAGAGGCTTGACAACCATATGTCAGGAGTGCTCTGATGGTGTTTCCTGCTTGGCAGGGGGTTGGACTCGATGGCCCTTGTGGTCTCTTCCAACTCTAGGATTCTATGATTCTATGATTCTATAAACATCCTCATCCGCCCAGCATTGATCATGCAGGCTGGGGTTGGTGATATTTGTAGTACAACATGCCAAAAGCACCTTGTTGACTACCTGTGTTTTAGGAACACAGGAACCTGCCAATAAACTGTGGATCTGTGGCTATCTAGCCACAGCCATCTAGCTTGGTACTGCTTGTATAACTGACTAATAATAATATTTATTTATTTATACCCCGCCCATCTGGCTGAGTTTCCCCAGCCACTCTGGGCGGCTCCCAACAAAGTATTTAAAACACAGCAGAACATCAACCACTAAAAACTTCCCCAAACAGGGCTGCCTTCAGATGTCTTCTAAAAGACAGATAGTTGTTTATTTCAACTGACTCTCCAGGCAGGACTCTTTCCTAGCAGCCTGTCTAGAGATGTTGGTGACTCCTTTAGATACAGGGCAAGTGTCCTACCACTCAGCTACATCCAAGGAGGCCAAAGAACAGGATCAGAAATTGCCCATGTTGGCTTATTTGTTCCCTACCCAGAACAGAAATCAATGCAGTGAATATGGTGGATATTGCTGTTGCTTTGCGTTCAAACAATATGTAATAATAGATTGTGTTCTCCCTCCCCTTTGCATTCAAATGAATGGAGTGGAATGACGGAATGACAATAGAATAGAATAGAATAGAATAGAATAGAATAGAATAGAATAGAATAGAATAATAATAATAATAATAATAATAATAATAATAATAATAATAATAATAATAATAATAATTTTATTATTTAAACTCCGCCCATCTGGCTGGGTTTCCCCAGCCACTCTGGGCGGCTTCCAACTGAATATTAAAAACAATACAGCACCAGACATTAAAAACTTCCCCAAACAGGGCCACCTTCAGTTGTCTTTTAAAGTCAAATAGTTCTTTATTGCCTTGACATCTGCTGGGAGGGCATTCCACAGGGCAGGCGCCACTACCAAGAAGGCCCTCTGCCTGGTTCCCTGTAACCTCACTTCTCGCAGGGAGGGAACCGCCAGAAGGCCCTCGGCACTGGATCTCAGTGTCCGGGCTGGATGATGGGGTGGAGACGCTCCTTCAGGTATACAGGACCGAGACCGTTTAGGGCTTCAAAGGTCAGCACCAACACTTTGAACTGTGCTCGGAAACGTACTGTAATGTATGTAATGAATTATGTAATCATCTATGTAAATTTCTCACATGTGGTTAGTGAGATGAATGAAGTAGCTTTTGCCAGAAGGTGAACTGCATCGGAAGAGAAACAGCTTCATGTGATGAACACAGAGCAGAACAGAAAATGATGCCATTCTCCTATGGTGAATATCCACCTCTCTCAATTTCATAGTAAATAAGGGTAAAAATGATTAAGTGCAAATAACATAATAATAAATTATAGTGAGCAGTTTACTGCTCCATTTCTTCAGCCTAACCCAAGCTCTCCAGTGACTGCCTGAAACGATGAACTTGAGCTGTGCAAACTCAGCATATTTTTCCAGGAATGCATCTCAGTAAATTCAATGGGACTTGCTCCTTAGTAAGTGTGATTAGGATTGAAGTCTTAAGTTGGATCCTTGCATTCCCTTGACTGTGTGTGCAGTGAAACAAAATTTGGCCATAAGGTGATTTGGAAACGTACGGAATGAAAGTCACTGCGTTAGTCCAAGATTATCTTAAAGCACAGCACTAATACCAAGAAATACCTAAATATCACTGTCTTTTGTTAGGCTTGATCTGGATTTGCGTGGCGAGTTCCCGCCCCCTCCCAGGAAGAAATAAAGACACAGGACACCAAGAATTTAGGTTAATGGGCGAAATATGGCCACCTCATGAGAAGAAAAGACTCCCTGGAAAAGACCCTGATGTTGGGAAAGATGGAGGGCACAAGGAGAAGGGGACGTCAGAGGGTGAGATGGTTGGACAGTGTTCTTGAAGCTACCAGCATGAGTTTGACCAAACTGCAGGAGGCAGTGGAAGACAGGAGTGCCTGGCGTGCTCTGGTCCATGGGGTCACGAAGAGTCGGACACGACTAAACGACTAAACAACAACAATACCACTCTAATATTTCTTAGAACGTTTTCCCTCTCCCACCAAAAGGAGCAGATGGAGAGAATTGCAGAACAGACCTTGGTCTGCTTCTTTGACAATTCTCTTTCCATCTTCTATGGCAATCACTCGTAGCCGAGTAAGATTGTCTTCCATAAACATGGTTTTAACAATCAGTTTGTAGGTGACTGTGGAGGCCAATTTTCCATGAGCCTACACAGAGACACACTCACACACACACACACACACACACACACACACACACACACATTTTTGTTTCTGAGAAGAGATTGGCATTGCATCCTTCCTTCCAAAAATTTCCTTCAAGGGCTCTTCTGTTATGCAGTAGAGTGGCAGCACTATCATAAATGCAAACAAGGAATGGGTGGATCAAGGACTGTGTACACAGGCTGAAGCCATGAAGCCTCTTCTCCCACAAACAAGTACTCTTGGGATCACAGCTTTTCAAAGCCACAAGCCTGGCTTCTCTATAGTCAACAGTGTCTGGAAACTCAAACTGATGCTCTCAAAACTTAAAATGGCATGTTAGACAATGTACTCGGCCCAACCTCATGTTTCTGCAGTATTGCTGGAAAAATCAATTCAAATAGAAATGAATTATTATTGCATACCCTCCAACATTTCTCTGATGAAAACAGGGATGGCCCTTCCATCATCATCATTATCATCATCATCTTCATCATTCCCCATCCATTGGACTGGGTTGCCCAGCCACTCTGGATGGTTTCCAACATACATAAAAACATAATTAAGCATTTTAAAAACTTCCGTATACGAGGCTGCCTTCAGATGTCTTCTAGAGGTTGTATAGTTACGTATCACCTTGGCTCAGGGGTCATATAACTCTATACCCTCCAACATTTCTCCGATGAAAATATGGCCACCATCATAGCCATACCCTCCTCCTGCCCCCCTAGCAGTTTGAAAGCATGCAGTGCAAGTAGATAAATAGGTACCGCTCCGACGGGAAGGTAAACGGTGTTTCCATGCACTGCTCTGGTTTGCCAGAAGCAGCTTAGTCATGCTGGCCACATGACCCGGAAGCTGTACGCCGGCTCCCTCAGCCAGTAAAGCGAGATGAGCACCGCAACCCCAGAGTTGTCTGTGGCTGGACCTAACGGTGAGGGATTCCTTTTCCTTTACCTTTACCTAGCCATACCCTCCAACAGTTCTATAATGAAAGCAGGGATGTCCTAAAGAAAAGCAGGACATTCCAGGATCAAATCAGAAACCGAGATGGGACTGTCCCTGAAAAATAGGGATACTTAGAGGGTCTGGTATTGTTGCTATCAGCATTGTACCAGAGTATTCACACTGCTTTGAGTACATTGTTGCCATAATATGTACACATATTATCCCTACACCTGACTTCATCTATGATGTCAGGTCTACGACAGGTGGGTGTGACTTAGCTAAATGGGGAGGACTGGGAGACCTCAGTAGGCCCACTGGTTGGTGGTTTCCCAACCCTGAGTTAGACCTTTTGGCTTATCCAGCATGGCTCTTCTGAAGTAATTTGCCCATGAGCAGAATCTCATCTCCTCTTCCAAAGTATGGGAGGACTTGGAGAGCAATAACATTTAGTCCCTATGGCTCTAAAGTTTGAGTCAGGCAAATTCATTTGCTCAGCCAAGTAATTACGAATTTCAGTAATATCATCACTCCTTACATAAACAGAATTTGTTGTATGGTTCTCTGAATCTTAACTTAGAAACTTATACAAGGGCATTTCTCCAGACGACCTGATGTGGAAAGCATTCCCTGAAGGTACAAACTTCGAAAACCAACTTGTTAGTACACTAATGGATCCGAAAATGCCCAGCAGAGCGACCTTTAGTTTAGAGCTGATGGTAATCTTTGCACAAGGCTACAAAATGTAAAATCTGACTTCTTCTGTATGGTATATCAGAGGCTATAAAGCTTCCTATTACCTCTTAGTGCACATTCATCACACACAAACAATTTTAGCAACTTTTCTGGAGCCAAAATTGAGCATTTGCTATTTTCCCTCCTGAACGATCTCCAAAGGAGGAAAATGTTTGGAGGAATTAAATCGGACCATAAAAACCCTCCCGGTGAATGGCACCAAAGTTTTATATATTACTTTTATTCACTTGCGTAGTGATGTTGTATTTACATCAGTAAAGAGATCATGTCACCAAGTGAAATATGCAATGGGAGAAGCAAACTGGTGCCTGCTTCCAGGTGCCCTGATCATCGAACCTCTTACTTTTGGCAGATAAATGTCTCTGGAGAATGATTCATGTGCATGCCACTTATGAGAAACAGCCTCCCTTTAGTGCATATGTTAGCACAATAATTCATAGTTCATGGCAGGAGCAGATAATTTTGCATGTGCCATAAAACAGCCTAGGAATAAAACACAAATCAGGCAGTTGAGAACACTTCAGCTTTTCATGGCAATTATACTTGTGATGTGGATAAAGAAGCATAGAAGCATTGAATTGTAGAATTGGAAGGAACCGCGAGGGTCGTCTAGTTCAACTCCCTGAAAAGCGATGGTGTGAGGGTTTGATTAGCTGCTTGTGCGTGAAAACGCGCTCCCTCAGAGTTTGTGCGGCCCCACAAACCTCCGTGTGTGACGGAGCTCCTCAGACATGTCTGCTCTAGTCACTAGTAGAGTCCGACAGTGGCTGCCTGCGGAAGCGTTTCCAGCAAAGAAGTTCCTTAACGGAAACGCGTCTCCTGGACTCACGGCGTGACAGTTTCCTGCGAGGTATGGGTCTCCCTATGGGAGACTCCGATACCTCCCCACTGTTCTCGCTGGAAGCCTCCCTGAGCCCTCCCTCCTGCTCGCATTCCCTCAGAGACCCACTCCTCCCCCTGCTGGTCCCTGCTTCAGCAGTTGAGTCTCTTTCATCCTGCCTGAGTCCCTCCACCACCTGATGCTCTGATGGCAGTTCCCTGACATCCACTTCCCCTCCAGGGCCCCCCTCACCCCCTCCCAATTCCTCCCCCCTGGGAGGTGAAGGGCTAAAACCCCGAAACGAATCTTCCTCATCTTCTGACGTCTCGAACAATTCTCTCCATCGATCGTCGTCCTGGCCAGCTGAATCCTCCTCCTCTTCAGAATCTGGGAACCCCTCCAACTCCTCTTCCTCGTCGGTGGTGGCAAAGTATTCCCTTCGGAACCTCGCTACAGGCTGAGGTTTACGTGGGAACCTCTGATGAAAAGTCTCTATTAAAACCTCGTCATTGACATCCTCTGCCCTAACCCAGGTGTTTTCCGACTCCGGTTCCCCTTCCCACATTACCAAATACTCTACTTGATCTCCCTTCCACCTGGAATCGAGGATCTCCGCTACATGGTAGCTGTGTTCCTTCTCCTCCATTGCTGGTCCCCTAGTGACCCTCCCCTCACTGTCTCCTCTATACGGTGACAGCAACGACCTGTGAAAAACTGGGTGCAGCTTCATGTGGTTCGGTAACCGGAGCCTGAAAGCCACTGGATTGACCTGCTGTATGACTTCAAACGGACCCAGCCTTTTGGGTCTTAATTTCTTACAACCTCCTTTGAATGGCAACCCTTGGGTTGACAGCCACACCTGGTCCCCCACCCTGATGCTTTCACCTTCCCTTCTGTTTTTGTCTGCTTGCCTCTTATATTCCTCCTTAGCCCTGTTTAAGTTGAGTTGGAGCTGGCGATGGATCGCTTCCATTTCTTCCACGAACTGCTCTGCAGCTGGAACGCTCCAGTTCTCCCCCTCCCCCCCTGGGAAGGCTCTGGGATGGCACCCGTGATTAGCCAAAAAGGGGCTCATCCCCGTGGACACGTTCTCTGCATTGTTGTAGGCAAATTCTGCCAACGCCAGCTTCTCCACCCAATCATTCTCTCTGTCATTAACATAACACCTCAAATATTGTTGGAGAACCCCATTTGCTCTTTCCGCCTGCCCGTTGGTTTCAGGATGACGGGCCGTCGAGAAATTAACCTCTACATGCAGTAAGCTCATGAGCTTCCTCCAGAACCTGGAAGTAAATTGTTTCCCTCGGTCTGAAACCACCCTCAAGGGGGCGCCATGCAACCTAAACACATTCTCTACAAACAATTTGGCGGTTTCTTCTGCTGTAACCGCATGTGAGCAGGCTATGAAGTGGGCCATTTTAGTTAACAAGTCTACTACAACCATGATGGCTGTTTTCCCTCTAGACCTTGGCAGATCAGTCATGAAATCTATTGCCACTGCTTCCCACGGTCTCTCAGGTGTGGGCAGTGGTTCTAATAAACCAGCCGGCGCCTGCCTCTCCCCCTTGGCTCTTTGGCATTGTTCACACCCTCTCACATACTCCCGCACATCTTCCCTGACCTTGGGCCACCAAAATTCCCTGGTAACCAGCCACATGGTTTTGTGTTGCCCAAAGTGCCCTGCTGTGGGGCTATCGTGCAGCTGCTTGAGTACTTTCTCCCTCAATTCCCCTTCAGGTATATATAACGCTCCCTTATAATACAATGCCCCATTTCTCTCCTCAAAACCACCGGGTTTGTCTTCCTCCCCTCTGAGATCCCTGAGTTTCCCCTGGGCGTATGCATCCTGCACCGTACCCTCTACCAATTCCCTTTGCCCCACCAAAGTCGCCCCACACACCCAGCGGTCCTCTGGAATGATATGGGTTTCTTCAGGTGCTCCCTCCCCCTCCAAATATTCAGGTTTGCGTGAGAGAGCGTCCGCCCTAACATTCTCTGGGCCTGGCACATAACAAATCTCAAAGTTAAATTTGGAGAACTCTTGGGCCCATCTCAACTGCCTTTGGTTGAGCACTCGCGCCGTTCTCCAGTACTCTAGATTTTTATGGTCCGTGCACACTTGCACTTTATGTTGTGCACCAACTAGCAGATGCCTCCATCTCCGGAACGCCTCATGAATAGCAAGCAGTTCTCGGTCGTACACCGTGTAGTTCCTCTCGGATTTGTTCAGCTTCCGCGAGAAGAAGGCACACGGACGCCACTCCGACTCCTCCTTCCCCGGCTGCAGAAGAAGCACCGCCCCTATGGCTCTGTCAGATGCGTCTGTTTCAACCCTTAGCTTCTTTCGTAAATCCACATGCAGAAGTTGTTCTTCAGAGGCGAAGGCCCTTTTCAGTTCCTCAAACGCTCGCTCCGCCTCCGCCGTCCATACAAACTTCTTCTTACTGCTGAGACAGTCAGTGATGGGCGCCGTCAGATGGGCAAAGTTGCGGATGAACTTACGATAAAAGTTTCCAAACCCTAGGAACCTCTGCACATCCTTCTTGGTTTTGGGTGTTTTCCATTCCAGCACTGCCTGTACCTTGCCGGGATCCATGGCCAATCCCTTGTCTGACAGGCGGTACCCCAGGAATTCCACCTCCTTGGTATGGAACCGACACTTCTCCAGTTTGACCCACAGCCTGTTGGCTTGCAGTCTGCTCAACACTTCTCTGACGTCTCTCACATGTTGCTCCTCATTCTCAGAATACACCAACACATCATCTAGAAAGGCAACGCAATTCTTGTAGAGCAAAGGGCCCAGCACGTGGTTCATAAAAGATTGAAAACACGCGGAGCCTGCTTGTAATCCAAATGGCATAACGAGGTATTCAAACGCCCCCAAAGGGGTAAACATGGTGGTTTTCCATTCATCCCCTTTCCTTATGCGTATCAGGTTGTACGCCCCCCTTAGATCCAGCTTTGTGAAAATCTTTCCCTTCCTCACCATGGTCAAAATATCATCAATTCTGGGCATAGGGAACGCCACCGGTTCAGTCACTGCATTCAGCCGCCTAAAATCACATACAAGTCTCGGCTTGTCCGCATTTTTTTTGTCCACAAAGAACACTGGGCTCCCCCCTGCTGCTTTGGACTCTCTGATGAAGCCTCTCTTCAGGTTCTTGTCAATGAACCCTCGCAACTCCTGCATTTCCCTGTCTGACATGGCATACAACTTGCCCACGGGAAGCTGTGCTCCAGGGAGTAAATTGATCTGACAATCAAAGGGTCTATGAGGTGGTAGTTGGTCAGCTTCCTTCTCACTGAACACGTCGCTGAGATCTGCATACTGTGGTGGTACCTTCACCTTCCCCATTACTTCAGTCCCTGCTAGGGTGGCTTGGGCCCCTACTGAACCCTTCTCCCCTTTGCAGTGTTCTAGGCAATGTGCTGAACCAAAGGACACCACTCTTTGATGCCAGCCAACCAGCGGATCATGTAGAGCTAGCCAGCTCATTCCCAAAATAATGGGAGCGCCCCCCAGGGTGGCCACATTAAACGCTATCAGTTCTGTGTGCCTTGCCACCCTCATTATCATTGGGACAGTCTGCAAGCGGACTCCTCCTCCCAACAACTCCCTGCCATCAATCGTGGTCACCTGCAGGGGGTTGCTTAAAGGGATGGTCTGTATCTGGTGTTCAGCAGCAAACTCCTTGCTCATAAAATTGCAGGAGCTGCCTGAGTCCAATAGCGCCTTTATTTTTAGGGGGTGCCCATTCTGCAGCTCTAGCGACACTTCAATCACTAGAGCAGGTCGAGGAGCTTCTGGCACGGGCACTTTCACTGCTCTTTGGCCTGGCTGCAGTGCCCCAATTGTGGCAACCAGGCGTTGGCTTTTACCTGCTCCGCTCCCCCTTCTTCTCCCCCCTCAACAGCTCCCACCATCCCTTGCCATTCCTTCCTCTGGGGGCAGACTCTGGCAAAGTGGCCTGGCTGTTGGCAGAGATAGCATTTCCGGGGGCCTTTTCCCTCCTTCTTAGCTCCCTCGCTGGTTTTTGAAAATGCGCGCGCGCGCGCTGTTCCGATTTCCATCGGCTCTGCCGGCGGGAAAGCTGGCTCAGGAATGTCTGGAATGCGGAACTCCTTCCAACGTTCCCCTCTCCCTTCCCGCCTCTCCAAGGCTCTTGCCTCCTGCCGCGCTCCTATGGTCAGCGCAGATTTGGTCAGCTGATCCATAGACTCCGCCCTGGGGCTCCGTGCCAGCTCGTCTTTCACCCCCGAAGAAAGACCTTCTTCAAATAGCATTTGAACGGGTGCCGCCGATAAATCCCAACTCAGTCTGTGAATCAGCATGGTAAACTCAGTCCAATATTCACGGACAGATCGACTCCCCTGCTTACAAGCCATTAGCTGTCTGCGCACCACCCCTTCCTCAATATCGCTGGAAAACATGATATCCATTGCACGAAAGAACTTCATTGTGTCCTTTAGTATGTCATTGTGCGTTGCCATTAGGGGTCGAACCCAGTCTCTAGCCCCTTTCTCAAGATGCCCAATTACAAAAGCAACTCGCGATTCCTCATCAGGGAACTCATCGAACTGCACATTAAGGGCATATTGCATCTCTGTCCTAAAAGCATGGTAGTCCTTGGGGTCCCCCCCAAATTTCTGCACCAATCCTGGTACCTTTCTGGGGAATTGAGTGGCTCTCCCCTTCTTGTCTGCATCCTGAGCCCTTCTCTCCTCCAGCCTCGCCGTCTGCAGGGCCAGTTGAACCTCCAACGCTCGGTATCTATCTTCCAAGCTTGGACCAGCTCCAGCCCCTGCTCCTCCGGTTCCGGTTGGTTCGCTCATGATGCCTTCTCTTGCACAGGCAGCGTACAAAGACTGTCGGACTGCTGTGAGGGTTTGATTAGCTGCTTGTGCGTGAAAACGCGCTCCCTCAGAGTTTGTGCGGCCCCACAAACCTCCGTGTGTGACGGAGCTCCTCAGACATGTCTGCTCTAGTCACTAGTAGAGTCCGACAGTGGCTGCCTGCGGAAGCGTTTCCAGCAAAGAAGTTCCTTAACGGAAACGCGTCTCCTGGACTCACGGCGTGACAGTTTCCTGCGAGGTATGGGTCTCCCTATGGGAGACTCCGATACCTCCCCACTGTTCTCGCTGGAAGCCTCCCTGAGCCCTCCCTCCTGCTCGCATTCCCTCAGAGACCCACTCCTCCCCCTGCTGGTCCCTGCTTCAGCAGTTGAGTCTCTTTCATCCTGCCTGAGTCCCTCCACCACCTGATGCTCTGATGGCAGTTCCCTGACAGATGGTGTTGAAATTCCTAACAGTGGCCCATTCAAGGTCATGGGAAAGTGACTTTTTAAGGAAGGAATTCCCTTTCTGGTGAGCTTAACTTTTAGAATGGCTTAGTTGCTGTTTCACTGGATGTTTTAAAGAGGGGTTTTGGAGCTGGCTGGCTGCATCTTCAGCCACATGTCACTGTCATTAGAGAGTCAATGTATTTTTTTCCCCTTTCCACACTAATGTCACATTGTGCTCAAACTGAGAAAAGTTTGTGGCTGTAGTCAGAATCCTTACATTACATTTATTACATTTAAATACCTCCTTTTTCCTCCAAGGAGCTCAAGGTGATGTCAGACTGCTGCCAGCGATTCCCACGGCCGGTGTGCCCAGGAATTTACAAAGACAAGGAATATTCTTATCGTCTGCTTTTTATTCAGTATTTACAGAGAGAGGCTATAGAACCCAGCCTCTTGGATAACAGCATTGTCTCGAATGAATCTCCACACAAACACACCCACCCACCATATCTTCCACTTCCTCATTCGTCAACCTCAACTTCTGTCAGGAGTGCGTGCAGGAGCCAGGCCCTGTGACCAGTAGGGCTTCACAGGACTGGGGCCTTCCTAAGTTTGTTCTGGAGAGGCAAGGCGCAGCCACACAGGTGAGGCCACTTGGTAACTCACTGTACCTGGTGGCAAGAGCTGGGAAGGGATATAAGGTCAGCATTTCCCTTTGGCTCTTTGCCACAGCAACATGTTTCCTGTTGCTGCCTTTGGCTTCTTGCTTCCTGATATCGGACCTCAGCTTCTTGGCCCCTTCATCTCGACCCTTGGACCCTTGACTTTGTGACTCCCTGCTTCCTGATCCTCAGATCCCTGGCTTCTGGACTCTCGTCCCTGCTCCCACCCCACCATCTTGCCCCTGGTCCCGATGTCCTCAGCCGGGACATCGATCGCCCATAGACCAGACCATGACAACATCTCTCCTAAGGATACTGAGAAGTGCCCTCTCTGTCTTTGAGCTCTTTGCTCTCCTATATTCAAGAGTTGCTGAGTTCTGGGAGAGGTGGGGTCTGGAATGCTTTCTAAAGACACGGTGTCCATCAGCTGTTGCCCTCCTGGTGCTACCTCCTCTTCCTCCTCTCCCATGATTTCCCAACTTTCTCCCTCATCTGCCTCTGAGCTGTGATCTCCCTCAAACCTCCCTCAAATCTAAACTGTCTTCTTCTTCTCTGGAAGGATCCGACTGGGGAGGTGGTCTCCACCATTCCTCCTCTTCCCAGTCCCTGACAGGTGGTGCACATGACCTAACCTACCATGTGAGGTAGGTTAGGCTGAGAGATTGCGACTGGCCCAAGGTCACCCAGTGAGCTTCATGGATGAGTGGTGAGTCGAACCCTGGTCTCCCAAGTCATAGTCCAACCCTCTAACCACTACACCACACCTACAAACCCTTGTGTTCCTTCAGCCAGGAAATATAAGGAGTTAGGAGCTTGTGCACAGGGATAGCCTTTGCTCAGATTTGTTTGTGCCTTGTCGTCTTGTATATAATAGCAAGTATTCTGGAATTCTAAGCTTGTGGAAGTATAGGAGATGAGAAGAAGGGATTGGAAGAGAGGAACCACATGTGTCTATCTGAGCTATGCCTCGTCCCTGAGCAACTCCCATTGTTATCTGCCATGGTCTTTTTATAAAAGTGGCCAGCACACACCAGTCAGAGAGAAATGGTGTGCAATGGATGTTTCCCAAACTATGCCTCTATTTAAAAAAGCAAAATAACTCTCTAATATATCCCACACAAATGAAAATATATTGAGGATCCATCCAGGCTATTTCAAAAATGTTGAAAGAAAAAACAAGTGTTTTTCAGTACATTATTCCAGAAAAGCAGCTGAATAATGGCTATGTCATGTGGAAGTATGATCATCCTGCCCTCCGCAACTGTATAATACCATGTTCTATCTTCCTCTTTGCCTTGCTTCAGGTATTCTCCTCTGTGTAATCATAACCAGGATTTTGCATCCTGGCCTTGCCTCTATGATTGTGTCTCTCCTGGCGTCCCCCAACATCCTCACATTTGGGGGGGGGACAGGGTTTGGATAGAGTAGCCAGTTCTGTATATATATAACTCTCCCATGGTTAGAACCATGCATGATCAGGGTTATGAATCACAGGCAATGCCAACATGTATAGATCAGGCCCAGGATGGATATGATACCATCCCACCAAAGTATGGTTCCAAAGTTTCTTTTGCAGGAAGAGCCATAGCCAGCTTAACTAAAACGGGGTGGATAAAAATCTATAATGTTTTAAATTAAAAATTGGATCTGTTTTCAATGAAGTATTTAATTTTCTTATATTTTTAATTAGTGTCTCTTTTTGAAACTGCCCTATAATGTAAAATGCAAGCCGCTCTAAATTTATGCTTATAATCACTTAAAGCTGAATCATCACAATCCCTATGTGCTCTTTTTATGTTCCCGAAACAACCATAGAGGAAAACAATATCTGGCTTATGGGGTTAAGTATTATAAATGACACAATATGTCTTGTATTGCTGCATTGCTATGGGTTTCCGGCTGAACCCAGAGGCTAGCAATTTATCATAGGCACTAGAATCCAGCAGACACCATTCTCTGCCTTACCAAGATCATCCTCTAATCTCATACAACTGATCTTTTAACCCGTCCTGCTTTATGCCCTCCACCTAGCTGGGCTCTGCAATGTGTTCGGTTCTCAAATTACGACTCCTCGTAACTGAACCCACCAAACAGCATAGACATTTAGTTTCATCCTCACAGCGAAATCCTTTTGTCCAGTAACTACTTGTTTGCCAACACATGACATCAGTGTTAGAAAACCCGGACTGGCTTCCTGTCTAGTTCAAAGTTGTTCTGATGTACAAAACTCTGAACAATTAGGATACCTAAAGAACTGACTGATCCCCATTTCCCAAGTCAATCGATGATATCATCTTTGTTGTTGTTTAGTCGTTTAGTCGTGTCCGACTCTTTGTGACCCCATGGACCAGAGCACGCCAGGCACTTCTGTCCTCCACTGCCTCCCGCAGTTTGGTCAAACTCATGCTGGTAGCTTCGAGAACACCATCCAACCATCTTGTCCTCTATCGTCCCCTTCTCTTTGTGCCCTTCATCTTTCCCAACATCAGGGTCAGAGATCATCTAGTGGAGCACTATTAGTGGGTCTCCCTATTGCAGATATTAAGATTGAGCAGTTTGAAGCAACTGGAAACAGAAGAACTGATTGTTTTAGGGAAGAAATCATTGTCCAGACCAGGGGTCGGCAATTTTTTTTAGCCACGGGCCAATCCTCTGTCCCTCAGACCTTGTGGTAGGCCGGAGAAGCAGCACCGGGGGGGGGGGCTGGAAGGAGAGGCGAGGGGGGCAAGTAGTCCTCCTCCCCACCCCCCAACCCCAGCCCCAGCTGCTGCACTTACTCTTGTCATGGGTAGGCAAAAGGAGCTCATCCGCTCCTCTCTCTGGCCCACAGGAGCCAGGAGGAGGGAGGGAGGGAGGAGGAGCCGCCGCGGTGTGTATGAGGGAGAGGGGGGAAATGGAATGGCGCAGGGGGAAAATGGTGCAGCCCAGACAAACAGAATCCCCACACCGATACTCAGACAGACCGCGGGCCGGATCCCAAAGGCAATTGGGCATGATCCTGTTGGGATCACAGAATGCTGTGTAAGATAGTAAGTCTGCAGGCTCGAGTTTACTAGCTGATGCAACAGGCTGATGCAATCAGCCTGCAATACTTTCTATGGAGGTGCTGGGTCAGAATGACTCAGCAGTAATGTGCTGACAGTTGATTGGCTGTCATCGGTTTAAAAGGGAAACCTGTCCAGCAGTAAAGGTGGTGGTGTAGAGGAGTGTGGTCAGAGAGAAAGAGTCTTCCTATTTGCTTTAAGGTGCAGCCAGGTACTCTATCTGACTGTATGAACTGCTTCTGTAGATATTTGTGTATATATAGCTCACAATAAATAATACTGCACTGAAGAACCTGGGACTCTGAGCATTTCTGCTAAAGCGCCGCAAAGAATTCGCAACAGATCCGGCCCCCGGGCCTTAGTTTGCCAACCCCTGGTCCAGACCCATAAAAATGTTATACAAACTTTTACTTGCAAAACTTTCTTCATAACTGAATTAAATGTACATCAAATGTACATTAAAAAAATTCATGCAATCTTTTTTGCTGTTCAGCACAGGTTCAGCATCTTAGAAATATAAGATTCAATTCAATTCAAACAGACCTATAAGCAAATCTCTCTCTCTCTCTCTCTCTCTCTCTCTCTCTCTCTCTCTGTCTGTCTTTCTCTCCATTTCTCTTGGGACAAAAAAACTCAAAGGCAACTCCTTTCAAAACGGAGATTTGCAACCAAATACCTTTGTCATCTGATCTAAGGTTACTCACATGTTAGCTAGCAGGAAGCAACAGTAGTTAATTATCAACTAGTTAAAGCTTGTTTTTAGCTTCAGTGCAATCTCTCCATATTAAACCTTTTCACCAATACACATTCAACCATTCCCATTCAGTGTGAATTAAAGCAATTATACTTTAAACTCCCATGGACCAGAATCATGGGAATAAAGAGTTGTGTTCAGGGTGATTAGTGTGATTCTATGGAACTACCACTGAGCTATGACCCTTCCCCTGGTCAAAGACATATCTAGTCCAGCACTCTGTTCTCAAAGCAGCCAACCAGATGTCCATGGGGAGCCCATATATAGAACCTGAACGTAACAGCAGTATATATGGAAGACTGTACTGCAGAGAAATATCTAGGTGGGACGTGTGGATAGATGGAATTCTTTTGAAAGGAGAAGTTTCTTGATGGCCTCTTTTATAATATTTTTATTAATTTTCACAAAAACCTTACATTAAAGAAAGAAGCATAAAATAAAACATTTAAAACAACTGTATACACAGTATTGAATCTACATTATGGGATTAAAGTCTTTATCTCTGATTATCTCCAATATTGAACATTGTCTGTAACATTATAAGTGGGGTTTTTTTAAAAAAAATCCTGCTAATGTATTAACTTGTGTACATTGCTTTTGTAAATATGCAATAAACCTTTCCTATTCTTTTTTATATTTGTTGTCATCTTGATTTCTAAGTTTCCCTGTTAATTTAGCCATTTCAGCATACTCCGTTAACTTAATTTGCCAGTCTTCCTTGGTGGGGACTTTTTCTTCTTTCCAATGTTGGGCTAGCAATATCTGGGCAGCTGTCGTTGCATACATAAACAAATTCTTATATTCTTTAGGTAGATCCATTCCTGTAATACTTAATAAAAAGGCTTCTGGCTTTTTAACAAAGGTTAGTTTTAATGGGTCCCCCCCCCCCAATTCATTATACAGTAGTACCTCTGGTTACGAACAGGATCCGTTCCGAAGCCCTGTTCGCAACCTGAAAGGAACGCAACCCGCGTCTGCACATCTGTGCACACACGGGTCATGATTCACCGCTTCTGCGCATGCACGTGACGTCATTTTGCGCGTCTGCGCATGCGCAAGTGACGAAACCCAGAAGTAACCCTTTCCGCTACTTCCGGGTAGCCGCAGGACGCAACCTGAAAAAACGTATCATGAAGCAAACGTAACAAGAGGTATGACTGTATATCATTTCCCAGAATTTTTAAAATAACCTTACATTGCTACCACATGTGATAAAATGTACCTTCTACTTCTTTTCATTTCCAATACTTATTTTCTCTTGTTTTATACATTTTTGCCAATTTAATCTCCTGTTGGAGATTCCCCAGATGGGCAGGGGTATACATTATAAATTATTATTATTATTATTATTATTATTATTATTATTATTATTATTATTATTATTATACCGGTGTTAAATATACATCATTTTCCTATAATTCTCTTTAAGTAAGGTCTTTCCATAGTCTTTCCCAATGTCATCTTAATATTATGTCCCACATCTTTTGCCCACATCTTTTGGGCAAAAGGTGTCCTGATGGCTTCTAGGTTCCTTTGACCCTTAATACAATTATTTTCTTGCTTATCTCTGAAATTAAGGGCTTGCCCATACTTCGGCTTGTCCCATGTCCAGAAAGCACAGGTGTACTCATCATATACTCATGGGTCTGATTGGTTTTAGCTTTCCCCCAGAAAACCTGCTCTTTAGTGCTAAATCGGAACAAACGTCAATACAGGGTCGTCTTACCCATAGGTGCTAGGGGTGCGGGGCACCCGGGTACCAGGCTCTCAGGGGCAGCAGGCCGAGAGTCCTGGGCCCAAGAGTTGAGTCTGGAGAAGAGCCCACCTGTTGGCTGGAGCGCCGCCGTGGGCTCTTCTGCTGCGGGCGGCTCTGCGCCACAAGTTCGGGGGTGACTGAGCCAGCAAGACACTGAGGCGCGCCTGGGACTGGGCAACCTGGGGGGGGCTGCCAGGTGGATCTTTACACCCCAGCGCCACATATTGACAGCCCTGCGTCAATATGGAGAAAACCCAACTGACGTTTGTTCCGATTCAGAGGTAAAGATCGGGTTTCCTAGGGGGAAAGCAGCAGAAGTGTGGGTGAACCCTGAGTGTGGGCCTGCTGAAGTTTTCCCGATGCTCCTCCACCGAACCTTCCCACCCTCCCTCATTTATTCATCATGCATTTTCATCAGCAGCTGTTTTATTGTTACCAACACATGAGCAGCTCCGAGTGCCGGGGATGTCACCAAACTGGCTCTCTTATTAAAAGGCAAGCCTGGAGATTCTTCATCCAGAAAATACTGCAGCTGCTCCCGGTGCTGATATATAATGTCGAACCGCCAGCCGTGAGAACTGTGTATAATGCCTGTTCAAGATGAGGAGTTGCAATATCAGAAAGGAATTTCTCTGCATATGAATTCTATTGTAATCCTAGCAGCGGTTGCCCTAGCTTAGCTGAAAGGAGTGTGTTTTTAAAAAGACAAACCATGGTGTCAATTTCATGGGTGTTTCTGCACGCAGGCACCCCGCCCATCGAAGAGGGGACTTTTTCAGAAAGTGGAGCTGCTTCCAAAGATGCTACAGATGTCAGAGATAAGGTTTGTAGAAACAATGAAATAATATTTATTACGTATTAACGTGCCTAAGCGGCTAGGGGCTCTGCAATAAGAGTGGCAAAGCAGGCATAGGATTTAAGACAACGTTTTACAGAAGGAAAGCATAATACTGTACTAAGAGATTAAACAGGAAAAATTGGTAAAGAGGGTGGAATGTGTTAAGTTTAAGATAAAGAGATGTCATACAAGAGCCATGCAATAACGTAAACTGCTATAGAATAAAACAGCAATAAATGCAAAACTCTCAGGAGTATTCGTTTTGATTTGTATCTACAATCAACTGACGGAACTAATTGGCACAGTATACCCTTTACCTTTACCTTTACTCTGACAGAACTTAAGATATTTTTGAAGATCAAATGGATGGATGCATATATATTTAATTAATATTTAAGGGAAGGGTTCACCATGTTGTGAACCGCCCTGCAGCCTTAGGATGAAGGGTGGTGAAATATACTTGGATTTCATGCTCTTTATTCAGCTCATAGTGGTGAGGAGGAATGGAAGTTCCCCCAGAATGTCTGCCCCATGTGGGCCCCACGTGATTGGCTAATTCTGGGATTCACCTGTAGGCCAATCAGGTTGCGGATTCACTTCCACCTGGAGCTGTATTGGGTGGCTCCTGTGGACCAATCAGACTGCTGCATTCTGGATCCTATTGTTCTAGGACCAATCAGACTGCTGTATTCTGAATCCTATTGTTCTAGGACCAATCAGACTGCTGCATTCTGAATCATATTGTTCTAGGACCAATCAGACTGCTGTATTCTGAATCCTATTGTTCTAGGACCAATCAGACTGCTGCATTCTGGATCCTATTGTTCTAGGACCAATCAGACTGCTGCATTCTGAATCCTATTGTTCTAGGACCAATCAGACTGCTGTATTCTGAATCCTATTGTTCTAGGACCAACAGACTGCTGCATTCTGGATCCTATTCAACTCAATACATAACAGGTGTCATGCAAATTTAATAGATAATAATATTTCAAGATGTCTGAACCCTCAAGTTCAGCACTTCAGTGCATATACGTGACTCCCAGGTGACAAACTCCAGGGAGCAGACTATTCTTGTGCCATTTTCTGAATCTCATTGGGGTATCAGATGCCTAAGAAAGGCTGCAAGGAGGACCAGAATGCAACTGTGCTCTCCACAGTTGTGGTTCCCAGCAACTGGTATTCAGAGGCATACTGCTTCTGATAGTACCGTTTGTTCCAGAGGTCCGTTCTTAACCTGAAACGGTACTTAACTGGAGGTACCACTTTAGCTAATGGGGGCTTCCTGCTGCCACCGCGCCGCCAGCATGCGGTTTCTGTTCTCATCCTGAGGTAAAGTTCTTAATCTGAGGTACTACTTCTGGGTTAGTGGAGTCTGTAACCCAAAGTGTTTGTAACCCGAGGTACCACTGTACATGGAAATTGTGGCCAGTAGTGAGTGATAGCCTTCTGTCCCATGAATTTGTCTAACCCACCTTTAAGTCGAAAGTTGGTAGCCAGTGCTACGTTTTGAGACAGATCCATGGAGGATAAGACGAATGCCTCTCAGTACTAATTGCTGGGAGTCTTGCCAACCATATTCCTGGACCAATGTTCAACCTACCCTACAAAAGCTGGCATCTTATGATTTTGTAGCCTTTTTCAAAATGGGTATCCAGAAAAGAAAAGGGAGGTAGGGAAGAGAAGCCAGAGAGAGGGTGTTTTGGTAATATATTTCTCTTATGCGTTCATTTAAATTATTTTACAAAATTTGCCACTTGTTGGCACCCTTCTCTCTCGGGGGGATAATGGAAGAGTGTGTCTTTCGGGGTGAAGTCAAACAGTTGGAGAGTTATTGCATCTGCTGTGGCTGTAGAGCATGGGTAGAAAAACTAAGGCCCAGGGGCTCGATCCGGCCCAATCGCCTTCTAATCCAGCTCGTGGATGGTCCTGGAATCAGCATGTTTGTGATGGCCTGGGGATCTGATTCAGAAGCTGAACCTGAGGAGTCCCAGCCTGCATAGGAGTCCCCGCCTCCAGGGCCGGCTGAGCCGGGGCAGGGGCTTGAATCTGAAGGGCCTGCACCTGTGCCAGGTCCTCAGGAGCAGACACCAAATGTATCCACTCTGGCTCCGGAGGTGATTGAAGAGCCATTGCCTGCAGGTGCGCCTCTCCCAGCCCTGTCAGGGGAAGGTGAAGCTGCCCCTGGGTCCAGTAACCCTCCAGCCTCTCCTGAGCTGCAGAGGCTCAGGGCAGAGAGGAGGAGGGAACTAAGTTCTCTCAGGAGGAGTGCTCGCCTTAAGGCCAGGAGAGGTGGGTCACCTGTGGGCCGGGACTGCCCCTGGTCTCAGAGGAGATAAAGGCCAGTCAGCCCAGTCCCAGGTTGCGGGAGCAATGACGTTGGAAACCTGTTTCTGCCAGCACCCAGACCTGTTCTTCCGGAGTTCCTGACCACGCCCAGCTTCTTGCTTTGGACCCCGCTTCCCCCTTGGTGGACAGTCTCCAGACCCTCGGCCCAGGACCAGACTTTGACCACGCCTCACGGTAACACACCCCCTCCCCCGGTCCAGCACAATGTTTTTATATGAGTAGAATGTGTCCTTTTATTTAAAATGCATCTCTGGGTTATTTGTGGGGAATTCATTCATTATTATTTTTTAAATATAGTCCAGGCCGCCCACTCCAACAAGGTCTGAGAGACAGTTGGACTGGCCCCCTGCTGAAAAAGTTTGCTGACCCCTGCTGTAGAGGCAAAGCCCCTCTAAGCACGTTACAAAAGTAACCACTTTAGTTTTCTCCCACACGTTCTAAAAATAGGATCTGACGTCTTCAGAAGCATCTCTAGACTATCTCATGGTTTTGAAATCAGTTGCTCATCCTGTTTGATTCCATTCCGTTTTCTGACTTCTACGCCCTTTTAACTACCCATATCAAAAGACAAAGGGAGAAAACTATTACTGCCCCATCTGCTTACGTCTCTCTGGCTACACACCAATCTCGAGATCACAGTGATGGCTTTATTAGGGGCTGAGTTTACAATTTGGCAGTCTACCCTGCTGTGGTTATGGAAGATCAACCTTCTCAATTAAAATTCACTTAAGCAGATTTGCCTGACGCCTGCCACTTATGGTTACTGCCACAATGTCTTCTCTCTGGTTCAGTCATGATTATCTTATCACAGATAATTCCTAGTTCTGAATTCCACCCTGGGAGGTATTTCCGCACGTTACAGCCGCAGCAAATTGTGGATTGTCACTTTGGATAATTGTTTGCTAAAATATACAAGACCGAATGCAAATGTCTGGGTGTTTTGTTTTGTTTTTTTTAAAAAAGAATTATCAACAAAGTGCATCTCCCAAAAGTGTCAAAGGAAGCGCTATCTATCGCAAAGATGCCCTACATGATCTGTGAAAAGTGATACAGTGTATATGTGAGAAAGCAAAGGAGGTCCACAATGCCACACCACATTTCCTCATGCAGATATTCCAGCCATCTTAATTGCCTTGTGCTTATAGGCATATGTCATTTATTCCTTTAAATTTCTAAACCACCAGCGCACTGAGAACAATCAGGGTGGTGTGCAATATAATATGTTTACATTTGCAGTAAAATATGGTAGGGCTGCCATATTTCAAGAGGTAAAAATCCAGACACAAAAGGTTGTGCAGCTTTTTAAGGGCAATTGCTCAATAGCCCCTCCGCTGCCGCCGAGCCTGAACCAGAGCCCTGGGTTACCCACGCCAGAGCCTGAACCAGAGCCACCCACAAACTTTTTTTTAAAAAAGGTCAGAATCCAGGACATTTGTTTTAAAATGTAAAATTCCCCTTGAATGGGCATGTAGGACCCCCCAAAGAGGACATGTGTCAGGATGCTGTCAGCAGCTCCCGGCTGGTTGCCCAGGAAAGTATAAAGACAATGAAAAGTTTCTTATAGCCCTTTTTTATTTCAAACTTTACAGAGAGAGGCTATAGAACCCAGCCTCTTGGATAATGGCATTGTCCTGAGTGAATCTCCACTCCCCTTCTTTCCCACTTCCTCATTCATTATCGTTATCACCTCCTCTACAGGTGCCAATAAGTGCCTTCTGTTTTTGAGCTCTTTGCTCTCCTACTTTTAAGGCCCGCCAGGTTTGGGGAGATGGAGGGTCTGGGGTGCTTTCTAATGACAATGTGTCAGTCGAGTGTTGCTCTGGTTCCCCCATGATTTCCCAACTTTCCCCCTCATCTGCCTCTGAGCTGTGACCGCCCTCAAACCCCTGTTGTAAATCTGTACTGTCTTCCTCTTTGTCCTCCCTGGAAGAGTCAGGATGGGGAGGCAGTCTCGACCATTCCTCCTCTGCCCAGTCCCTGACAACATGTCTGGGAATTCCCATATACCGTATTTTTCGCTCTATAACACGCACCCGACCATAACACGCACGTAGTTTTTAGAGGAGGAAAATCCATAGGCATGCCACCCGTAGGCATTCCCTCCATAACACGCACAGACATTTCCCCTTACTTTTTAGGAGGAAAATTTTTTTTCCTCCTAAAAAGAGGAAAAAATTTAAGGACTATTTACAAAAATACTACAAGTTATATGAATGTTGAGAATTTGCTAAGCTTTTGGGAAAAACATGCTTCAGTACTGAGATTGGTAAATGATGGAAATTAAGTTATGATTTATAAAAGCATAAATTGCAGACTATATAATCAAATGAAAACACAAAAACATTTGAAATAAGGTATTAATTTGCTGTTTATTTTTATTGTAAAGAAAGCAGGGGATGGAGGACGTGGGGAAGTCCGGTTGATTATGAAAATTGATTTGAAAAAGTGAATTTTCTTTTATATTTTCTTCTTTTCTTTGTAAAACCGCTTTTGCTGTGTTACTGACGATGTGATCTGACCTTGGAAAAAAAAGCAATAAAAATTATTATTAAAAAAAAAAATACTTTTTAGGAGGAAAAAAGTGAGTGTTATGGTGCAAAAAATACGGTATATGGCAACCCTAAATATGCCAGATTTATTGGTTATGATGATTTGGAAATTGGTTTTAATGTATTGCTGTATTTTATTGTTGAACTTGTGTCAAGTTCTGTTTTCTTTAGTGTATTCTGAACCACCCTGCAGTGAGTGAGGCTGGTGACTTTTATCAACATGCCTAGTTTGTCATGGAAACTCCTCTCCTCTCCCTGGAAGATTACCTCCATAGTTTGGTGGGGACTAGTTGGAAACGTACTCCTGCTGGTCTAGCAAATCCTAGCAGTTACGCTGAGCCGTTGATCGATTGTTTATCAATAACTATAATTTATGGAGCAACTCCCCTGTGAGGAAAGATTACAGTCATACCTTGGGCTGAAGTAGCTTCGGGTTGTGCGTTTTTGGGTTGCGCTCCGCGGTAACCTGGAAGTAACAGAACACATAACGTCCGGGTTTTGCTGCTCGCGCATGCACAGACGCTCAAAATGACGTCATGTGCATGCGCAGAAGTGGCAAATCGCAACCCACACATGCGCAGACACGCAGACGTGGGTTGTGTTCACTTCAGGATGCGAACGGGGCTCCGGAATGGATCGCGTTCGCATCCAGAGGTACCACTGTACAAGGTTTGGAGCTATTTTGTATAGAAAAATGGTGAATAAGTGGAGACAAGAGGGGGTGTGCACACAGAGCAAGTGGATCAGGAGTAGCTTTTGTTTCACAATCCTGCAGCTCAGGGCCACCCAGAAATGCTAAATGTTGGAAAATTCAAGGTAGACAATAGAAAGTACATTCTTACACAATGTATGGTTAAAGTACTGCTTCCACAACATGTAGTGATGGACACCATTGTGAGTGGCTTGAAAAGAGGGTCAACAAATTCATGGAGGCCATACATGATGGCTGCTAGTCATGATGGCTTTGCATTACAAAGTCCTCTCTCATGGGTAGATCTTAACACAAAAAGAAGAGAACCCTCCCAGCTCTCACCTGGGAGTTTCCCTTTCTCCTCCCAGCTTCCCACCCTGAGAGATCTTCCCTTCCTGGTCTCTCACACAGGGTCCTTCGTCAACCATCTATCACTTTCATCTGCATGCCGTCCCCTCATTAACCCACAGTAGAGAGCAAGAAAAATCAGAAATACATTGTTTCCATTGTCTCCTTCTGCGCTTAAAAAGGAGTAAATGTAATTGAAAATTGAAACTAACTTTATTGTTTGAATTGTGCTTAAAAGGATTGATACAAATAGAAATTGTTTCCCCCTAGAGGAAGCCTTTGAAATTGTTACATGAGCTGAGCGGGGAATTTCCAGCTGTAAGACAAGACCGTGAGAATCTGGGATTGACCTTGGACTGTTAAGAATATTGACAGAAGAAGCCTTAGTGGTTGCATTATGTAAGATTAATGACTCACTGGAACAGCTCCATAGGAAGACGGATGTGATGATTATAAAAATTGATAACTTGGAACAAAAAGTGACTAACTTGGGACAAAAAGTGAATATTAATACAGAAACTATTCAGGAATCAATACAGGGATCTACCTTGACATGACAAATTGAGGAGAAGGTGGGGGAGAAAGTTGTTAGAGCCCCAGCCTCACAGATGCAATTTGATGACAATAAGTGGATGCCTTTTATGACTGAATCTAGAGAAGGCCAGACTTTGAGGATTGGAGTCCCGCTTGGACTGGAGAAGGAAATTTGGATAGATCCCTTCATGCAGGGATTTATTGACTTTTGGGACTTGGACGTGGGTCAGGAGGAGACTGGAGTTGTGGGGACTGCCAGACTTGGAGGAACTTTGAAATATGACTGGAAATATCTCATGAATTTCAGTTTTAACTATGGAGATTTGGCTGATTTGTCAAGAAGGAATAAAAACATTGCTAGATGGGAATTTCCTCGAGATTTACTTTTCAGCATCAAAGGAAGGAAAATAAGAACAAGATCAGGAGAAGACAAAGTAAAGTGCATGTATAAACATGAAGAAGACTCGCAGAAGGGACTTGGAAAAGAGTAAAGAGCCTCGGACAGAAGATCACCAGGTTGATGGACTATATGGAATTAACGGAAATGACTGGCAGAATCCGAGACCAGGGAGAAAAGACAGTGGAAGAATATTGGAAAAAGTTTAAAATCTATATATGGAAATAATGTAAAATTAATGAATGTTAGAAAAATGTTGGAAGGAAATTATATGGCTTTAGTAGAAATGTTTTACAGAATTAAGCATAAATAAGCATTATAGTTTTAATGGAAAATAAGGTTAAAATATGTTAAGATAATCATATGACAGAAAATAGAGAAAGATGGAAAGGATTTGCTGAAACAATTAATAGAAATGGAATACAAAAAGGGAGGTGAGAGGAGGTCAATGAAACAAGGGAATGAAAGAGAGGATATTGAGATGGTATGATGTGTGTTTTTTGAACTGTTTTTGCTTTTGTTTTGTTTAATGTGTTAATGTTGTGTTGTGTATTGTTTATATATTGTACTGTATGTTTTCTCTTCTTTTTTCTTCTTTTTCTTTCTTTTTTTTTCTTCTTTCCTATTTGTAAGGTTTAAAAGTAATAAATATTAATTTTAAAAAAAAACAGAAGCAAGAGCAAAGGGGAAAAAACAAAAAGGGAAAGTAACAGAAGATAAAAGGAATAAAGGAATGAGAAAGGAACAAATGAATAAAAAGAAAGAAAGAGAGATAAGGAAAAAGAAATAAGTAAAAAGGACCTCTAACTTTCTGTCTGTCAGTTGTATATACAAGAATATTCAAAATGTTCACTCCAAGGTGGTCTCCAGCTCCTTCTGCTAGGCGATGTTTCTCTAGTCTCCAAGTCCAGGCATCTCAAGTTCATTCATTTTTCCTTCCACACAAGTCTAAAAGAGGTTTTCCAAATGCTATTATCAATAAGTCAGCAATCGTCCATCCTCTGGTCCAGCATAGCAACTTTACCCCCAATATTAAGAAACAATAAATACTTGATCTTTATTCCCCCAGGAGTCTCTTCACTACAGTCATATACTGAGGCAATAATCCATAGCAGTCCTTTCAGTGCATTGGAAGTTTATCTCGGTTCTTCAGAGATCATTCAATAACCAAGTTGATTTACGGATTGTCTCTCATTCATCACTGTATCTCTGTCAATGGGAGTGTTGACAGGAGACGTCTGATGGACCATGATTCCTCCCAGAAGAGATCCAGAGTAGCCTTATGGATGGACAAATCTCTCAGTTGGGGGGGGGGGGTTCTCCATTTCCCACTCTTCCAATCTTCAGTTCAGTACACCACCAAATATATATATATTTGTAAACTGTTTTGAGATTGGTTGGTTGGTTTTTGCAATCAAGTGGCATATAAATTTTATGAAATAAAGAAATAATAAGGACTCACAGGTGGGGATCATAGCTGTCAACCGTCCCTTATTTGGCGGGAAAGTCCCTTATCCCAGCGCCGTGTCCCGCTGCTGTCCCTTATTGATGATGTCCCTTAAATTTCCCAGGTTTCAAAGGAAGCAGCTCCTCTCCCTCCCTCCCTCCCTGCCAGCCAGGGAGGAGGGGGACTCCAACTGTGTTTCTTGGCTGCGTTGCTCACCCAAGAAGGAGTCTAAGAACAACTGGGGGGTGGGGCTTTCATGCCTTGTGCCAATCAAATCGGCCGCGTTGCCTGGAAACTCGCCTTTGCTCAGCGCTTCGCAGCGGAGAGGTGACGGTGGTTTTCCTTGCTGCAGCCCCTTTGCCAGGTTGCTGCGCTGTGGGAACCACGGCTTGAGGCTTAGTTTGGCTGCTGGCTGGGCTTTCTGCCTTTGGCTGGGAGGGGCTCAGAAGTTGAACATAGCTGTGCTCTGAAAATCCCTTATTTTGGCTGCTGATCCCTTTTTTTTTGAGGCTGCTGGTCCCTTATTTTCAAAACTGTAAGTTGACAGCTATGGTGGGGATGTGGGGGCTTGATGGGGCCACCTGCCTGATGCCAGCATCACAGCAGCTTACTTGGATGGGGCTGGCGTGAGGCAGAGCAACAGTGAAGTTGGGGCTAGATGCCCCTGTGCCCAGCCCTGTCCAATAAACTGCACTGATGTTGGTTACCGGGAGGGCGATTCTACAGCTCTGTGCCACCACACTGGCCGTACACCAGAGTCTAGCGAGATATAAAGGAACATGTGATCTCTTGGATGTGTTGAGTTTGTGCCACTGCACATTGCTCTAAATTAGACGGGATGAAAGGAGGGCTTTTTTTTTTCCTCGCCAAAGAAAAACCTTTTATTTCCAGCCAGACTGAAGATAAACATCGGCAGTAAGAAGTATTAAATTAAAACAAGAATTCCTGCCAGTTAAATAGCTCTGAAGCAGTCACCCACTAACACGATTCGACTGCCCATTGGTATGCAGGTGAAGTAAAATATCTGAAGGCACAGATAAAACTAATCTCCACTCTTTTAAAACCAGGAATGACTCCGAGACATCAGCATTTCTACTTAGCTTTCTTTCCTAAGAATCTTTTGCATTTATTCTTCCAAAAATGTAGAGAAAGCTGGGGTGGGGGGGGGTGGGGGGGAGTCTTTAGAAACCAGAAGCACCCAAAAACATATGAAAAGCCACAGAGATGTCAAAAGAAAGTGTTTTATTGAAAATTGTAGTAATTCCATCCCTAGCAGATACAGAGAAAAGCTTCCCTCCTTTCTTATTTAAGGAAATCTGGTTTAAATCATCTAGAATAAACTCTTCTCTCTGGACCTATTTTTACAATCATAGCAGGTTTTCGATTTTGCATTACATTCTGGAGCTTCAGAGGAAGATAATTCTTTTCAGAAAGTAACGGGACATCGTGTTCTGCATTCTTTGGCATTCACTAGAAGTTAACTACCCATTAGCTGTAGTTATCATTAAACTCCTACAATTACATTTTTATTTTTTTAAAAGGAAGAATGATCCCGGATAAGAAAGGTGAGTGGGTCATCCTTGGGCTGTCTTCTACGCACCTGACCATTAGTTGCCCTTTCTCACAAGATTCTCTGCTATATCTACCTTTGTGGCTTAGGGCCCTCGCATTTAAGGGACTGTCTCTCCTGGTATGCCCCGCAGAGTACCTTAAGGTCCATGAATAATCATAGTTTAGAGGTCCTGGGCCCTAAGGAAGTCAGATTATCCTCCACCAGGGTCAGGGTCTTCTCAGTGATGGCTCCGACCTGGTGGAATGCTCTGTCCCATGAGACCAGGGCCATGCAGGATTTAACGTCCTTCCGCAGGGTCTGTAGGTCAGAGCTATTCCACCTTTTATTCCCCTTCCTTCCCTCTCCCTCCCCTTTTTATGAAGATTACCCGCTCTGGGATCCCACAGCTAATTCTCCCCTGGTCTCCTCGCTGGCCCAAATAGGACTAATTTATCCAACTAGCCCTGGTGATCATCTAATGTTTACTGGATGGATTTCCCCCCTAAATTGATTTTTGAATTCTGAATTTATTGTTATTCACGTTTTGTACTGTATTTTATGCTATTTTTGTTGCATCAATTAAGTGTTTTAAATTTGTTGTAAGCCGCCCTGAGCCTAGTTTTCAGAAGCGGGAAGGACGGAGTATAAATAAATTATTATTATTATTATTATTATTATTATTATTATTATTATTATTATTATTATTATTATTATTATTATTATATCTGCCTGGAGGCATCTCTGGCTGACTTTGAAGAGGTGTTCCTGATTGCTCATGCAACTGGGATCTGCACCCCAACAATTGTGAGTGTAGAGGGGTGTGTGGGCAGTATGCTTCTGAATGCCAGGCATCATAGTGGGGAGAATGCTTTTGTGCTCAGATCCTGCTTTCAAACTTCTCTCAGTCCAGAGTGGCTGGGGAAACTCAGCCAGATGGGCGGGGTATAAATAACAAATTGTTGTTGTTGTTGTTGTTGTTGTTGTTGTTGTTGTTGTTGTTGTTGTTGTTGTTGTTGTTATCAGCATCTCACTGGACATTGTGAGAACAGGAAGCTGGATTAGATGGGCCACCAGCCAGAAATCTGCATCATCTGATTTCACTGGAAGAAATTTCCTTGTTTTCTTTATGGTGAATCTGGTTTTGTAAGCACACTTCTTCTTCTTTCTTTTCTTTTCCTGCTTATGCATGGTTTCTAACCCTTCCTTTTTCATCACTGCCTCCATGCCTGCCCTTGCTATACCCAGAGGCAACTCTGTCACCCTGGCTTGAAGGTTGCTGTGGATAATTCATTGCTTACTCAGGGCAGGTGTTGGTCGCATGCCATACACCTGTTCTCATTTTGGCTCCTTCCAGAGCCCAGCCAGCCTCCTTGCATTTCCATTGTCTGACCAAATGTCTCTCCCTGCTGAGAACAGAACGAGGCCTTAATAAAGGTTGCTAATGCCAAGGTCTTTTCTTTCAAATAACCATCGTTCTCGCACCACTCATTGATTTGTCCTTTTGGACCCAATAATACTTGGCAAGCCTGGCGGAATTGGTTAGCAACTGTGTGAAAGACACCACATGTAGCAATGGAAGAGGGCACTGTCAACATCTGACCTTGCTGTTTTTGATTACAGATGGGGAACATAGCAAGCAGCCTTACACTGAGGGCCCGATCTGCACTGTTTATTTAAGGCAGTATCATACTGCTTCAAACACTCATGTCTCCCCCCACCCACCCAAAGAATCCTGGGAAGTAAAGTGCTGGTTTTGACCTATAAAGCCTTAATTGGCTCAGGACCGCAATACCTCAAGGACTGCCTCTTTCCATATGAACCTACCCGGACCCTGAGATCATATTCTGAGGCCCTCCTTTGTGTGCCCCCTCCTCAAGGGGTCCGGAGGGTGGAGACATGAGAACAGGGCCTTTTCTGCAGTGGCTCCCCATCTGTGGAATGCTCTCCCCAGGGAAGTTCACCTAGTGCCTTTGATGTAAGCCTTTAGGCACCAGGCCAAAACATTCCTCTTTAACAAGTTCTTTGGCTGGTTGACATCCAATGCCCTTTTAAAATGTGTCTGGGTGGAGTTATTGCATTGGATTTTTTAAAAAATGATTATGTATTTTGTGGGGGTTTTTACTGCATTTTTTTTTTATCTTGGGAACCACCCTGAGACCTGCGGGTATAGGGCGGTATACAAATCATATATCCAGCCTGGACACTGAGGTCCAGCTCCGAGGGCCTTCTGGCGGTTCCCTTGCTGCGAGAAGTGAGGTTACAGGGAACCAGGCAGAGGGCCTTCTCAGTAGTGGCACCTGCCCTGTGGAACGCCCTGCCAACAGATGGCAAGGCAATAAACAACTATTTTACTTTTAAAAAACAACTGAAGGCAGCCATGTTTAGGGAGGTTTTTAATGTCTGATGCTGTATTGTTTTTAATATTCAGTTGGAAGCTGCCCAGAGTGGCTGAGGAAACCCAGCCACATGGGTGGGATATAAATAAATTATTATTATTATTATTATTATTATTATTATTATTATTATTATTTTATTTATTATTATTATATAGTGTGCTGAGAGCTCTTGGGAGACCCTTCAGAGCTACAATTCCCAGAGTTCCCTCAGAAGAGGGATTGACTATTAAATAACTCTAGTGGGAATCAAAGCCCCCAGGACTCTCTGTCTAGCTCTTGGAACTCTCCCCAGGCCACACCTCTCACTGGCTCTGTTTCATATTCCTGTGTGTGTGTCTGCTTGGTTAGAAAATGCCCTTGAACTCTCATTTTCCCTCTTGCCTGCCTGGATGGAAGCGAGAGAGGGGCGTAGGAGTGTGTGTAGAAATTGCTCTGCTGTACAAAGGTAAAAGGGACACGGGGGGCGCTGTGGGTTAAACCACAGAGCCTAGGGCTTGCCGATCAGAAGGTCGGCGGTTCGAATCCCCACGACGGGGTGAGCTCCCGTTGCTCGGTCTCTGCTCCTGCCAACCTAGCAGTTCGAAAGCACATCAAAGTGCAAGTAGATCAATAGGTACTGCTCCAGCGGGAAGGTAAACGGCATTTCCGTGCGCTGCTCTGGTTCGCCAGAAGTGGCTTAGTCATGCTGGCCACATGACCCGGAAGCTGTACATAAGCTCCCTCGGCCAATAAAGCGAGATGAGCTCCGCAACCCCAGAGTCGGTCATGACTGGACCTAATGGTCAGGGGTCCCTTTACCTTTACAAAGGTAAACATTTGCCCCACCCCCTTTTGCCTCTGGCCACACCCACCACTGGGCATGTGATGGATGCGTTGGCTGATATTCCTGCAACGCAGGGGGTTGGACTAGATGACCCTCTGGTCTCTTCAGCTCTACAATCCCATGATTCTATGTGAGTCTCAGAAAGGTTGCCAAGAAGGGAACAAGGACTCTTGGACTGAAAAGGATCCCTCGCCCCTGGACAAAACCAAAACAAAGTTTTGGGGTGTCTTTTTTTATTTTAATGATTATTTGTGTGGTGAAATGTTCTTGTCAGTGTGTCAAGGTCTCAGGGAAACACAATTGCCAATGAAAGATGCAAAGCTTACAGCAGTGCTTTAAAAAACTGTTTTGAAATACTTATTTTAACAGCTGCTAGAGAGAGACAGGGAGAAAGAGGAAGCTCTTGTCCTGGTGTCTGCCGCTGTCTCCAGGCTGAAATTAATAAAAGCGAATGTTTTACATTATTGCACCTTCGCTATATCATAATGCGCAGGGAAGATAAAAACAAACAACTTAATTGATTCTTTACCTAATTCCGATCCTCACTGACTGAGCTCCCCCTCTCATTCTTCTGAGAGCGATTACAATATGTGCTTCGAAGTTTATGGATTGTTCAGTGTGCTCTGGAGAAGTGAATGATGTCTGGCACGCCTTGTTTCAGATGGCGAATGGCTTTTATAATTTCCAGTAAAGCAGGGAGATTAAATGTATGTTGACACTCATGTGCTTTCGCTGGGAATCCATTTTATGTGACTCAATTAGGCCGTGAGTCTACATTACACCGTACATCTATTAAGAATATGCCATATTACCCACTCTTTCCCAGACCTCCGGGAGGCAAATCAATTTGATTGTAAGATAGCCCATCATGTATTGCAAAATTAGGAGAGTATTAGTGGCAATATTTACATTGTCCATGAAAAAGATGCTCTGCTAAATCTATGCACCACATCTACAAACCAGAGCCTTGTCTATGCAAGGAGTCCACCAGTGACTCCTCCCAATCCAGTTGTTTACTCAGAGAGCTGGAAAGGGTTCAGAAAAGGGGAAGCAAAATGATTAAGGGGCTAAGCAACTCTCCTATGAGAAAATGGGACTTTTATCATTTAGGGGGGAAAGGATGAAGAGCAGGTTTTTAATGATAACAACATGACAGAGGTGCACAACATGGTATAATTTTCACAAGGTAAGGTAAAGGGGTGTGGGTGGTGCTGTGGTCTAAACCACTGAGCCTCTTGGGCTTGCCGATCAGAAGGTCAGTGGTTCAAATCCCTGCGATGGGGTGAGCTCCTGTTGCATTGTCCCAGCTCCTGCCAACCTAGCACTTTGAAAGCACACCAGCGCAAGTAGATAAATAGGTACCACTGTGGCGGGAAGGTAAACCATGTTTCCTTGCGCTCTGGTTTCTGCCATGGTGTTCTGTTGCGCCAGAAGCGGTTTAGTCATGCTGGCCACATGACCCGGAAAGTTGTTTGTGGACAAATGCCGGCTCCTTGACCTGAAAGCATGATGAGTGCTGCAACCCCATAGTCGCCTTTGACTGGGCTTAACCATTCAGGGGTCCTTTACCTTTTACCTTTACCTTTTATAATTTTCACAATATACTCTCATAATGCTAGAACTTAGCATCATCTTAAGAAGCTGAAAGTTTGGAGATTTGGGACAGACAAAAGAAGAAACTACTTCATACAGTGCATGATTAAACTATGGAGTTCACTGCTGCAAGGTGTGGCGATGCTCACCAACTTGGATGGCTGCAAAAAGAGAACTGGCAAATTCATGGGGGAGAAGTCTACTAAAGCTATTTCTGCCTTAAGGAGGAGGTGGGGTTGCGGGCTTCACAGCCCCCCACCCACGCTTGGGGGGGAGAGGCCAACCCCGCGCGATTGGGGGATTCCCAGCTGCATCACCCCCTAGCCGGCCAATCAGCTGGTTCAGGAGCATGGCCTGCCCTATAAAGACAGGATGCAGCCAGGGATCTCCCTCTTTGTCCGCCTGCCAGCTATTCCTGTTTTCCCACCCTCCCGCCTTATTAAGTTTTTCTCTCTTTGACCTTGCTATGGACCTCAGTTGGTTGCCGTTGAGGGGCCAGGTAGGAATTTTTCCCCTTGGCAAATTGGCACCAGCCACTTGGCTCTTGCCTACCTGGTAGCAAATCATCACAACGGTTAGGCATTGGCATCATACATGACAGATGGCCATCTAACCTCTGCTTAAAAACCTCCAAGAACGGAGAGTCCACCACCTTCCGAGGAAGTCCATTCCACTGTCAAATAGCTCTTACCGTCAGAAAGTTCTTCCCAATGTTTAGACAGAAACTCCTTTCTTGCATCTTGAAGACATTGATTCGAGTCCTACCCTCCAGAGCAGGAGAAAACAAGCTTGTTTCCTCTTCCTTGTGACAGCTCTTCAGACATCTGCAGATGGCCATCATAACTCCTCTCAGTCTCCTCTTTTCCAGGCCACAAATACTCAACTTCCAACAATCCACCACCATCCCAAGGTCTTTGTTCTCTAATGGATGTGGAAGGATATACCAACCTCAGAGATGTCTGAAACTGCTGACTGTATTAAATGGGGCCTTGATTTGCTATCAAAATGAAAGGACTGATACGAAGCAGGGTCTGCACAAACAGGAAAAAGGCTGAAGGTTTTATGAGGAAATAATCCTAGACTCAATTAGATTTTGGGTAATAAATTTCTTAATTAAAGATGCATTATTTATCAGGAAATACCATTGCTACTTTGACACTGGGGGAAAAAATCAATGTATGGCCTTGTATACAGAGATAATATGTGCCCCCCCCAGTAGCATATATTTACTTATCTATATGGATGTATCTTTTAAAATTGGAGTAGTCATTTATTCTGATATAATTGATGGCAGTGAGGCAAAGTGATGGTGGTGACTCATTACAAATTCTCTTCTCTTTCCCTGTTTTGTTGTTGTCCAGTTCTGGACATTTAAAGGAGGAGGAGGAGGAGGAGGAGGAGGAGGAGGAGGAGGAGGAGGAGGAGGAGAAGGAGAAGTTAGTCACTTGTTACACAAAAGGTCTCCAAGTGACTTACAACAGTTTTTAAAATATAAATCATAAGTAAGAATACATGGGGATGCAGGTGGCGCTGTGGGTTAAACCACAATGCCCAGGACTTGCCGATCAGAAGGTCGGCGTTTGGAATCCCCGCGGCGGGGTGAGCTCCCGTTGCTCAGTCCCAGCTCCTGCCAACCTAGCAGTTCGAATGCACGTCAAAGTGCAAGTAGATAAATAGGTACCGCTCCGGCGGGAAGGTAAACGGCATTTCTGTGCACTGCTCTGGTTCGGCAGAAGCGGCTTAGTCATGCTGGCCACATGACCCGGAAGCTGTACGCTGGCTCCCTCGGCCAATAAAGCGAGATGAGCGCCACAACCCCAGAGTCGGCCACGACTGGACCTAATGGTCAGGAGTCCCTTTACCTTTACCTTTAAGAATACATGATAGTATAAACACATCTATATGAACACATATTTGCACAAACACGCATTCAATTAATAGAGAACACACACACAGCAGCCCTCCCTAACAGCCGCAGAAAGCTACAGCAGCAGCTACTAACAGCCAACAGCATCACTGTTGTCCGGGGTTGGCAACCCTGTAGCCCTCCAGGCGTTGTTGGTTTTCAACTCCCATCATTCCTGACCATTGGCCATGCTGCCTGGGGCTGATGGGAGTTGGAGTCCAATAACGGATGGAGGGTCAAAGGATTCCCATCTCTGTCAGAGTCCATTGAAAGCTGCGGGAGAGAGGAGGTATTACCTGGTGCCAAAATTATAACAGCATAAGGTGTTCGGCAGACCTCGCTGGGAAGAGCATTTCACAAATGGGATGCCACAACTGGAAAGGCTCTCTAACTGGGTTGACCACTGGATGTAGGTTTTTGAACAGGCCTTTGGCCTGATCCAGCAGGGCTCTTGTTAAGTCCTTAAAATACACAATAAATAACAAGTACATGTTGCATCGGGACGCAGGTGGCGCTGTGGTCTAAACCACAGAGCCTAGGGCTTGCCGATCAGAAGGTTGATGGTTCGGATCCCTGCAATGGGGTGAGCTCCCATTGTTCGGTCCCAGCTCCTGCCCACCTAGCAGTTTGAAAGTATGTCAAAGTGCAAGTAGATAAATAGATACCGCTCCGGCGGGAAGGCAAATGGAGTTTCCATGCGCTGCTCTTTTGGTTTCGCCAGAAGCGGCTTAGTCATGCTGGCCACATGACCTGGAAGCTGTCTGTGGACAATTGTCAGGTCCCATGGCCAGTAAAGCGAGATGAGGACTGCAACCCCAGAGTCGTCTACGACTAGACTTAGCTGTCAGGGGTCCCTTTCCCTTTTTTTTTTTTTTTTACATGTTGCATCTAAGCTCCAGCATATATTGTCACAGAGCACCTGCAACCAGAAAACAATTCTTCTTTTTCTTATGAAAAGAAACCGTGGGCAAACTGTTTGCCACATTTTAAAATTTGGTAAGGCATTTGGAAGTTTTTCATAGAATCATAAAATTGTAGAGTTGGAAGAGACCCCATGGATCATCTAATGTTTGATGTTTTATTATGTTTTTGTATATGTTGAAAGCTGCCCAGAGTGGCTGGGGCAACCCAGTCAAGATGGGCAGGGTACAAATAAAAGTATTACTATTATTATTATTATTATTATTATTATTATTATTATTATTATTATTATTATTAGATGAAGATATATTGTACGTCACATCCAGACTGTAGGCTGACCATTGCCCATCCCTGCCTAAGTTGGATTGTACATTGATCAATTACATTTCAGTTAATCAAATTCTTTCAATTTCATATTTAAAAAACCAACAGCCTACTCTGATGACCATTTCAACTGCTTAGCATTTTCTAAAATTAAAATCACAGATCTTTATCTTTCCCCCTAATCAAACTTAACCAGACTGGTACCTTTCGTAAAAGCGCATGGAAGCAGAATGGGCATATGTTCATTAGCAATGCTGAGTACCACTGCGGCACATGTCAGGGATCAGCTGCCATATGAGACATGAATGCTACCGCTGCTTCCCTTGTTATGTATTACATCCTCCTTCCAAGTCGTATGATCTTGTCAGTCATCAGTGGTGAAGCCTTCATGTCCCAGGAGACAATTTCAGAAACTACTTTACTGGAAATGATTTAAGCATCAGCCTTCGCTCCTGGCATCAAACCTACTGGAATGATGCCTGTGGTTTGTGCACTTGGATTCCAGGAGAGACGGGAGACTCAGGTTACATCTTTGCTACTGAAGAAGCACATCTTTAGGTACTTTTTCATGCAGAGCATAATTAAACCATGGAACATAGGAGACAGGGACGGCCACCAACTTGCATGGCATTAAAAGAGGATTAGACAAATTTATGGAGGAGAAGACTATCGGTGGCTACTAGTCTTATTGAAGGGTTCAGATGTTCATGGATATTAATCAGATATTCACATTATGTCTCCTTTCTTTTCTTGTGCTTTATTTTGTTTTTGAGTGCCATAAAAATGAATAGGGCTCAAATGTGGCCTGGACCTATTTGGATCTCTGAGAGGGCTTGCCTGGGGCTAATAAAAGTCCAACAACAGCTGAAGAACAAGCTCTGTCCTGATTTGATGGGCAAAGCCATCCAAACTATAGGGAGCCAGCATAATTTGCACCATGGAACATTATTTCTTTCAGGAGTGAGGCTACTGATGGTTAAGCCTGCCTGAAGCTGACAGATGGAAAATAACAACAACAACAACAACAACAACAACAACAACAACAACAACAACAACAACAACAACTCTGGGCGGCTTCCAACAGTAATGCATCAAACATTAAAAGCTTCCCTAAACAGAGCTGCCTTCAGATGTCTTCTAAAAGTCTGGTAGTTGTTGTTCTCTTTGACACCTGGTGGGAGGGCATTCCACAGGGCAGGTGCCACTACCGAGAAGGCCCTCTGCCAGGTTCCCTGTAACTTGGCTTCTCGCAGTGAGGGAACCGCCAGCAGGCCCTCGGCGCTGGACCTCAATGTCCGGGCAGAATGATGGAGGTGGAGACACTCCTTCAGATATATTGGACCGAGGCCGTTTAGGGCTTTAAAAGTCAGCACCAACACTTTGAATTGTGCTCGGAAACGTACTGGGAGCCAATGCAGGTCTTTCAAAACATGCCTTTAAAATCTAGTCTAACTTCTGCTGTGTTGCTAGACCACGTGACCAAGCTGAAAGAAGTTAAGAACAGGGGTAAGTCTCGCTCTGCCCTGCCCTGCCTTGCCCCCTCTCCACCCAGTCGTTTCCATTTTAGGGACTTATTTTGGCTAAGCCCCAGTTGGGATGGAGAACTTACAACTAGTGGATCTCTGGGTGACCTGAGATGAAGGACTTCATTGCTTCAGCTAGAGATCCACATCTTCCAAACTCCACTCATCCAGTACACATAATCTGCACTGAGGACCACAGTCTGCTAGATGTATTCAATATGGTGCCTTCATTACCACCCCCCAAGACAAAACCTTGTCTCCTCTGATGGTACATTGTTTGGATTAACTGGCATGGACCCCCCTTTCCTTGCAAACGTAAAACTCCCTGGCACAATCTCAATTCTCAAAAGACACATAGACTTGCAATATATCCACACGGCTTAACAAAAATGACACTATACGAATAAGAAGCTCTCTCTTTTTTTAATGGAAGAACACACAGGTTGAATAATGCAACACTTGTTTGCCAAGCAATAGATTCAGCACAGGCTATTTTCTGAGCCATCCCTGTCATCGACAAAGGCACTCACTGCAAAATTTTATTTCTGTTTGATACTCGTTAAAAACTGCATTTAGAGTAAGGCCTGATTAAATAGCCGTTTTGACCCTAAATTAAGTCAATGTCTACCCTCATGCCGACACTCCCTGCCAGCTCCCCCTCTTTTTCCTAATCCTAATCTGAAAGACCTCATTTAACAACCCGAAAAATGCTTAAATAAATATTCTCGTGGCCTTTGTCTTCATTACCCTTATCTCACAAATCCAATCATTTCCCGCATTCGTTTCAAACACATCATTGAAATAAAGTTGCCATAAGCCTTCTAATGCCATAAACCCCTACTGGCAGTAAAATACAAGCACTGATTACCATCAAATGAAGAGAGAGAAAAATAATTTTAACTCTTGGTACTAGAATATAACAAACCACAGTGTTGATTGCAATCCCACTCACCACTAAAGTCGATCACTTTAGTTTAATACAGGCCAGTCAGTTTTGAGAGTAAGACCTGCATTATGGTTTTCAACAGGACTGCAAATCTTCCATTTCTTGTTTAATTTTCTTTGGAATCACCATCGTCTTTTTCCTATTGCTATTCCCAACATTTCCAAATATTAACAATAATATTTTTATTTACCGTATTTTTCGCTCCATAAGACACACTTTTTTCCTCCTAAAAAGTAATAATAATAATAATAATAATAATAATAATAATAATAATAATAATAATATATAATAATATAATACAGCAAGGGAGATTAGATGACCCTTCGGGGACAACGAAATTACTTGACTGCTCCATAAAAACACTAATTAAACAATACAGTATAATACAGCAAGGGAGATTAGATGACTTTCAAAGTCCGGGCTTCCCATTCAGGGCCGAGATCGCTCTGGAGAAGAAGCTGTTCTTAAGACGGCTCGTTCTTGTCTTCATCGTCCTGTATCTCCGTCCCGACGGCAAAAGCTCAAAGAGACAGTGACCAGGATAAGGGGAAATGTGAGTGCGCCTTATGGAGCAAATGGCGCTGCGCAGAGGGGGAGAACTGCACAGCGCCCCTTCAGCGACGTGCCTGTCCAGTGAAGCGGGAGGAGGAACAGAAGGGGCTCCTTCTGTTCCTCCTCCCGCTTCACTGAAGGGGTGCTGCGCAGCTCTCGAACAGGATATTGTGAGCTGGTGAACAGGATGTTAGACTAGATGGGCCATTGGCCTAATACAACAGGTTCTTCTTACGTGCTTAGAATGGAAAGAAGGGAACACACAGACACCTATATCAACTGTGTCTGTTACCAGCGTTTTGACAATGCATGCATTGCTAGTATGGAGCTTGGCATGAGTTTTGGAAAAACCAGTTCTTGATATTTAAAATAGTGGCAGAAGGCATTTCTAGACAATAAAGTTGCGTGTCGAGGTCCCCTAGCCACCCCCCAATAACTCACACATCACACATCAATTTTGTTTAAGGTTTTTGGTATGATTTTGGCCAGAACTTTATTTAAATACACACATGTGAGTGGTTGCTTAGGCATTGGTTACAACTATCTGTCCTTGCCCCAGGGACAGAACTGACTTCCGGATTCCAGTGGAAGCCAGTCAGGGAAACAATTTTGGGGAGAAATGAAGCTGGGCATCAGTCCCTCACTTCTCACCCTGGGGGCTTGCACGGCCCAAGTCCGATGCCAGGGACTAGGACGAAAAGGATGGCAAGCCCCTGGATTCCTTTAACAGAATTCCCTTTCCGCACCACCATTGGAGGGGTAGGCACTTACCCCTCCACCAACCAATTTTAACCAATGCCTAACCGCCAACCTTACAAGTTGTGGTGATTTGCTACGCAGTAGGCAAAAACCAAATGGCACCAGCCAATCAGCCAGATGGACAAAATTCCTACCAGGCCCCTGCCTCAAAAGCAGGCGACCCCATGACAGGCATAGCAAAGTCAAGCAAACAACCCCCCCCCCCAATTCAAGGAGGGTGGGCGGGTGATCCAGTGCAAGCAGCCAAGAGGACTCCCAAAGCTGGGTGTCCAGCATTTAAAACCTCTGACCCCTCCTCCAAATTGGCAACAAGCAAATTGGCCAGTGACCCAATTTAACCAATCCCTGCCTGGGTCTCTCCAAACATCCGCCCAGCAACAATGGGGTGGCCTGTATCCCCCACCACAACACGTGCTCTCTGCTAGGGAGACCAAGTTTTGTCTAGAAATGCCTTCTGCGTACAAAGCAGACACTGGACCCTTCCCCTTCAGGTAAGGCCCATTCAGGTAAGGCCAGACCTGGTACTACTGAGGAATATGAAAACTCACTGTTCTGCTGGGTTCCCTCAGCTGGGTGACTCAACCCAGACAGGAGGTCACTTCTGTGCTTCCAGATTTCTGCCCAATTTGAGACTGCCACCAGTTGCAACCTACCTTCCTCTGAGGAACATCCTATTTGAGAAGTGGTAGTTCTACTTTGCTGGATCCAGTCTCAATGGTGGCAAAACTAGAACTCGTTGTTAGCTCTGGCTCCACCTACTGTTGACCTCCCTGCCTTTTGCCCTACCAGTCCCAATGAGCACCAGACTCCACTGCCTGTATCTTATATCCTGCTCTAATGTGAATATTGAAACTTGGTTATCCTCTGGTTTTTGCAGTTCCTGAAGTTCTGGCGCATTCCTTGGCTCAGAAAACCTGACGAGATACCTTGTCAAGTTGATATTTTGAGAGAAACGATATTTAGAAATGCATACTCTGAGAAGAAACACAATTGTGTTTTGTTTCTGTTTAACATATTTTCCATAATGAAGGCATGCAATTATTTGAGTCCAGTTACTCTCTTCCAACAAGAAGTCTCATGCAGGCTTTGTTTTTGTTTGAAACAGAAATGGGGTGCAACATAATTTAAAGACCAGCAAAAGTGACACAGACTAATCCCAGCTTGGAGGGCGTCTCTTTGTAAGGGCTGTTTTGCTAAATCATCAAGGTCAAGAGCCTATTCCATTATGTCACCAGAGTATTTAAGAAATTAACACTGTGGAGATGATAGATAAATAGATAGATGATAGATATAGATAGATAGATAGATGATAGATAGATAGATAGATAGATAGATAGATAGATAGATAGATGATAGATAGATAGATTCAGATCTGCATGTAGCATGGGACCACCAGCTTATCATATGAAGCACCAATCCAATGAATTTCCTAGGTAAATCATTTGGAAGAGATTTGTCAGCCCATCAGTGTAATCTCACCGCATATATTTCATTCATCATCAGTCGTCAGTAAAAAGTTCACCTGTGCTGCCTTTCTGGTTCATAAAACTTTAAAAAAAAATATTCCCTGGGTTGCAGTTCTTCAATTAATCATGTCCTGCAGAACTCTGCAACTGAACATTCCTGATACTCTCCATCTGCAGCCACTAAATCTGGTTTCTTGTTTCTTGTTAATCCCGTTGAGCCTTGCCAAGGAGTGAGTTAATTGAAACATCCCACCACCTGTCAAGGGCTGGAGTGCTCCCTTGCTCCCCTGTGGGGTCAGGGTCTCACAGGTGGAGGGAAGGGAGGTCCTGAATTTCAAAAGACTGGGCCTTTTCCAATCATTTACAGCTTGGCTGGTAAATCTGACTAAGGGACAGGATGGAAATGAAAAAGACAAAGGGTCAAACTAAGGCCATTTTCAGAGCTCCAGCCCAAGTAAAGGAGACCAATATACGGGCAGAAGCCACCAACAGAACCAACTGGAATAAGGAATGCGGGGAGCCATTTTCAAGACCAGTCTGCAAAGCTGAACCACATAGACTATGGATGTTGGCGAATTCAGAAGAAAATGGAAATGGGAGTGGAAATTGCTGGTGTTGCTTATTCATGCCATGTGCCAAATGGAAATCAGTCTAGTGAATGCAATCTGGATTCATTGTCATGGTTGCTTTCAGACCGCAATGAGTCGCTCCTCCCCATTTGCACTGCATTTCCTTGTATTGAAATGAATGGGATGAAACAACATAATGGCAGCACAGTTTATGTAAATAATTATGTAAAGCACATAAATGGCATAATTTAACCACAGTAAGATGAACGGCATCGGTTTTTGACAGAAGCCGAACAGCAGCAGCATGCAAACAGTGCTGCATATGATAAATACAGGACAGAACGGAAAAGGAAACCACCTTAAATCCCAAACAGATGCAGAACTAGGAATGGAGTCTCTGAACATCAAGCCAGAAGCTTTTTGGTTTGTTTTTTGGCCAGGGAGGGAGTTGCTCAAAATCTGCGAATTCTAAAGGATTTGTAGCACAGTTGCTGGCAGCTGCTAGGATATCCACAGCACAACAATGGAAGACTTTGCAGGAATTTGGTGACCCCAGAAAAGGTTTCCAGAGGCTGAGAAGATCCAGGACATTTTTGTATGGTGTGGCTTTATCCTCATACCAATACAACTAAACTCCAGGACTCATTGATGCTACCAGTGCGTTAAATGTGGATCCCTTTTAATAACAGGTATCTCCTCACAGCGTCTTTTTTTTTTGTTTACAAATTAAGAGAATGAATCCGTGGCCCCCTTTGTAATTTCTGTCCTTTTTGTATTCTTTACACTTGTTGTTGGTGTTTATATTTTATGTATGAAGCAATACTTTATTTTATTTTTAAGGGGAGCGAGGAGGAAACCCACTAACGGAGAGAAGAACTTTATTCAGAAATGGGAAAAGGCAGAGGACAATTAGAGCAGGCAAGGGTGGAGTGAGGCAAAGATCCAGTAAAAACTTTGCAGCTTCACACTGGCCTTTCCTTTCGGTAGATTTCTGTGTCTTCTAATAGGCCTCTACAAATCTCCTGACAAGCCTTTTCAGGCCTGAAGAGCTCTGTGGCAGTTGTTTTGATTGTAGCTGAAGCACAGCAATGTATGTTTTAAAATGATGCTTTTGACTCAACATGCCACCCTCGCCATCATGCTGTGCTTTAACAAACAAACAAAAGATTCAGAGGTCTTCAGGCAACATTTCGGACAGCCTCACATCCTGCAAAGCTCGTGGTTTTAGAGAAGCATGAGAAAACATGGCTATACTGCAGAGAAATAGAGCAATGCAAGTCTCCATGGCAGAGGGTGCGAGAGAAATCCACCTCGGGGCATATTGACATTGTTATTCAGTTCAGGAGAGGGAAGGGAAGTCCCCAAATGACTACAATTTGCTTCATTCTTTAGCCAACACACAAAGCACACTTCTAATACCGGAGGGCTCAATTCATTTAGCAAAGGCGAATAAGTGGAAACAAAGGGTTAAAGAGACTGGGTAGCTTAATTAGCTGGCCCAAAGTCACCGTGCATCATTTGGAGATGCAAAGAGGTTAATGAAGAGAAGAACGTGATAGCTTAACATTAGGAAGCTGGTGCACATTTGATATATGGGATCATAGCAGAAGACGAAACTGATCCACTGAAACGTATCACTGAATTTAGTCCATATCATACCTTGGGCCAGTCACACTTCTCTGAAGTCTCTCACCCTCACTCACCTCACAGAGTGTTTGTTGTGGGGGAGGAAGGGAAAGGAGATTGTTAGCCGCTTTGAGACTCCTTAAAATAAAGGGACCCCTGACGGTTAGGTCCAGTCGCAGACGACTCTGGGGTTGTGGCGCTCATCTTGCTTTATTGGCCGAGGGAGCCGGCGTACAGCTTCCGGGTCATGCAGCCAGCATGACTAAGCTGCTTCTGGCAAACCAGAGCAGCGCACAGAAACACCGTTTACCTTCCCACTGGTGCAGTACCTATATATCTACTTGCACTTTGACGTGCTTTCGAACTACTAGGTTGGCAGAAGCAGGGACCGAGCAACGGGAGCTCACCCCGTCACGGGGATTCAAACCGCCGACCTTCTAATCGGCAAGCCCTAGGCTCTGTGGCTTAATCCACAGCACCACTCCTTAGGGTAGTGATAAAGTAGGATATCAAATCCAAACTCCTCCTCCTCCTCTTCTTCTCTTAGTGGCCATATATGTTAGAAATAATGCTGTACACAGTTGAAGAAAACAGTTCAATGCTTCTAGATGCCGATGCATATATGACTTATGCAAAGCAAACATTCCACCGCGGAGCAACAACCCTCCCCTTGGTGTTACAGTGAACCAAGAATGCATGTTTCGCTTTGGATTCAGAATACAAATGAATATTTAAGTGTAGGCTTATGCCTTTTACTTTGCCAGAGAATTGCTTACCCGCGTCCCCAGGGCCGAGAAGAGAACAAAAAAAGTTCCAGGAAAGTTTCTTCTTTGGAGAAAAGAGTTTTATTGCAAATCTGTGCACAGTGACAGTCAGCAGAATAATTTCTGAAATCTGACTGTGTTGTTACCATGTTCAGCAAGCACTTTTATACCTGAAAGCATTCACCCTCCTCCCATACCTCCCCCAATCAGCTGGCAAGTTTTCAACTCATTACCTTTTAGGGCATATCTATATTTGCTGGCTAAGGCTGCTAGCTAAGCACTTCCCCTGCTGGTTAAGCATTTTCTCTGCTCAGTAAGCACCCCCTCCCACCTCCTTGTACACGTGTCTTCTTCTTATCTTGCATTACTTAAAAGCAGAAGCAAAGCAGGAAACATCTTGCTAGTGGTTTTTTTAGTTAACAGCAGTTTCTGGCTAGGCAGGAAGCGACCTTCTGACCTGTAGCTAACATCAGCAGTTCCAAATAGCTGGTTAGGCAGGAAGCGGCCTCCTGACCTGTCTGTTTTAGGCTTTTGCAAGCAACTGCAATTTTGGGCTGTTTAGCCATTCTAGCAGAGTGCTGGAATTTACTATGTGTAGATAATATTAATGATTAACCGTTCCCCTCTCCCTTCACTAGTGGATACAATCTGGTACAAGTGAGGAACCAAAATACAGAGTAGTGGTACATGCACAAAGACTCAGAGCCACTGTGTCATCACCAGCATTCCTGTAGATGTGACCGGGACAGGAGTGAGGCAGGGAAGGGCAGGGTGGCGAGGTCACAGCTGTGTAGCAAACCAGCAGAAGTTATTAGAGGTTACTGCCCACACACTTCTGGTGTGCTTTTCTGCTTGTGTGGTGGCACCTCAATAAAACCACTTCTTACAAGCATTTCTGTTACTATTCTATACAAGCTATTTACATTCCTTATCTCTCCAGCATGGTATAATCTCAGTCCAGTAATTAACAATCCTGACACAGCAAAACTCACAGTATCAGCAGCACACATGATCTTACTTTCAACCTTGTTGTCAGCGTGCGTGCTGACAGCGTGCGTGCGTGTGTGTGTGCTTTCCTCTTGCGGAAATTGAAGCCTGCAACTTCCTCCCTTTATTTGCACCTCCATCTGACACCAATCAAGCCTAGAGTGCCAGAAAGAAAATTCTGGAACCCTCTTTAAAGCTTCCAGGAACTTTTATCTATTTCTTACAGAATGTTTTCCTAACAAAAGTGCCCAATTGACTCAACCTGTGCCCCCACCCAGCCCAACCTCACTGCCGCTCTGCCCCATCCTGCCCCCGTCCACACCGTTAGGATTTTTATCCATCCGGCTGCTCCAGCAGTAGCGCTATGTGTGTGTATATCATGTGAGTCTCTGAGAGAGCGTGAGACAGGAAGTCTCAGTACAGTTGGAGTACTGTTGGAATTTAGTTTCACTTCTGCATGTGTTGTTCTGTACTGGTACTCAAAGAGCACAGACATGCTGATGGATTCTCTGTATATAGACTGTAAAATAAAGTAGTTTGGAGCTACTGATTGACTCTTTCTTCTGCTATGATATGCCAGAAGACGAGTGTGCTCCTCTCAGGAGGGAGGGGTCACTTATCACCGGTCTCTCTGGACTAAGGGAGATTTACAGCCAGGGAGGACCACTGGAGAGATGGTCTCTCCACTGGTGTCTTAGGAAGTTGGCGGCCTTCCCGGGCGTGTTTCCAACACACACAAGCTACAGCAGCAACACTGTCACGCAAAGGTGGTTCTACATCTGCTGGTTGCCGGCTTAGTTCTGGGATCGACACAAGGTGTTCACATTAGTGTTTAAAGCCCTAGATGTTTCATTTATGTACGCTACAACAGCAGCAAGAGTCTTGATAGTACAAGGATGGAAGAATAAGGAAATCCCAATGAAAGAACAGTGGCAAGAAAAATTGATGAGCTATGCAGAACTGGCTAAATTGACATAAAAACCACAGGACAAGGACAACTGTGACTTTAAGGAAAAATGGGAGCTTTTTACAAATTATCTAAAAAGACAACAAAATGAACTGGACTCTGATGGTGTTTCCTGCTTGGCAGGGGGTTGGACTCAATGGCCCTTGTGGTCTCTTCCAACTCTATGATTCTATGATTCCTTGGCAGGTTTTGAATAAACATACACAAATTTATTGGCTGATATCATGATAGATACACAATGCAAGGATATGTATAATTCTATAACACGCAGAGAATAATATGATCAGAGAGAGAGGAGCTGAGGGAAGTCCCTGGTTGGGGGGGAGGGGAGGGAGGGAAAGGGGGGACATAATGTATGTGATTATATGGTTTGATAATTTGTTATGTTGAAATTCCTTAATAAAAAAATATTTTTTTAAAAAAAGCCCTAGATTTTTCAGGCGCCCCAAATACTTGAAAGACCACCTCCATCCCTACAGTCCATCTTAGGCAATAAGATTGGCAGAGGAGGCCCTCTTGTCAGTGTCTCTACTCTCAGAGGGTTGGTGGGCATTCTCCATGGCAGCCCCAAAGAGGAACCTTCATTATACAGTTTCTGGCTAATGCTGAAGATGCAACTCTTTTACCCTGGTTTTTGACACCTGAGCTGTATGGTTTTTTTAGGAACCACATCATTTTCATGATTCTAAATTGTTTAAAAACTGCTTTAATGTTGTGTTTTAATTGTTAGGGCAAAGGACAGTTCTCTTCCCCACTACACGGTCCTCTACTGAAAACAACATTTCAAACAAATTTATCACTCATACTTTTGAAGTCATATTTATGGGGAAGCCAGTTCTGTTTCTTAATTGAAAGTTGATGTGCCTAGGACTTTAGCCTGAATAAGACTGTTTTGACTGCTGGCTAGCTTTGGTAGTTGGGGCAGGGATATACATTTTTAAAGAAATGTAATACGTGTTATATTTCACCCCAGTGGTGTAGATTCTACTATGTACCCCTTCGCTTTAAAGTCTCATTTTAATAATAAATTCTAAACAGTGGATTCAGCAATATTTTATAATCTGGTTTCCTCCCATTGATATGTTCTAGCTGCCTTGCATGTAAATTAAAACAATTAGAAAAAGGCGCAGCTATTATTAAAGACAGATGGATCGCGCTACAACGCAGATGTTTCTTTGGTTCCCAAGCTGATACAAATGTGTATGCAAAAATATTTTTAAACTTGCTGAGCCTCTTGGAAACTCCAATTTGAAAGGATATTTGTTTAAAAAAAGAAGAAGGAGAAATGTTCCCTTGGCAGAAATGTTTCACACAGAGGAAGTTTATTTATTTATTTTAAAGAGTGAGAAACTTGAATTTGCTGGGGTTTCATTCACGACGATAGTTAGGGATGTGCACAACCTGACCCACAGCAATCTGGGACTGTCTCAACCCAACTCAGGCGGCAACCTGACCCCCAACCCCCAAATCACACCAATTCAGTTTAGGACTCAGGTTTTTGGTGATTCTGGTGCACATTCTGAGTGCAGCATCTTTAAGAAAACCCAAATAATTATGCCTGGGTAAGGGAAGCCCTACGGATGCGGGTAGCGCTGTGGGTTAAACCACAGACCCTAGGACTTGCCAATCAGAAGGTCGGTGGTTCAAATCCCCGCGATGGGGTGAGCTCCCGTTGCTCGGTCCCTGCTCCTGCCAACCTAGCAGTTCGAAAGCACGTCAAAGTGCAAGTAGATAAATAGGTCCCGCTCCAGCGGGAAGGTAAATGGCATTTCCGTGCACTGCTCTGGTTCGCCAGAAGTGGCTTAGTCATGCTGGCCACATGACCCGGAAGCTGTACGCCGACTCCCTCGGCCAATAAAGTGAGATGAGCGCCACAACACCAGAGTCGGCCACGACTGGACCTAACGGTCAGGGGTCCCTTTACATTTTAAGAGAAGCCCGGGGGGGGGGGGGAGTGGGCACAATTGCCATGCCCGCCAATTTCATACCAGCTTTGTGGTACATAACTCCATGCAGGTACGGACCCACGAGGCGTCACTAGCTGCTAACAAAAGTACAGTGGACACTTGGGTTGCGAACGTGATCCGTGTGGGATGCACGTTCGCAACCTGCAGCATTCGCAACCCACAATGGGGCATCTGCGTATGCGCGAGTTGTGATTTGGCACTTCTGCACATGTGCAACTGCTGGAACCGGGAAGTAACCCGTTCTGGTACTTCTGGGTTTCGGCAGGGCCGTAACCCAAAAAAACACAACCTGAAGCATCTGTAACCTGAGGTATGACTGTACAGTGGTACCTCGGGTTACAGATGCTTCAGGTTACAGACTCCGCTAACCCAGAAATAGTACCTTGGGTTAAGAACTTTGCTTCAGGATGAGAACAGAAATCGTGCTCCGGTGGCGCGGCGGCAGCAGGAGGCCCCATTAGCTAAAGTGGTGCTTCAGGTTAAGAACAGTTTTACGTTAAGAACAGACCTCCAGGGCGAATTAAGTTCTTAACCCAACACTATACTCCTTTCAGGGACTCCAGCCAGCCTAGAACAAGAGCCATATATCGCAGGGTAGGGAGCAAGGAAATTTAACATCTCCCCCCTGTTACGGAAAAGCAGCAATGCGAGAGCGAGCTGCAGGTGGCTGGAAAGCAAAACAGGATGTGAATGTTTGGGACTGTACCGTGGGAATGAAGGGGCAGTCTATTCACTGTACTGAGCACCGGATGTTAGCTCAGAGTGTCATATGACCTGTACTGGAAGTACAGGGGTGGAGTTAATCTCTCTGCTGTTGGAGTCTGATGAGAGCAGACGCGTTTCTCTGTACTGCTGCAAAGACAGAAATAAAGACATGTAAATACATTTCTGTCTGTCTCTTTCCCCTCCCTGGGGGAGGCAGGGAGGAGGGAAGAGTGGTGTGTTCTTCTCACGCTTGAGGAGGATCGCCGATAATGACCTAGCCTGTATCCTGCCGGGAGACGCAGACGGGGAGGTCAACAAGGAGCTCAAGCCGAGTGCCTGGAGAGTGGCCAGTTTCCTCTGATAAGGCTTGAGAATCCAACACACACACCCCAGTGTGCTTTCCTACCTTCCTGAAAGCTTCTGCCAATGAGCTGTGAGTACATAAGAAGAGCGCTTCTGCATCAATGGCCCACCTAACCCAGCATCCTGTTCTCATAACCATCTGGGATAGCTCAGTCAGTAGAGAACGAGACTCTTAATCTCGGGGTCGCAGGTTCAAACCCCCTGTTGGGCAAAATATTTCTTATTTGAATATCTGTTGCTTTCTGTTGTCTGTCTGTCTATCTATCTGTGATGGTATCCAAGAAAGTCACACCATTTGTGCAAGTTCTTCTGCTTGAACAATGCAACTTCCCCTCCCTCTCCTCTCCCTTTGCTCCCCCAAGTCTACTCTGGAGGTAACCCCAGAACAAATTTGCTCAAGCAGAAGTCTTTGCACAAACTGGAGAACTTGGGTGGATTCAGCCCATGTGTTCATGGTTTGCTCCATAACGCTGCCAGCAAATTTTGCCCAGATGCTTGGCCCTCTGCAACTTCATGAAAAGATTACTTTTCCCTGCATTAAGAACTTCTGCCTCTAATAACAGCGAAATGTTTGCCAGTTTTGGGTGCTGTCCAGCTCCATTGAGATGTATGGGAGCCGTTTCAGCAGCATCAATTGGATGCCTTTGTCTAGCATAATAGCTGTCTGTTGTTAGCAGATGCGGTACAAATGGAGCACACATGGAGATTTTTTTGTACAGATAATAATATCATTGTTGCAGAGCTAATTAAACTGATAATGAATCATTTATAGCACTGCGCAAAGATAATGGAACATATACTTTATCATCTTCAATGCATAGTATAATTTAAATGAACAGCAAAATTGCTTTTGCTTCCCTTTGCCCTGTTTGTACAATTGTCTCTTCGGCAATAATCTGGCGATTGCATTGTCTTGCGTTCTCTTTGGAATATGCCTCTAGTTCCAGAACTGTCTCCATGGGCACACAAGAGTTTGTGAGTGCACAAGTTCTCTCATCCACCATATGCACAGAAGTTCAATAAGACCTGAACCAGCAGCTGGTACTTCCAGGAAGCTGGGGAATAGACTGGCCATTATTGCCCTATTTGCATTTTGCCGCTGTTACCATCTTCTGGGGTAAGGGTATAGGAGCCCGCCATATGTCATCTAGCCTAGTGAGATGTTCCTTCCCCTGTGTACTGTATTTAAACCAGACTCCTTGGACTGCACAAACACCAGTACCAGAAACCCTTGTTTTGCTATGTACTTATGCATTTAAGCCTGTTGTTGTTGTTTAGTCGTTTAGTTGTGTCCGACTCTTCGTGACCCCATGGACCAGAGCACGCCAGGCACTCCTGTCTTCCACTGCCTCCCGCAGTTTGGTCAAACGCATGTTAGCAGCTTCGAGAACACTGTCCAAATATCTCGTTCTCTGTTGTCCCCTTCTCCTTGTGCCCTCCATCTTTCCCAACATCAGGGTCTTTTCCAGGGAGTCTTCTCTTCTCATGAGATGGCCAAAGTTTTGGAGCCTCAGCTTCAGGATCTGTCCTTCCAGTGATCACTCGGGGCTGATTTCCTTCAGAATGGATAGGTTTTATCTTCTTGCAGTCCATGGGACTCTCAAGAGTCTCCTCCAGCACCATAATTCAAAAGCATCAATTCTTCGGCGATCAGCCTTCTTTATGGTCCAGCTCTCACTTCCATACATCACTACTGGGAAAACCATAGCTTTAACTATACGGACCTTTGTTGGCAAGGTGATGTCTCTACTTTTTAAAGATGCTGTCTAGGTTTGTCATTGCACTTAAGCCTAGATTGTTGTTTTTGATAGGGTTACCATACATCTGCAATTTCCCAGACATAGATGGCATTTGGCCCTGGTAAACAGCATCTGGGAGGAAATCTCTGAAATGTCCAGGAAAATTCAGGCAAAAGGCAGCCCATGTCAGAAGTGTGGGTTTTGGCAAATTTCAATAAAAATAGTTCAAAAACTCTCTTTTTGCAACAAAATTGAAACCCTATACAATATCAAATTTATTCTGTGTTTACCAATTTGCTAGTTTTTGTCATTGAATTTACTGACATTTTTTGAATTTACTGACAATTTTCTGTATTTTCTACATTTGGTATTTCCAATGTTCTGTATTTTGATGCTTTGAATGTTTACTCTAAGCCACTTAGATACAGCTCATTGTGGGGAAAATGGCATATGTCAATCAATCAATCAATCAATCAATGATAATAATAATAATAATAATAATAAATTTTATTTATATCCCGCCCTCCCCAGCTGAAGCCGGGCTCAGGGCGGCTAACAACAATCAAATAATCAAACAGTAAAATAGTCATACAATCTAAAAAATATTTCATTATAAAAATTAATTAAATCAAATTGGTGGCAACCAATTAAGCAAAATTCTGATAGAATTGTAGAGTTGGAAGGTACCCCTCAAGGGCTATCTAGTCCAACTCCCTGAAATGATGGAATCTCAACTAAAGCATCCATGACAGATGGCCATCCAATCTTTGCTTAAAAACCTCCAAGGAAGGAGACTCCACAACCTCCTGAGGGAGTCCGTTCCACTGTCAAACAGCTCTTACTGCCAGATGTTTTGATGTTTTGTCAGAATCTCCTTTCTTGTATCTCGAGCACGATTCAAAGTGTTGGTGCTGACCTTTAAAGCCCTAAACGGCCTTGGTCCTGTATACCTGAAGGAGCGTCTCCACCCCCATCGTTCAGCCCAGACACTGAGATCCAGTGCCGAGGGCCTTCTGGCGGTTCCCTCATTGCGAGAAGTGAGGCTACAGGGAACCAGACAGAGGGCCTTCTTGGTAGTGGCGCCCGCCCTGTGGAATGCCCTCCCATCAGATGTCAAAGAGATAAATAATTACCTGACATTCAGAAGACATCTTAAGGCAGCCCTGTTCAGGGAAGTTTTTAATATGTAACGCTGTACTGTTTTTAACACTGATTGGGAGCCGCCCAGAGTGGCTGGGGAAACTCAGCCAGATGGGCGGGGTATAAATTATTATTATTATTATTATTATTATTATTATTATTATTATTATTATTATTAACTTGTAACTTCGAGTCCTGCCCTCCAGAACAGGAGAAAGCAAGCTTCCTCCATCCTCCATGTGACAACCCTTGAGATATTTGAAGATGGCTATCATATCTCCTCTCGGTCTCCTCTTTTCCAGGCTAAACTATGGTTACCAGATTTTTTTCAATGAATCCGGGGACCCTTTTTGGGGGGGGAAGCTGTGTAGCAACAGGGGGTCAGTAGTGGGGATGGTGAGGCAAAAGACCCTGGGCCCAAGCACATATGCATATTGTATAAAGGTGCAAAGCCCTTCTTTTGCACCCTGTGAAACATAAATGTGCATAAATGTTCTAAACACTGGACAATGGCACGCCACACACCTGTGACACCTGAGCCTCCCCTGATCAGTCAAAACAAAAAGGGAAAGGGGGCAGGAGATCTGTACCACCAGATGTCCCTGGTTCCCCTTCGGCAGTGGCAGCGGCAGTCAGTAGCCTGGAGCCAACCTGGTAGCGCAGTTGGCTCTGGCTGGCTTCAGGAGCTGCTTGCTGCTCACTGCCATGGAGCCCGCCATTTTTCCTCTCCAGAAGTCCTCACATCATATGGGGACTTCTGGCAAGGAAAAATGCCAGGCGCCATGGCAGTGAGCAGCAAGCAGATCCCGAAGCCAGCCAGAGCCAACTGCGCTACCAGGCTGGCTCCGGGCTGCTGAGGGTGCCACTGCCATGTTTCCCGGGCACAGATTTGCAAATCTGGGGACATTCCGAGGCTAAACATACCCAGCACCCTCAGCCGTTTCTCGTAAGGCTTAGTTTCCAGACCCTTGATCGTCTTGGTTGGCTTCCTCTGCACACGCTCCAGCTTGCCAATATCCTTCTTAAATTGGGGTGCCTACATCCATCCATCCCTACAGTTCCAATTCTGTGATTCTATGAATGAAATTCGGCACAACATGCCTGTATTGCAGTAAAAAAAAACCACAATTCTATAAAGCAACAGGTACCAAAGTGTGAAAGGAACATTACGAAACAGGACAGAAGTGCTAGCATTCTAATCACAAAAACAACCCAATATTTCCCAGCCTATGTGTTTTAGAAAAAAGTGAGCACGTTTGCACAAAACAAACTTCCTGTCTTTCTGCCCATGCACCAGTGCGCACACATGCAGAACAAACACAATTTGATTGCCTAAAATGCAGTGCATTTGGCATTACCTTTTCTTTTTCTTTCTTTCTTTTTTTACAAAGTATTAAACAGACAATGTATAAGCCAACCTGTTTTAATTGATTTAATAGTGCTAAATTGACCAGCTGTCAGAGCTGGCTCCCACTCAGCCAGAGCTGGCTCCATAGCAAGCAAGAGCAAAATCTCCTGGCTGTTCAAAATACCAGTGAGAAATTCTCAAGCCATTTTGCTGACAGACTTGAAGGATAAGGTGGTGTCCCCAATCCCCTTTCCACACATCAAAGCTGACCAGATTGGTAGCAGAATCCTACTTCAACACTGATTGAATTATACATCTCAGGTTGGCCATTAGTTGTAGTTTAGGAGCTTCCACTTTAGGAGTTTAGACTAGGATTTTCACCTTCACAATATTTGTCTTCCCAGTTGTAGCGTGTTCCGACTCCCGGCTCCGAGTCAACAGCCCTGTCCCAGGGTGACTTAACCAATCCCATCAGCTAGGGATGGAGTGGGGATTTGATAAAGTTCACCCTGAAGTTCAGTCTACAAAATTCACCTTCTCCAAAACAGTATTAGAACCCAAAGGCAGCCATCGTTTGAAATTTGCACTTTCCCAAATGTTGCAATGCCAAGTAAGGCAGTGTTTCCCAACCACTGTTCCGCGGCACACTAGTGTGCCGCGAGATGTTGCCTGGTGTGCCGCGGGAAAAATTCGAAAGATTTTTTTTTTAAGTCAAATTTTCGATTGGGGCGCCGTCACTAGATGACCCCTGGGGTTCCCTCCCTCCCTCCCGCTCTGCGCCTCCCTCCTCCTCCTCCTCCTCCTCCGGGGAGGCCCTTCCTGGCTCTCGGCCAAGGCTTGGCGGCTGCCACTCACTCACTCGCTCGCCCACCCGTCCCTCCATCCCTGCACCCGGCCTCTCCCCCTCCGTCCCCGGCGCGGGGGCTGCCGGGATCCGTAGTCCCCTCGCCCTTGGGCTCCGCGCCCGCGCGGGGTGCGCGAACTACGTTTCCCAGCCTGGCCTGGCATTTTGTTTGAAGCGCTCTTCTCCTGGCCATGGAATGAGCGCGGCGGCGGCGGCCGGGCGGGCAGGGGCTCTTCCGCGCAGACCCCGCGCAGCCTGCCTGCGCCCCCGCGGAGATCGGGCGGCAGGATGGAGCCCGGGGATCCCCGCGGAGGCGGAGCGGCGGAGGCTGCCCCCCAGGTAGGGCTGCGTCGGGGGGGGGTTTATTTTTGCAATGCTGCATCCACGCCGGAGGGGACGCATCGGACCGCGGGGAGACCCCTTGGCGGGCGTGCAAGGCAATGCATGCGTGCAGGCGTTGCATGGAGTGCAGTGCAATGCAATGGCAACGCGGCGCCCTGCATGCATGCATGCAACTTCCACCGGCGCTCCGGACTTGGCAGGTGAGGGGGGTCCCCAGTGGGCGGCAGAGAGAGCCGGGAGTGTGAAGGGGAGCCGGGGGGGAGCAGCGCTGCTCCCCGAGCCGAGCCCGGGGGCAAACTTCGGCGTCGTTGTGCCGGGTGTTGGAAGCGGAGGCTGGCGGGGGCCCCTCACCTGCAAAACCTGGTCGCCTCTCATATATTTCGTGCATTGCATTCATCACCCGCTTTCTCCTCCAAGGAGCTCCCGGGGGCGCGCGTGGTTCTCCCCGTGTTATCCTCGCAACAACAGCCCTGCAAGGTGGGTCAGGCGAGTGGCCCAAGGGAGCACCCAGGGATTGTCCTGGCCAGGTGGGGTGATTTGAACCCTGCTCTCTGCCCGGTCTTCGTCCTCATTTAGCCCCCACATGTGCATGACTGTGCATGACTGAGGTTTTCCCCCCTCGTCTTGGCTATGGTGTGAGTCTGTGCTGTTAATTAATGGGGTTCTGCCTTCGGAGAAGATGAGCCAGCCCTCAAGGAGGTGATTATGTAATTTGCTAGCAATTCATGTCCCTCCCGGCGTGACGCTGCGCGCTGACGTCACGGGGCTGTAATGGTGGTGTGCCTCGAGATTTTTTTCATGAAACAAGTGTGCCTTTGCCCAAAAAAGGTTGGGAAACACTGAAGTAAGGTAAAGGGACCCCTGACCATTAGGTCCAGTCGTGGCCGACTCTGGGGTTGCAGCGCTGTTCTTGCTTTATTGGCTGAGGGAGCCGGCGTACAGCTTCCGGGTCATGTGGCGAACCAGAGCAGCACACGGAAACGCTGTTTACCTTCCCACCAGAGTGGTACCTATTTATCTACTTGCACTTTGTGCTTCTGAACTGCTAGGTTGGCAGGAGCAGGGACCGAGCAACGGGAGCTCACCCCGTCACGGGGATTCAAACCACCGACCTTTTGACTGGCAAGCCCTAGGCTTTGTGGTTTAACCCACAGCACCACCCGCATCCCATGAAATGCCAAGTAATATGTATAAAAATAAATGTACTGGGTTAAAGTGTGCAATAATAATAATAACGCACATATTAGTGAAGGTAACATACCAAATGCGTTGTTGTTGTGGAAATTGCTTTGAAAAAAATGCATACATTAGGCAAAATGGCTAAGCAAAAGTGTGTCTATTAAGCGAAATTCAGTTTAAGATGCTGATGAATTTTCATGAGGACTTAAAAATAATAATCACAAACTGATTGCAACCCCTGCTTGCAGTCCCTTAGGTGGCTGGTTCTTCACAACACTCTACAGATCTGAGTTCCATCACCATCTAATGTTCAGCTAGTACAGCTAAGTAGTTTTCAACGGTCTAAAGCTGAGTCCAATCGTGGAATGGGCTTTAAAACTGGTGTTTTAGCAATAAAATAAAATAAAAATCATCCACTTGAAAGGAAGGCTGGGAAATATCATTCTTGAACTTTTAATCATTTCCAATAGGGGCTATTAAGCACACCGATTTCCGCAATTTTGTCAGCAATTTATACAGTAGAAAAGTCACCTTCTGCATACAGTCCTTCTATAAAAGGAAACTTTTTTTCCCATAATTATGCCATTCACATATCACTCCGCTGTCTAACGCAGGAGCAATCATCTTGTATGAAATCAATTTCTCCCAGAGAGTACCATTCTTTCTTCTTCCTTACGAAAATGTATAGCAAATATAGTTAGTGCGGTACATGCTAAAAGGGAACAAGACCTCCCCAGCTCATCTCTGTATTTGACATTTCTTCCTGCAATTACTGAAACAAAAGAAAAGGAGTTCTGTTCTCTCCATCACAAATCTATACATGACTACTCAGAAGTAAGTTCTAACGGGTAAGTTTCATTTCCCCACTAGCTAAGATTATACAGATTTGCAGCCCAAAAGTGGCCAGCATTGGAGAAGTGGGTTTCTGATTTTATTTACCAGTATTTTAGATGTACAGTTTCCTTCTTTCCCATGTTAACCTCACATGAGAGGATGGTAGGTTTAGAATGCTTTCTGGTTGGCGCCTTGCTGCTAGCAAGATTTCTTATCGCGGCAAAATGGAAGAGTAATGAAATTCCCTCTATACAAGTTTGGATCCAAAAGCTGACAGAATATGCCGAATTAGATGGTCTATCAGAAAAAATAAAGAATAAATCAAACCAGGAATCTGTCTCAAAATGGGAGGTTTTCAAAGAATATTTGAAATATAAATATAGTAGTTTAAACTCTGTTGCAGCATTCGAGGAAGTTCAGTAATAATTGTAAGGCAGATATAAGAATTAAGATATATTAAGAAAAAGTTTAATTACAATAAAAGTGTGTATTGGCAATAAGTAATATGGAATCGAAATATGGAATAGACGGGAGGTTGGGTCCAGTGGTGTAGCGTGGGGGTGCAGGGGGGCCGGCAGCACCGGGCGCAACATCTGGGGGGGCGCGCTAGCACTCACAGCTCTCTTCCCCTACCTGGCGCCCGGTGGGTTAGGGGTTGCAAATTACTTGCCTTGCCCCGGGTGCTGACAACCCGTGCTACACCACTGGTTGGGTCTTTAGTGTTAAGACCAATTTATGTTTTATTGTTTGTTAATGAAAATTCTGTGTCTGTGGTTATTCCTGTGTAATTTGGTATTTGTGTTTTCTCTTTTTTCTTTTCTTGCTGTATCAATAAATAAATAAATTAAAAAGAATGCTTTCTAGTGATAAGCTGTTCCGTCTCTGCCTCCTCCTTCTCCTCTCCCATTATATCCCAACTTTCCCCCTCATCTTCCTCTGAGCTGTGACCTCCCTCAAACCCCTGTTGTAATTCTGAACTGTCTTCATCTTCTCTGGAAGGGTCAGGCTAAGGAGGCTGTGTCCACCATTCCTCCTCTGTCCCATCCCTGACGCTAGATAAAAGAAGCTAAAGGACCCCTGGATGGTTAAGTCCAGTCAAAGGTGACTATGGGGTTGCAGCACTCATCTCGCTTTCAGGCCGAGGGAGCCGGCGTTTGTCCACAGACAGCTTTCCGGGCCATGTGGCCAGCAGGACTAAACCGCTTCTGGCGCAAGGGAACACCGTGACGGAAGCCAGAGCAAACAAAAATACTATCTGTGTGGCAAGGTCTTGAACCCTCCCCCATTGTAGAATAAAGATGCTTGACACCAGAATTTAGGTCAATGGGCTGAAAAAGGCCACAACTTTATTGGTTACAGAATGTGAGTGGTATTGGCTTAGGCATTGGAACCAATGACTATATCTGACTCCTGCCCACCTGCAGGGAGTCTAATAAGAGTTAACTACTGTGGCGACCACACAGGGTCCCCGGACGTTTCACCGTCTATTGATCCCTGTGCCACCACTTTATTTCTCGCTGCCACCACCCAGGCCCTACCTGGTACAATACTGAGTCCAGTCAGGGTTAAACTGGAACATAAACTTCTGTTTATTTATTGCAGTTTAACAAGCGTGTGGTTTCATAAACGGTATCGGTCAATTACCATCATGGGGTGCTTATCCAGACCTAAAACTTCCGCTCCCTGCTCTCACTCACTAGACCACCTCTCAGATATTTACTTGTCTGCCTAGCCCCTAACTGTTCCTGACTCAGCTTATTTCTCTACACTAACTCAACCTACCCACAGACTCTATCCTAATTCACTACCACTCCAACCAACCACCCAACTCCTAACAAACTTCTTTTTTTCATAGAATCATAGAATCATAGAATCATAGAATCATAGAGTTGGAAGAGACCACAAGGGCCATCGAGTCCAACCCCCTGCCAAGCAGGAAACACCATCAGAGCACTCCTGACATATGGTTGTCAAGCCTCTGCTTAAAGACCTCCAAAGTAGGAGACTCCACCACACTCCTTGGCAGCAAATTCCACTGTCGAACAGCTCTTACTGTCAGGAAGTTCTTCCTAATGTTTAGGTGGAATCTTCTTTCTTGTAGTTTGGATCCATTGCTCCGTGTCCGCTTCTCTGGAGCAGCAGAAAACAACCTTTCTCCCTCCTCTATGTGACATCCTTTTATATATTTGAACATGGCTATCATATCACCCCTTAACCTCCTCTTCTCCAGGCTAAACATGCCCAGCTCCCTTAGCCGTTCCTCATAAGGCATCGTTTCCAGGCCTTTGACCATTTTGGTTGCCCTCCTCTGGACACGTTCCAGTTTGTCAGTGTCCTTCTTGAATTGTGGTGACCAGAACTGGACACAGTACTCCAGGTGTGGTCTGACCAGAGCAGAATACAGTGGCACTATTACTTCCCTTGATCTAGATGCTATACTCCTATTGATGCAGCCCAGGATTGCATTGGCTTTTTTAGCTGCCGCGTCACACTGTTGGCTCATGTCAAGTTTGTGGTCAACCAAGACTCCTAGATCCTTTTCACATGTACTGCTCTCAAGCCAGGTGTCACCCATCTTGTATTTGTGCCTCTCATTTTTTTTGCCCAAGTGCAATACTTTACATTTCTCCCTGTTAAAATTCATTTTGTTTGTTTTTGCCCAGTTCTCTAATCTGTCAAGGTCGTTTTGAAGTGTGATCCTGTCCTCTGGGGTGTTAGCCACCCCTCCCAGTTTGGTGTCATCTGCAAATTTGATCAGGATTCCCTTGAGTCCATCATCCAAGTCGTTGATAAAGATGTTAAATAAGACCGGGCCCAAGACAGAACCCTGTGGCACCCCACTAGTCACTCTTCTCCAGGATGAAGAGGAACCATTGATGAGCACCCTTTGGGTTCGGTCAGTCAGCCAGTTACAAATCCACTGAGTGGTAGCAGAGTCAAGACCGCATTTTACCAGCTTCTTTACAAGAATATCATGGGGCACCTTGTCAAATGCCTTGCTGAAATCAAGATAGGCTACATCCACTGAGTTCCCTTCATCTACCAGGCTTGTAATTCTGTCAAAAAATGAGATCAGGTTAGTCTGACATGACTTATTTTTCAGAAATCCATGCTGACTATTGGTGATCACAGCATTCCTTTCTAGGTGCTCACAGACTGTTTGCTTAATGATCTGCTCCAGAATCTTCCCTGCTATTGATGTCAGACTGACTGGGCGGTAATTATTTGGGTCCTCTCTTTTCCCCTTTTTGAAAATAGGGACAACATTTGCCCTCCTCCAGTCTGCCGGGACTTCGCCTGTTCTCCAGGATTTCTCGAAGATGACTGCCAGTGGTTCTGAGATCACATCTGCCAGTTCTTTTAATACTCTTGGATGCAGTTCATCTGGCCCTGGAGACTTGAATACATCTAAACTAGCCAAATATTCTTGTACTGTCTCCTTAGTTATTCTGGGCTGTGTTTCCTTTGCTGAATCATTTGCTCCAAATTCTTCAGGTCGGGCATTGTTTTCTTTATCGGAGAAGACTGAGGCAAAGAAGGCATTGAGGAGTTCAGCCCTTTCTGTGTCCCCTGTTTGCATTTCACCATCTTCTCCTCTGAGTGACCCCACTGTTTCTTTGTTCTTCCTTTTGCTACGAACATACCCATAAAAGCCTTTTTTGTTGCTTTTAACCTCTCTAGCAAGCCTGAGTTCATTCTGTGCTTTAGCTTTTCTGACTTTGTGTCTACACGTTCTGGCTATTTGTTTGAATTCCTCTTTGGTGGTTTCCCCCCTTTTCCATTTTTTGTACACATCCTTTTTTAATCTTAATTCAGTTAAAAGTTCTTTAGATAGCCACCCTGGCTTCTTTAGGCACCTTCCATGTTTCCGTCTCATTGGTATTGCCTGACGTTGTGCTTTTACTATCTCCCTCTTAACAAACTCCCAGCCATCATGAACTCCCTTTCCTTTTAGTATTGCTGTCCATGGGATCTCACCCAGCACTTCCCTAAGTTTTATGAAGTCGGCTTTCTTAAAGTCAAGAAATTGAGTCCTAGTATGCTTGGCTGCTCCTTTCCGCTGTATAGTAAACTTCAGAAGAGCATGATCACTCGCGCCTAATGATCCTTCCACTTCTACCCCACTAACCAGGTCATCAACATTGGTTAGGACCAGAACTAAAATGGCTGTTCCTCTTGTTGCTTCTCCCACTTTCTGGACAATGAAGTTGTCTGCAAGGCCAGTGAGGAATCTGTTTGACCTTATGCTCTTGGCTGAGTTTGACGTCCAACAAATATCCGGGTAATTGAAGTCCCCCATTACTACTATCTCCCTTCCTTTTGCATGCTTGGCCATCTGTTCCGGGAAGGCATCATCTATGTCCTCCGTTTGGCTTGGGGATCTATAGTAAACTCCCACAATGAGGTCTCTGTTATTCTTCTCTCCCTTAATTTTGACCCAAATGCTCTCACATTGGCTTTGAGGTTCTAAATCTTGGATCTCTTCACAGGTATACACATCCCTCCTCCCAGAGCTGGTTTTATAGTTCCTCTGACTCCACCCCCTGGGTTCTGATTGGGTAACCTGTTTAACTATTTCACATCCAGTACTCTCATATGTTAACGTCACAACCACTGAGAGGGGGAGCCCTGTTGATGCACATCAACTAGGAATTACCCCAGGGTCACCGATAGGGGTCGTGCTATGGCCCTGGCCCCCGCATGGGCTTCAGACAGAGGACACAGCCTTCGGGTTCCTTTAACGGAATACCCTTGAAACAGGAGGGGTAGGTGATGGCTGCCACTTCCCCTCACCTCCAACCGAATACTCCAATGCCTAACCACCCACTGGGCTTGTTTAAATGGGTTAAGCCACATCCCTCTCAGCCAGTCAGACTGGCCAATATGAAATGATGCAGCCAGGAACTCACTGTGACGTGGAGCTACCTAAGTCCTGCATGCATGAGTAGGGCTCAAGATCTGGCCACAATATTGACTCCCTGTGAGGGGAATCAGCTTTACCTTCCCGCCAAAGTGATACCGATTTATCTACTTGCACTGATATGCTTTCAAACAGATAGGTTGGCAGGAACTGGGACAGCGCGATGGGAGCTCACCCCGTCATGGGGATTCGAACCACTGACCTTCTGATCAGCAGGTCCAAGAGGCTCAGTGGTTTAGACCACAGCGCCACCCGCTTCCAGTAAACGAGTCCTCTGGGTGGTTCACCAAGTTATTGAGCTGCGGCCTCTTCTTGGGATGAGCAAACACACGTGTATTTGTTTTATTATTCTTCCTCTCCAATGGACCTGTAGAAAAAACGTGTGGCATGCTCCTGCTTGGTGCCCTAGCATGGCGGAGCTGGTCAGGGCTGATGGAAGTTGTAGTCCAAAATGTTTGAAGAGAACTAGGTTGGGGGAGGCTGCTCTAAGGAGTCTTTACGCAGCATTACACAAGAGATATTGTGCATTCTGCACTCCTCTTCCGTTTATTGTTTCTGCAAGGACCACTGACCTTCATGGCTTCTTTCTCAAGCCGACCAGGCAAAGCACAGTAGACTTATCACTTGACCTCTAGCCTCCTCCTCCCCAGCTGGACCATTAACTTGCAGTGACTCTGTTTCTCTTTATTACAAACAATTGGGAAGTCTTTTTTTTCTCCAACCAAGTATTCTTAAGCTTCAGGGAGAACTATCTCCTTTCCTTGCAGGGGGTTAAATTTTCAACCGTTCTGCCAATGGCCAATTCAAAAGCCTTGAATACCATTAGAAGGCACCTCCACCCTCAAATTGCACCCATTTTAGTTTGGGCCGGCAACACTAAACCCGCCATAAAGGAATCCCTTGCAGACGGCCACAGTGCCTGGAGACAGACAGGTTGTGTATCCACAACAGTAACCAGAGGAAGAATGACCACTGGGAGGAACGCAGAGAGAAGAAATGCCGTGTTGTGTCTGTAGCAGCAAAACCAGATGCTTTCATTTGCCCCGGCTGCAATAAAACATGTCTCTCCCGTATTGGTCTCTGCAGCCACAGCCGGCACTGTAGCTCCCCAACTGTTTGGCTTTGCCCCCGAAGGCACACTCTTCCATAGTCTCCCAAGACAGACGGATGTCAACCCAGAAATGTATGTGTCAATTGTTCAGTTGGTTGTGTGTTTTTTAATGTTTCGTCTATTTTTATGACTTCTTTCCTTACATTAAAAAGGTGAAGGGACCCCTGACCATTAGGTCCAGTCGTGACCGACTCTGGGGTTGCGGCACTCATCTCGCTTTATTGGCCGAGGGAGCCGGCGTACAGCTTCCGGGTCATGTGGCCAGTATGACTAAGCCGCTTCTGGCGAACCAGAGCAGCACACGGAAACGCCGTTTACCTTCCCGCCGGAGCGGTACCTATTTATCTACTTGCACTTTGACGTGCTTTTGAACTGCTAGGTTGGCAGGAGCAGGGACCGAGCAACGGGAGCTCACTCCATCGCGGGGATTCGAACCACCGACCTTCTGATCAGCAAGTCCTAGGCTCTGTGGTTTAACCCACAGCGCCACCTGCGTTCCTTACATTAGACTTACGTATTTTGTTCCTTTTTGTAAAGTGCTTTAAGCTTGGCTTGAATTGTTGAAAGGCGGCATGCAAATAAAGTATGTATGTATGGAAATATTACATATTTCACACAGTTTACTGGCTAGGTATTGAAACACTGCAGAAACAGCAACGGGCTATTGAAGGTTGAACATGTGTGACTGTTCTGCTCTGCTGGCTTGTAGCGGCTACTTAAATATAAGTCTTAACCTTTCCCTACCAGGGAAGTCAATAATTCTGTGCTCTATTGAACACCATCCCCTCTAAGTGAAAGTAATATGGATTTTTGCTCTCCGCCATCTCCAGCTATGTATGTTGTTATAGCTATACATAAGGGTGCTATGGAAACACATTGCCTTGCTGTCGTTTTACACTGTATTTTATTTCCCTGCCAACCAGCCCACCCCATCCCAACCCCACCCCAAAAGTTACACCATTGAATTTTTCTTCTGTTGTGCATTAATCTCTAACTTTCAGAACATAGGGGAACCCCTTAAAAATTATTGGGGTTTTTTTGCTTGCTGGTTTGTGTGATGGTTTGTGAACGCTCTCCGCAAGAAATGCCTCTGCTCACTCAGAGATACATATATACATCCTTTATTTTACATATGTACAAGCAGCACGTACAATTATGCATCTGAATCCTCCGCCTCAGATTCCTGGAGTGCCTTACGCCCGCCCCTTCTCCAGCAGAAAAGGCGTGGAATTCTCATGTGATGTCTCTGTCCCCTCATGTTTAACACCCTTCTTTCCTGGGCAGATGGAACAGGCATTGCTTCACTGTCCGTGCCAGAACTTCCTGTGCGGTGTTGAGGCTCTGTTCCAACATCTGTGAGCTGTCCCTCCTCCTTCCCTTCCCTTCTTTCCTCCACCGTCACTTCCTGCCCCCCTTCCTCTGCCTGTCTCTCCTCTTCCCCTTCATTCTCCGTCAATACCATGACAGTTTGCTTGTTTGTTATATTTAGCAACTGCAGCATTCATATTATCTATACCTGTTCCCCACTTGCACACCTCTACTTACGAATGCGATCCATTTCAGGGTGCCGTTCGCACCCTGAAAAGTCCATAAGTAGAGAGCCGCTACTGTGTGTGTGCGAAGCGCGATAGAGCGCTACTGCGCAAAGCATGCAGATCGGTTCCGGGTTTGCCGCGTTTGTAACCTGAGAAGCCGCAACATAAAGCAAACATAACACAAGGTATGACTGTATATTTTTTTGCATTCGGGCCCCGGAAGGTTGCCTTCGAAAGAGAGATGTGGCCGTAAGACTGAAACCTGTCCCCTGCCTCTGTCCTGGATTGTGGCTCAGCATTTTGTGGTTGACCGATCCTGATTTCACAGTTTGCAAAGGACGGGTGCTTGACGGAAACTCCTAAGGTGCTTTGGAATATTCATCATGGAAATTAATAAGATGCCAAGCACACGGTAAGTAATGACTAGGTAACAGCCGCAAATGCTTTGCTGGGGAGATCTCGAGAAGTTGGAGGTTTTTTAATTAGCAAAACCGCTTCGGCAGCTCAGTAATCATTTGGTGTTGATTTATCACAGTCAATGGCCTCAGATCTCCTCCAGGTTTCTCAGATGAGCCAGGGGCAAGGAAGACAGATACAAAGCTCCACCCACTACTCTTTCCCTCCCTTATTCTATTTTTCCTGCCGGCACTTTCAGAAAGTGGTGGTCGGTTTGCAGGCCCCGACTCTGCAATGACTCGTGCATCTCAGAGAAGTCTGCAATGATTTTCTTTTCCTTCCAGATGTGATGCTGGACTAGCAATGGGTGAGGATTTTGTTCCGTTTGCATTTTTTTTAGTGAACTGACCTAATTTGCACCTCCTGGACTAATGCACAGATCGGAAGAAGTAATTATCCCTTGGATTTCGCACTTCTCTGCAAGCTGTGATGGAGTTCTCAGCTCACACAATGTACCAAAATACATTTTGTAGGGCAGCAGTTGAAGAAGGAGCAAAAAGGGTTTTCTTGTGTGTGTGTGTGTTTCTTGTGGCTGATTAGCTGTTTTCCCTGTGTAAAGGTCAGAGGGGGCAGGGTTTCTGTTGAGGCAGGGGATTAGCTGTGGGAGGAGCTTATCAGAGTTTGTAGGGCAGCAGTTGAAGAAGGAGCAAAAAGGGTTTTCTTGTGTGTGTGTGTGTTTCTTGTGGCTGATTAGCTGTTTTCCCTGTGTAAAGGTCAGAGGGGGCAGGGTTTCTGTTGAGGCAGGGGATTAGCTGTGGGAGGAGCTTATCAGAGTTTGTAGGGCAGCAGTTGAAGAAGGAGCAAAAAGGGTTTTCTTGTGTGTGTGTGTGTGTTTCTTGTGGCTGATTAGCTGTTTTCCCTGTGTAAAGGTCAGAGGGGGCAGGGTTTCTGTTGAGGCAGGGGATTAGCTGTGGGAGGAGCTTATCAGAGTTTGTAGGGCAGCAGTTGAAGAAGGAGCAAAAAGGGTTTTCTTGTGTGTGTGTGTGTTTCTTGTGGCTGATTAGCTGTTTTCCCTGTGTAAAGGTCAGAGGGGGCAGGGTTTCTGTTGAGGCAGGGGATTAGCTGTGGGAGGAGCTTATCAGAGTTTGTAGGGCAGCAGTTGAAGAAGGAGCAAAAAGGGTTTTCTTGTGTGTGTGTGTGTTTCTTGTGGCTGATTAGCTGTTTTCCCTGTGTAAAGGTCAGAGGGGGCAGGGTTTCTGTTGAGGCAGGGGATTAGCTGTGGGAGGAGCTTATCAGAGTTTGTAGGGCAGCAGTTGAAGAAGGAGCAAAAAGGGTTTTCTTGTGTGTGTGTGTGTGTTTCTTGTGGCTGATTAGCTGTTTTCCCTGTGTAAAGGTCAGAGGGGGCAGGGTTTCTGTTGAGGCAGGGGATTAGCTGTGGGAGGAGCTTATCAGAGTTTGTAGGGCAGCAGTTGAAGAAGGAGCAAAAAGGGTTTTCTTGTGTGTGTGTGTTTCTTGTGGCTGATTAGCTGTTTTCCCTGTGTAAAGGTCAGAGGGGGCAGGGTTTCTGTTGAGGCAGGGGATTAGCTGTGGGAGGAGCTTATCAGAGTTTGTAGGGCAGCAGTTGAAGAAGGAGCAAAAAGGGTTTTCTTGTGTGTGTGTGTGTTTCTTGTGGCTGATTAGCTGTTTTCCCTGTGTAAAGGTCAGAGGGGGCAGGGTTTCTGTTGAGGCAGGGGATTAGCTGTGGGAGGAGCTTATCAGAGTTTGTAGGGCAGCAGTTGAAGAAGGAGCAAAAAGGGTTTTCTTGTGTGTGTGTGTTTCTTGTGGCTGATTAGCTGTTTTCCCTGTGTAAAGGTCAGAGGGGGCAGGGTTTCTGTTGAGGCAGGGGATTAGCTGTGGGAGGAGCTTATCAGAGTTTGTAGGGCAGCAGTTGAAGAAGGAGCAAAAAGGGTTTTCTTGTGTGTGTGTGTGTTTCTTGTGGCTGATTAGCTGTTTTCCCTGTGTAAAGGTCAGAGGGGGCAGGGTTTCTGTTGAGGCAGGGGATTAGCTGTGGGAGGAGCTTATCAGAGTTTGTAGGGCAGCAGTTGAAGAAGGAGCAAAAAGGGTTTTCTTGTGTGTGTGTGTGTGTGTTTCTTGTGGCTGATTAGCTGTTTTCCCTGTGTAAAGGTCAGAGGGGGCAGGGTTTCTGTTGAGGCAGGGGATTAGCTGTGGGAGGAGCTTATCAGAGTTTGTAGGGCAGCAGTTGAAGAAGGAGCAAAAAGGGTTTTCTTGTGTGTGTGTGTTTCTTGTGGCTGATTAGCTGTTTTCCCTGTGTAAAGGTCAGAGGGGGCAGGGTTTCTGTTGAGGCAGGGGATTAGCTGTGGGAGGAGCTTATCAGAGTTTGTAGGGCAGCAGTTGAAGAAGGAGCAAAAAGGGTTTTCTTGTGTGTGTGTGTGTTTCTTGTGGCTGATTAGCTGTTTTCCCTGTGTAAAGGTCAGAGGGGGCAGGGTTTCTGTTGAGGCAGGGGATTAGCTGTGGGAGGAGCTTATCAGAGTTTGTAGGGCAGCAGTTGAAGAAGGAGCAAAAAGGGTTTTCTTGTGTGTGTGTGTGTGTGTTTCTTGTGGCTGATTAGCTGTTTTCCCTGTGTAAAGGTCAGAGGGGGCAGGGTTTCTGTTGAGGCAGGGGATTAGCTGTGGGAGGAGCTTATCAGAGTTTGTAGGGCAGCAGTTGAAGAAGGAGCAAAAAGGGTTTTCTTGTGTGTGTGTGTTTCTTGTGGCTGATTAGCTGTTTTCCCTGTGTAAAGGTCAGAGGGGGCAGGGTTTCTGTTGAGGCAGGGGATTAGCTGTGGGAGGAGCTTATCAGAGTTTGTAGGGCAGCAGTTGAAGAAGGAGCAAAAAGGGTTTTCTTGTGTGTGTGTGTGTTTCTTGTGGCTGATTAGCTGTTTTCCCTGTGTAAAGGTCAGAGGGGGCAGGGTTTCTGTTGAGGCAGGGGATTAGCTGTGGGAGGAGCTTATCAGAGTTTGTAGGGCAGCAGTTGAAGAAGGAGCAAAAAGGGTTTTCTTGTGTGTGTGTGTGTGTGTTTCTTGTGGCTGATTAGCTGTTTTCCCTGTGTAAAGGTCAGAGGGGGCAGGGTTTCTGTTGAGGCAGGGGATTAGCTGTGGGAGGAGCTTATCAGAGTTTGGCGGCGCGCGCAGTTATATCCATCTTTTAGATTTAGGGGAGCTAGTCTCAAACGTTTGTTAGGGGAGACCTAGGTTTTTTTTTGTTTTTTTTTTTGTGGGCGAAGTTATTTGTCCTGTCTTCAAGCTTTTTATGATGGAGGACCTCTGTAGCCACCCCCAACAACACGATCTCAAGATGGAAGGGGAGGGAACAGCTGCAGTCGCCTGCGATTCCTGCGCAATGTTTGCCATCTTGCCAAAGGTTGCAGGCAGCTTCACCTGCAGCAATTGCATGTTGATTGCCCTTTTAAAAGACAAAGTCCAGCAACTGGAGGAACGTGTAGCTACGCTCCAAAGAATTAGAGAGCTGGAGCTCTTCTTGGAAGCAACAGAGCACACCGTCCCCACCAAGGAGGAGACAGGGGACTCCCCTGAGAAGGAGGCTAGTTCATCAACACAGGAGCCAGATATATGGAGAAACGTGACTCAAAGAAGTAGGAGGCCCAGGGTTCACTCTGATTGTTTAGAAATACACAATCGCTTTGAGGTCCTCTCCCCTAGCATGGAAGACGAAGAGCAGACTCCATTTGAGGATCTCTCCCTCATTACAGTCGATCAGGTATATGAAGACGAGCAGCAAAGTCAGTCCTCAGGGAATGTGCAGGCGACCTTGGAACGGACAGCTCACGGAAGAACCCCGACCAAACCCAAGAGGAGGCGTGTAGTGGTGATAGGGGATTCCCTACTGAGGGGAACAGAAGCAGTGATCTGTGGGCCTGACAAGATGTCTCGGGAAGTGTGCTGTCTCCCCGGGGCTAAGATCCAAGATGTAACTGAACGACTGCAAGGAATCATAAAACCCACTGACAAATACCCCTTCCTCTTGGTTCATGTGGGAACCAATGACACTGCAAGCAATAGCCTCCAGAAGATCAAAAGAGACTACGAGGCTCTCGGCAGGAAATTGAAGCAACTAAATGCACAAATTGTCATCTCGTCTGTCCTCCCAGTTGAACGACGTGGCCCAGGGAGAGAGGGGAAAATAGTGGAAGTGAACAGCTGGCTTCGCAAATGGTGTAAACAGGAACGGTTTGGATTCTTAGATCACGGACTGCAGTTTCTTGAAGATGGACTTCTGGCAAGTGATGGGCTGCACCTCACAACGGTTGGGAGGAATGTTTTTGCCAAAAATCTCAGAAACCTCATCAGGAGGGCTTTAAACTGAGTAATGTGGGGGAGGGAGACAGTGCTCCTGAAGGTAGGAGTCTATCAATTAATGAAGATGATCATCCAAATGTCATAGACCAAATGGAGCAAACAGCACGCGGACCTAGTGGTGGGAGGAATAAATCCTTAAATAAGAGACACGGGGGAATGATTAATGGACTTCAATGTCTGTACACTAATGCGCAAAGCATGGGAAATAAACAAGATGAGCTTGAGCTCTTGGTACAGCAAACTAAATATGACATAATAGGCATCACTGAAACCTGGTGGGATAAGTCCCACGATTGGAATGTAATAATGGGGGGATACAATCTATTTCAGAGAAACAGACCAGACAAGAAAGGAGGAGGAGTGGCGTTATATGTCAGGGATGTGTATACCTGTGAAGAGATCCAAGATTTAGAACCTCAAAGCCAATGTGAGAGCATTTGGGTCAAAATTAAGGGAGAGAAGAATAACAGAGACCTCACTGTGGGAGTTTACTATAGATCCCCAAGCCAAACGGAGGACATAGATGATGCCTTCCTGGAACAGATGGCCAAGCATGCAAAAGGAAGGGAGATAGTAGTAATGGGGGACTTCAATTACCCGGATATTTGTTGGACGTCAAACTCAGCCAAGAGCATAAGGTCAAACAGATTCCTCACTGGCCTTGCAGACAAGTTCATTGTCCAGAAAGTGGGAGAAGCAACAAGAGGAACAGCCATTTTAGATCTGGTCCTAACCAATGTTGATGACCTGGTTAGTGGGGTAGAAGTGGAAGGATCATTAGGCGCGAGTGATCATGCTCTTCTGAAGTTTACTATACAGCGGAAAGGAGCAGCCAAGCATACTAGGACTCAATTTCTTGACTTTAAGAAAGCCGACTTCATAAAACTTAGGGAAGTGCTGGGTGAGATCCCATGGACAGCAATACTAAAAGGAAAGGGAGTTCATGATGGCTGGGAGTTTGTTAAGAGGGAGATAGTAAAAGCACAACGTCAGGCAATACCAATGAGACGGAAACATGGAAGGTGCCTAAAGAAGCCAGGGTGGCTATCTAAAGAACTTTTAACTGAATTAAGATTAAAAAAGGATGTGTACAAAAAATGGAAAAGGGGGGAAACCACCAAAGAGGAATTCAAACAAATAGCCAGCACGTGTAGACACAAAGTCAGAAAAGCTAAAGCACAGAATGAACTCAGGCTTGCTAGAGAGGTTAAAAGCAACAAAAAAGGCTTTTATGGGTATGTTCGTAGCAAAAGGAAGAACAAAGAAACAGTGGGGTCACTCAGAGGAGAAGATGGTGAAATGCAAACAGGGGACACAGAAAGGGCTGAACTCCTCAATGCCTTCTTTGCCTCAGTCTTCTCCGATAAAGAAAACAATGCCCGACCTGAAGAATTTGGAGCAAATGATTCAGCAAAGGAAACACAGCCCAGAATAACTAAGGAGACAGTACAAGAATATTTGGCTAGTTTAGATGTATTCAAGTCTCCAGGGCCAGATGAACTGAATCCAAGAGTATTAAAAGAACTGGCAGATGTGATCTCAGAACCACTGGCAGTCATCTTCGAGAAATCCTGGAGAACAGGCGAAGTCCCGGCAGACTGGAGGAGGGCAAATGTTGTCCCTATTTTCAAAAAGGGGGAAAGAGAGGACCCAAATAATTACCGCCCAGTCAGTCTGACATCAATACCAGGGAAGATTCTGGAGCAGATCATTAAGAAAACAGTCTGTGAGCACCTAGAAAGGAATGCTGTGATCACCAATAGTCAGCATGGATTTCTGAAAAATAAGTCATGTCAGACTAACCTGATCTCGTTTTTTGACAGAATTACAAGCCTGGTAGATGAAGGGAACTCAGTGGATATAGCCTACCTTGATTTCAGTAAGGCATTTGACAAGGTGCCCCATGATATTCTTGTAAAGAAGCTGGTAAAATGCGGTCTTGACTCTGCTACCACTCAGTGGATTTGTAACTGGCTGAATGACCGAACCCAAAGGGTGCTCATCAATGGTTCCTCTTCATCCTGGAGAAGAGTGACTAGTGGGGTGCCACAGGGTTCTGTCTTGGGCCCGGTCTTATTTAACATCTTTATCAACGACTTGGATGATGGACTCAAGGGCATCCTGATCAAATTTGCAGATGATACCAAACTGGGAGGGGTGGCTAACACCCCAGAGGACAGGATCACACTTCAAAACGACCTTGACAGATTAGAGAACTGGGCAAAAACAAACAAGATGAATTTTAACAGGGAGAAATGTAAAGTATTGCACTTGGGCAAAAAAAATGAGAGGCACAAATACAAGATGGGTGACACCTGGCTTGAGAGCAGTACATGTGAAAAGGATCTAGGAATCTTGGTTGACCACAAACTTGACATGAGCCAACAGTGTGACGCGGCAGCTAAAAAAGCCAATGCAATTCTGGGCTGCATCAATAGGAGTATAGCATCTAGATCAAGGGAAGTAATAGTGCCACTGTATTCTGCTCTGGTCAGACCACACCTGGAGTACTGTGTCCAGTTCTGGGCACCACAATTCAAGAAGGACACTGACAAACTGGAACGTGTCCAGAGGAGGGCAACCAAAATGGTCAAAGGCCTGGAAACGATGCCTTATGAGGAACGGCTAAGGGAGCTGGGCATGTTTAGCCTGGAGAAGAGGAGGTTAAGGGGTGATATGATAGCCATGTTCAAATATATAAAAGGATGTCACATAGAGGAGGGAGAAAGGTTGTTTTCTGCTGCTCCAGAGAAGCGGACACGGAGCAATGGATCCAAACTACAAGAAAGAAGATTCCACCTAAACATTAGGAAGAACTTCCTGACAGTAAGAGCTGTTTGACAGTGGAATTTGCTGCCAAGGAGTGTGGTGGAGTCTCCTACTTTGGAGGTCTTTAAGCAGAGGCTTGACAACCATATGTCAGGAGTGCTCTGATGGTGTTTCCTGCTTGGCAGGGGGTTGGACTTGATGGCCCTTGTGGTCTCTTCCAACTCTATGATTCTATGATTCTATGATTTAGAAATTTTATTTAGACAGGCATATACTGAGATGAAATACGTATTTAAATGCAATCCAGTGATAACTTATTTTAATATGCATTTAAATGCACACATAAATATGGATTGGTTTTTTTTTTCCAAATAACAACAAATGCAGATTACTGCATAAGTGGGTCAGAACAGATGTATAAATGAGCATATGTGATACTGACATGGGATATCAAATTTTGTGGGCAGCTGGGTGGCTACTGTGAGAAGAGGGTGCTGAACCAGATGGGACTTTGATCCAACAGTGCTCTTCTAATGTTCTTAAGTCAAAATGAGACTTACCCATCTCTTTCAAATCTGAATATTTCACTAGTATCTAATTACATCCTGTTTCAAGGTTGCTGTCAATCATAAGTCTGTTCCATCCTGTTTTGTGTTGCTTTTTAAAGTAACGTGTTCATACTCTACATTTAAATTATTTGCATTGTGTATATACTTTTACTGGCAGTTCTAAAACATGCAGTACTCAGTGCTTTCCCGCATTGTCCGCCAAATTCGCATTTTGTGTGCATCTTTTACTTAAAAGTATTTCTTCTGTACCGTAACTGCCTCACAAAATCCAGAGAAGCTCATCCTCTGATTTTAAAATCTGCAGACATTGTGCAATAGGAACAACTGACTTCCTGCCTCATTCACATTGGAAAGGTAAGAAGGGCTCAGGGGGCCACTAGGGGCGCATTGGAAGATGGCTGACAATACCATCTCTCCGTCTCACACGAGGTAATTAAGAGGCTGATATGGGAGTATGCAGCCTCCCTTGTTACCCCAAGAGAATGGGGAACACTGCCTCACCTGCGGTTGCCATAAATCACCCCCGAGTTCGAAAGAAGGGGGTGAGGGCACAAGGCGCACAGCACTCGTGTGGTACGGCTCTCCCAGACGCTGTCTCTGATCGCGGGGCCTAGTTGCAGGAGCTCAAAATAAACAATTAGAGAGAAGCAAATGCACATATTTCGAGTGAAGAACGGGAGTTAAGACTGCTAATTGAAGTGACCTCTGTGAAGTGAAGCGACGGGCTGGATTCAACAATATATTAAGAAGAAGATACATCAAAGGATCAATATGTCGGAACGGGACGGAATGGGGGGGGACTTTTCTTTTTTTACCTTATGTGATTACCTAACAATCCTCCCCCCAAGAAGAATCGTTGCAATTACTGATTATAAGCGGGATGATTAAGAACTGTGTGGAAATGAATTACTATTCAAAGACATGGTTTGTGGAATATCGGGAAAGGAATGAAAGGCCTTTGGAATGACACAGTTATAAAAAGAGACTCGTTAGGGAAGCAGGCCTGGCTGCAGGATTTATGATAGGGGGAGGTGACCTTGGTTTGTTATTATATCGGACTGTGAGTTTGAACCCCCGAAGATTGATGAGAGAGGGACAGGCCTGTGAGGATTAACGGACAGACTTTAAGAATGTTTTGTACGGAAGTGTTGAAATGGCATCTGTCTGTATGAATATGGCTCTTGGAGGAATGGAAAATCCACACAGGACATAACAGCGTTTGTTTTTCACCCGCTTGTGGAGACTATCAGAGGTCACAAAGAAAGGAATATATGATAACAACAAGAAGATGAGGAAAATAATAAAGAGAAGATTGGACAGAACTGTGAATATTATTTGGACAGAACGGTGAACATCAAAGCAGCTGCAAGAGAGATGTTTGGATCCCTTTCTGAGTTCGAAGCATGGGTACCTCCAACAAAAATTTAAAAATTTGGCTTTGTAATTTGGAACTAATGTGATTTGATTGGTTTGTTAATAAAAATTATATATATATTTTAAAAAGGTAAGAAGGGCTCATCCCAAAACTACCATCTTTAATGAAAGGTGCAATGAAAATCAGATGAATTAAAATCAGACTCAAGCATTCTTGGTTAGAAATTATCATCATCTACCCTCAGTAGCCTATACTGTCTTATCAATAATCTATCCTCCCTCTGTTCAGTTCTTTGCAACTTTTTTTTTTAATGCATCATATGCCAAAAATACACAACTGTGTCTGCACCCAAAAGGGAACAGTGGATCAGAGCTAATCTGCATGTAAGGAAAAGGCAACCTTGATATTTCTCAAAACAAAGGTGCCTTTTCATTCCCTAATTGTGCCTCAGAGGAACCAAGAGTAAAGAAGTAAACAAAACACGAAAACTCTTTTGTCCTTAAGTAGACACCAGAACAGAGGAAGTATTTGTTCAAAATCAATCAATAAAAAAATACATTGCCAGTGGCTAATTTCCACTGCAGTACTCGATGGCTGTGATGGGTAGGCCTGATTCTCACCCACCCTCCTCCGACTTCTGAGGATTATCTTTTTCTTCATATATGACTTTTTATGAACAATTATTATTTTGCTGTTTCGGGGGGAGGAAGCTGATAGGACTGCATGTGCAGTAAACTTGGTGCCTATGTGATCTCAAAAAAAGAATTAAGCAGTCTGTCTGTGAGCATTTAGAGAGAGATAGACAGTTGTGATCATCAAGAGACAGCGTGAATTCAGTAAGATGAAGTAATGCTATCTCCTTTTCTTCTGGTGGGGTACAAGCTTGGTAGATCACAGGAATGCTATGGACATAGTATATCTTGGCAGGCACACTGCTCAAAAACTAGCTTGTATGCAATAGTAGTAGTAATAATAATAATAATAATAATAATAATAATAATAATAATAATTTATTATTTATACCCTGCCCATCTGGCTGGGTTTTCCCAGCTGCTCTGGGCGGCTTCCAACAAAATATTAAAATACAATAACCTATTAAACATTAAAAGCTTCCCTAAACAGGGCTGCCTTCAGATGTCTTCTAAAAGTCTGGTAGTTGTTTTTCTCTTTGACTGGTGGGAGGGCGTTCCACAGGGAGGGCGCCACTATATTCCCGATATACATGAAAAGTTTGCATTTGGAGTATTCTAGCTCCCAGTCATCACCTGTGTGGATTGTGTTTACTCCGCAACACTTCCCAGAATCCTTTGCAAAACACACGGGCCAACAGAGCCTTGTTGTCACTCTCTAACACACTGATGTACGATTGGCCAGGTACTCTCTCAGCATTAAAGACCTGACACAGCTTCCCTGCCTCAGTGAAAACGAAGCCTGGAATCTCCTGCAACACTGACGGGTCTGGCGCTTGTTCCTTTGCAAATCATTTCCGTTCTGCCTTAATACTATGAGAGAAAATATCGCACGCTCCCAAATTTGATGGAGGAACCAATTACTAGAGATGGCCATTCCTCCCCACTGACCTCAATACATTCAGCAGAATTTGAGAACAGAATAGCTCTTCTGCTCATGAAGGAATAGCCGCCCGCAGGATATTTCCAAACTGTAATTTAACTGTATGTTGAAACAGGGTTTTAAAAATGCTTTAATAAGTGTTCACCTCACTCCCCAAATTGCTTCAGGGGCAGATCTGGGCTGGGATGTTTAGCATTTAGTGTGGCAGCACAGGGGTTACGGAAGACTCTACCTCACGAAATCAAGCTGGCACTGTCTATAATGAGTTTAAGGCCACCAACTTAAGGTTTGGTTATTTCAGCTAGCCTTCTTATGGAAAATGATTTATAGTTTTTATAACCTTCTTGTCAGATGACCCATTTCGCCCTTCTGTTTCCTTCACTTATTTTGCTTTGATTTTCCTTGCTCTGTTTTGTTTCGCTCCTTAACCGAGATTTGGCGCGCCGCGTGGATATATATTTTAGATGAGTTTGCAGAATAGAAATGAAAATATCAACACGAATAAATTGCTCAGAGTAGCTCTGGATTGCAAACACAGGCCTGTGCATATACAGCTGTACGCACATATATCCCATATTCCATAGGAGCCAACTCTTAGCAGCCAAGGCCCTTTCGGCTCCCCCAATGAAATATTTGTGGGGACTGTGACTAGAGATGGGAAGGCCTGGGGGAGGGGCAATGGAAAAAATTGGCAAAAACTTGTTTTCCCCCATTTTTTCTGTTTTTCCCCAAAGCCATTTTTCCCAGAAAAATGGGGGGGGGGGCAGTATGATATAGTCTGAATATTCCACACACTTTGGGGGGGGGGAGAGAAACTGGATTTTTTCCAGGCCTTCCCATCTCTAGTTGTCCCCCCCCCCCCAAAGTTGATGGGCATTGCCATTCAAATACTGTGCATGTGCCACATCTTGTGATCAATAATGCGGGGTGGGGCTTACCTGCCCCCCCAATATTTTATTCAAGTTGGCTCCCCTGCCACATTCACACCACTTTATGACACCACTTTAAAAAGTCATGACTTCCTCCAAGTAATAATAATAATAATAATAATAATAATAATAATAATAATAATAATAATATAATATTATTTATACCCCGCCCATCTGGCTGGGCTTCCCCAGCCACTCTGGGCGGCTTCCAAAAGAATATTAAAATACTATAATACATCAAACATTAAAAGCTTCCCGAAACAGGGCTGCCTTCAGATGTCTTCTAAAAGCCTGGTAGTTGTTGTTGTTCTCTTTGACATCTGGTGGAAGGGTGTTCCACAGGGAAGGCGCCACTACCGAGAAGGCCCTCTGCCTGGTTCCCAAAGAATTCTGGGAGCAGCAGTTTGTTAAGGGTGCTTGGAATTTTTATACATTCTTCTTGGAGACCTAATTCATAGAATCATAGAATTGGAAATGACCTCAAGCATCATCTATTCCAACCCCCTGCAATGCAGGAATCTCAGCTAAAGCCTCCATGACGGATGGCCACCCAACCTTTGCTTACAAACCTCAATGGAAGGGAGGTCCACCACCTCCCGAAGAAACCCATTCCACTCTCAAACAGCTCTTAGTGTCAGAAAGTTCTTCCTGATGTTTAATTGGAATCTCTTTTCTTGTAACTTGAAGCTATGGGTATGAATCCTGCCCTCCAGAGCAGGAGAAAACAAGCTTGTTCCCTCCTCCATGTGACAGCCCTTGAGATATTTGAAGATGGCTATCATATCTCCTCAGTCTCCACTTTTCCAGACTAAACAGACTTAGTCTGCTCCTTCAACCGCTCATTGTAAGGCTTGGTTTCCCTTCCACAGCTAGAATTCCCAAATTTCCCTGGGAAGATGGATTGATTGTTGAACCACTCTGGAACCGGGGGGAGAATAGAGGTCTCCTAGCAACATTCAGCATTAAAGATATGGTTTTCCCAGTAGTGATGTATGGAAGTGAGAGCTGGACCATAAAGAAAGCTCATCGCCGAAGAATTGATGCTTTTGAATTATGGTGGAGACTCTTGAGAGTCCCATGGACTGCAAGAAGATCAAACCTATCGATTCTGAAGGAAATCAGCCCTGAGTGTTCACTGGAAGGACAGATCGTGAAGCTGAGGCTCCAGTACTTTGGCCACCTCATGAGAAGAGAAGACTCCCTGGAAAAGACCCTGATGTTGGGAAAGATGGAGGGCACAAAGAGAAGGGGACGACAGAGGACGAGACAGTTGGACAGTGTTCTCAAGGCTACCAGCATGTGTTTGACCAAACTGTGGGAGGCAGTGGAAGACAGGAGTGCCTGGCGTGCTCTGGTCCATGGGGTCACGAAGAGTTGGACACGACTAAATGACTAAACAACAACATTCAGCACTCTTAACAAACTACATTTCCCAGGATTCTATGGGGAAATTCCATAGCTATTTAAAGTGGTATCATAGTGCTTTATATGGATGGTGTGCTGTTCCCAGAGTCCAATTTTTACCTTCTGTTTAACATATGGCGGAAGCAAATGGGGCTTTTAGGTAAACCTCCCCTATTCCACACATGCAAATCTGTGTTTGTATACTGAAGGGCAGGAACTGAGCTCAAGAGAAGGCCAAAGGCTGTTCCTTAAAGCCTTAGGTTCATTTCAGAGTGAAAACCATTGTGCTAGAGACTTTATAGCTTACTTTACATGTTAGCTAATCCCGGAGGCTAGAGATTTGACACATCAACGAAAGTCATTAATCAGTGTGAAGAATCAAGTAAATCTTTAATCACAGATTAAATTCTGCTCTTCCCACCCTGTGCGACTGTTGCGGCAGACAATATCCAAAACCGAAACAAAATACGTCTCAGGAGTTTCCTGCCACATGGATTCATTGAGCATCTCCTACCCACATGGGCAGAACGAAACATCTGACTGGCTTTTGATTCCAGTGTGCATTTAAAGGGAACTTGCCTTTTAGGGTTAAATTTCTGTGGAGTTTTTTTCTTGCAAAGGGAACCGCTTCTAGCAATTGAGGCTGAAAGGGCTCCATTAACATTCATGGCAATGTGTTCTTTTGTCTTTTCTCATAGATGTGGTCTGAGGTTGTTGTTGTTGTTGTTGTTTAGTCATTTAGTCATGTTCGATTTAGTCATATTCAGATTTGAAAGAGATGGGTAAGTCTCATTTTGACTTAAGAACATTAGAAGAGCACTGTTGGATCAAAGTCCCATCTAGTTCAGCATCCTGTCTCACAGTAGCCAGCTTGTTGTTGTTTAGTCCTTTAGTCGTGTCCGACTCTTCGTGACCCCATGGACCAGAGCACGCCAGGCACTCCTGTCTTCCACTGCCTCCCGCAGTTTGGTCAGACTCATGCTGGTAGCTTCGAGAACACTGTCCAACCATCTCATCCTCTGTTGTCCCTTTGTCCTTGTGCCCTCCATCTTTCCCAACATCAGGGTCTTTCATAGGGAGTCTTCTCTTCTCATGAGGTGACCAAAGTATTGGAGCCTCAGCTTCACGATCTGTCCTTCCAGTGAGCACTCAGGGCTGATTTCCTTAAGAATGGATGTGTTTGATCTTCTTGCAGTCCATGGGATTCTCAAGAGTCTCCTCCAGCACCAGAATTCAAAAGCATCAATTCTTCAGCGATCAGCCTTCTTTATGGTCCAGCTCTCACTTCCATACATCACTACTGGGAAAACCATAGCTTTAACTGTACGGACCTTTGTTGGCAAGGTGATGTCTCTGCTTTTTAAGATGCTGTGTGTCCATGGCAGAGCTGAGGGAGAAATTTGTTTCAGTTTGCATTTATAGGCGAACCTATCAAATTTGTGCTTTCCAAAACACCAGGGAATCTGAAGACAGCCATCTTTCAAAATTTTCACTTCCTGTGAAATTTTCAGCGCAATTCTACAGCAGTGCATAAAAAGGAATATATATCTGTATAAAATGCATTTTATAATGGGAAGTGGCTTTCAGAAATATGTTTATGATGCAGAATTGCATACAAAGGGGTGCGTGTCAGAGGAAATTCAAACTTAAATGCTGCTGAATTTTCACGATGCCTTGTTTGTTTTTTAAAATGCAAACTGATGTGGAAATGGCGAGAACTGAACTCGCCCATCCCTGGTAGAAAATTTGATGTTGTAAAAGCGTAAAAGGCAACTTCATTGTCTCTGTGAAAACTAGGCCACAAATGATTTCATAACGTGCTGATGGGTTTTGAGCTAGTTTATCTGCAAATCAGTTGGGCTCTGGTCTACTTACTGTGACAGGATTTACCCCCATGTTGCCACATTTAATGAGGAAAACAACTCTCAGAAATGGCTGTTCCTCCTAACAGCACACTATCACTAAATTATCAAAATGCATTCTTCCAGGATTTCCCCAGTACCTTCTATCCCAGACAAAAGGCGCTTTCTAGTGAGGTTCTAGGAAATGTGTTCCAGTTTAAGAAACTAAGTAGCCTGTGCAATGGCTTTAAGAAGAAGGCAGCTAATTGATTATAAACATTAACTGCCTTTTTTTTAAAGCCCTGATTTGAGAGCCGTTCTAAAGAAAGTCACTGCCACCTACGGACAGAAATAAGTAGTGCTTCTGCAGTGGGTAGATAGTGCATTACTCATTTTGAACTGTAGGTGGCAGCAATTTACATCATGTTGCGCATCTTTAAATCCTCAGCTTTCAGTTTACTGTTATGGGAACGTTCTAAAATCAAACTAGATGTGATGCTAAATAGATATTTGAATCTTTTGCTTAGGGTCCTGCTCCTTCTCCTCCTCCCAGCCCCTCTCTATTAAACAATTAACCCTTTTCCTCTCGCCCTACCCCCACCCATGCTGTTTTGTTATAATCTGAAACCTTTTCTAGCTATTCTGGGATATTTATTCTCTCTGGGCTCCACCAAGTTCTTCCCTCAGATGTGAACAAATTTCCACTCCCCAGTCCTGTCCAAATACCAGATTTCTTTTTTTAAAAAAAATCTAATTTTATTATCACTGCATAAACTAACTAGACAAGATATTCGGTGCATTAAATAAAACTGGCAGCATGCCAATCCCCTCCCAACCAGATAAGGAGCATAGAGGACTGAATGAGGAGATTAAACCCTTTCCTTTCCCCCACCACGCTCCAGAAATAATATCACCTCCATGCTGCACACACTGATCAGGCAATTCCCACTGTTCTGTTCTATATCCATTCATGATTTCAACAGGGACAATGTAAGGTTCTGCACTTAGGCAGGAAGCAGCAGCTGCACAAATATAAGATGGGGTGCCTGGTCACCAGCAGTACATGTGGAAAGACTCTAGGGGTCTTAGTAGACCATAAGTGCCTGGCCTTTGGTCAGGGTTCAGTCTGATTCTTTTCTTTCTGTATAAGAACAAGCATTAAAGAGGCCTCCTAGCCCGCTTACAGGTCCTTTATAAGACTAGTGGTAACAGTTGGCCCTGGAGAATATTGTTGTTGTTCTTGTTTAGTCATTTAGTTGTGTCCGACTCTTCGTGACCCCATGGACCAGAGCATGCCAGGCACTCCTGTCTTCCACTGCCTCCCGCAGTTTGGTCAAACTCATGTTAGTAGCTTCAAAAACACTGTCCAACCATCTCGTCCTCTGTCGTCCCCTTCTCCTTGTGCCCTCCATCTTTCCCAACATTAGGGTCTTTTCCAGGGAGTCTTCTCTTCTCATGAGGTGGCCAAAGTATTGGAGCCTCAGCTTCAGGATCTGTCCTTCCAGTGAGCACTCAGAATAGATCCTGAAGCTGAGGCTCCAATACTTTGGCCGCCTCATGAGAAGAAAAAACTCCTTTACCCGTGGACTGCCATCTGTCCAGATTTTAATTTGCTCTGAACCAAATTTAAGATGTATTTTAATTAACTGATTGCCTGTTTTTATGTTCTTATGTTCTTTGTATACTGTGTTAGTTTTATGATGCTAGCCACCCTGAGCCCGGCTCCTGCCAGGGAGGGTGGGGTACAAATAAAAAAATATTATTATTAAGTGGAACATGAGATCACAGTGTGATGCAGCAGCAAAAAAATAGCTCATACTATTCTGGGCTGCATCGACTGAAGTCTAGTGTCCTGACCAATAGTCCTGCTCTGTTCTGCCTTGGTCAGACCACATCTGGAATACCATGTCCAGTTCTGGGCACCACAATTACAGAAGGATGTTGACAAGCTGGAATGTGTGCAGGTGAGGGCAAACAAGTTGATCAAAGGCCTGGAAACCAAGCCTTATGAGGAACGGTTGAAGGAGCTGGGTATGTTTAGCCTGGAAAAGAGGAGACGGAGAGGAGATATGATAGCCATCTTCAAATATCTAAAGGGGGGATGGAGTAGGCTTCTGGTGGGTAGGACCTAAACCAACGGGTTCAAGAAAGGAGATTCCAACTTTAAACATCGGGAAGAACTTTTTGACAGTAAGAGCTGTTTGATAGTAGAACAGTCTCCCTTGGGAGGTTGTGGACTCTCTTTCAATGGAGGTTTTAAAGCAGAGGTTGGGTGGCCATCTGCATGGATGCTTTAGTTGAGATTCCCGCACTCATGGGGGTTGGACTAGATGACCCTCAGGACCCTTTCCAAGTACACAATTCTGTGGTCCTATTGCTTGCCAGTTGAGGCAAACCCAGCAAGCTGCCGGTGAAGCAAAGGTTGCAGACACAACCCTGACAGCTGGCACAGCAGCCACTCTGTCTTGCTCTCTTTTGGCTTTGCTTCAGAAACGTGTCTCAGGAGTTGGTCCAGCTTTCCCTCATCTCGGTTCCCCGCTGCTACACCCTGATGTCTCTATTACTTTCCCGAAGCCGCTGGAAATGAAACGAGAACATATTTGCTTTCAGTTTTGTCGTGCATATACATTATCTACATAAGATGCGTAAATGCACTCAAACGGCAAAAGCCCATCTGATAAATATTTCCAAATTGCTTTGTTATCAGTAAAAACTAGGTGTTATGTTATCTGTCACTTTGACGCTCCGGAGCTGACTGTTAGCTCTAAGGGTGCAAGACTGATCATTGTCTTAACTGCTTAGAGGAAAGGAACGCTACCAGCACTAGGCCTTTGCTGCCATGGCAACTGTCTAATAATTCGCCGGGTAACATTTACGTGATAAACAAGCTCAGAAATCACTGTTGACTCACACCAGAAAATAAACCCCCATATGCTTTCCGTTGAACTTTTCTAAACAGGGATCTTTCTCTGCGCAGCTCCGAGGTTTCTGATTCCGCATGAGGAGGTGCTCAATCTTCTCCAAGGAAGTAATAAGATTAAGCAATTTCACCCCTCCCACCACTTCCTAAAGCAACACAATTCATTTTAATATGGGTTTGCGCGGTCGGGTGTAGGAGGGCGTGTGCGTGTGTGGCGAGGCAACGTCTCATCCAGGCACCGTTGTTCAAAGGAATTAAGAAACACATTTGTAACATAGTACAGCTCCCTGCAGTGCAATCTGTTTAAAGCAGGGGGGAAAGGTTAAAGGTAAAGGGACCCCTGGATGGTTAAGTCCAGTCAAAGGCGAGTGTGGGGTTGCAGCGCTCATAATAATAATAATTTATTATTTATACCCTGCCCATCTGGCTGGGTTTCCCCAACCACTCTGGGCAGCTTCCAACAGAATATTAAAATACAATAATCTATTAAACATTAAAAGCTTCCCTAAACAGGGCTGCCTTCAGATGCCTTCTAAAAGTCTGGTAGTTGTTGTACTCTTTGACATCTGGTGGAAGGGCTTTCTACAGGGTGGGTGCCACTACCGAGAAGGCCCTCTGCCTGGTTCCCTGTAACTTGGCTTTTTGCAGCGAGGGAAGGCCCTCAGCACTGGACCTCAGTGTCCGGGCAGAACGATGGAGGTGGAGACGCTCCTTCATCTCGCTTTCAGGCCGAGGGAGCCGGCATTTGGCCATAGACAGCTTTCTGGGTCATGTGGCCAGCATGACTAAACCACTTCTGGCGCAACGGGACACTGCGACAGAAACCAGAGGGCGCGGAAACGCTCTTTACCTTCCTGCCACAGCGGTACCTATTTATCTACTCGCACTAGTGTGCTTTTGAACTGCTAGGGTCGGCAGAAGCTGGGGTAGAGCAACGGGAGCTCACCCCGTCGCACGGATTCGAACTGCCGACCTTCCAATCGGCAAGCCCAAGAGGCTCAGTGGTTTAGACCGCAGCACTCCCGCCTGTGGCCCTCCAGGTTTTGATGGATGCTGTCATTTGACAAGCCTCCCAAGTAAATCGTGTTTCTTCCCACTTTGCAGATGCACAACTGAGGCTGCGTGCGAGGCAGATGGCTTGGCATGCGAGGCCAACCCAGTATGGCCAATGGGCAGATGATGGGAGTTGTAGCCAGCAGTACCTGGAGGGCCACAGGATCTTTGCACCTGATTTAAAAGACGCCAACACTGTTTCCTCACTGCCAGTCCAGGCGACAACTGTGCCCCAGTGTCTGTGAAGGTAACAGCACCCCTCTTCAGGCTTTCCAAACCATGACACAATGAGGCCATCCCACAATGCAGTGCCTGTCATTCTGCTCAATCTGGCTTTTCCTACTAGCTCAGTAGTTCTCCAGTTTTCTGTCTCCAGGAAGTCCTTTCCATATCAATGTGTCTGCAGAGAGACCTGGTCTGAACAAAGACATTGGATTCTTATCTCATTATACATGACTAAGCCATTTCTCACCTTCTCACCCCTTGCCTTTTCCTGTAAGACCTATTGCAGTCGTTAAGAGTCGTCAACAGGCTCATCTCAGCTATCTGCCAATCTCGCATTCCCACCACCCTTCTGAGTAATACCCCTCCCCACCTTCTCACTATATAGAAGGGTCTGGCAACTTCTGTTTCAGTGTATCTGAAGAAGTGTGCATGCACACGAAAGCTCATACCAAGAACTAACTTAGTTGGTCTTTAAGGTGCTACTGAAAGGAATTTTTTTATTTTGACTATGGCAGACCAACACGGCTACCTATCTGTATCTGCAGATGATGTTCTGGTGCATTGTGGTCCACAGACATCCCCCCCCCCAAATTGATCCTGCTGAATGTATTCCTCTGAATGTATCTCACTCTCATCTCTCGCTTTTCATCTTGCATGTGGAGAGTCCTGGCATAAAATCTTCGCCTCCATGCCATTAATGAGGGTTTTCCCATTAGCTTCAGTACAGCTAGTATTATAACCCCTGCACTGTTAAACACACTGCCGAGATATGAGATGAAATGCCTTTATTGTTCAGTATTATATTTACCAAACGATTGCCCCGTTTTAGCGTTTGATAAACATCTGATCGTTAAATGGTTATTGTCTTCTCGGCATTTGCAAGTGTAAAATGCATTGAAATGATGTCATCTCTATGGAATGATAGATCTGGCCATTCTTGCCAAGCTAATTGGGTACTTCTAGTAAGACAATAGGAATTGCTATCTCTGATTGGCTTCCAATGGAGACAAAAGACTGGAAGTAGTACAAAAAGGATGGGCAGCCCGTCTTTCTGGGTGGCTGCCTGACTCTAGCATGAAATGTCCTCTCCCCCAACTAAGGATGAAGAGTTGGGTTAACTTTTGTTCTTTGGGAGTTTCTCTCCTTTAAGTCTCTTCCATTCTATTTTCTGTGTTGCTGTTTTAAAATACAGTGGTCCCTCGGGTTAAGAACTTAATTCGTTCTGGAGGTCCATTCTTAACCTGAGGTACCACTTTAGCTAATGGGGCCTTCCACTGCCAGTGTGCCGCCGGAGCACGATTTCTGTTCTCATTCTGAAGCAAAGTTCTTAACCTGAGGTACTATTTCTGGGTTAGCGGAGTCTGTAACCTGAAGTGTCTGTAACCTGAAGCATCTGTAACCTGAAGCATCTGTAACCCGAGGTACCATTGTGTGTGTATGTGAAAAAAATCAGTATTTTGCTTAGAGGGCTTTTTATTTTTCTTTACTGGGTCTGATCTATATTTTGAAAAGTGGTTTGTCCATCCATGCGTCTTTCTGTCCATCTGTTCTCCATAGGTTACTTTACCTCCTTTTTTGGCACATATTTGGTCATCTCTCAATATATCATTGCCAAACTCTGCACACGGGTTCTAAAGGTTGAGGTTGTTATCAGTGTTTGGATGCTGGGCGCCATTTTGAATCAATATGGCAGATTGAAACATCCTCTTTAACCAGGCCTTTGACAGTCAAGGTTCTTTTTGAGGGACCCCCCTCTTCAGTTTGGTTTAGCCTGAATGTTTTTGTCTCAAATTGTTTTCAATACCTGCGTAAACTATTTTCCCCCGTTTTTCTTTTTTTTATGATTATAGTGCTGTAATGCACCCTGCAGATTTATGGTGCAAGCCGGTTGAGAACTCTTACAAATAAATAAATATTCTTCAGAATGTAGGTTGCTTTCATGGAAATTGAACCTCATGACCCCCATGGCCTCCCTCTGCCCCCAATACTGCTATTCTACAAATTCACAACTAAAATCCAATACTACATCTGAGTACTTCGAAATGTGCTGCTTTGCCTGCCTTCTCAGTCACTGCATTTCTCTTCGTTTCACATCAACATGAAACAAGCTTGGTCCACCACGAAGTCCCAGTGGGGACATCCCTTCTTAAAAGATGACACACTGTATTAACCTTCACTTAACATCTGCTCATACTGAAGCCAGATGTAACCAGCTCCCCCCAATGCACATTATGTAATTAGCAGCAATCTTACTGAGTTTCTCAAACAGAAAATTTCATAAGCCTGGAACAAGGAACACTATAATGCAATCTCCGTGTAAGAAATTTAGAAAAGGACTGCCACCCATAGACTAAAATTAATATAGCACAGCGGATGTGCATTTATCATCAGAGGAATGGGTCAAATGCAGCGTTTGCAGAGAGGAAAAAATGGCCACAGTGGCCCTTGGGCTACCATATTTTTCACCCTATAAGACGCACCGTCCCATAAGGCGCACCTAGTTTTTGGGGGGGAATAAAGGGGAAAAAATTATTTTCCCCCCCCCAGGCATGGGGCTGGGGCAGGGGAAGCCCGAGCTCCCCCTGACCCCAGCCCCCAGGACAGGCAACTCTCTGTAAGCCGTGGGAGCCTGACGCCGGGCTCCCATGGCTTGCGGAGAGCTGCGCGAAGCCTAGAAAGCGAGAGGGGTCGGTGCGCACCGACTCCTCTCCCTCTCCAGGCTTCAGCGAAAGCCTGCATTCGTCACATAGGACGCACACACATTTCCCCTTCATTTTTGGAGGGGGAAAAGTGTGTCCTATAGGGCGAAAAATACGGTACTTACACACCATACGTTCAAATCACATTGCTTCTGTCCAAGAAACTGTGGTATGCTAAGGGTGTTGGGAATTGTAGCTCTGTAAAGGGTAAACTACAGTTCCCAGAATACTTTCAGCAAAGTTGTGTGCTTTTTAAATGTTTAGTGTATACACAGCCTGGAAGATCACAGTGTCAGATAGAGTTTAATCGTGGAAGATTGCTTTTTCAGAACAATATTGAATATATTATTATTATTATTATTATTATTATTATTATTATTATTATTATTATTATTACCCTGCCCATCTGGCTGGGTCTTCCCAGCCACTCTGGGCGGCTTCCAACAAAACACTAAAATACAACAACCTATTAAACATTAAAAGCTTCCCTAAACAGGGCTGCCTTCAGATGTCTTCTAAAAGTTTGGTAGTTATTTTTCTCTTTGACATCTGATGGGAGGGCGTTCCACAGGGTGCGTGCCACTACCAAGAAGGCCCTCTGCCTGGTTCCCTGGAACTTGACTTCTCGCAGCGAGGGAACCGCCAGAAGGCGCTCCACGCTGGACCTCAGTGCCCGGGCAGAACGATGTGGGTACTTAGAGTTTGGGGGAAGGTAGGGGAAACATCTCTGGTGGGGGGGATGTAATGCTCATTCTGCAGTAGTTTGTCCACCAGTGGTCCCCATCCTGCACTCTGCTCTCACCTATGACTCCTAGAAGCTGTCAGCATGCGACATTGGCCACACTCCAGGGAATGACTTCAACTGGCCGGCTCAACCAGAAGAGGGTAGCCAGTGGGCCTCAAACCCTCAGTGAGTTAGGGATTTCCCCTGCATGTGAAGACAGACTTCGGCAGATTGTGCGAACGAGACCAATAGTGGGTCCAACAGTCAAGAAGGCGGTTTCTGCATATCCTATAGGGACAGATGCAGCTCATCAGCAGAGAAAGTAGCCCATATAGGTGAAAGAAAACTCTGATCCTAAACTTCCACCGCCTTTCAGGATATATTCAGGAGAAGAAAAAGGCTACGGAGTAAACCCTACACAAATCTAGAGGGGAGCCCCTAAGATGGTTGGATGGTGCCTTGTATGCCTCCTTCTCACAACTCCTGCAGCCAAGATGATGCCCAATGTATTGCTTGCTTTCCTTTGGGCCACATCAGCGAGGCTGAGAGAGGGAGGTCTTGTTATGTGGGCAACCCAGTACCTCCATATACACTGCTTAGGCTTGTGCCCCAGGGAGGTCAATTTGGTGATGTTAATACAGCAGTTTGACTTCACCCCCAGAGGTGCACTCCATTGTCTCTTGAGACAGACAGGTGCCAACTATTACGATTACTGTTTCAAGTGTGGAGGGACAATTAGGTTCTCCAAATAAGTTCTGACCCTTATTGGCTAAATTTCTCATGTGGAAGGGGAAATTCACACCTCTTCCTGGTGTTTACATCAGATTTTTAGCTAAGGCAACAATGGCATTGCCAGTGAATTTGGAGGTTTGTCCCCAGTGAAAATATCTGTGGGATTTCATGAGTGCTCCAATAAGAATCTTATCATAAGATCTGGGGGAGTGAGGAAAAGGTCTGCAGGCTGAGGAGATTTGCACATTCGTATGGGTGGGTGAGTTCACCAACTTGCCGAGTCTTTTCATATCAGCTGAAAGCCAAGTCATTTTTCCTAGTGAACAGCTGCAAGCCGTTGAAAATGAGGGTGGTAGAAGAAGAAAGCTTATCATTTATTCCCCGCAAACACAAACTCTGCCACTCCTGCTGCAGTACCTTAGGAATATATAGAAGATCTGTGCTTGTGTGTGTGTGTTGGGGGTGTAAACATGCTTTCCCATAGCAGTACTATTTTACATAGATTGCTCAATTTGAACTTTATTCCCCGGTAGGTGAAATTAATGTGATCTCATACAGGAGGAAAAAGGGAGGATGTTTTGGAAGCAACGTTTGAAAAGGTGCCAATTACTCCTTCGTACAGGTGGCTTCCTGGGCAATATGCAGAAGATATTGGTGTGCGTCGACATCAATTTGCATGGTACTAAATTTATGGAGCATGAAGCTATCAAGTGCTTAAAGAAAACATGATGCAACAGGAAAAGGAAACAACTAGTAAGAGGGCCTGCCACTGCAAGTAGATAAATAGGTACCACTGCAGCGGGAAGGCAAACAGTGTTTCTGTGTGCTCTGGTTTACATCACAGTGTTCTGTCATGCCAGAAGCAGTTTAGTCATGCAGTCTGTGGACAAACACCGGCTCCCTGGGCCTGAAAGCGAGATGAGCGCCACAACCCCATAGTCGCCGTTGACTGGACTTAACCATCCAGGGGTCCTATACCTTTTACCTTTATGATGGTTCACCCAACCTTAATTGTCATGGGCTGTCTGTACAGTGGTACCTCGGGTTACATACGCTTCAGGTTACAGGTGCTTCAGGTTACAGACTCCGCTAACCCAGAAATAGTACTTCGGGTTAAGGACTTTGCTTCAGGATGAGAACAGAAATCGTGCTCTGGTGGCGCGGCGGCAGCAGAAGGCCCCATTAGCTAAAGTGGTGCTTCAGGATAAGAACAGTTTCAGGTTAAGAACGGACCTCCGGAACGAATTAAGCACTTAACCCAAGGTACCACTGTACAGTCCATGTTAACCTCTTAAAGTCCCACCACAACAGCTGCAAGATTTATTGCAGAATGGGCCTTGACAGGGAATGCTCTTTTTTACCCCATTGATAAATTGCCATTTGATTATCTATTTCAGTAGATTTTTTGCCTGGTGTTCTTCAGATCTTGTTGGGACTCCAACTCCCATCAGCCCCAGCAGACATGGCCAATGGCAAAAGGTTGCGGGAGTTGAAATCCAACCTTGGGGGGGGCACCTCTTTGTCCCTCTTTTCTGCACACGTTCACACTTGTCAACACCTTTCCTAAATTGTGGTGCCCAGAATTGGACACAGTATCCCAGGTGTGGTCTCACAAAGGCAGAATAGGAACAAAACAAGTAAAGAAATGTTTTTGCTGGGATGCTTTGCGGCGCTTCTGCCGTGCATAAACAGAACAAACAGTGCTGTTGATTTCAGGGCTATGATCAGTTGCGTGTTGAGTCACAGTAGCCCCCCAATAATTCACACTTCACACATCAATTTTTGTTTAAGGTTTTTGGCATAATTTTGGCCACAACTTTATTCAAATACAAAAATGTGAGTGGTTGCTTAGGCATTGGTTATGACTATCTGTCCATGCCCTCAGGGACAGAGATGGCCTTCCGGACACCAGCGGAAGCCAGCGTGGGAAACAAGTATTGGGTGAGAGATGAAGCTGGGACACAGACCCACACCTCTCACCCTCATGTTCCGTTGGGGCTTGCACGGCCCAAGTCCGACTCCGGGGACAAGGACGAAAGAATGGCAAGCCCCTGGATTTCCTTTAACGGAATTCCCATTCGCATCATTTGGAGGGATAGGCACTTACCCCTCCAAGCACCAATTTAACCAATGCCTAACCGCCAACCTTACAAGTTGTGACGATTTGCTACGCAGTAGGCAAAAACCAAATGGCACCAGCCAATCAGCCAGATGGCAAAATTCCTACCAGGCCCTCGCACCAAGGCGAACGACCCCATGACAGGCATAGCAAGGTCAAGCAATCCTTCAATACCCCCCTTAAAGAAGGGAGGGAGGGCGGGTGATCCGATGCAAAACGGCCAAGAGGCTGTGCCAACGTCTGGCCCCTGTATATATAGACTCTGACCCCTCCTCCGAATTGGCAACAATCAAAACACCCCAGTAACCCAGTTTAACCATTTAAATGGTCAGGATTCAACTAAATTTGCCTAGTCACTGGAGGGTGGCCTGTTCCCAACCGCAACACGTGCTCTCTGCTAGGGAGAACACGCTTTGCGTGTTGAGTCACAGTAGCCCCCCAATAATTCACACTTCACACATCAATTTTTGTTTAAGGTTTTTGGCATAATTTTGGCCACAACTTTATTCAAATACAAAAATGTGAGTGGTTGCTTAGGCATTGGTTATGACTATCTGTCCATGCCCTCAGGGACAGAGATGGCCTTCCGGACACCAGCGGAAGCCAGCGTGGGAAACAAGTATTGGGTGAGAGATGAAGCTGGGACACAGACCCACACCTCTCACCCTCATGTTCCGTTGGGGCTTGCACGGCCCAAGTCCGACTCCGGGGACAAGGACGAAAGAATGGCAAGCCCCTGGATTTCCTTTAACGGAATTCCCATTCACATCATTTGGAGGGATAGGCACTTACCCCTCCAAGCACCAATTTAACCAATGCCTAACCGCCATGGAGCCCTCAGCTCACCGCCAAACCACTCACAGCCCCAACCAAGACCTCAGCTTGGTCACCACCGCACCAATCCAAGCCTCATTCCCTGAAGCGGAAAGGTGCACGCCATCAGCTCGGAAAAAGGATGGCCTCTCAAAAAGAATCTCGGGGTGGGAAATTGCATCACCACCAGCTCCAAAACTTTTTTGACCACAGCAGAATTGATGCGTTTTCTGGCCCTTTCAGTGGCAGCCGGGCAACGACTGCCCTTCCAAACGCAGCGTTGCAAAAGCTTTGACCAATTTTTTTTTTTTCGCTGACGGCACCATTGCACGCAGCGTCTCCAGGTCACCAAAATTGCAGCACGTAGTGACAAACAGTCCATGGGCACCAGGTCGTTCTCACCAAGCTGCACCACAATAGCAGCTGGCGGCCCCTCCAGGGGCAACTGCCTCCGGATACTTGGCAGGAACTCCGACCAGCGCATCCCACGTCTGGACAGCCAAGACAAGCGAATATGTGGAGGAAAGCCGGAATCTGGACCCAATCCAGATTGCCGTGCTGCGACGCCAGCCCAATGGACGATACTGTGCCCCACAATCCAAGCACGGGTCACCGCTAAACCTGATAAATAAGATAAAACAAGCAAAATTTGTAAGACACCAATAATGTTAACAAACATAATCTTTGAATGCATTTGATTTCCAACGACCTGTATTTTATTTCCACTGCCTTATTAACATGCTTTTCGGCCTTCTTGGTGGTACGTTTGTCTAGGCATTGGTTCCCGACTAGCTGCACCTGACCTCAGCAGGGCAGCACTGACGACTGGGCCCCACCATATCGTCAGTACCAGCAAACATTGTGGGGGAGCAATGAATCCCAAGGCAATCGCATCCCACCAGGTGTCGTTCCCCATAGGGGAAAGATGCACCCCATCTGCCCTAAAGAGGGCAATAGCCTTGAAGAAAAATAGGAGGGTGCAATATTACAGAACCACCTAAAGCAAGGACCTATTTTATTTTATTTGTTATTTTATTTACTTTATTTATTTTATTCTATTATCCACCGCCTTATTAACATGCTTTCTGGCCTGCTCGGTGGTAGTTTGTCTAGGCATTGGTTCCCGACTAGCTGCACCTGACCTCAGCAGGGCAGCACTGACGACTGGGCCCCACCATATCGTCAGTTCCAGTAAACAGCATGGGGGAGCAATGAACCAGGATCAGACTCAAGCTCACCCCAAATGCTCCCAGGGACTCTTGCATGGCCCTACCCCTCAAAAGGGGTCGACAAAAGCATGGCGAATCCTTGGATTCCCTTAATAGAACATCTTTGCGCATTGGAGGGGACAGGTGCTCCAACCCCCCCTCCAAACCACCTTGAACCAATGCCTTAAATTATTTTGAGTCCAGGGAGAGCTGCTATCAACTCAATCCAAGCCCTCTTGCATGCAGGAATGCAAACGTATGCTGGAGGAAGACCACAAACATTCTCGCCCAGCTGTACCACCAGCACTGCGGGAGGACCTGCACAGGTCACACTCGACCGCACCAAAGGAAGGATCTCCTCCCAAAGCATTCCCCATCTGGAGATCCAGTATATGTTCACATGGGCAGGAAGACTGAGATGGCGCCCCAGTCCAGACTCGTCAGCGCGCTTGCCAGCCTAGTGTACAAAGCTGTGGCCCAAAAGTGCACAGCTGCTCCTATGGGGAAAAAAGAGGAAATAACAGGCAAGCATCAGCACAGATATCATTATGACACCTCCTGATATAACCCTTGTCAGCGTCAAACTTCCAATGACCCGTATTTACAATCCTGTCTACTGACAGGCCCCCAATATGCAGCCTTTGCAGCAGCACCTAATCGTAAGGAATGAGGAGTGTTCAGCGGTAAGCAAGCCGCAGGCTGTAATAACTGGTGCACGACGTAAGCACATTGATGCTGGGCTAACGGGAACCCATTTTCATGCACTAGGAGCGGGCCAGCCCCCAGGGAATAAAAAGCCAAATATTCTGTTATCCATAACCAGGCAAGGGCCCTCCTCACCTGTGGCGGGAAGCCTGATTGTGGCACTCCTGCCCACAAAGTCTGTTTTAGAGTTACCAACTCTAATGACAAGCTCCAAAGGATAAGGAAAAGTCCTGAAGCAATAAGCCTCCAGACTCTCAGCCCCGTGCTGGCTCCAACAACCATTTTCCCAACCCTCAGTGCGAAAATGCAATGGACTGCTGAAAGGAGTCTCGCCTTGATCTTTAACCAGCAAACAAGTTTTAACTTGTTGCAGATACTGCATAGGTAAAAATTGACCGACTTCCTGCCCACTGTCCTATGAGGTTGGAGCCTGTTCCAACCTTCCAAGGGCCTGCTCACTACAAACCTTATACAAGGGTCTCTGAAAATAAAGCTTCAGTGTAACAGACATTGCAGCGGACTGAATTCTGATAGTTATAACCGCATGCCCAATCTGCAGCAGGTGGACCAAATACTGCAGGATCTGCTCAGAGGATGGGGGCCAATTCTTCTGAATGGCTGAGAACTGCCAGCTTAAGGCTAAGAAATCCATCCAGGCCTTCCCCTAATAGGTAAAAGCAGAAGGGGAAATGGAAGCTGCCGCTCTCTGTAATTACTAATTGTTGTCAAAATGCCACAGGTGGTCTGGAAAAGTCTGGCAATAGCTGAGTCTGGAGCCCAGGATCTGAAGCGCTTCATCTGAAAATCGGATAGAGTGTCAGCGACATCATTAGAGGATCCCGTAATTTGGAGAGTAGAAAGCACAGTATTAAACCTTAAGTGGTGCAGCTCGAAAGCATGAGCGGAGGGGCGGAGACTGTGCTAGAGCGTGAGGACTGTTTTGCCAAGACGCTCACCACTACCTGGTTATCAGACCAAAAGCAGATCCAATGGTCACTGAACTCCTCGGGCCACATGTGAACTGCTACTACAATGGGGAAAACTCAAGAAAAGTTATGTCACATGATTGCCTCACCACACCGGGCTTGAGGCCATAGCTTTGCTCACCAGCAGCCCTTGAAATAAAAACCAAAGGGCAAAGATCCAGCAGCACCAGCCTGAACCTGAAAATCCCTGTGCAGGTTCAAGGTATCCTGCCATGGCGAACTACTATTGCATACATTCAGGTCAGGAATTGCTACCATCACCTGATATCTGCCTTCACCACGCTTGGTAGGCGTACACAAAGGTAAGGGGACCTCAGGCTGCAGGCAGCCTGGCCTAGTGGGAAGATTAATTAAGTGACCCAGCAAGATCGGATCTGATGAAGCATCACTTGCTACAGAGGAAGTATTACAAAATAACTTCCTTCAAGGCAGACAGCTTCTCCATAGGCAAGTGGCATGTTTAGCAACGATATCCAACTGGATCCCTAAATAAAATGGGAATATGGGCAAAAGATATTGAGCTATTGCTTGCCAGCTTCCAGCCCCTGCTTGGGCAGGGGGCAGCTTGTGCTGCCATTATGATATGTGAATTTACAGTGCCGATGCTGGCCAGAACCCCTGAAGAAGTCCCAACCAATCTGCCGCCGAGCCAGCTTCCTTTTCAGACACACACTCTGTGCAATGCAAAAACACACTCCGTGCAGTGCACACACTCTCCATGCAATGCAACTACATACTCCGTGCAATGCAAAAAACACGCTCTGTGCAGTGCAACTACACACTCCGTGCAATGCACACACAAACCCTCCGTGCAATGCAACTACACACTCCGTTCAATGCAACTACACACTCTGTGCAATGCACACACAAACCCTCCGTGCAATGCAACTACATACTCTGTTCAATGCAAAACACACTCCCTGCAATGCACACACCCTTCATGCAATGCAACTACACTCCATGCAATTCAAATACACACTCCATGCCCTGCACACACCCTCCGTTCAATGCAACTACATACTCCGTGCAATGCACACACACTCCGTGCAATGCAAAAAACACACTCTGTGCAATGCAACTACACACTCCGTGCAATGCACACGCACTCCGTGCAATGCAACAACACACTCCGTGCAATTCAACAACACACTCCATGCAATGCAACAACAAACTCCGTGCAATGCAACTACACACTCCATGCCCTGCACACACCCTCCGTTCAATGCAACTACATACTCCGTGCAATGCACACACACTCCGTGCAATGCAAAAAACACTCTGTGCAATGCAACTACACCTTCCATGCAATGTACACACTCTGTGCAATGCAACTACACACTCTGTGCAATGCACACGCACTCCGTGCAATGCAACAACACACTCCTTGCAATGCAACAACAAACTCCGTGCAATGCAACTACACACCCTCCGTGCAATGCAACTGCAAATCTCCTAGCAATGCAATGCAATTGCAGCCCGTGCAGCGCCGTGCTCTGCAACGCACAGAGCAAACTGCAATGCGGGCACGCAAAGGTGCTTTCTCCCAGTTGCATATTGCAAATGTGGCACCCGTTACATCCCTCGCACTGAGGTAACCACCAAAAGGACCTAAGTGTCCAGGTAGAGCAATGGGGGAGCATGCAGCTGTCCCATACAGGGACCAATCCTGCAACCTAGGCATTACCGGCACTATGCGCTGACCCAGTGAAACCAATGCTTCATGGACCACATGGGGACACTATTCAGGCCGGAAACGCTTCCAGGCCATCGAATTCTAGGGCAAAGCCCTAGGATCACCTTCTAGGCCAGGCATAAATGTTTCCAGTGAAATAGCAAAATTGAGGTAGCCCACAGCTTGTCCAGGTACCCCTGCTTGCCCTTTTAGAGGGAAGCACCCCTTCAAGAAACCCAAAGTTATTTTTTCACAAATGGGCCGAACTACCCAGCAACAGAATAGCTCAAAAGGAGCAGTTTGTTTTGTTTTGTTATAACAATGGCTAAGAGGGGTATATGAAACCTGTCTCCCAGGTCCTAGTCGTTCAGAAACAGCATAGTTCCAGAGCATATACAGAGTGCTCATAGTCCTTGGAGGCACAGGGAGCCTCTGGGGCCCTCTGTCTGCCTCAGATATACATTAGCAGCAACTGGGCCTGGAAGCAGATACATAGAGAGAATGAATCACCTGTCAGAGACTTAACAATTAACTGCTACCTGTAGCAGACTTAGGCTTGGAAGTTATGCGCAGGCCAAATAGGCCTCCCTGCTTCAGCTCTTGAGAATCTTAGTCTCATAGCAATATTAAAAGAACTCAAATTAGTGCTCTCACTCAAGGCTAGCTTAAAATTTGGTCAACAGCGCTGCACACACTCAAAATAAAGCCAACCTTCAGGGATTCTATAAACGAAAGTGATACCAGCTAAGCTGGAAACAGCCCTGACTAGCCCCACAATTTCAACAAGCGAAATGGAGGAAACCTTTTTGCGAAAGAAAGCCCCTAATGGGGGCTCTCTCCCTATTGGGAAAGGCAAGCCACAGATACAGGGAGAATCTTCCCACAGGGCAGGGTAATGGGTGGGGTGGGAAATCGAACAGGAAAAGGGGGGAATTAAATTATTTAAGGGACTAGAGAGGATTAAAAGGAAAGGGGAAATAAAGAAATAAAGAAATGTAACCAGACAATGATAAGATTGTCCCAGTGCTCCATGTGATCCGATGCAAAACGGCCAAGAGGCTGTGCCAACGTCTGGCCCCTGTATATATAGACTCTGACCCCTCCTCCGAATTGGCAACAATCAAAACACCCCAGTAACCCAGTTTAACCATTTAAATGGTCGGGATTCAACTAAATTTGCCTAGTCACTGGAGGGTGGCCTGTTCCCAACCGCAACACGTGCTCTCTGCTAGGGAGAACACGCTCTATTAAATGTAATGTGAACTGAATATATAAGCAAGGGCTATAAATGAAATGGGGGTTATTAAACGAACGTTCCTTTTATGGATCTGCGCCTTTGTGCATGTCATCAAACAAAGGCTGATGGACTTCAGGTATGCAGAATTCAATTCTAATTGTTCTATAAAAAGTGGGAGATGGACATTTTTAAAAGCTGGAGGAAATGAAGAAGGAAGGTAGGAAGTCTTCTTGTGTTGGAACAACGGGGCAGCTTCAGGAGGCATCTGGGACTACATAAAATGAGTCTGGGAGCTGCAGACTGCAGGTTGTCCACCTGTGCTATAGGGAGCACTCGCCCCATCTTCTCACCCCACCACATTCAGCCATTAGCTAAGGAGGAAGGGGTTGTTTAGAAGGTGTGCATTCATACCACAACAAATGAAAATGAAGCAGATGGACCCCATTCATTTCAATCTTCATTCATTACGCAACAAATGTTATTGGTAACTAATGGTTATGAATTGGGTTCGTTTCTCCCCATTCATTTTCATCTGGCTGTCTTAGTTTTCAAGATGACCCGGATGTTGTGATCTGTCAGGGGTGTGGATGCTACCATTTTTTTGTGTCTGCCACTATTTCCCCCAGAATTCCCTTTGTCCCAGAATGATTTAATAAAACAGCAGGTTTTGAAATTGGCTCTGCTGACTATTGCCACCACCCTAAATACACACACACACACACACACACACACACACACACACACACATATTTAAGGAAGAAAAAGTGACAAATGAAAATTACGCAACAAGGCAAATGTGTTATTAACAAAGGCACACCAGATAAAAGGTGATTTTTTAAAAATCAGCAATGAAACAGACAGGTATTTAATAACAAAAATGACTGTAATTATGGACCTCTTCCCACCCCACCCCACCCCTTGTTACCATTGTATCCCATTTCCCCCCCTGAGAAATCAGGCTGGCAAATCCATGGCTCTCCAATTGATCAAGTGGGGTGAAGTAACCTAAAGATATTTCTACTCCATATCTAGCTCAGTGGCAGAACACCTTCTTTGCATGCAGAAGGCCTTTGGTTCACTTCCTGGCATCTCCCAGTTGAGACTCTGGAAAGCCAGCTGCCAGCCAGGGCAGGGAATGCTGAGCTACATGGAGAGATGCTATAAGACAGTGGTTCTCAAAGGGTGTGGGGCACCTCGCTGGTGTGGCAGGAGAGGATGGCAAGTGTGGTGGGAAGACTCAAGGACAATCAATACAGGCAGCGGCCATTTTGCGTGCATCCAATTGACAAGTGACTGCTGAGGCGTGGGTCCGTTTGGACATGGAAGAGGGCAGAACTGGGACAGAATGGGGGGGACACACACACAGGGTGGAATGGCGCAGAGCAGGCTTATGCCAGAAACAGAACCCCCACGCAAAATGGTTGGCGCCAGTATTATATTTTGGGAATCATTCGTGTTCTTATGTAGCTGCACTGTTCTAGCCTTTTTTGATGTCCCATGGTAATATTATAAAGTACTTATGTTCTATGTTATAAATCAAGCCCTGTGAGGAGTTGTTACTTTTCGTTTTCCAATGTATTGCCTATCAAAATAATAATAATAATTGGTGTGGAGCAAGCAAATTTTGATGCTGAAAGTAATAATAATAATAATAATAATAATAATAATAATAATAATAATAATAATAATTTATTTATACCCCACCCATCTGGCTGGGTTTCCCCAGCCCCCTCTCTGGGCGGTTTCCAACAAAAGATTAAAAATACATTAAAATACCAGTCATTAACAGCTTCCCTAAGTGTGGCCCGGGGGGGGGGGGGAGAGAGAGAACCACTGGCATAAGGTCACTTCTTGTGATCCTATGTGCAGTTAAAAATGTCAAAGCACAGTCTCCATGGTAGGATTTGTGGTGCCTCATAGTAATCCAGGATTTGCATGAAGCCAGGGCAACATGGGGGGGGGGGGAGGAGTGAAGCCAGGTTGCACAACGGGTTATGGCATGGGAGCAAAAAGAGTGGTTTAAAACTATAGCAAAAATCTGAGTAAAGTAGGGATGGAGGGAAATTGTGGTTTAAACAACCAGAGAGGTTTTAGTATGGTATGAAGGTACTATGAGATATCTGAGGGCTCCTCATCCTCCATCTCTCTCACCTGGAAGCAGGTGGAAGTAGCTGCTTTAAGCAATGAGAAAAGTTTGAGTAAAGCTAGGTTGGAGAAACAGTGAGAGGGGGGATTTTAAGCAGTGGCAGAGGTTTGAGTAGAGCTAAAGGTGTGTAACACCGAGGGAGGGAGTGAAAATTTAAGACAAGGTTTAAGTACAGTGAGAAGGGAGTTGGTAAACGCCGGTCCCACTCACCAGTCTGGCTGCCACATTCTGGATTAGTTGTAGTTTCTGAGTCACCTTCAAAGGTAGTCCCATGTAGAGCATGTTGCCGTAGTCCAAGCAGGCGATAACCAGGGCATGTGCCACTCTGGTGAGAAAGTGTGCAGACAGGTAGGGTCTCAGCCAATGTACCAAATGGAGTTGGTAGACAGCCACCCTGGACACAGAATTAACCTGCACCTCCATGGACAGCTGTGAGTACAAAATGACTACTGGCGTTTGGTTCCTGGAAAGCTGATCAAAAGGGAATGTGTCCCATCAGCTTAAAAAGGTGGCCCACCCCTGCCTTAATAGTATTATAGCTCTATTGCTATTTTCTGCTAGTAGCATCCACTTACCCATTTCTGCAATGCGCTTTTTATTTCCTCCATACTGTCAAGCCAATGGTAACAAGAGTCAAAACAAATTAAGCATTGTTGGCTGGGTTAGCCTTTTGCCATTACATTGCTGCTTTCTGAATGCAGAACAGGCTTTTTCGAAAACCCTTGAGGATCCACCAAATGCATTATGCTTGCAAAAATAAATCTTCATTTTCCATAATAATTTGTAAACCATTGGCTGCTGTTTTGACAGGGCTTTTTTTTTTTTAGCCTTTACATCTGGAAGGGGAGTAATTTTTTTGATGGTGTCTTCTGCATGCCAAAAAACCCAGGGGTTGTTTGGGAAAAAAAACCCCCCACACACAATAGAAATTAAACCATAGTGGAAGCACAGAGATAAAACACTGACACAGTAATCATTTCCAGCGGCCTGGGAATTGCTCAAATGCAGACCCCATCTTCGATGGAACATGCACTAAACTTGCAAATGAGCCGAACGTCGGGTTTTAAGAATTCAGACGGGTTCCTGACATTAACATATGCTTATAGTAGAGTTCTGTTATCCATCTTATTATATCACAAGGGCCTGGGTTTTCAAAGCATGTCAAGCCAGAGATTCCGAGGATGTGCATTCCATACAGACTAATTTGGCCTTCATTAAAAGAAGAAGAAGAAGAAGAAGGCTGGAACAATGGGAATTCCAGGAAGCCAAAGTGGCTAAACTACGATCCAGAATGCCATGATAACATGCCGCTCTTGGAATCAATGCTCCCAGATTCAGCAGACTAATGTCTGAATAATGGCTGTGCTCTTTCCAAAGAGAAGCTGCTTTGCATGCAGAAGGTTCCAGGTTCAATCGCAAGCATCACCAGGTGGGGTGGAAGGAAAGCCTACCTGAAACCACAGAGAGTAATAGTAATAGTAGAGGAGGTGATTAAAGTGAGGAGGAATTAAAGAACCTTTTAATGAGGGTGAAAGAGGAGAGCGCAAAATATGGTCTGAAGCTCAACATCAAAAAAAGTAAGATCATGGCCACTGGTCCCATCACCTCCTGGCAAAGAGAAGGAGAAGAAATGGAGGCAGTGAGAAATTTTACTTTCTTGGGCTCCATGATCACTGCAGATGGTGACAGCAGCCACGAAATTAAAAGATGCCTGCTCCTTGGGAGAAAGGCGATGGCAAACCTAGACAACATCTTAAAAAGCAGAGACACCACCTTGCCAACAAAGGTCCGTATAGTTAAAGCTATGGTTTAACCAGTAGTGATGTATGGAAGTGCGAGCTGGACCATAAAGAAGGCTGATCGCCGAAGAATTGATGCTTTTGAATTATGGTGCTGGAGGAGACTCTTGAGAGTCCCATGGACTGCAAGAAGATCAAACCTATCCATTCTGAAGGAAATCAGCCCTGAGTGCTCACTGGAAGGACAGATCCTGAGGCTGAGGCTCCAATACTTTGGCCACCTCATGAGAAGAGAAGACTCCCTGGAAAAGATCCTGATGTTGGGAAAGGTGGAGGGCACAAGGAGAAGGGGACGACAGAGGACGAGATGGTTGGACAGTGTTCTTGAAGCTACCAGCATGAGTTTGACCAAACTGCGGGAGGCCGTGGAAGACAGGAGTGCCTGGCGTGCTCTGGTCCATGGGGTCACGAAGAGTTGCACACGACTAAATGACTAAACAACAACAGAGGAGGTGATGATTATGATGACAAATGAGGAAGTGGGAGACACAGGGGGTGGAGATTCACTTCGGACAACACCATTATCCAAGAGGCTGGGTTCTATAGCCTCTCTCTGTAATATTGAAATTCAAAATGATGGTACGAAACTTTTCCTTGTCTTTATATTTTCCTCAGCAACCAATTGTTGTGGGCAATACTGATCTAGATGGCTTGACTCAGTGTAAGGTATCTTCCTATGTTCCACCAAGAGAAGGAGATGTTGGTGACAGCAGAGGTGGCCACTCTCAAAAGTCTCGAACTTTTTTGAAGGAGGTATCTGTAGATAGTGTTAGAATTCCTGCTCCATGATTGCAGTCATGGGATTTTTGTCTATCACATGATGATGTATGTTTTGACTCCACAGTGTGGGACTCCAGTGATGGAGACAGGATGTTTGTGTTACTGTGTTCCATGAAGTGGGACTATTGTCCTTTGTGCTTTCTCTCTTTGCTGTCTGATGCTAGAGAGAGAGGGAGCCATGTTGCAGTGCTCTGTGTCTGTTTATATGTAAATTCAGTAGATTAGCCAAAATGCTGAGTTGCTGAGGTCTGTCACACATGATGCGCAAACTCTGCGGATCCCTAAGTGTGCCGGTGTCAGTTGGCATCAGTCACTATGATGTTCGGGCAGAAGAAAGCTTTTGAAGCTCCCAAGCGATTGACCAGGAGGGAGAGAACATGCCAGTCAGGCATGTGTCTCTACCAAGGTCCTACTCGAGTGTAGGCTGAACTCCTGACAAATAGGACCTGGGGTGACTCCTGTCCATTAGGCAGGGCTTGGAGAAACCAATGGTCTGACTCCATATGAGGCAGCTCCTGTGCTGCTAATGAGCAAACATTCAGTCCTCAGGTAGCTGGCAGAGTAGAGGATGGCACAGAGGAGGAACAGGCACACACCACCTCCCCAAGACTCCCCATGCGCACTGGAGAGCCAGCCTGCCTCTGCTTAGAACCATTTGATTTCCACAGTACGTTTAGCAAATGCCGAGTTGTAATTGAATATCTGTGAAACTGCATATTATGCAAATATGTTCATTATGATTCATCGCGTTACAATGGAGAGTAAATGAATTGATTATTATATGACACTTAAAAATAAATAGGACTATACTCTCCTAACTCCCCAACTGAAGGATTTGCTTCCAACAATGCACGTTTTGTTGCTGTGCCTGCCAGAAACAATAAAATTGAGGAGGGGGTGAATTACATACAATAGGAGGGGCTCCTTGCCTTGCCAATGAGCTTGCAAATCAGGGTCTTCTCCAAAGGCCAACTGTGAGATGTATCTGGTGTAACCTGTTCTGTTAACGTAAGGATTTCTGCTTGCACAATGGAAGTTCCCCTCTTTCCACTACTTGTGTGTCCCCTAAATCTGTTCTGGGGATTCACCCAACTCTCTGTGCAGGGGTACATTTTTACTCTCCCCCTCCTTTAGTTATTTCTGAAGGGAGGGGGAGGTCACATAAGGCATCTCTAATAATAATTATTATTATTATTATTATTTATACCCCGCCCATCCGCCCATTTATACCCCGACCATTATTTATACCCCACCCTAGCCACTCTGGGCGGCATCCAAGAGAATATTAAAATACAATAGTCTATTAAACATTAAAAGCTTCCCTAAACAGGGCTGCCTTCAGATGTCTTCTAAAAGTCTGGTAGTTGAGAGCCAGTGTGGTGTAGTGGTTAAAAGCGATAGTCTCATAATCAGGGGAACCGGGTTCGCGTCCCCGCTCCTCCACATGCAGCTGCTGGGTGACCTTGGGCTAGTCACACTTCTCTGAAGTCTCTCAGCCCCACTCACCTCACAGAGTGTTTGCTGTGGGGGAGGAAGGGAAAGGAGAATGTTAGCCGCTTTGAGACTCCTTAAAGGGAGTGAAAGGCAGGATATCAAATCCAAACTCCTCCTCCTCCTCTTCTTCTTCTTCTTCTTCTTCTCTCTGACATCTGGTGGGAGGACGTTCCACAGGGCAGGCGCCACTACCGAGAAGGCCCTCTGCCTGGTTCCCTGTAACTTGGCTTCTCACAGCGAGGGAACCGCCAGAAGGCCCTCAGCGCTGGACCTCAGTGTTCGGGCAGAATGATGGGGGTGGAGATGCTCCTTCAGGTATACTGGACCGAGGCTGTTTAGGGCTTTAAAGGTCTTTAAATACTCTCCAGAAACCGCTATGAGCAGCCCAAGGGAGACCAGCAGTGGCAGCCATGGAGAGGCAGCAGGGTTTTCCTTGGGTGCTCTCAGTGCCACCACTGCCTCCCGCAGTTTGGTCAAACTCATGTTGGCAGCTTCGAGAAACATCTTGTCCTCTGTCGTCCCCTTCTCCTTGTGCCCTTCATCTTTTCCAACATCGGGGTCTTTTCCAGGGAGTCTTCTCTTCTCATGAGATGGCCAAAGTTTTGGAGCCTCAGCTTCAGGATCTGTCCTTCCAGTGAGCACTCAGGGCTGATTTCCTTCAGAATGGAGAGGTTTGATCTTCTTGCAGTCCATGGGATTCTCAAGAGTCTCCTCCAGCACCATAATTCAAAAGCATCAATTCTTTGGCGATCAGCCTTCTTTATGGTCCAGCTCTCACTTCCATACATCACTACTGGGAAAACCATAGCTTTTACTATAAGGACCTTTGTTGGCAAGGTGATGTCTCTGCTTTTTAGGGAAACGTACTGAAAAGCATTGGAAGCCTTATTTTGCAGAGGAAGTGTCAACAAAATGCAGACAATTCGATTTACATGTGGGTTTTTCATCTGTAAAAAAATAATGAGATGGGATAGACATGTCATTCCCTACCGCTCATCCTTCTGTTGTCTGCTGAATTTTTCTAAATTTGCAGCTATTTAGGAACCGAAAATTGTGATGAGAAGTTAGCAGGAATAGAATTGGAGCTGCCCCGACCTACGGGCTTTATTGCTTACAATCCTGAAATCGTGTTTGTAGGCCATTGTTTGCTGAGACTCAAACAATGCATAATAATTTACACATGTGATTACATTCTGAATTCTATCTCGACTTGCAAATAGAAGGGGGGGAATCAAACACCCCTTGAAAATACATTTGTCTTTTGTTGATGCTAGCGAGGCAATTAGAGGCTCTACCCAAAAATATGAGGCGGAAGATATCAAGTAAAAATGTGCCATCCTGCAGGACATTTAACCACAACTGGGAAGTGAAAGATAAAAAGAGCAGAAAAGAACACAAAAGAAAATAGGAATGACATTAGTGTTGAATTTGCCGATGCTATCGTTCCCCGTTGTTTTTCTTAGGTTTTCTGAAACTCCCCACAGAAAATTACATTGTAGAGGCTAAAGATTTGTTTGTCTGTTTCCAGTTTTGTTTTGTTCCCCTTTGCAAATATTCACACTGGTATTAGCTTCTTGCGTATAAAGCTACTCCCACCCCCAAAGGCAAATATGCAAAAGGCCCCAGTGATATTCTCTTTGGGCTTCGTTTAGATTAAATTGTTGTGTCCGTGATCACCAAGATAAAAAGGAGTCTTCACTCAGCTACCATCAGCATTGTATTTTTCTGGTATTTTTTTAAATCTTATTAAAAGAAGAAGAAGAAACAAAGTCCAGGGAATAAACCTCCAGTTCGTGCTATGAGTAATGATTTTCTACCAGGCCTTGGGCTAAAAGTTCAGTTATTTCAAAGGGCCAAACTGGTTGCATAGATGCAATTAACAGGCACAGTGTTATGTACTGAAGTTCTCACCCTGGGCCAGCAAGGGGATACTGTAGATAGTTATACAAATAAGGGATCAAAAGTGACGTTCAGTGATTGGATAGTTTTAGAAAATTGTTACAGTTACGTTGGAGCTCTATATAAGCAGGCTATATGGAGCTCTACATAAGCAGGCTGACTGAACCCTTCAGTTCAGTTCTGTTCTGGCCTGTGAATAAACAAGAGCTGTTTGAAGAATCGCTGTGCTGTCTGATATGTTCACCCACAACTTAACACAAAGATAACTAGGAGGGCAACCAAAATGGTCAAAGGCCTGGAAACGATGCCGTATGAGGAACGGCTAAGGGAGCTGGGCATGTTTAGCCTGGAGAAGAGGAGGTTAAGGGGTGATATGATAGCCATGTTCAAATATATAAAAGGATGTCACATAGAGGAGGGAGAAAGGTTGTTTTCTGCTGCTCCAGAGAAGCGGACACGGGGCAATGGATCCAAACTACAAGAAAGAAGATTCCACCTAAACATTAGGAAGAACTTCCTGACAGTAAGAGCTGTTCGACAGTGGAATTTGCTGCCAAGGAGTGTGGTGGAGTCTCCTACTTTGGAGGTCTTTAAGCAGAGGTTTGACAACCATATGTCAGGAGTGCTCTGATGGTGTTTCCTGCTTGGCAGGGGGTTGGACTCGATGGCCCTTGTGGTCTCTTCCAACTCTATGATTCTATGATAACTAGTAGCCACAGAGGAGTTGGAGCAAGTTGGAGCTGTGGGGTTTGGGAAAGGAAGAGTCCATAGAGCAGCAATGGGAGCTCTTTCTTGCTCTCATGACTCTATCCAGACACACCGTCTCAGCCCTGCCTCTCGTGTTCTCCCCAGGACACCCACCATACCAGTTCTGCTTTGCACCCTGTTGGTTTGATCTGCTCAACAGATATTTCAGTGCAAGGCTTCAACCGGTATTAGGGATCGGGAAATAAATTTGTTCAGCTTGCATGTTAATTGCAAGGTAATTTGGACTTCACGAAAAAATATGAGAAACAAAATGTGACCGCCATTTGAATTTTGCACTTCTCTGAATTTGGTGGCGCACTTTCTCCAACCCAGGGTATATGGGAATTCAAGTAAAGTTACCTCTTACAAGTAACTTTACTTGAATTCTGGGGTGTGGGGGCTGCTAGGGGAAGGATACTACCTCTGGTAGGGAACACATTGTGTTCCTCCTTGGGTAGTTTGCCCTCCTTTGGTCCCCACCCACTCTCTCACCTGTGGCTCCTAGAAGCTAATAATAATAATAATAATAATAATAATAATAATAATAATAATAATAATAATAATAATTTATTTGTACCCCGCCCATCACCCAAAGTTCTGTAGCAGCATCCCTCACCCTCAAAAGCACCACATATTAGTGAAAACTGCACACACAGAAATGTGCATTAGTGAAAATAGCATACACATATGCATTATAGTAGAAGAAACTGCTGGCAAAAGGTTTATGTTGTATGAAATGCACCCCCAAATGTGTATGAATTTCACAAGGGTTTTTAAAAAGAAGTTTGCAGACTGCTGCAGAAATTTGGTGAACTGAGCTGAAAAATGAAAAATGAGAAATGAAGAGAGAAATGGAAATCAGCAGATTTGTTCATTCCTTGTCAGTATGGATCGGATCTGCCAAAGCCCAGCCCCAGACCTGGGATGCTAGCAATAAATAAATAGCAATTAGATTCTGTTTTTGTTGTGCGACAACTATGTAGATACAGCAGCCAGATTGATGAGAGACATTGACTGCTTTCTGAGATGTGGAGCCTTTTACAAATGGCTCTATGAGACAGAAATATGAGGTGCTTCTAAAGAGTCAGTCGAAATTAAAACCTTCCCGAAATCAATGCATCAGGGAGCTTCTCGCTCCAGCTTCCCCAGCCTTCGCTGATTTATGCCCTCACCTTTTCATCTTTACACGGCACATGGTTTTATTTATCGCCGCATCGCACTGAAACGAACCTTTTGTGCTGCTTTGTTATGCCATTTCTAACCCCATTTTGCATGTAACCTTTATGTGCCTCTTGGTAGTTACTGGTAATTCACCCCCCTTTTAAAAAAACATTTAAAAAAACTAGGCTACAGGTTGACTGCAGTTTCTCCCATTGTTCCCATTTCCTCCAAAAATCTTTTGAAACCACATTAAATGTGGGTGAAGTGATTCCCCACCCCCGTTCTCCTCACATGAAGTAACAGCCAGGGAGGTTGAAATGTACAGTCAGGTGAAGCATTTTCCTTTGCACGTGCAATTTCAAATCAAACCACATTAGTAGACGCTCAGGAATTTACAGGTGTCGCTGATCAGCTCATTGGCAGCAACTGCAAGCCCCGTGGTAGGCAGGGCACTTTGTCTCCTCTGATGTCATATGTAGAGCAGGTGGGTGTGGCTTGGGATAACAATCTCATAGGCCAGCTCATGCACAGGTTGCTTCAAGGCTAGATTGCTGCAATGAGCTTTATGTGGGGCTTCCCTTGCACTTGGTCCAGGAGCTGCAGTTAGTACAGAATGCTACAGCACGATGGCTGGAAGAAGTGAGGCCTTGTCAGCAGATAACAGACCCTACAGAAGTCATCCCAGTTTCTGATTTCATCCTGGAATGTCCCACTTTTCCTTAGAGCATCCCTATTTTCATTGGAGAAATGTTGGAGGGTATGCAACCCTGAGACAAGGAGACAAGTAACTGCACAACCGTCAGAAGACGTCTGAAGGCAGCCCTGCATAGGGAGGTTTTTTTTAATGTTTTTGTTTTTTAATGTTTTTATATATGTTGGAAGTCATCCAGAGATGGCTGGGGCAACCCAGGCAGGTGGGGCATATATAATAAAAATGTTGTTGTTATTGAATAAAGGGACCCCTGAGCATTAAGTCCATTCGCAGATGACTCTGGGGTTGCTCATCTCACTTTACTGGCCGTGTTCTTGAATAGGACGTCCCTATTTTCATCATCATCATCAATTATTTGTATCCCGCCCATCTGGCTGGGCTTCCCCAGCCACTCTGGGCGGCTTCCAACAAAGATTAAAAATACATTAAAATATCACACATTAAAATTTTCCCTGAACAGGGCTGCCTTCAGATGTCTTCTAAATGTCAGGTAGTTGTTTATCTCTATGACATCTGATGGGAGGGCCTTCCACAGGGCGGGTGCCACTACCGAAAAGGCCCTCTGCCTGGTTCCCTGTAACTTTGCTTCTCGCAGTGAGGGAACCGCCAGAAGGCCCTTAGCCCTGGACCTCAATGTCCGGGCTGAACGATGGGTATGGAGACGCTCCTTCAGGTATACTGGGCCGATGTAACATCTGTGCTCAGCGATCTGCACTGGTTGCCAATTTGGAACTGGACTCAGTTGAAGGTGTTATTATCTAAAGACCTTAGCAACTTGGGACTAGTTACCTATGAGATCTCCTTCCACCATATATTCCCGCTCGACACATTGATCAGAAGAACTGGCACCGTTACTGGTACTACATAATATGTATTCTGCATGCATAAGAACTGCATCATGTTGTGTGGCAGCAACTTCACTTTGGAACTCCTTGGCTGTTGAGATCCAGCAGGTGCCTTCACTGTACTCTTTTTTTGGCACCTGCTAGAAACCTAGCAGGTGGTGCTGTGGGTTAAACCACAGAGCCTAGGGCTTGCCAATCAGAAGGTCGGTAGTTCGAATCCCCGCAACGGGGTGAGCTCCTGTTGCTTGGTCCCTGCTCCTGCCAACCTAGCAGTTTGAAAGCACGTCAAGTGCAAGTAGATAAATAGGTACTGCTCCAGTGGGAAGGTAAACGGCATTTCCGTGTGCTGCTCTGGTTCACCAGAAGCGGCTTAGTCATGCTGGCCACATCACCCGGAAGCTGTACGCTGGCTCCCTCAGCCAGTAAAGCGAGATGAGCACCGTAACCCCAGAGTCGGCCACGACTGGACCTAATGGTCAGGGGTCCCTTTACCTTTAGAAACCTTCTTTAGACAGGTCTATCCAGATGCTTAGAAAGCTGAGGTAATTTTAATCTGCTGCGGTATTTTAAACTTTTGTATGTCTGCACATTTTTCTTGATTTCATTGTTTTGTTTTTGAGGGCTGTTGCTTTTTACAGCCAAGCAGTGCATAAATTTGATGAAATAAATAAAAATAAACCAATTAGGAGTCCTTCTTGGCCTAATTAGGACTGTGGGCTGTTTCTTGAGTGTGTTTGTGTGTTCACAAAATATACAGCTTTCTAAGAGTTAACGAATCTCACCCAAGTAAAAAAAAACCAAATGAAGTACAGATGAGGATTGCACACTTCACTGGAGCCCAACAGTTGGCGTTCCAGCCCACAGTTAGATGCTCTATAAAATTGTCCTCACATAAATAAATGTGCTCAGCAACAGAGCTCTCGCACTTGGAAAGTGCTACCTTGGGAACTGGCCAATTAACAGCAGCAGGAAACTACCAAGTCAGAAACCACCACATATCAAAACATACATACAGGGGAGGCATCTGTTGGTGAATCCAAATGGCTTCCAGTGGGCTGCTTACGGGAATCCTCACTGACATTCAGCCTGGACGTATGCACTTGCTCCTTTAAAAAAAAAATCAAACAGGAGTTCCTCTTTCAAATTATAGAGCCGATGAAAGCTAGCTCTTGATTTAATCCTAAACAAGTATCCATGTTCTTGGGTGAGATGCAGGGAACTCTGTAGTACCTCATAAGAATGCATAGATCCGCCATACAGTGGTGCCCCGCAAGACGAATGCCTCGCAAGACGGAAAACTCGCTAGACGAAAGAGTTTTCCGTTTTGGAGGTGCTTCGCAAAACGAATTCCCTATGGGCTTGCTTCGCAAGACGACAATGTCTTGCGAGTTCCTGCTGGTTTTTTCCCCTCCCCCCCCTTTTTCTAAGCCGCTTATCAGCTGATCCGATCAGCAGATAAGCCGCTAATAACGCTAATAGTGCTAATCCGCTAATCCTTCAATGGGCTTGCTTCGCAAGACGAAAAAACCGCTAGACGAAGAGAATCACAGAACGGATTCTTTTCGTCTTGCCAGGCACCACTGTATATTGAATCAGGCCATTGGTTCAGCTACCTCGGTATGGTTCGCACTGACTTCCAGAGGCTCTCCAGCGTTTTAGAAGGGACATTCCCAGCCCTACCAAGAGATGATGGAGGCAACTGAACCCATGACCTTCTGCATGCAAATGGCTACTGGCCATGATGACTATGTTGCCACCTCTACCGTCAGATGTGGTATTCCCCTGAATACTAGTTGCTGGCAGAGCTCATACCATGCAACTGTTCCATTTTAAGAGGGACATCCCGGATTTACGGAAGCCCCCTGGGCTTCTGGGCCCAACCCCAGATGTCCCATTCTGGCCAGAGCACGAGAACAATAGATGCACATTTTTGGGTCCAGCACTATGGCGCAAGTCAGTTGGCTCACACCAGAACATGGGGCCAAAAAACGGAACCAAAAGACATGCCAACTTTCCTTGCCTGCCACACGCATGTCGCCCATTCTTCGTACTCCTTTCACCATGCGACACCAGCTTCCGGAAGGACATCAGCAGAGGTGGCGGCAGCAGCGGCAGAGGAGGAGATGGGGGGGAGGTGCGAGGGAGAGAGGCAGGTGGGGAGAAAGAGTGAGAGGGGGCTGGCCAGAATGAGAGGGGTTGCGGCCTTTTGTCAAGGTTATGTCCCAATTTGCCTCACTCTGGTGTTGGAGAGTATGAGAGTACAGTGATACCTCGGGTTACATATGCTTCAGGTTACATACACTTCAGGTTACAGACTCCGCTAACCCAGAAATATTACCTCAGGTTAAGAACTTTGCTTCAGGATGAGAACAGAAATCGTGCAGTGGCAGCGCAGTGGCAACAGGAGGCCCCATTAGCTAAAGTGGTCTTCAGGTTAAGAACAGTTTCAGGTTAAGAACAGACCTCCAGAACAAATTAAGTTCTTAACCCGAGGTACCACTGTATTGTCACACTCATGTCCAACAAGCATCTGGTCGGTCACTGCTGTGCCACTGAACTATGCCCGTTCCCTATTGTCTCACTTGCAAACTGTGAATTGGCTTGAAGTGTTAATGGTGCAACTATTGCACGTAACCTAGAACTGTGCTTGTCTAACTGGACGTTTGAGAAGCATTTACCCAAGTCCTCAGTCAATGCATGCAAATGATATATGAAATGCAGTGTAGCGTAACGACAATATTCACACATTATTTGCTCATGCAATGTACAAAAACACGCATGTTAGGGGAATGTGTATTTAAAAATGCATATATTGCTGAAAAATAACAGGAAAAATGTGTTTTATTATGGGAAATTACATGTAAGCTAAAATGCTGCTAAATTTTCATGCTGAATTTTTGGGGGAAAATACAAATTGCACACTGGTGAAGAGATGTGAACTGAACTGGGGGGGGGGGGATGAGAAACGAGAAACTAGAAGAAACTGAAGTTGATGGACTTCCCCATCCTTAACCCAGAGGAAACAAAATGCTGCGGACTTTAATTGAACAGCCTTGAAGGGCCTGCCTTTTATGAGTAAACAACTCTCTGCTAGCACTGCTTATATTTATGAAGATTATTTTTTTTTAGTTTAGTTTTTAAATTAGTTTTCTGTATCCAAACGCAGACAAGCAATTTACCAGACTTGCCTCCAGGAAATCCTGAGAACATTAGCGGTTTAATATTGTAAGTTGTGGATCCTCCGTTTGCAGTGTTCAGGCTTGAGCAGGAATTAAATAAAGTACCAGAATATTGTTTGGAGCCTCGGGCCTGTGGAACTGCTTAAGGAAGAGATGCTCACGCTCTTTATCTATCATTCATAAACGTTCCGCAACTTGCCAGAAATGGTTCTCCTCTTTATTACAAAAGTGTCCTTTGCAGCAAGGGGGAGAAATATGATATCGTACTGTGCATGAAGCATCTGTACATTTTATAGCTAATTATGTTTCTGTCCTGAGAGCTCCTTTTTCAAAGATGGGGAGGGGGAGCCTTGAACTCAGCTCCTGTCCTTGTTGTCCACGTATGGTAAATGAGGGGGGAATTTAGTGATACCAGACTCGTTTCTAATTGCCTTCTATTGTTTGTTTGTTTTTTTTAGCTCTTAAGAACATTAGAACATGGTGACAGCAGTCACGAAATTAAAATACGCCTGCTTCTCGGAAGAAAAGCAATGACAAACCTAGACAGCATCTTAAAAAGCAGAGACATCACCTTGCCAACAAAGGTCTGTATAGTAAAAGCTATGGTTTTCCCAGTAGTGATTTACGGAAGTGAGAGCTGGACCATTAAGAAGGCTGATCGCCGAAGAATTGATGCTTTTGAATTATGGTGCTGGAGGAGACTCTTGAGAGTCCCATGGACTGCAAGAAGATCAAACCTCTCCATTCTTCAGGAAATCAGCCCTGAGTACTCACTGGAAGGACAGATCCTGAGGCTCCAATACTTTGGCTACCTCATGAGAAGAGAAGACTCCCTGGAAAAGACCCTGTTGTTGGGAAAGATGGAGGGCACAAGGAGAAGGGGACGACAGAGGACGAGATGGTTGGACAGTGTTCTCGAAGCTACCAGCATGAGTTTGACCAAACTGCGGGAGGCAATGGAAGACAGGAGTGCCTGGCGTGCTCTGGTCCATGGGGTCACGAAGAGTCGGACACGACTAAACGACTAACCAACAACAAGAACATTAGAAGAGCCTTGCAGGATCGGACCAAACAGGGGCGCCATCTGGTGGGGCAGTGGCCAAGGCCACCAAAAAAATTTCAAGAAGAGGACCAGGCCCCCTTAATATTGTGCGGGCTGCAGTGGGCCCCGTTGGGCCTTCTTCTGGGTGCAAAGGGCCCTGTTGGGCTCTCCCATGGCTGTGATGGGCCCCAAGAGCTTTGCCGTGGTCATGACGGGCCCAACTGGACCCTCCTACAGCTGCAACGGGCCCTGCCAGGCCTACCCACAGCCATAGGTATCCAAACAAACCCCTGTGTTGCAAAGAGAATGTCAACAATGTCTAGGCAACAAGATGAAATAATAATAATAATAATAATAATAATAATAATAATAATAATAATAATAATAATAATAATTTATTTATACCCCGCCCATCTGGCTGGGCTTCCCCAGCCACTCTGGGCGACTTCCATCCAAATATTAAAATACAGTAATACATCAAACATTAAAAGCTTCCCTAAAAAATATACATACGTAATTGTCAGGGCTGCCACTCAGTCCCAGCTCACATAGGACCACGTTAGCCAGCGTTCAAGTTAAAAGAGTCTTTATTGGATTACAGCTTCCATTTCCAAACTGCAATATGCAGCCCTACTTCTTCTAGGTCAGACCGGCGAAGACCCGTCTGAGTCTCCGCCTCTAGCACACCAGCTTAATACCCTAGCCTTGCTCCACCTCCTGCGCCTTTCCCTCCGTCTCTGGGTCCTTCTGCCCCCCGGGGTCTCCTTTTTCCTACTCTCTTCTGACGCGGACCCCCCTGACCCTTCCGCCTCCTTGCGGCGGGCTTTGGGACCTGGTTCACTCTCTGGGCTGCTTACTGCGCCAGCTTCCGCTACATTTGAACTTGGCGCGCGCGCCCAACTCTCAACCTTCCTCTTGATCGTTTCGTCGCTCCCCGAGGTGGGCGTGACTACTCCTGACTCATGCCCTCCCTCCTTCTGAAAGCCTCCGGAACCCGATATCTGGTCCCCTTTCTCCCCGCTGTTCCCGTCTGGGTACGTGGGTCCCGATCTCCAACTGCTGCTCTCTGATTCCTCTCTGGACCCTTCTTCCTGGGGTGTCCCCCTGCTTTCCCCCCTTGCTCTGACTGCTGGCGCTCCCTTCTGGGAATCCTCGGACTCACTGGATAAGCTCGGCGATCTCGGTTCGTCATCCCCACTCATCTTTCCTTCGTATTCCTCCCCCTCGCTCTCTGTCTCCTCCCTTCTCTGCGTCTCTGCTTCTGAACCCCTGACAGTAATAGACAATCTTTATAGAATTACTTCAAATCATAAAAAGTTCAAAATGAAATCTTTAGTCTCAAAGTCTCTGAAAATCTTTAAATGAAGCAAGGTACCAAACTTTGTACAGTGGAAGACAAGCTGTGAAGCTTTGCGTATTCAACAGTGATGTCCAACGCTGAACAGTAATTCCGGATGTTGACTACTGTTTCATAGAATTCTTCGTCAGCGTGGTGGGTGGATATAGAATGCTTCATAAACTGAAAATAAAATTTTACAGATGATGACCTGCATGACATATCACTTTACAAAAATTATAAATTATAATACAAACAGTAATGAAAAAGAGTACATGCCCCATCATAGTTTTATGATTTGAAGGTGTGATGGGACGATGAGCTGCTTGTGCGTAAAATCCAAGTCCCTCAGAGTTTGATCAAGTTTGCAAACCTCTGTCTGTAACGGAGCCCCTTAAACATGGCTCCCTCAGTCGCTGGCAGATTCCGACAGTGGTTGCTTTCGGAATCGCTTCCAACATAAAAGCTCCTTAACGGAAACACGTCTTCTGAACTCTCTGCGTGACAGTCGCGAGGCGTGGGTGTCCCTACGGGAGGTCCTGAAACCTCCCCACTGCCCTCGCTGGAAGTGTCTCGGAGCCATCCCTCCTGCTCACTTTCCCTCAGCTCAGCTCCTCTCCCCCTACTGGTTCCCTCTTCCGCTGCTGAGTCTCTCCCAACCTGTGTGAGCCCTTCCACCTCCCTTCCTTCCGATGGCAGTTCCCTGACAGAAGGAATTCTATAAAGATTGTCTATGACGTATGTACCGGTATATGGTCATCGTGTTGCCTAGACATTGTTGACTACCCACAGCCATGGCAGGCCTAGACAGGCCCTCACATGGCTGTGGCAGGCCTTGTGGGGGTCTACTGACAGCCATGGCAGGCTCCATCAGGCCTTCCTGTGGCCACAGTGGGTCCCATCTGACTTACTCCCACCGTGTGACCAAAGCTGGACAGAACCTGGTGCCTGTGAGGCCAAATGTTCATCTAGTCCAGTACCCTCTTCTCACAACATCTAACCAGATGCCTGAGGGAAACTGGCAGGCAGGACCCAAGGACAAGAGCTTGTTTCACTCCTGTGCATCCCAGCAACTGGAATTCAGAAGCATTACTGCCTTTGACCATGGGGGCAGAGCACAACCTTCATGGCTAGTTGCCATTGTCCTCCATGAACCTCTCTCATCCATCCAAGCTGTAGCCATCACTCCTTCCTGTAGTAAAACAACTGATTTAAAACAGTTTGGCTGGGTCCATTTACCACTGTGTTATATTTCCTGACAGGATAGGACACCAAGTGATTTCAATGGAGCATTTTCAAAGTCCCCTTCCTTGCTGGCAACATGACTTATATCCCTTGGAGTAGGGAAATTCTGCTGTCAGTACCTTCTTTTTTTTTAAGACTACAATTTGCTTATAGATTTCCTTTTTCGATTGCAGCCTTCGCTCTCCTAAAATGTGCAAGAAATTGGCTAGAATACGCAATTACCAGCATGGCTAAAAGTGGGTATTCCATGCTGGGCACATCTCTAATTAAAACTGCTGGCTTGAAAATAATGATGAGATTCATTAATGAAACTATGTAGGATCAGAACCTCTTCAACTTTAGTTTAACCTAGTTTTGTTGATGGAGATTCTTAATTTCTCACTCTCTCCAGCCTTTATCCTTAATTGAAAGTGTCACTACTTAAATAATTTTAATTCACATAAGTTGTACTAACTTGGTCTCTCTTGCTGCCTGTATTCTCCTGACACTTTATACTTAAAAATGAGGACGAGATCTGATGGAAGAAACCGGAAGAGGTCAATTTGTGCCTAACTCCAGCATATGTCATAATGCCGTTATACAAATCTAAAGGTGTTTTAAAGGTGCTGACCTTTAAAGCCCTAAACGGCCTCGGTCCTGTATACCTGAAGGAGCGTCTCCACCCCCATCATTCAGCCCAGACACTGAAATCCAGTGCCAAGGGCCTTCTGGTGGTTCCCTCATTGCTAACAGGACCAGTGGTCAGGGATGATGGGAGTTGTAGTCCCAAAACATCTGGAGGGCCAAGTTTGCCTATGCCTGCATTAAATATGAGGAAAGGAAACCTTTTTCAAGGGCCACATTGCTATAATGATGAGTGCTAGTCTGTGGTTTGCATTGCTTATTTCGGTGGGTCATGGCATCCGTGCAGGTGCCATGAGTTTAATATAAAATATACTCCATATGAGCTTTCTGTGACCCTGCTACAAGCTCCTAGCTTATATGCGACCTGGAAGGTACAGCAAACATTCTGACTCTTCCTTGTTACAGTAAAGATCAGCACACTGCTCTAGTAAGTACCAGGAAAGTTTAATTATCACCCTCCAGTAAGCAGGAACCAGACTTCATATAGATAATTAATTCCTCTTTCAAGAGCAAATTTATGATTCAGGAACTGTATAGATAACTATATATGTGGTCTTCCCAAAATGAAGGTTATGTCCCCTTAACTTTCAAACCCATCTCATTAAACAGAATAGTAAACTTGCAAGAACAAACAATAGTTCAAAGGACTTAGGTGCTACATTATTCACTCACTCAGGAAACCTCCTCCCTTCTCCACAGAGCAGTTAGCTTCAAACTATAGTTAAACCCCAGGTTTTCCATGGTCTTACAGTTTACCATTCCAATGGGACCCCGGTATTTGCTCTATGATGATGGATCAAAGACCAAGAAATGGGTGAGAAACTCTGTTGCCTTGCAGGCACAGGATTCCAAAAGGGAGAGCTTAACTCTCACAAAGGGCAAAGATATCTGGTCCCTGACTTTACATTCTGCTTGCTTCTAAGGCTATGATACCACTTTAAATAGCTTCTCCCAAAGAATTCTGGGAGCTGGAGTTCATTAAGAGTGCTGAGAATCATTAGGAGACACCTGTTCTCACCCCAGAGCAACAAGTGAATCTACCAGGACCAGTAGTATAGTTTTTTTGTTTGTTTGTTTTTTTAAAGTTACTTCTACCAAGCAGGCTGGTTAATGTCAATTAAGCTTGATGGCCAGCATGTAAACAGAGGTTACTAGCCATGTGTGTGTGTGTGTGTGTGTGTGAACTAAAGGTGGAAGCTGAAACGTTTTGGTAGACAAATTCAAATTCAAGGGTTATGTTCTGTTAGTCTGTAATAAATATATTGGGTCCTCCCTTAAAGAGGGCATGTATTGTGGTGAGACCTGGGCAACCGACACCCTGTGTTGTGGGTGGGTACGATTAGTCAGCCACAACACCCAATTGGTAGGTCCCTCATAGCTGGGTGCAATCTGGCCAATGGGACTCAGTTCAAGCGGATCAAGGGACCTATTTATGCCCATTCACGTGACCCAGAGCTTCCTCTTTCGGCACGTGCATTCAGAACACCCGCCCACTTCTCCCTACTTTTAGGGCTTGTTGCGCTTGACCTTGCTATGCCGTCGTGTGTCACCTGTCATTGGGACAGGGGCACAGCAGGAATTTTCCCCACTTGGCTGACTGGCTGTCGCGTAGCAAATCGTCACAACTTGTAAGGTTGCGGATAGCCTCTGGTTCAGGTGATAGGGATGGGAGAATGGTGTCTCCATCCCTATGTGAAGGGTATTCCGTTAAAGGAATCCAGGGACTCAATGGTTTGGTCAACCCCTGAGAGGGGGTTGTGCCCATGCCTGAGTCCAGGGGGACATTTAGGTGGCGGAGTTAGCCTGTGCCCAGCTTTCCACTTATCCAGGTGTTCACCCTTGACTGACCTATGCTGGTGTCCTGTGTCATCACTTTCTGTACTCAATAAAGTTGTGGCCTAAATTCTGCCAAAAACCAAACCAAAAATTTGAGTCAAGTGTGAATTTATTTAGGGGGGAGGTTTCTGGGTCTGAACACGCAGATGGCTTTAATGATTAACTACAGCCGACAAGGATCCGGAACAAACATGTCTGAAGGGTTACTTGATGCTTTCATTATGCTCTCTACCTACCTACCTACCTATAAGATGGAACACTCTGTCCCATCGCCCATTACATTCCTTTGCAGGTTGTGGAGGAAAAGAGCTTCATTCCTGCATAACTAAACAGGTGGGGTGGTGGAGACAGAACAATGCAATCTATCCTTCTGCCACTAGCCAGGTCTCTTGCCTGTGTGGAATTCCTGGCTACCAGGTAGGTTGATAAATGAAAAGCTGTGCTAAAGACTCTAAATGTAATGCAGAGCTGGGTAAGGAGCCTAATGGACAAGCCTGAGGCAGATGCCCCTACGCTGTAGCTTCTTGGAGCCTTTCTTATGCAAGGTCATTTGGGGTACACACAGCAGCTTTCAGGCATTACTCATAGTCTAGCCTTCTAATGTACTTCCGCTATTTAAAATCATCACATGCTGCCTAGAACAGAGGCTTAGGCTGCAATCCAGCATTTAGCATTTGAGACCTTGTTGTCCAGAGAGTAGTGAGAGTAAGAGGTGATTAGCGTCTAAAATTATGCATGGGGTGGAGAAAGTAGAGAGAAGTTTTCCTCCCTGTCTCATAATGTTAAAACTGATGGACATCCAATGAAGCTGATTTTTGGTAAATTCAGGATAGGTAAAATAAAGTACTTGTTTCATCACGTAGTTAAAGTATGGAACTTGCTCCTGCAGGAGGCAGCGATGGCCATCTTCTTGGGTGGCTTTAAAAGATTGGATAAATGCATGGAGGACAAAGGCCATCAGTGGCTCCAACCATGTTAGCTTTGCTCTGCCTCCACGGTCAGAGGCAATGATGCTTCTGAATACCAGTTCCTGGAAGCCACAGAAGGGGAATAGGGCTTTTGTGCTTGGGTCCTGCTTGCAGGTTTCCCACAGGCATCTATCTGGTTGGCCACTGTGAGAGCAGGATGGTGTCCTAGGTGGGCCATTGGCCTGCTCCAGAAGGCCAGTCTTGTGTTCTTAATTACCTTGGAACAAGCCCGTCCACTTCATTACATTTCTTTCTTTCTTTTTAGCCACCTAAGCTAGCGACCTAACGCCATACCTGATGGTGGTGGCAAATCCTATAAGGTAATAATTATATTTTGTGTGAATTCAGTACCTTTCTTGGTCTCTCCTGAATCTTCTCAACCAAGGGATGGGTGTCAACAGTTACTAGTCACTACAGTTAGTAAAGTATACGAGGCAACATATTCCTGATTATCGAATGCTGGGGATCATGTTCTGGCCGGCCACTGTGAAAACATGATTCTGGACTAGATGGTCCTTTGGAAGACCAAAGACCTAGATGGTCCTTTGGAAGACCAAAGACCTAGATGGTCCTTTGGAAGACCAAAGACCTAGATGGTCCTTTGGAAGACCAAAAAGGGTCTTCAATGGAAGACCATTCAGCAGGGTTCTTCTTATGTTCTTAGCAATCCATTTTGTTGGGTGACTCCAAGTTCTGCTCTTATTAGAGATGATGAAATCTCTCATTCACCTCCTACTGTTATCTTTCTGTTCTGCCTTAGGACATGAAGCTCTTAGGCAAATACCCTCCCTTGAGTCCTCCTCTTAGCAGCCTCGCCTAGGCAGCCCTCATGTCTGCTCTAGCTATGTACGTATAATATATTATTTATTACCTTATTTTGTAAGTGCAAATTAGTTTGGTTCCATGCACTGTGTCAACAAAGTGCTCCTATTTTCCGCTAGATGTGTGCCTATCACATTTCTGTTTTTATTTCCTCTATCCCAGCGGTCTGTTTGCTTGTTTTATTTTAGCCATTTAAGTTGGCTGGTGGCTTCAATGATTTTCTGTAACAATAACTAAGCTATAAATCCTTTCCCCTCTCTATGCTTTATAGTCTGCTCCATTTAATATACTCTCTGCTTGGTGTCCATATACACACACACCCCCTCTCCAGGACTTACATTTCGGAAATCTGAATATCCATGATGACATTCACCTTCCACTTATCCAAAGCATCTCAGTGATTGTCTCATACTCAGTAGCTGGCAGATGCAAAGGGAAACAGAAAACCTGGTAGGATTTTCACTGTGAAAATAATAGCTAGGCAACAGGCAGCAGCTCCACAAAATCCAATAATCCTACATTTTCCCCTCTTGCTTGTTCAGAGCCACTCTTTCTTCACTGTTTCCCTCCTTGGGCTGAAACTTTGAGCCATTTCCCCACCTCTCTGTTTCACTGCCCTTGATTGATTGAACCTAGTCTATCAGGGATCAAGTGCCAGCAGTAATGACCGCAACACTGTGCAGCCAATCAAATTTTGTTATGTGCTGATGACACGAAAAGCAAATCAAGCTCAAAATTACCAGAGTTGGTGATGGGAATCTTTCGATTCTAATGAAGTTTTTGCAAAACTAACCCTTTCAGTTCAGCATTAATTAACATGCAAAACTGAACTCTCTTGTGCATGGGTAGGCAAACTAAGGCCCGGGGGCTGGATCTGGCCCAATCAACTTCTAAATCCAGCCCATGGATGGTCCGGGAATCGGCATGTTTTTACATGAGTAGAATGTGTGCTTTAACTTAAAATGCATCTCTGGGTTATTTGTGGGGTAAAGGAATTCATTCATTCCCCCCCCCCAAAAAAAAAAAATAGTCCGGCCCCCCACAAGGTCTGAGGGACAGTGGACTGGTCCCCTGCTCAAAAAGTTTGCTGACCCCTGCTCTTGTGTAAATGCCAGGCAGTGGAGACTGGTCTGCTAGCACTACTAAGGCACAGTCCTCCCAAAGAGAATATCAGACATAATAATAATAATAATAATAATAATAATAATAATAATAATAATAATAATAATTTATTTATACCCTGCCCATATGGCTGGGTTTCCCCAGCCACCCTGGGCAGCTCCCAACAGAATATTAAAAACACGATAAAATATCAAACATTAAAAAACTTCCCTAAACAGGGCTGCTTTCAGATGTCTTCTAAAAGTGAGATAGTTGTTTATTTCCTTGACATTTGATGGGAGGGCGTTCCACAGGGCGGGCGCCACTACTGAGAAGGCTATATGCTTGGTTCTCCCTCCCCCCCCCAAAAAAAAAAACCACCTCTAGGCCACACACACTTTCTTGTCCCAAACGTTTTATACTTCTTGAACTCAGAGAAGTTTTACCAGCATTTGTCAATCAACTTGTTCTCTGGCCAATTAGGTCTTAACAGCACTCAGCCAATCCTGATCCAAAATTATTGCTATAGCAAAGATGGGCAACCCAAACAGAAAAGCCATGTGATTAATCGGTCTGCCCTTCAAGGCAGACTTACTATAAGGGCTCCCACTCCATCTGTTGTTTTGAGAGCTAACAGTATTGGTCTACTAGGGCTTGCCTTGAAGGGCAGTCTGAGCATGCTCAGTGCTGTTTCCTTGAAAGCCGTACCTCAAAGCATGTGCTTTGTGGCTAGTCGGGAGTGTGGGATATAAAGCTGTCAGTCAAGTCCAACATTCCGAGAGAGGACTAACTGCCTCTATGTGGCAGGCAGTTTTGTCAGTTGGTTGGTCGCTGCTACGGCCTCGGTCCAGTATACCTGAAGGAGCGTCTCCACCTCCATCGTTCTACCCGGACACTGAGGTCCAGCACCGAGGGCCTTCTGGCGGTTCCCTCACTGCGAGAAGCCAAGTTACAGGGAACCAGGCAGAGGGCCTTCTCGGTAGTGGCGCCCTCCCTGTGGAACGCCCTCCCACCAGATGTCAAAGAGAACAACAACTACCAGACTTTTAGAAGACATCTGAAGGCAGCCCTGTTTAGGGAAGCTTTTAATGTTTGATGTATCATAGTATTTTAATATTCTTTTGGAAGCCGCCCAGAGTGGCTGGGGAAACCCAGCCAGATGGGCGGGGTATAAATAATAAATTATTATTATTATTATTATTATTATTATTATTATTATTATTATTATTATTATTATTATTGGAGTGATAACTGGTAACTGCTCGGATGCATTCTTCTCATGACTCACTACTATCTAGTACATGGGTAGGCAAACAAAGGCCCGGGGGCCAGATCCGGCCTAATCGCCTTCTAAATCCACCCCATGGACGGTCCGGGAATCACTGTGTTTTTACATGTGTAGAATGTGTCATTTTATTTAAAATGCATCTCTGGGTTATTTGTGGGGTATAGGAATTCATTCCCCCCAAAAAAAATATAGTCGGCCCCCCACAAGGTCTGATGGACAGTGGACTGGCCCCCTGCTCAAAAAGTTTGCTGACCCCTGCTGTTGTGTAAATGCCAGGCAGTGGAGACTAGTCTGCTAGCACTACTAAGGCACAGTCCTCCCAAGGGGAATATCAGACACTATTTTATTTATTTATACATACATACATACATACATACATACATACATACATACATACTATGTCTGGGAATCAGTGTGTTTTTACATGCGTAGAATGTGTCATTTTATTTAAAATACATCTCTGGGTTATTTGTGGGGCCCTCCTGGTATATTTACATGAGTAGAATGTGTGCTTTTATTTAAAATGCATGTCTGGGTTATTTGTGGGGCATAGGAATTCATTCATTTCCCCCCCCCTACAAAATATAGTCCAGCCCCCCACAAGTTCTGAGAGACAGTGGACCGGCCCCTGCTGAAAAAGTTTGCTGACTCCTGATCTAATATATAGTTTATCTGTTATGTAACCTAAGTCTGCCTTCAGGAACAACTCTGTAAACCTGAATGAAGTAGTAAACCTGATGTTTAATATGATTCAGATTCATGTGTGTGTTCTTTAAGAGGGACAGAAAGGGATTATCAACCAGGAAGTATAATTATTGATAGGACTTAAACGAGTTAGCAGCCCGCTTGTCACTGCATAAACTCAAACGGGATCGTTCAAACTCTGCTAAATTATATAATTATATTGGACCATAAAGAAGGCTGATCGCCGAAGAATTGATGCTTTTGAATTATGGTGCTGAGGAGACTCTTGAGAGTCCCATGGACTGCAAGAAGAACAAACCTATCCATTCTTAAGGAAATCAGCCCTGAGTGCTCACTGGAAGGACAGATCCTGAAGCTGAGGCTCCAGTACTTTGGCCACCTTGTGAGAAGAGAAGACTCCCTGGAAAAGACCCTGATGTTGGGAAAGATGGAGGGCACAAGGAGAAGGGGACGACAGAGGACGAGATGGTTGAATAGTGTTCTTTCTTTTTTAAAAAAATAATATTTATTAGTTTTCCAACAAATTAAACACAACACTACAAAACACCAAAAAAGAAAAAACATACAATACAATACAAAAAAGAAACAAACAAAACAAAACAAAACCATTTAAAATACAATCCAATTTCAACATCTTATCTTTCTTTCCCTTATTTCCTCGACCTCCTCACACCTCCCCTTTTGTATTCCACTTCTGTTAATTGTTTCAGCAATTCCTTTCCATCTTCCTGTTTTCTATCCTATAATTGTCTTTACACATTCTAACCATATTTTTCCCTTTAAAGCTCTATTAATCTATTTATACATAATTCCTTGTAACATTTCTACTAAAGCCATATAATTTCATTCCAACATTTTTCTAACATTCATTAATTTTACAGTATTTCTGTAAATAGTCTTTAAACTTTTTCCAGTCTTCTTCCACCGACTCTTCCCCCTGGTCTCGGATTCTGCCAGTCATTTCCGCCAATTCCATGTAGTCCATCAACTTCATCTGCCATTCTTCCCTGGTGGGTAAATCTTGTGTCTTCCAATATTTCGCGATGAGTATTCTTGCTGCTGTTGTTGCATACATAAAAAAAGTTCTATCCTTCTTTAACACCAATTGGCCGACCATGCCCAGGAGAAAGGCCTCTGGTTTCTTAAGGAATGTATATTTAAATACCTTTTTCATTTCATTATATATGTCTTAATCCTTGGACATGTCCACCAAAGGTGAAAGAATGTACCTTCAGTCTCATTACATTTCCAACATTTATTATCGGGCAAATGATAGATTTTTTCAAGCTTAACTGGTGTCCTGCACCACCTGTAAATCATTTTCATTAAATTTTCTCTTAGGGCATTACATGCCGTAAATTTCATACCTGTGGTCCATAACCGTTCCCAGTCAGCCATCATTATGTTATGTCCAACATCTTGTGTCCATTTAATCATAGCTGATTTCACCGTTTCATCTTGAGTGTTCCATTTCAACAGCAAGTTATACATTCTTGACAAATTCTTGGTTTTTGGATCTAACAATTCTGTTTCCAATTTTGATTTTTCCACCTGGAAACCAACTTTTTTGTCCAATTTGTATGCCTCCATTATTTGATAATAATGGAGCCAAGGTTGGATAGTGTTCTTGAAGCTACCAGCTTCCACTGCGGGAGGCAGTGGAAGACAGAAGTGCCTGGCGTGCTCTGGTCCATGGGCTCACGAAGAGTCGGACTCGACTAAATGACTAAACAACAACAACAAATTATATAAACGTTCCCACAGGGAGAAGCTACAAAGGATATCTGTTGCAGAACCACCTGATTGAATACAAGCAGGTTCCTCATTGGTGAGGAAGGGACAGTCTGTGCATGCTTGTGCTATTCAGTTTTTGAGGCTTAAAGTTCCTAATCATGACTCCACTGCTCAAGACTGTAAGAGGAGACAGTGTTTTGTGAGAAGTTGTTAGTAGTGCTAACAGCTAAATCCCTTAGGCTGCATCACACTTCGGGAAGAATATTGTCTGCACATTTTACTTCTCAGCAAGCCAACTGGAAAGAGCCTCCTTGTCTTCATACCTTTTTTAAAAAATCCAAGCACACCAGAGGATGAGGCAATATAAAGATTCTCATCTCAGTCACTGGCTCACTGTGAGGTGTTGGGAACATTATCCATAATAACTATTCAGAAACTTGTTGCTTTGTGCGAACACTTATCTAAAATGGCAAATATCCGGGTTTCACTTTGAGGAATGGAAACCATAGATGCTTGCTGCATCCCAATTTCTCATACGACCCCCTGTTTTTAGCGATCCCCACCCCCTTGATATTCTACTCTTCTTATATCTAGACCACTGATTATATCTAGACCAATGTATTCCAAGGCACTATTTTGCTGGTGATTGTTTTTGAGATTTTAGCAATGTTGGTTTAGTTGCGTGTATTGTATGTTTTACGCTATACTTGTGAACTGCTCTATTTTTCTTTTCTTTATGAAGAGTGGTCTAGAAATTACATAATAAATAAACAAATAAAAAGCACATGCAATAAGCTAGCAAGCAAGTTGCCTTAGGCATTACGATTCAAGAACGGGGAAATTGAGCACCCTCGCTGAAATGTTGGCTGTTCCACAGAAGCCAATGACTGCGATCCCTAAGAGAGTATTAAAACTACACAGCACACAGTTATATGAATAAGTTATTTCTCAGACCTATCCGAGGGATAAACATAAATTGGGGGGGTGGAAAATAGTGTTTCCTTCTCCATGGAGACCAGCTGCCATTTCCCAATAATGCTCCTGTTTATAAAGCTGTCTTTTGCAGTTCCTGGAGGAAAGAAAGCAATAATGCAATGGCCTTGCTTGTAGCACTCATGGACGCAATTTCCGTCACGTGACACATTTCTTTATGCCTTGTTTTCCAAATGCTTTCCCTGAATGAGGCCTGCTGCAACCCCGTGAACAGAAAATTGGGTGTGGGGCCTGTTATGTACTGAAGTTCTCACCCTGGGCCAGCAGGGGGATACTGTAGATAGTTCAGGTCCACATATGCAAATAAGGGATCGAAAGTGACGTTCAGTGATTGGATAGTTACAGAAAATGGTTACTGTTGCGTTGTAGTGGAGCTCTATATAAGCAGGCTGGCTGAACCCTTCATTTCAGTTCTGTTCTGGCCTGTGAATAAACAAGAGCTGTTTGAAGAATCGCTGTGTCGTCTGATATGTTCACCCACAACCTAACAGGGCCAAGTTTAAATAAATGGGGACGTGCTACCGTTCCATGTGACACCTGACAGCTGCAAGGCTGCATCCGCACTATGCATTTAAAGCAGTATCGTTCCACTTTAAACAGTCATGGCTTCCTCCAAAGAATCCTGGGAACTGTAGTTTGTTAAAGGGGCAGAGCTACAATTTCCAGAGTTCCCTGAGAAGAGGGATTTATTGTTGAAGCACTCTGAGAATTGTAGCTCTGTGAGGGGAATAGAGGTCTCCTAGCAACACTCAGCAGCAGTAACAAACTAAAGCCCTCAGAATTCTTTGTGGGGAGCCATGGCTGTTATAATTTAAGTGCATAGTGCAGATGGGACCCGAGAATCCATGCTACTCTTCTTATTGAGCTGTTAGATCTGCATTCGTGTTTAATCTGAGAAGGACTTCAAGTGTGCACTAAACAGAAGGAACTATGCAACATTTAATCATGTCTTCTTTGCAATTTAAGCCAGAGAGTCCTTGCAGAAGGGGAGAGTGGTAAGGACAAGCTTCAAGCTCCTTTCCACCCTACCTTTCCCCCAAGGCTGTGTGTCAGTGTGTTTTGACAGGAACAGAGGGGAGATCTGGGAGACTAGGGGTAAGAATACAGTTCTGTTCACCTCACCTCCAAAAGGATACTGTAGAGTTGGAAAAGGTTCAGAAAAGGGCAAGGAAAATCATCTGCCCTATCAGGAAATGGGACTTTTTTGTTTAAAGGAAAGGTGAGTAAGACATGATAAAAGGTAAAGGTAAAGGGACCCCTGACCATTAGGTCCAGCTGTGGCCGACTCTGGGGTTGCGGTGCTCATCTCGCTTTATTGGCCGAGGGAACCGGCGTGCAGCTTCCGGGTCATGTGGCCAGCATGACTAAGCCGCTTCTGGCGAACCAGAGCAACGCACGGAAATGCCATTTACCTTCCCGCCAGAGCGGTACCTATTTATCTACTTGCACTTTGACGTGTTTTCAAACTGCTAGGTGGGAAGGAGCAGGGACCAAGCAATTGGAGCTCACTCCGTCGCGAGGATTCAAACCACCGACCTTCTGATCGGCAAGTCCTAGGCTCTGTGGTTTAACCCACAGCGCCACCCGCGTCCCTAGAAGTGTATAAAACAGGCTTCCTCAACCTCGGCCCTCCAGAAGTTTTGAGACTACAATTCCCATCATCCCTGACCACTGGTCCTGCTAGCTAGGGACCTGCTAGCATGGGAGTTGTAGGCCAAAACATCTTGAGGGCTGAGGTTGAGGAAGCCGGGTATAAAATTATATATGGCATGGAGATACTGGATAGAGAAACGGAAGATTGCAGACAAATCCACAGGGGGCAGTAATGACCACCAACTTGGATGGCTTTAAAAGAGGATTGTGGAAATCCATGGAGAACAAGGCTATTGATGGCTACTGGCCACAGTGACTATGCTCTGCTTCTGAATGTCAATTGCTGGAAGCCACAGGAGGGGAGAGTGCGGGCAATTGTTTGGCCACTGTGAGTATTCCTAGCCGAGCCAAGATAACCCCCTGCAAATACACACATGCTAAAACCTGTACTGGCATAAATCAGCCTGCCTTCCTTTCTTTTTTTCCTTCCCCAAAGTGTGTTTGAGAACAAATCTTGTACCTTCACCTTGCATCTGGAGAAATCATGATGATGACTAGGTTCCACTCGACAATAAAAATGTTTCCTCCTGCACTTTATGCTGCCTTTTATAGCATCATTTAGAAGTGACACAGCATGTCAAAACAAAAGCACACGATGAAATATGAAGCCTCCAGACATGGAGGCACAATGGATGTCCCACTACATGCCATCTTCCAAATGATATTTTCAGTTATTCAGAGCCACAATGACTTTAGACAGGTACAATAATGCACAGAAAGAAAACAGCTGAGATGCAACGAAGTAGAAAAAAAATCCCCTAAGTCAAAGCTAAAAATACTTAGCTTTTCGTTTTAAGGTGTCTGCCATTTTATTTTTGCCATATTGTCCCAATCCAATTCCTAACACAGAGGAAGTAAGAGAAGGAAGGAAGGAAGCTAGCTTCATTTGTGAAAACATGATTTTGGGGGGCACTAGCTGCTTTGGTGGGACACGGGTGGCGCTGTGGGTTAAACGACAGAGCCTAGGACTTTCCAATCAGAAGGTCGGCGGTTCGAATCCCCGCGACGGGGTGAGCTCCAGTTGCTCGGTCCCTGCTCCTGCCAACCTAGCAGTTCAAAAGCACATCAAAGTGCAAGTAGATAAATAGGTACCGCTCCGGCGGGAAGGTAAACAGCATTTCTGTGTGCTGCTCTGGTTCGCTGGAAGCGGCTTAGTCATGCTGGCCACATGACCCGGAAGCTGTATGCCGACTCCCTCGGCCAGTAAATTGAGATGAGCACCGCAACCACAGAGTCGGTCACGACTGGACCTAATGGTCAGGGGTCCCTTTACCTTTACCTTTAGCTGCTTTGGTCTGCATTTGAAACAGTTTCTCCTCCTGGGAAGATGATCCTAGCCAATCAGAGAACACAAAGTAAATGTGAAACTGCCACAGAGCATTATATTCTGTCATATTCGACGATGTAATGACATCACAAAGCCAGTTCAGAGTGAGAGGTGTCATGGCCCCAGAAATAGGGTCCTCAGAAACAGAGTCCTCCTCCATTGACAGCCCCAAGGAGGAGATGGATCCATTCCATGGTCCATCTAATAAGGAGCTGTGATCACCAGAGCTCACTGTTCCTCCTCTGAAACTTGAGGAGGCAGCTCTGCCATCAAATGCCAATCACTGACCCACAGATTCCTCAGAGGGTTAGTGGAGCCCTGAGCAGATATCCCCACACCTTGCAATCCCAGGGCTTGGAAGAAGCCAACAGCTGCAGAGGAAGACACCGGCCAAAGGCACCATTCAAGGTTATGGCCTCTACTCAATAAAACCTAGCCCAGCCTTATAAAGATGTGCTAATGAGTTATATACATGTGGGACACACATGCACACAAACCTGAAATTTGCCCCTCTTTTTTGTTAAAAATTGAATGCCTTTATAGTGAGAATCAAATGTATTTTGGGGCATATGAATCTTTTAACGTGATATAAAAGCAGTCAGAAATAAGAAGAAGCTGAAAATGAAAAGAAAGAAAGAAAGAAAGAAAGAAAGAAAGAAAGAAAGAAAGAAAGAAAGAAAGAAAGAAAGAAAGAAACCCAAGGGAGATGAGAAAGCTATATAAAATCAAATCTCTAAATTTTCAGCTGTAATAGTACGGAAGAAGTAGCCCACTTTTGCAACATAATTTGCCAGGAAACAGGTCCCAATAATAACCCAACAGGAGTGGTTTAATCCTATTAAGCTTGTTTTCCTCATTTGTAGCAGCAGCAGCAGCAGCAAACACAACCATGAGCCTGTGTCATTAAAGTTCCCCAGTTGCCTTCTGAGCTCAAATCTTCACATATTTTGCCATTAAGGACCACAGAGAAGGCTCACAGGAGACCGCTCACAGGAGTCTTCCGCTTCTTCCTACTTTCTCTCTCCCTCCCTCTCCCTTTCCTGATGTCCTCATAAGGCTGAATATGAAATTAGACATATCGTTCAGAAGCAAACCTTGCACATAATGAGCCCATAAGTAATAGGCATCAACCGTGAAGGCACCTTTGAGGGAAATCCACAAAACTTAGATGGTGACGAGAGTTTTAGCTTACAAAGGCAAGTTGGCTCTCTTAAAGCGCCATACTATACACATACCCTCCAACCTTTATCTGATGAAAATAGGGGATATCCTATATTATTATTATTATTATTATTATTATTATTATTATTATTATTATTATTATTATTATTATTATTTTATTCTTTATACCCCACCCCTCTGAGTGAGTTGCCCACTCTGGGCAGCTTCCAACATGTATAAAAATGCAATAAAACATTAAACATTAAAATGCTTCCCTATACAGGACTGCCACAGAGCCTAGGGCTTGCCGATCAGAAGGTCGGCGGTTCGAATCCCCGCGACGGGGTGAGCTCCCATTGCTCAGTCCCAGCTCCTGCCCACCTTGCAGTTCAAAAGCACGTCAAAGTGCAAGTAGATAAATAGGTACCACTCCAGCGGGAAGGTAAACGGCATTTCCGTGCACTGCTCTGGTTCGCCAGAAGCAACCTACTCATTCTGGCCACATGACCCAGAAGCTGTCTGTGGACAAACGCCGGATCCCTCGGCCAGTAAAGTAAGGTGAGCGCCGCAACCCCAGAGTCGTCCGTGACTGGACCTAACAGTCAGGGGTACCTTTACCTTTAAGGAAAAGCAGGACATTCCAGGTTGACAGCTTCTGTAAATCTGGGACTGTCCCTGGAAAATAGGGACACTTGGACAGTCTGCTAGACATGTGCCCTCAAACGTAAGTTCCACTGATTTCAATGAGCCTTAGTCTAATGTAAGTGGATATAGACGATTGAATTCAAGACTACAGTGGTACCTCTGGTTGCAAACGGGATCCGTTCCGGAGGCCCGTTCGCAACATGAGCAAAAAGCAACCCACGTCTGCGCTTGTGCAGGTCACGATTCACCGCTTCTGCACATGCGTGTGACGTCATTTTGCGCATCTGCACATGCACGAGCGAGCAAACCCAGAAGTAACCCTTTCCGGTACTTCCGAGTCACCGTGGGATGCAACCTAAAAATGTTCAACCTGAAGCAAAGAAAACATGAGGTATGACTGTACTTCATGAGAAACACAAAAATTTACCAACCTAGGAGGTCAGGTGACAGGATGACACAAGCAGCACAAGATGGAGGCTTCCTCCATCAACTCATGCAGCTTTATGATCAGACAGCCTCAGCAGGAGAGCTTAGAGGCAGGGCTTACTTCATTGGCTCTCCTGTGATGGACTAGCCCCATCAGGCCTCCTCTCTCCTCAGCAGGGAACTTTTCTATTTGGTTGAGCCATCAGAACTGTAATGCCTTAACCGCTGCCTGAAGCAGCAAAGTCCAACAAGCACTGGACCAGACATTTCTCTCCATCACGTTGCTCAGCTCTCACTTTTGTCTTCCTCTTTTAGCAACTTTTGGTACGCGAGACATTTGCTCATTTTGAGAGGGAAAAGCATAGGAAAGTTTGGGATTTATGAGTCAGTAACTTCTGTCTCCCTTGCAAATTTATGATCGGATGAAACCTATTTGTTATTACTCATTGTCAAAAAGAGAGAGAGGGAGATGGAGGGGAAAGACATGAAACCAGATGTTATTCTCAAAACTATAAGCAACTGTAGATTTTCCAGGCTGTCACTCGGAGGAATTTTGAAGCCTTTTCTATATCCATCACAAATGTTGGCACATTCTGCCATCACCAATGGAGATGGCAATTAAGTGTTAACTAAACGGAGAAGCATTCACTTCCTCTTGCTGATGCATAATTTAAGCCATTAGAAACGAAGATTGTCATTACCCAATTTTTAAACAAAAAGGCTTGCTCAGGCTGACAGATTTCGCTCGCTAAATTAGCCTGAGGTTTATCTTTGTCACTCTAGCCCTCGTGTAATCGTGACAGTGTGTCCCAGCTGCCAACTGATACAATTAGATTAGTTTTAGGAATCCTGATTATTTTTAGCAGACTTTTGTGCATTATCACTGTCATCATCATGCATTTTGCATAGCAAAGTTCCAAGTCCCCATCTAATGCTCCTTTTCCTTCTGCAGCAACGTTGTTGCCATGGAAGAGAAGAGGTCCAGTATGAGACGCAACTTAAGGCAGGGATGGGAACCTGTGCTGCACTGGACATTGGACTCCAACTCTCATCTGCTCTAGCCAGCAGGGCCAATGTTCAGGGATGATGGGATATGTAGTCCAACATCATCTAGAGCAGCGCTTCTCAACCTGTGAGTCCCCAGATGTTGTTGGACTACAACTCCCATCATCCGTGAGTTCTGGCCTTGCTAGCTAGGGGTGATGGGAGTTGTAGTCCAACAACATCTGGGGACCCACAGGTTGAGAACCGCTGATCTAGAAGATCGGGGGGGAGGGATCAGAATAAAGGTAATATAATGTGTAGTCCCATTCTGAATGTGTTTACAGCTGCAGTCTTCTAATGGAACAAGTATAAGATAAGACTCATTTAGTAATCATCTAGCACAGAAATAGCCAGTTTGATACCCTCCCAATGGTATTGGACTCTGGGTCCCATTAGCCCCAAACAAAATGGCCAATAGTCAGGGATAATGGCAGCTGAAGTCCAATGATATCTCAAGGGCACCATGTTGGCCATGTCTGATCTAACAGCAGCAGAGGGGTAGTGGCTGGGGTTGTGGTGTGTGTGTGTGTGTGTGTGTGTGTGTGTGTGTGTAGGGCTCATTACTATTTCTGCAGCAGGATCTGAGAAGGGTCCCTGTCTCCAGCCTCCTAGAGCATGGAAAGGGAGCTTTTCAGCCACTGAGAAGTAGTCTTCTCACCCTTTGTGCTAATCAGAGTCAATCAAAGTGAAAGGAGTGAGTCGGCCACTGAGGATTGGCTCCTCTGAATACTGAGGAGGAGTTATCATGGATGCACCAAAGCTAAGCATTAAGGAACACTGAAAATACAAGGTCCTTCAAGTATCAAGAGAATGGTATGGAGTTTCTATTATGTACAGTGGGATGTCAACCAGCGATATGGGATGATGGGAGCTGAAGTTCAGCAATACCTAAGGAGCCAATGCTTCACCAAGCCCGGCTTAGTGGATAGCACTGTGATGTGATTGAGGAGAAATGGGATTTGTTCAGCCAGCACCATACATCCATGTGCTATGGAGTAGCTAAGAATGCCCGTCACAATTATTTGATGTCCCATACAGTTCATTGATGTTCACTGTGCCCATACTTAGCATATGCATTGGCATTGGCACAGACCTGAATTAAAAGTGCCAATATCCCCTCTGTTAAAGGGACTACCACCCCACCACCACCATCACCATGAAGTACTGCAGTTGCTGGTTCTCTCCCCCTGTCATCATCATCATCAGAGACCACCTTTCATAGAACATAACATAAGGTCATAATAATACCCGGTTGGATCAGACCAATGGCCCATCTATGTTGGCAGGGAAGCTAATTTGCAGCTAGGAAGCCAAATCATGTGCAGTGTTGACACATTTCTTAAAATTAAAACGATATCCAAACACTTGTTAAAATATTCAGAAGCTTTTACCTGCAGAACATATACCATATTTTCCGCTCTATTGGATGCACCCGACCAGTATACCTGAAGGAGCGTCTCCATCCCCATCGTTCTACCCAGACACTGAGGTCCAGCGCCGAGGGCCTTCTGGCGGTTCCCTCATTGCGAGAAGCAAAGCTACATGGAACCAGGCAGAGGGCCTTTTCGGTAGTGGCGCCCGCCCTGTGGAACGCCCTCCCATCAGATGTCAAAACGATAAACAACTACCTGACATTCAGAAGACATCTTAAGGCAGCCCTGTTCAGGGAAGTTTTTAATGTATGATATTTTAGTGTTTTTTTGGTTTCTATGGAAGCCACCCAGAGTGGCTGGGGAAACCCAGCCAGATGGGCGGGGTACAAATAATAAATTATTATTATTATTATTATTATTATTATTATTATTATTATTATTATTATTATAGGACGCACCTTGTTTTAGAGGGGGAGAACAAGGGAAAAAAATTCTCCCCCTCTCTGCTCAGCGACCCTTCAGTGAAGCGGCAGGAGAAACTGAGCCCCTTCCATTTCTCCTCCCGCTTGGCTGAAGGGGCGCTGCGCAGATCTCCCTCTCTGCTGAAGCCAGGAGAGTCTTGCTCTCCTGGCTTCAGCGAAAGGAACCTGAAGCCTCCGGAGCGCGGAGGGAACTCGCACTGCGCTCTGAAGGCTTCAGGCAACTATCCCTGAAGCCTGGAGAGCGAGAGGGGTCAGTGCGCACCGACCCTGAAAGCCTGGAGAGCGAGAGGGGTCAGTGCGCACCGACCCTGAAAGCCTGGAGAGCGAGAGGGGTCAGTGCGCACTGACCCCTCTCACTCTCCAGGCTTTGCATTGCTATCGCTGAAGCCAAGGCGCTTGCATTCGCTCCATAGGACGCACACACATTGCCCCTTAATTTTTGGAGGGGGAAAAGTGCGTCCTATAGAGCAAAAAATACAGTAGCTAAAGAAGAATATATGCAAAGTATTTTCATTCACGTGCTTATCCAAGCATGGGCTTAGTTTTGCTTAGTTGAAGACTACAGTTTTTTCTTTAACATTCAAACATACTGTGTCTTTCTCTCTTCCCAGCACTTACACTCAGCCTCCTGAATACTACCCGAGCTAGCAGGGACGCGGACTTATAAAAAATATTGGGGGGGCCCGGGAAAGCTCATGAATAATAAATAAGCTCATGAATATGCAAATAAAGTGGTGCCGCCTCCTCGTGAGCGAATAGGGGAGAGCGTGCTGCGCCTATTAATCAGCTCCGGAACAGCTGATATGCGGGAAACGTGGGGCTAGCCGGAGAAGAGAGGGCTGGCTGGGAGGTGTGGCCGGTCGGGATTCCCCTGTTCTCGCGGGGGCTGAAACCGCCAGGAGGAAGGAAATTCCCCCCGGCAGTGCCTTGGCAGTGGCGGTGGTGCTGCGAAGCAGCGAGCAAGGAGCCCCCGCCCCCGGGGATTCCCTAATCTCGCGGGGGACGGCTGGGGCTCTCCGACTAGGGCGCGCGGCTGGCTGGCTGGCTGGCTGGCGAGGGAGCAGGTGGGGAGGAGGCGGGGGGCGGCGGCGGCGCTCTGCTGGAAGGGCGCCCAAGATTATTGGGGGGGCTGAGCCCCCCAAAAAAAATTTTTGAGGGGTCTCGAGCCTCCTCAGGCCCCATGGAGTCGGCGCCTATGCGAGCTAGGCCAGGCAATTCCTTCTGAGAGGCTTTCATTTTCTCCTTACTGTTTCTCTGGGAGAACATCCACTTCTGTCCTTCATTCTGTCACATACATTCACAAAGAAACATCAGCACTCCTCTCCTCTAGTGAGTTATCTAACACTGTCTCTTCTTCAGTGTTCATGGAGATGCAGCCATTACAGTCAAGTCTCTCACACAGAAAACAAAAAGGAGAATGTGATAAGATACCTCCCATGTGGCCAGAGTTAACCAATCACATGAGAATAACTGCGGGACATTCCAGAATCAAACGCACAGTAATGCATGTAAGTATTCCCAATTTCAGTAAATTAAATCACTACGCCCAAGAAAGATGTTAAATTATTTTTGTACGCCACAACTGCTGCTCGAATTTTACTAGCTAAAAAGTGGAAAATGCGAGAATTACCAACGGTGGAAGAATGGCAAATGAAGTTGATGGATTTTTCAGAGCTAGCCGACCTACCCGGAAGAGTTCGCGACTAGAAGGAGGAGGAGTACCAGGAGGAATGGACAAAATTTAATGATAATTTAGTTAAATATGTTAAGCTAAATTAATTGGAAACAGCTTGCAGATACTTAATTGGCTTAGGATTTTATATAAGTGATGAATTAATATATTTAATTTCAAAATGAAAAGATTTAAGGATGTTAATCTTCATGTTAAATTTTATAGGAACTGTGATTTGGAAAACCGTTAAAAGGATATACACTGAAATTCAACCAAGGGGAAGCGAGGAAGTCACTTAACAATGTTAATAAGTGTAATTTTTAATAAGGTTATGATTTTTGTTTGTTTGTGTGTGTGTGTTTTTTTGCTTTGTTTGTTTATAATCATGTGAAAATCAATTTTAAAAAATGAAATAAATATAAATAAATAAATCACTATACAGTGGTACCTCAGGTTAAGAACTTAGAATCATAGAATCATAGAGTTGGAATAGACAACAAGGGCCATCGAGTCCAACCCCCTGCCAAGCAGGAAACACCATCAGAGCACTCCTGACATATGGTTGTCAAGCCTCTGCTTAAAGACCTCCAAAGAAGGAGACCCCACCACACTCCTTGGCAGCAAATCCCACTGTTGAACAGCTCTTACTGTCAGGAAGTTCTTCCTAATGTTTAGGTAGAATCTTCTTTCTTGTAGTTTGGATCCATTGCTCCGTGTCCGCTTCTCTGGAGCAGCAGAAAACAACCTCTCTCCCTCCTCTATGTGACATCCTTTTATATATTTGAACATGGCTATCATATCACCCCTTAACCTCCTCTTCTCCAGGCTAAACATGCCCAGCTCCCTTAGCCATTCCTCATAAGGCATCATTTCCAGGCCTTTGACCATTTTGGTTGCCCTCCTCTGGACACGTTCCAGTTTGTCAGTGTCCTTCTTGAACTGTGGTGCCCAGAACTGGACACAGTACTCCAGGTGAGGTCTGACCAGAGCAGAATACAGTGGCACTATTACTTCCCTTGATCTAGCTGCTATACTCCTATTGATGCAGCCCAGAATTGCATTGGCTTTTTTAGCCTCCGCGTCACACTGTTGGCTCATGTCAAGACTCCTAGATCCTTTTCACATGTACTGCTCTCAAGCCAGGTGTCACCCATCTTGTATTTGTGCCTCTCATTTTTTTTGCCCAAGTGCAATACTTTACATTTCTCCCTGTTAAAGTTCATCTTGTTTGTTTTGGCCCAGTTCTCTAATCTGTCAAGGTCGTTTTGAAGTGTGATCCTGTCCTCGGAGGACAGGATTCATCCCGGAGGTCCGTTCTTAACCTGAAACTGTTCGTAACCTGAGGTACCATTTTAGCTAATGGGGCCTCCCACTGCCACCTCTCCACCGCCGTGCAATTTCTGTTCTCATCCTGAAGCAAAGTTCTTAACCTGAGGTACTATTTCTGGGTTAGTGGAGTCTGTAACCTGAAGCATCTGTAACCCGAGGTACCACTGTACTTAACAGTCTAGCCAGGGGCAGAGGAAGGTGGTGTAGTGGGGGCGGACCGCCCCAGGTGTCACCACTTGAGGGGGGTGACAAAATGGTGGGCAGCACTCACCGCAGGGCCTGCAATGCGCCCAATCTACGCGTCTCTCCTGGGAGTGACGCAGTGGCTTGGGCGCCCGCAGGCTACGCACTGCCCCAAACGGTCCTCCCACTGCCTCCCTCCCCTGCTCTAGGGCAGCTGAGTGGGAGGAGGTGTGCAGACTCATTGGAGACCCTGCAGAGAATCCTGCCATGGCTCACCCTGCCCCACGGGTGGCTGGCCCGCGCGCCACCCCAGGCACCCGATTAGCTTCCTCCGCCGCTGAGTCTAGCATCCTGTTCTCACAGTGGCCAGCCAGAAGACTGTGAGGAAACTGACAAACAGGACCTGAGCTCAAGAGCTTTTCCCTTCTGTGGCTTCCAGCAGCTGCTGTATTCAGATGCATTACTGCTTGTTATGATGGAGGCAAAGCATAGACATCATGGCATGTAGCCATTGGTAACCCTCTCCTCCACTAATTCATCTAAATTTTTTTCTAGAAGAAGAAGAAGAGTTTGGATTTGATATCCCGCTTTATCACTACCCGAAGGAGTCTCAAAGTGGCTAACATTCTCCTTTCCCTTCCTCCCCCACAACAAACACTCTGTGAGGTGAGTGGGGCTGAGAGACTTCAGAGAAGTGTGACTGGCCCAAGGTCACCCAGCAGCTGCATGTGGAAGAGCGGAGACGCGAACCCGGTTCACCAGATTACAACCTAATTCTAGGTTGGTGACCATCACTTCCATAGCCTACCTATGAGCTGTGTGAAGGAATACTTTCTTTTGTCAGTCCTAAATCTTCCAACATAACAACAAAGAGGATGAGGGGAGAACGTGATGCTTTTAAAAACTTGTTTGTTTTTCTCTCTCTGTCTCGTCTCCCAGACAGGAGAAACTCTCGGATAGGCCTCAAAACTTTGCTCCAGGTGGAAACTCTGGTGACCCACTCAGTCCTCTTCCTCGTTGCATTTGTTTATTTGCCTCCAGACGTGGCTGGCCCTGTGGCATCCCGATGTCTCCACACTTTTGACAAAGTAGAATGTGAATCGAACCGATCACAGCAAGCGCGGCTGCTGAAGCAAGCTGAAATGAGCCCAAGTGGGAATGATGCTGCATAGATTAAGCTTCAGCCCCCCTGCTGGGTTGCCAGGGAAACTGGAGAAACAGCTGCATCAGAATGTGGATGGAGAAAGGCAATGGAGCTGGAGTCAGAAGGGGGAGAGCAACTGAAAGGAAGCTCAGCGTGGTGCTCATTCAGAATGGGGTCAGTGGTACAGGAAGCAAACAGAAGCACCGCAAGGCATCTCATTGCTTCCCGGGGAAGGCGTAGCCATCCCACTGTATAAAAATGGCATCCCCCCCCCCCATTCCTGTAATCAATTTTGCTCTGTTATGGTTACTTACTGTCTTCTGACGTTGATCTAGCAGGGTCCAGATTAACCATGTGGTCTCCAACTCTCCACACAGCAAAGATATTTGAGAAAGGTGGGAACTTCAGCACAGAGTTGGCACTAGATGTGGGATTGTTGTTGTTGTTTAGTCATTTAGTCGTGTCCGACTCTTCGTGACCCCATGGACCAGAGCATGCCAGGCACTTCTGTCTTCCACTGCCTCCTGCAGTTTGGTCAAACTTATGCTGGTAGCTTCGAGAACACTGTCCCACCATCTCGTCCTCTGCTGTCCCCTTCTCCTTGTGCCCTCCATCTTTCCCAACATCAGAGTCTTTTCCAGGGAGTCTTCTCTTCTCATGAGGTGGCCAAAGTATTGGAGCCTCAGCTTCAGGATCTGTCCTTCCAGTGAGCACTCAGGGCTGATTTCCTTAAGAATGGAGAGGTTTGATCTTCTTGCAGTCCATGGGACTCTCAAGAGTCTCCTCCAGCACCAGAATTCAAAAGCATCAATTCTTCGGCGATCAGCCTTCTTTAGGGTCCAGCTTTCACTTCCATACATCACTACTGGGAAAACCATAGCTTTTACTATACGGACCTTTGTTGGCAAGGTGATGGGATAAGCAGCCTCATATAACCAACATGCTGAAGTCAAATTAATGCATGAAGGGGTTAAGACCATAGAGTAAGCTGTCCTGCCAGGCTTAGCTAGGTCACTTCCCCTCGCCCTAGGAGGAAGGGTTATCAAGCCTTTGTTCTTCCCATTCCATCACGTGAACCCTACCAGCAAGGAGGTCCAAGCTGGATGCTCTAAGCTTAGACCACATGGCTTAAGTCAGCCAGCTTTGTGTTTCTGTACAAATAATTTGGAAACATTTACCACTTTGGAACCTAAGTTTTACTGTCTGTGTTTTCTGACTGCTGTATGGGAAAGCACATGACTCTGACCTTTGAAGAGTTTGTAAGTAAACCATTTTTAACTTACCAAACATGTGGTCTTTTTCTGTGCTAAGAGGGGAATATGGCAAGCAACTTAGAAGGCGGCATTTTTAAAGGGTTTTGTATTTTAAGGATTTTTTTTTTAAAAAAAAAAAAGTTTTATTGTTAACCATCTTGGGAGTGTTTTCCAAGACTAAAAGGCAGGCTTTAATTGTTTATATAAATAAATGCATTAAAAAATAAAGAAAGAATGACCATAGAGGCCACAGCACTGCTGAAGCTAAGCAGGGGGAAACCTGATCAGTTTTTATTCATACACAAATGTATGCATATTTAACCCATTTATTCATTAATTGACTAAAATGCATATGATTAATCGACTCCCAGTTTCTTTAATCAGGTGTCAGCCCTAATCAGCACAATTGCCTAAAGAATTTTACAGTATCCAATTAAATTTTCTTAAACTGCTAAAACCATCACATCTCTTTGTCAAGACATGATTTTTGGTAGAGAAATTATTTTACTGGCAGAGAGCCATTTCACATATATAATATAAATTCAACACTGGTAGTATATTAACTAAGCAGAATCGCTACTGGGAAATTAAACATATTGCAGAGGAAAAGTGAAACAGCCATAAAAAAGAAGGGGGGGAAAGGTGTTTGGTAGAGAAGATTAATTTTTTTTTTCATTGTCAGAAACCTATTAAAATATATAGAGCATAAAGAAATGTATCAAATGTTGAGATTTCATCTAGGGTAGCCGCAATTTGAGACAAAGGATCTTCTTTCTAGGGGCACTACTCAAGCAGAGAAAATGTGGATTAACGTGTAAAAGTAGTTCAATTCTAATGTAATAAAAGCCCAGGAGACAGCTGGCTTAGTGTACAAGATACTGTCTATTTCAGAACTACTGGAATAAAAAAAGAATCATCCCTATAGCTTCAGCAAAGGCAATTGTAGGAATATTGAGCTAGCGTTAAAACACTTTAAAGTCCAATTGATGTCAAAGGAAGAGATTTAAGAGTGTGCTTAAGTTTCCTGTCGAAATGAATGGCAATTGAAAGGTCCTCGCTTGGGTTAGAGTGTGTCTAACCCGGGGAATGAACTGGATGTGGTTTCTGGTTGGCTGTCAAGGCTGGACCCAATGAGAGTGCTTTACAGTAGTCTATAAAGCACTGTTTGGGAGATTGCCCTTGAAGGCTGTTCAAGAATCTCACCTAGTTCAGAAAATGGAGGCCCGGCTCCCAACTGAGGCTGCTTGAAGAGACTGTATTATGTGTGTTTTCAAAAAGTCAAAGTGGTTGCCAGTTGGTTTTCTAGAAGCCGTGTCTCTTCCTACATATATGTTGGAAGACACAGAAACACACACACAAAGAATCGAAACCTTGATGCATGTGCATAGCTGCATCTGGACAGATGGCTACAATACTGAGGGCCTTCTCAGAAGCGATACCCCAGTTATGAGGTCTAAAGGGTTCGCAGCGTGGTAAAAACTATTACCGTATTTAATAATGATACAATAGCTGGTTTGTGTCAGTGCAATAGTCAATATAAGGTAGGGTTGCCATACATCTGGAATTTTCTGGACATTGCCGGGATTTGGCAGTCATAAGCAGTGTCCGGGCAGAAATAGCTGACATGTCTGGAAAAATTTGGATGTATGGACACCCATGTAGGAACTGTAGATTTGGGTGGATTTTCTTAAAAATAGCTCAAAAACTTCATTTTTAATTTTTTGGATTTTGCCAAAGAAGCTCAAGAACTTTGGGCAAAACTAAAAAAAACACACACTCAACAACTCTTTGACCAAAAAACAACTTCTTCTTCTTCTTCTTCTTCTTCTTCTTCTTCTTCTTCTTCTTCTTATTATTATTATTATTATTATTATTATTATTATTATTATTATTATTATTTTAGTTTTTGCAACAACAACAAAAATTCAACAACCTTGCCAAAAAAAAGATTTCAACAACTTTTGTGTCTGGATTTTCACTTTTTGAAATATGGCAACCCTGAGATAAGGCAGTGCTCATCATTCTGTTATGGAAGGCTTTTAAAAAACTAATGCCTCCTGGAGATTTTAATAGGAAACGTGAAAGTATCTCTGAGGCCCCATATTATGAAGGGAGTGTGTTATGATTACAGATATTATCCCATCCTTTTTTATTGAGCTTGGACCAGTCACCTGCTGTCAGCAAACCTACCTCACAGGGTTCTTCTGAAGATAATATATAGAAGGGGAGATCTATGCATGCTGCACTTGAGCTCCTTGGGAGAAAATGTGGGATGTGGCTTCAGTACTAAATAAATAAATACATCCATGCAGGATAGAAATGGAAATAAGAAGACAACAAGTCATGTATGATGGAAGCAGGCAGACTTGCTAAGTGTGTCCCTGACCAGAAGCTCTCAAAAGAAGGGAGAGAGACCCTCTCACAAAAAGAGTTAAACCAACAACTATATTTAATTTCCCAATTAATTATTTCCCCAATTTCGCAGTTAATCCCCCAACTAATTATTCAGCATGATGCAGTGAGCTTCCTTGTACTAGAATTACAATGAAATCTTTTTAATGTAGACTCAGGGTCAAGTAAGAAACTTAGGCTACCACGTCACCAGGAGAAAGCCCCATTGGTCCTTACTTTTAAGTAGACCTATGCTTTTTTTGAAGATTTTGCTCTGTTAGGCTGCAATCCTTTATCCACTCACCTCCACGTAAGCCCCATGCATAGGAGCCAACTCCTTGGAGCCGAGGTCTCTTCGTCCTGCCCCCATAAAATATTTGAGAGGGCTGGGCCCCTCCAAAGTTGTTGGGCATCGCCATTCAAATGGTGTGTGCGTGCTGCATCTTGTGGTCGATTATGTTGGGCAGGGATTACCTGGGCCCCTCCCCCAATATTTTATTCAGATATGGCCCCATGGAGTTCAAGGAGACTTCTGCCTGAGAAAAACATAGGAAGCTGTCCTGTATCAAATAAGATCACTGTTCCATCTATCGCTGTGTTGTTTACAAAGTCTGGCAGCCGCTCTCCTGATTTTCAAGCAGGGATGCTCTCCAATCAATTTACAGGTAAAAATTCCTGGAAATCACTTCCCGTTATTTACAACGACTTTGTTAAAAAGAAATGGAAGATCATTGTAAAGGGGGGGGGGGAAACATGAAGCATTCCTTCTTGCTACTCAAACCTTTTTTGGGGAAAAGAAGGCTCTGGACTGTTCTAGTCTTCTGTCAGTCAAGAGTGATCTACGGTTTTCATGATTAGATGACCTGCTTTCTATGTCTGCAACTGTTCCACAGTCTCAGTTCAGTTGATGAAACTTACCTCAAGGGTACGGGCTGCATTAGCTTTACAGTTTAACGATTACTTCACTTGGTCTCCCTTTCCATTAGGTGTGTTCAATGAGTTTCAAAAGCCGAGTTGTCATCCTGCTGAATGCCTGCTATCTCGGGCTACAAAACCCATTAAGAAAACTTAGAGCAAAGCTTCGGAAGTCTGGATTTCCAGAGGCAGCGATCTCATTCCCTTGGTTTTGACTGAAAAACACTTCCCCGTCACAGATCATAGAATTAGATTTAAAGTTCCACTTCCTCTGGAATGTAATAGCAGCGAAGTCAGGAGAGGAGCCTGACACACAAAGTCCTCTTTCTAAGGTGTCACCAGGGCAGTTGACCCTTGAGAACAAGATATTAAATAATTAGATCCTTGGCCAAGGCAGGCTGGTGTCATGGTTATCAGCACAGTGCATTTGGAACTGGACCAAATGAGAGCAGAGGAAAATAAGAAGAGCTCTGATGGCCAAAGGTCCGTCAGGCCCTGCATTCTTTTCTCACAGTGACCAACCAAATGACTATGGGAAGCACACAAGCCAAGTCCAACAGTACTCTCCTCACCCATATTCCTCAGATACTGACATGGTTCCTGGGGGGGGGGGGAGTTGTACATTTGGCCAATTCAGAAAAAAATCTGCCCTGGTGCCATTTTGCAGTCCAATTCCCAGATGTGTTCAAGAAAACCCAGACGAATGGCAGCCCCACATAAATATTGAAGAGATCAAATTAAGTGTGATGGCCTGGGGCTCGGACTCAGAACCAGAGTCTGCACCAGATCCTTTGCCTCTGGCATCACCTGAACCAAGCCTGGGGCCTGATCCTGAATAGTCCCAGTCTGCACAGGTTCCCCTGCAACAAACACCAGCTGGGCCGAGTCAGGGGCCTGAGCCTGCCCTGGCTCCAGATGCGGGGATTACCTTGTTGCCCTCTGCTGGAGTGCTCAGGAGGAGTGCTCAGCTTTGGGCAAAACAGGGAGGTGAGTCGCCGGGGGATCAGGACCAGCCGCTACCCCGACAAAGATAAAAGGCTGTCGGACCCTGCCCCAGGTTGCGGGAGCAACATTGCTGTATTCCAGATCTTGTACCTGTCTTTGCCTGGTTTCCTGCCTTGGCCCTGTTGCACTGACTCCTAGCAGAACCTTCAGATTCTGGACTGGTTGTGGACTGCGTTGCACGGGTTACCCCCGGGCCCAGCACATTAAGCTCCAGTGAGTATTTCAGCAGTTCTTCTACATCATCACTTCCAGATGAGCACACATCCCTCTTGCCCAGTATCAGCAAAGTATCCAACTAAGGTATTATCTTCACATTTGGAAAAATGTGTGGTATTCCATGTTTAAATGATCCCTCATATAAAGACTCCTTACTCATAGAAACCTAGCATGTAAGGGAGAAGACTCTAACTCTAAATTAAATTAAATTAAAGGTAAAGGTAAAGGGACCCCTGACCACTAGGTCCAGTCGTGGCCGACTCTGGGGTTGCGGTGCTCATCTTGCTTTATTGGCCGAGGGAGCCGGTGTACAGCTTCCGGGTCATGTGGCCAGCATGACCAAGCCACTTCTGGTGAACAAGAGCAGTGCACGGAAATGCCGTTTACTTTCCCACTGGAGTGGTACCTATTTATCTGCTTGCATTTTGACGTGCTTTCAAACTGCTAGGTTGGCAGGAGCAGGGACCGAGCAACGGGAGCTCACCCCGTTGCGGGGATTCGAACCGTTGACCTTCTGATCGGCAAGTCCTAGGCTCTGTGGTTTAATCCACAGCGCCACCTGTGTCCCAATTAATGGTACATGACCCCATCACCATCTTTTACATGTGTAAGTCAGGTGTGAGAAACCTCAAGCCCAGAGGCCAAATATGGACCTGCAGACCTCTCTGCCTGACCCTTGGGACTCTCCCCAGGCTGTGCTCCCTTCTTTTGAGGTCACTAGCCTTGCCTCACACCCTACTGCAGTTCTTTTGCCTGTGCAGAATGTGTCCTTGAATAAGGTTTCTTGCTCACCTAGATGGAGAGAGGTATGTGTAGAAACTCCTATCTTTTGCCTGGCTGGACAAGAGCCTATTCCACAAAGGTGAAAGTCATATCCCTTTACTGACATGCACCTTCTCAAGGGTTGCACCCATGTTTTGCCCATGTGCCTGTCATGTTTTCCTTACTGCACTAAAAAGGCAGATTGAAAATCTCAACACCGCAGAGCTGTAAAATATCTTCAAACGGTTGTGCAATATACCGCAGCAAGGTAAACATCACATTTCATACCAAGTGTGTTGTAAAGTTTATAAGAATTCTAAACACAGCCTGCTGATTGCAACAAATGATGGCTTCTCCATGATACCACTTGTTTAGTGCCAGAGAACTTTCAAACAGCCATGAATCTGATGAATGTGGAAGAGAGGGGGAGAAAGCCACCTGTTTCCTCCTCATCCATCCTCAGCATAGGTATCGCTACGCAGAGTTCGCCCACAATACACAGCGAGCACCTAATATGCAGTGTGCACGCACACACACAAGGAAAGTCCATCTTGTTCCCATCCATCAGTTTTATATGTGTGCACGTTTAAAACAGAGTTTCTGCACGGACTGTCATCTTTCAACTTATGTCAGGTCTTGCCGAGCTGGTGTGGATGGGCAAAGTAAGCAAAACGTTTTAACTCCCACCATGCATGCATCATAAATTCCTAATGGGCAGGAACTAAATAAATCCCATCGTGCATGCGACATAAATCTAAGTCTGTGCGTGCGAGTGATCCAAATCTCCAGGCTGCTGACATGCAACAACTCCTATTTGGAATGCTCACCCGACAAGAATTCATAAAGGCTCACAAATCTGTGTTGACTGGAAAACTTCTCGGGTGGCAGGTGTTGACCCCACTCCCTAGCCCTAGGGTTAGACAAATAATTCAGGGAAGGAGAAGTCTGCCCTTCTCTTATAGCCTTTATTCATTGTGATCCGGCATGCAAATAGCAATCAAGACGTAGGCATAATAATAGATGGATGGAGAGATACACAGACAGGTTATATCCAATCTGACTCATTTTGCAGGGGACTGTTAAAATGGTTAGGGTACCTCCACTTGACTTAGATAGCTGAGCTACATATATATACAGACCCTCCAAGTGTCCCTATTTTCCAGGGACATCCCTGATTTAGAGAAGCTGTCCCAGGTTCTCATTTGATCCTGGAACGTCCCACATTTCTTTGGGATGTCCCTATTTTCAATGGAGAAATACTGGAGAGTACGGAATTACCCGACTCCCGAACCGCCTGAAGGCAATCCTCTGTAGGGAAGTGTGTGTTTTTTAATGTTTAATGTTTTATTGTCTTTTTATAGATGTTGGAAGCTGCCCAGAAAGACTGGAGCAACCTAGTAAGATGTGTGGGGTATAAATGGTAAAATTATCCTTATGGAATAGGACGTCCCTATTTTCATTGGAGAAATGTTGGAGGGCATGGTGTATATTTTACTAGAAGATTCTAAGTGTATAAGTATATCCACATTTTCAGCCAGGATGCTGAAATCTGGCCTATATGTGAGACAAAATTCCTTAGAATACCCCCCACTTTTCCCCTTTCCTTTTTTTTTTACATCTAGATGTTCAAACATCCCATGTACAGATTTGGGGCAGGGCAGGAATCAGTCTTGTTTCCCGTTCAAGTCAATTTTGCATGTATTCGCCCATAAATATGTTCCAGTCCACTTCCAGATTAATCTGTAGGGGGTGGGTTTTAGGGGAAGGGGTACTGCATGAAAACATGTACTCACATATAAATTTAAAATCTGCTTTTAAAAAAAAAAATTCTCCCAAAATATGTATTTTTAAGGCTTTTCTTTTTAAATCTGTATCAGAACATTTCGAGATTTTGAAAGACAGCTGGATATCTAAGGCTGTGTACACGTTAGTGGCTTAAAACACAACAAGGTCATTCCCCGCACTCCCCAATACATTTCAAGTTGCAAATGGACCAATGGCCTTGCTCCCCTCTTCAGACCTCCCTCCCCTCCTGGCACTTGGGCAACAGGGAGTGGATTCGATGGGGGCAGATTTGCTCTTTGCCAAGACAACTAGAACTGCCAGTGGCAGAGGTGACCCACCCCGTCACCCCACCTGAGGCGAAATTGGATTTTGCTACCCCATTTTCTCCCTTCTACCATATGCTGGGATGTTCTCCACTCTAGCTGAACTCATTCTGCAAGGGGGCAGAATTGGTGGGGCTGGCAGAGGGCTGCCTCTTGTGCTTCCAAATCATCAACATTTGATGATCTCCTTCTACCAGTCCACAATAGAAAGTGTCCTTTCATACTGAATCACGGTGTGGTACGCTGGTTTGACATCAACTGATAGGAAGTGCCTACAGAGAGTGGTGAATACAGCACAAGATATTACGGGCTGCCCCGTGAATCCACTGGATGAAATATCGGAAGAACGTTGCCTCAGGAAAGTGAGGAAAATTCTCAGGGATGATTCACACCCTGGCCGGCACTTTCTTGATCTCCTGCCTTGGGCAGAAGATATAGAAGCATGATTAGTCGCACCAACAGGGCAAAGAACAGCTTCTATCCTGCTGCTGAATGAAAAGATAACAACAGGGCAACTGACTTTCGGGTTTGGTGGGTGTGCGTCAGTAAACGAGGGGAATTAAGACTAAGAGAGCTGAGTGGGGGGTGCTTGTGTAATCTTACTGGAAAGAAGAAGAAGAAGAAGAAGAAGAAGAAGAAGAAGAAGAAGAAGAAGAAGAAGAAGAAGAAGAGGAGGAGGAGGAGGAGGAGGAGGAGGAGGAGGAGGAGGAGGAGGAGGAAGAGGAAGAGGAGGAGGAATAGGAGGAGGAGGAGGGGAGGAAGAAGAAAAAGAGAAGGAGGAGGAGGAGGAAGAGGAAGAGGAGGAGGAGAAGGAAGAAGAAGAAGAAGAAGAAGAAGAAGAAGAAGAAGAAGAAGAAGAAGAAGAAGAAGAAGAAGAAGAAGAAGAAGAAGAATTTATTATATATACCCTGCCCATCTGGCTGGGCTTCCCCAGCCACTCTCGGCAGCTTCCAACAAAATATTAAAATACCGTAATACATCAAACATTAAAAGCTTCCCTAAACAAGTTGTACAAGTGACAATAAAGTATTTCACTTTTTCAATTTCCACCACCGGAGATGGGTGTTCACCCTGCGACATTGGTGGGCCAGCACCAGACAGTGGTGAATGAGCCCAGCAGCTCCATCAAGCTCCTTTCTGCATGAATTCCAACTGTATGCAATCAGCCCATGAAAGCTTGTATGGTGGGAGAGATCTTCCCTCTTGGCCCAGATATTGTCACCTAAGTGGGATGGAGGGCGCTGCTGTCCTAGACAGCCAGAAATAAATAAGCAGTTGTGTTATAAGACAAATAACTGGTGCCTGAACTTCCTTTTTCACCTCCCCGGTTCTTCCTGTTTCTTCTTGTGCCATGACTTTTTTTTTCAGATTGTAAGCCTAAGGGCAGGGATTTCTTTCTAATAATGTTACTTATTATGAAAATAATTTTAAAGAATTTATTTTTGAAAACTGATTTTTTTGGTAGGCCAATATGGGTGCCTTTCTGAATAAAGGGTGAGGCATATAAACACTTTGACTTAAAGACGCTCAGTGTTTAAGATAACGTGTTAGGTTAGGCCTTTGGGGACACGGTAATTACAAGTTGATGCATTAAAATAAAATAAGTTTCCCTTGGCAGGAGCTGGGTTCATTCTTCAGTTTGATAGGCAATCGGAGTTAAATGCCATTTTAATAAACTGCTTGATTTTCTGACTCTTTCAACAAACTCACCCTTGCAGGATACAAATCAATAGCTACTGCACACAAGGGAGTAAAAATAGAATGTGATTTTTAATTTAATATAATAAAAATGATTTATTTTATTTTGCAGTAACCAGTCACATGGAAGACTAGCATCTGCAATGAAAGAAGCAGAGGATGGAAGAAAGGGAATTTGACGTAATAAACTTCTGTGAGGAAGGAAAAAACTCAGCATTTGAAGTAATGGCCTTTTTTGGATTTTGGCTTCTGTATTGTTTGTTTGTTTGTTTGTTTGTTTGTTTGTTTGTTATTTAAACTGTTTCTATATCACACGTGTGTGTGTGTGTGTGTGTGTGTGTGTGTGTGTGTGTGTGTGAATGTGTGTGTGTGTAATCAAATTAGTTCACAACCTAGATTAAAGCATCAAAATATCCACGCACACATACACAAACCCATTACAGTCTAGATTGAAATATAAAATACAGATTTAAAGCAGCACTATTAACGGGGAAACAAAATATTCTCTTAAACTTAAAAAAACTTGGTGCATAAAAATAAAATACAAAAATAAACTTCACTTTAGTTTAGTAACTAAACGAAATAATTGAGATAGAAGCTGCATCCACAACCCCACAACGCATGATATAGTAACCTCTCCCAAATATATCCTGAACAATTCTCCCCATCCAAGACCCACTCTCATGCACTCCTCTCTTCTCATCCATGCCGAAAATTCAACTAATCCCCAGTCAACCTGGTAAAGGTAAAGGTAAAGAGACCCCTGACAATTAAGTTCAGTCTCTGGGGTTGTGGTGCTCATCTCGCTTCACAGGCCGAGGGAGCCACCGTTTGTCTGCTTCCCCAGACATGTGGCCAGCATGACTAAGCCACTTCTGGCAAAACCAGAGCAGCGCATGGAAACGCCGTTTACCTTCCCGCCTATTTATCTACTTGCACTTTTGGGGCGTGCTTTTGAACTGCTAGGTTGGGAGGTGGGACCGAACAATGGGAGCTCACCCTGTTGCGGGGATTCGAACCGCTGACCTTTTGATCAGCAAGCCCCAAAAGCACAGTGGTTTAACCCACAGCGCCACCCGCGTCCCTGTCAACCTGTTATTATAGAGTAAACTCCTGCTTTACAAAAGTAAGCATAATGTTATACGTTTGGGGGATCAGACTGGGTGATATCTGTGGGTCCCTTCCAGGCTTGTGATCCTGGATCAAGGAAGCTTAGAATCCAGTAGAAGAGGCCACTGAGCCAGTCAGAACAATCTCTTTGTAAGATAATGGCTTTAGCTGGCCAGTTAAGCACTACTATTTACTTATTTACCATTTACTATTTACTAAACTCTTAAGCCTTATCAGAGGAAAACTGGCCCCTCTCCAGGCACTCGGCTTAAGATCCTTGTTGACCTCCCCGTCTTTGTCTCCCAGCAGGATACAGGCTAGGTCACTATCGGCGATCCTCCTCAAGCGTGAGAAGAACACACCACTCTCCCCTCCTCCCTGCCTCCCCAGGGAGGGGAAAGAGTCAGACAGAAATGTATTTACATCGCTTTATTTCTGTCCTTGCAGCAGTACAGAGAAACGCGTCTGCACAGTTCAGTCTCCAACAGCAGAGAGATAAACTCCACCCCTGTACTTCCAGTACAGGTCAGATGACACTCTGAGCTAACATCCGGTGCTCAGTACAGTGAATAGACTGTCCCTTTGTTCCCATGGTACAGTCCCAAACATCAACATCCTGTTTTGCTTTCCAGGCACCTGCAGCTTGCTCCCGCATTGCTGCTTTTCCGTAACAAAGAGATGGCTCTGTTGCCATTGAGACAAAGGGATGGACTTTTCCCCACCTCACCTGGCTGGATGCCACATTATCCCAGGATGGAAAACAATAGTCAAAGGGAGCTGTGTGTAACAGTGTTTTTGGCTGGCCCTGGCAGCTGGAGTCAAAGAGGCTTGTCTTGCTCTGTGCTGGACCAAACATTATGGTTTGGGAGTGCTCTTTTTCTAGAAAAAGAGGTGCTGGAACTCGCCATGAACACCTCCCTCGTTCTCTTAGAATGGCAATGGGGCTCATCTGAGAGGTGCCGGACCTGAGTTCCAGTGAGTTCTGGCTGGGAAAAAAGGCTTGGGCTTGAGGATCTCTTTGGGAACCTGATGAGGAGCCCAGAGTTGTTGAAATGTTAATACTGTGAGCATCTCCATCCTATGCTCAGGTTGTATATATATGTAAATAAACCATATATCCTATGCTGTGTGCAGCTTATTCACCCACCTATTTACATACAGCAATACAGTGGTACCTCGGGTTACAGACGCTTCATGTTACAGACTCCGCTAACCCAGAAATAGTGCTTCAGGTTAAGAACTTTGCTTCAGGATGAGAACAGGAATTGTGCTCCGACGGTGTGGCAGCAGCAGGAGGCCCCATTAGCTAAAGTGGTGCTTCTGTTTAAGAACAGTTTCAAGTTAAGTACTTAACCCGAGGTACCACTGTATGACCACTCCATCACAGTTTCTCATTGAGGTAGGGCTGTATCTATTTGTTTTCATTTGATAAAGGTAAAGGGGCCCCTGACCATTAGGTCCAGTCGTGGCCAACTCTGGGGTTGCAGCGCTCATCTCGCTTTATTGGCTCTACAGCTTCTGGGTCATGTGGCCAGCATGACTAGGCCACTTCTGGTAAACCAGAGCAGCGCACGGAAACGCCGTTTGTTAGTTGTATTTGTTAGTGTTTTGTAGTGTTTTTTGTATTGTATTGATGTCTTTTCTGCTTTTTTGGAGTGTTGTGTTTAATTTGTTGGAAAACTAATAAATAATATTTTTTTAAAAAAGGAAACGCCGTTTACCTTGCTGCCAGAGCGGTACCTATTTATCTACTTGCACTTTGAACTGCTTTTGAACTGCTAAGTTGGCAGGAGCAGAGACCGAGCAATGGGAGCTCACCCCATTGCAGGGATTCGAACCGCCAACCTTCTGATCGGCAAGCCCTAGGCTTTGTGGTTTAACCAACAGCGCCACCCGCATCCCTTTCATTTGATAGACTGTATCTATATCACACCTTTTTCTCCAGGAGCTCCAAGTGACATACATGCTTCTTCATTTTAATTCCCACAACAACCCTCTGGGGTAGGTTAGACTGAGAGGTGGTGACTGGCCCCAGGTCATCCAGTGAGCTTCATGGCTGAGTAGGGGTTTGACCCCTGGTCTCCCACGTCCCAGCCCAGCACTCTAACCACTACACCACACTGGTGCTTTACCATCTCATTCTCTTATAGGTAGTAGTACTGAGCAACTTTGAAACACAAGAAATATGGCAACCCGGACTCTCAAGCTAGACCAGAGCTTTCCAAACTTTTCATGTTGGTGACACCCTTTTTGGACATGTATTGTTTTGTGACGCGATAATTCAGTTTTTGGGACGCGGGTGGCGCTGTGGGTTAAACCACAGAGCCTAGGACTTGCTGATCAGAAGGTGGGCGGTTCGAATTCCCACAACGGGGTGAGCTCCCGTTGCTCGGTCCCTGCTCCTGCCAACCTAGCAGTTTGAAAGCACGTCAAGTGCAAGTAGATAAATAGGTACCACTCCGGCGGGAAGGTAAATGGCGTTTTCGTGCGCTGCTCGGGTTCGCCAGAAGCGGCTTAGTCATGCTGGCCACATGACCCGGAAGCTGTATGCCGGCTCTCTCGGCCAGCAAAGTGAGATGAGCGCCACAACCCCAGACTCGGCCACGACTGGACCTAATGGTCAGGGGTCCCTTTACCTTTACCTAATTCAGTTTTACTAGGAAACCGGAGGTTAAATTAACCCCTTACAAGCCCCGGGAGGAGCACGGGGAGGGTTCATGCGACACACCTACACACTACAGTCGATACACAAATTTTCACAGCACACAGTTTGGAAAGCTCTGATCTGGGCAGTGAAAACACAGATCCAGTTACCACCCCAAAATTCATCACTCATTTCTCCCATTGGAAAATGCATCATCAGTCCAAAATTAAAAGAGGTGCTCACCTGCAGACCCCAAAAAGTCTTCATAGCAGCAACCTCCTTAATATATCCCAAATAAATGATTGTGTTTTAAACCTCCCCCCCCCCCTTGGCTTAATATACTTTATGTTCTTCAAAGCAGAGAATCATTCTTGTTTTGTGTGGAGTGGAAAAGAAAAAGATTGAAGCGACTAACAAGAAAGATTGTTTGGGGTGGGGGGGTCGGAAGCCTGCCAAAGTGAGAATTCCATTCCTAGCAAAGAGCTCATCAGACAGATACCAAATGACCATTTCCTGGCAGATGTCTATTAGGAGGCTTCTAAGCATTATATTTTGTACAATTGAATCCAATCTAGAGAAGACACAGAGTTGCATTTACTTACTTGCTGCAATAAATTGGAAAACACATTGAATTATCAATCTCCTTTCAGGCTTGCAGGAACTTCAGAATGAATGGAGCCAGCCCGGCCATTAAGAAGAGTGAGAATGGAAAATTGGGTTCTGAGTGTCAGGTGCTAACTCGGGATTTGGAAGGCCAGTTGCCCAAAGCCAGGTGCTTAATAAGCACATTCATGCGGAAGACTGTGCTAATGTTAGCGCCTTCCTCTGCGTAAGGCTCTTGTCCATTGCTTTGAGCTTCATGGCCAGATAACCTAAACAAAGCAGCCTTTTGTGGGGTGAACATATTCCCTGTCAGGATCAATTCTCTCCCCTCCCAAAGTTTGAGACTTTTGTGAGTGCCCACCTCTGCCACCACCATCTGCTTGCCCAAGGGGAAAAGAGGCTGGAAGCTCTCCTTCCTTGATCCATCTAACACTAATATTATCTCCACTGAATAGCAGTGGCTCTCCAGGATTCCAGGTGAAGGATGCCCTCGGCCCTGCACAGAGATGCTTTCAATGGATGGATGGATGGATGGATGGATGGATGGATGGATGGATGGATTTACAGTGGTACCTCAGGTTAAGAACTTAATTCGTTCTGGAGGTCCGTTCTTAACCTGAAACTGTTCTTAACCTGAGGTACCACTTTAGCTAATGGGGCCTCCCACTGCCACCATGCCGCCACCGTGTGATTTCTGTTCTCATCCTGAAGCAAAGTTCTTAACCCGAGGTACAATTTATGGGTTAGCGGAGTCTGTAACCTGAAGCGTCTGTAACCTGAAGCACCTGTAACCCGAGGTACCACTGTATTTAACTAACTAACTAACTAACTAACTAACTAACTAACTAACTAACATGATTGATATACCACTGGATTATAACAAAACCTCAAAGCACTTTACAACAACAAAAAGAATAGGATTGTCAGAAGGTCAGCAGTTCGAATCCCCGTGACAGGGTGAACTCCCGTTGCTTGGTCCCTGCTCCTACCAACCTAGCAGCTCAAAAGCATGTCAAAATGCAAGTAGATAAATAGGTACCGCTCTGGTGGGAAGGTAAATGGCGTTTCCTTGCGCTTCTGGTTCGCCAGAAGTGGTTTAGTCATGCTGGCCACATGACCTGGAGACTGTACGCCAGCTCCATTGGCCAATAAAGTGAGATGAGCGCCACAACCTCAGAGTCGTCCGTGACTGGACCTAATGGTCAGGGGTCCCTTTACCTTTACCTAAAGCATTCCAAAAAATAATGATGAGCCAATAACCAGATTAAAATGCATGCCCAATTTTCTGCATAGCTGAATAGGCTTGCCTGAGCAAAAATGTTTTTAGCAGGTGCCTAAAAGATCACAGCAAAGGAGTCTGCCCCATATTAATAGACAGGGTGTTGCAAGGTAAGGGCAAACCAGAGCTGGTGAGCCAGACAGGGAGACCTAGAGAGCCACATTTGGCCACCAGGCCTGAGGTTCTCCACCCCTAGCCTGACAGAACACATTGTGCATGCTATTTTCAGGAACAAATGCATTTTCACGCACATCTCTCCCTCCCCCATGTACATGTCTGCACACATCCTTTGGTTGAAGAACTACACCACAAAATTCAGAGAAGTGTGAATTTCAGCTTGAATGTTGTTTTGGGAAGTTCAAATCAGCTAGGCTCGCAGTAAAAGATGAACCAAAACAGATTTCTCCCCCACTTCTTGGTGGGGAGTTGAATTTCCAAGCAGCTTTTCAGCTTTGGCAAGTCCTGGGAATGAGAATTCCCCAGGGGGCAATGCAATAGGCTCATGCATGCAGCACCATCCACACACATATGTCAACATTACAAGCTGGGAGAGAATTCCCAGGGAACGTATGCTTTTTCTGAATGTTCACTGATAATTAAGCCAATTCCAGATCAAGCGATCCCAAAGTGAGGCAGATGGCCTCAAGGGCTGTATCCCAGTTTGCTGAACTTAGCAGCTGAGGAAGCTGCCTTATACCGAGTCAATCCAATGGTCCATGTAGCTCAGTATTGTCTACACTGATGGGCAGAAGCACATCAGGGTTTCAGACAGGTGGTGTCTACTAACACTACCCAGAGAGGCCAAGTATTGAACCCAGGATCTTCTGCATGCAATGCTTAGCTGTGTTCCTTGCCCCAAACAGACGTGTTTTATCAAATTAAGAGGAGAAAGGGTTGGTCATTTACAGAGGTGCATAATTTAAATGGTTTCTCTGGTTGACATCAATGCATTGAAGTCAGGATTGGAGACACAGAAATTCTGGGCCCCACACCCATGTGGCGTAACGTAAAGGTAAAGGACCCCTGAACGGTTAAGTCCAGTCAAAGGCATCTATGGGGTTGCAGTGCTCATCTCCCTTCAGGCCAAGGGAGCTGGTGTTTGTCCACAGGGAGCTTTCCAGGTCATGTGGCCAGCATGACTAAATTGCTTCTGGTGCAACGGGACACCATTACAGAAACCAGGGCACATGGAAACACCATTTACCTTCCCGCTGCACCAGTACCTATTTATCTACTTGCACTGGTATGCTTTCGAACTGCTAGGTTGGCAGAAGCTGGGACCGAGCAATGGGAGCCCAGCCCATCATGTGGATTAGAACCGCCGACCTTCTGATCAGCAAGCCCAAGCAGCTCAGTGGTTTAGACCAAAGCACCACCTTCATCCCGCTCCATGTGGCATACCACATTTTGAAGTAGACGAAGTAATATGCATTGTGTATGGCATGTGGTGAAGTTGTAGACTATTAAGGCCTACATGTGATACCTTCATTGAAGGCGGTTGGGCCAGATGTTCCACTGGGGCTCTTCCAACACTACAATTTCCTTATTCTGTGATTTTATTATTCTAAGTCCATAGTCTAAAATTACCTAACTGCACCATGGACTGGTTGAGCCAGCTAAGTGCACCATTTATTTCATTCTTATTCATTGGTCCAGTCAAGAATTTATAACCCACTCTACATTCAGAGAAAACCCAAATGATATACAGAAATATAGAAAGCAGAAAATTGAGACTAAAGCAGGGTTTTAAAAAAAACAACCAAAATTAAAAACTACAGAAATAAAATTGAGGTAATTTAGGGAAGCCTTGGGAGAAAAGAAAAGTTCCCAATGAACCTCTAAAACAGTGTTTCCCAAACGTTTTTGGGCAACGGCACACCTGTTTACTGAAAAAAAATCTCGCGGCACACCACCATTAAAGCCCCGCCCCATGACGTCAGCACGCAGCATCACGCCGGGAGGGACGCACGAAAGTGAAAGTTTTTTCTCTCCCCCCTCAGTCCCTCGCTCGGAATTCAGCTCGTTTGGGGCATCGCTCCGGCTGCTCCCTCTCCCGCCGCGCAGGAGTGATGCCTCTCTCTGGCTCTCCCTCCGCGCAGGCTGAGGGAGGGAGGGAGGTGCGCATGTGACCCGTCTCTGCTGGGAGACCAAACCCAGCGAGGCAGAGTCGCGCGGAGGCGCCCAGGCAGCGCTGCCGGCTGCGAGGAGGAGTGCCAGGCAGCAGCAGGAGGCGCGGCCTCTCCTCGCCGCCGCCGCCCCGCCTCTCGCCGCCCGACTCGCCCGCCTCCCTCCAGGCATCTCGCGGCACACCAGCCGATGTCTCACGGCACACTCGTGTGCCGCGGAACACCAGTTGGGAAACACTGCTCTAAAAGATAACCATGCCAGAGCTTGCTTCCTTTCTAAGGGTTGGGAAATTCCAGAGAACTGACGTTGCCACAGTGCTAAAGGTACTTGCTTGAGACACAGCATGCTTTGATGTGGGGGTTTTCATCAGGCATAAACATACATTCATCCACAGATCTTAAACGATGGGGGTTGGATGTAGTGGGAGGCTTGGCTTATCAGATATACTGGTTCGGAACCACACAGGGCTTTGTATTCCACTACTAGATAGAAACAATTTGTCCGGTGGGGCACTTCTACTTACCATGAGGGAAGAGGGGTTTGGCAGCAGGAAGGCTGGCATGGCGTAAATACACAAGCAGAGCCAACCCAGCACTCTTCCCCCCCCCCCAATTTTTTTTTTTTTTTTGATTTTCTGAATTTATAACAAATACAATGCACAAAAAAGAAAAACATTACAATATTAAAAAGAAAAACAAACAAACATATAAACACCTAACCCTTCTAAAAACCCAATTTAAATTTCATTGTTAAGTGACTTCCTCAAATCCCCCCCAACTGAATTTCAATGAGTCTCCTTGTAATAGTTTTCCAATATCCACTTTCTAATGAAATTAACTCATTCAGATTACTATCTTCCTTCCTTTTCATAATATTCTCAATCCATATTATTATACAATTAAACATACTTTAATCCTAGGCCAGTTTGGTACTTTCAAGTAATTCTACTTATCTTATATTAGAGTATCTAGCTAAATAATCTTTAAATTTCATCCAATCTTCTCAGTATTCCTCCTCTTTCTGATTGCTGATTCTTCCAGTCAGGTTGGCCAGCTCCAAAAAGTCAAGCATCTTCATCTGCCATCCTTCCACTGTTGGTATTTCTTGCAATTTCCAATTTTTGGCTAACAAAATTCTTGCTGCAGTTGTGGCATACAAAAACAATCTAGCATCTTTTTTGGGCAATTTCAATCCCATTATTCCAAGTGGAAAGGCTTCTGGTTTCTTAATAAATGTATATGTAAAAAAAAAAAAAATTCAATTCATTATAAATTTTCCCCCAGAAATTTTTCACCTTCAGACAGCTCCACCACATATGATAAAAGGTACCAACCCAGCACTCTTGCTGGTGCACTTGCACTGCACCAACCTTACAAATGCCTCACCTCTCCCAGAAAGCAACAATAATGTCCTTGCTGGGAGTCTAGCATAGCAGATCTGCCCCACCAAGCACACCTTCAGTCTACCTTGGTAGAAAATTGTTTCCTCACATCTACACTCCTAATGGACAGGGACATAGGCGCCGACTCCATGGGGCTTGAGGGGGCTCGAGCCCCCTCAAAAAAATTTTTGGGGGGGCTCAGCCCCCCCAATAATCTCGGGCGGGCGCCCTTCCAGCAGAGCGCCGCCGCCGTCCGCCGCCTCCTCCCCACCTGCTCCTTCGCCAGCCAGCCAGCCGCACGCCCTAATCGGAGAGCCCCGGCCGATTAGGGAATCCCACTGCCAAGGCACTGCCGGAAATCCCGCGAGAACAGGGGAATCCCGAATGGCCACACCTCCCAGCCAGCCAATCGGCTGGCTGGGGGCGTGGCTTGCCCTATTTAGGGCCGGAGCCACTTTATTTGCATATTCATGAGCTTATTTATTATTCATGAGCTTTCCCGGGCCCCCCCAATATTTTTTCTAAGTCCGCGTCCCTGGACAGGGATGGTGGAGTGCTAAACCACTGCTGCTTGCCATGCGGCATAGGTAAAGGTAAAGGGACCCCTGACTATTAGGTCCAGTCACGGACGACTCTGAGGTTGTGGTGCTCATCTCGCTTTATTGGCCGAGGGAGCCGGCATACAGCTTCCGGGTCATGTGGCCAGCATGACTAAGCTGCTTCTGGCGAACCAGAGCAGCGCACGGAAATGCTGTTTATCTTCCCACCGGAGTGGTACCTATTTATCTACTTGCACTTTGATGTGCTTTTGAACTGCTAGGCTGGCAGGAGCAGGGACCGAGCAATGGGAGCTCACCCCGTTGCGGGGATTTGAACCGCCAACCTTCTGACAATCTTATTCTTTTTGTTGTTGAAAACTGCTTTGAGGTTTTGTTACAATCCAGTGGTATATCAATCATGTTAGTTAGTTAGTTAGTTAGTTAGTTAGTTAGTTAGTTAGTTAGTTAAATACAGTGGTACCTCGGGTTACAGACGCTTCAGGTTACAGACACTTCAGGTTACAGACTTCGCTAACCCAGAAATAGTACCTCGGGTTAAGAACTTTGCTTCAGGATGAGTGCCCTATTTTGGATCTCCACTTTCCACTGACATCCCATCTTCTGAATAATCGTGAGGGACAAGAACTTAGGCAGAAAGAAATCCAATTTCCTCAAGTCAGATTGACACAAATCTGCATGGAACTCGCAAGTCGGCACTGCCCACTCCTGTCTGGTTTGCCCTTTTCATTGCTGTTTTGTTTATCTCATTTCTTAATTGGGATGTTGGCTAATATTTCTTCCCTGATCTTATATAAGCCCCTTCGATTATTCCTTGATTCCACATCTGCGCAGAGGGACATCTCATTATGCAATCTAGAAATCCCCAATATGATTTCACAGTTTCTGGATTCATATTGCTCAGCTGATATGAGACCATTGTCAACAGCCGACTGGGTTTCAAAGCAGCCGATAATCAGTTGGGTAAATTGCCATTTGTCGTCTTTTTTTTGGACTTAACGTTCTCTGGGACCAGAGAAACCCATCAGCGATCGCCTTGGGCATGATACGCCCTGCTTAATTGCTATAACAATCAGGCCCTCTGTGGTGCTTATGGAGCAGAGCTGCAAAACCTTGAAGAAAGCAAATGAATATCGACTTGCCAGTGATAGAAATGACGCACCTCTGGTGTTAGCCGAAGACAGAAACTGAGAAGTAATGACACCAGAAAGCATGCTGTGAATGAAAAAGGAGAAGCCACAAGCTGTCAAGGAAAGAATAGAAACTGTTGCTAAGTGGGAGGTACATTTATCTCACCTTTCACACCAAAGGAAGAAAAAAAAGGCATTGTTCCCTTGAAGAAGAAGAAAATCCACTCCAGCAAGGTATGCTAATAAATGCCAAGGCAGTGCTGCAAAGAACCCAACATGGATTTATCAGCTTGTCTTGTTTTAGGGAAATAGGACATCCTTTGCCCATACACAGCAGTGAAATGGTTGAGTGTCAGGGACTGGCTGGTGAACCCCCAAGGGAAGCCCTAGAGGAGGAAGGCTCAGAGCCTGGGGATTGGTGGTGGGATGCCGAGGAGAGGTCAGAGGGAAAAGAGTGGAGTCCTGAAGGGGCAACAGGATTTAGTGAGCAGAGAGACACTGTGACAGGAAACAGTTCAGACTCAGAGGCTGAAGCAGAAGAGGGGGAGGGCAAGAGGCTGCAGAAGAACCTGTCTCTCCTACTGTGACAAACTCCCCTCCTCCCCTGTCTCCTAGGATGCCCAGACGCAGTTGGAGACTGCTTGGAAAATAACCAACAGAGGAAGATGGAGAAGAGAAGAAGAATTTGGATTTGATATCCTGCTTTATTACTACCCGAAGCAGCTAACATTCTCCTTTCCCTTCCTCCCCCACAACAAACACTCTGTGAGGTGAGTGGGCCTGAGAGACTTCAAAGAAGTGTGACTAGCCCAAGGTCACCCAGCAGCTGCATATGGAGGAGTGGAGACGTGAACCCGGTTCACCAGATTACAAGTCTACCACTCTTAACCACTGCACCACACTGGATGGGTTAGAAGGCGGGAACCACCAGTCCTGGTAACTGCTCCATAGGGCAAGACCTACCAAGAGTGTTTCTGGGTGTGTGTTCAACGCCTTGAATAGAAAGTTAACTTCAAGAACCACTGGTTCTGCTTCTTCTGCTGACGGCATCTAACTCCAGCCCTGGCACTGGGCACAGAGATGTTTGGGTCTTGTGTGAGTATACCCATGAGAGTGAAAAAGACACCTCTCTCCTGCAATTTATACATGATTGTGATGTCCACATAAAAAATGGCACCATCTTTGAATGCTTTCTGCTGATGGGTCAAGAGGCATCTTTTTCATCCAGACCTCTGGAAACAGAGGCGATAGCCATCATAGCTATTCACAACCATAGCTAATGGTTTTAATTTTTAGCATTACATGGGTATGCTGGTTGTTGTAAGCTAGAGGAAGCTCATGTGGTGTCCTCAAGATGTTGTGGACTCTGCTTTCCATTATCCCTGATCATTGGCCATGCTGGCTGGGACTGATGGGAGTTGGAGTCCAGTGACACTTGGATGGCTATTTGTGCCTTACGTTACACCATCTCGCCAGATCACAACTTCAGTAGGGAATGGGACAAATACAGATTGTACTTAAAAGAACACTGTAATCACTTGAGCTCTTTGGCAGGCTTTCAATAACTCTTGCAATATTACAAAGATTTTGGATATTTTGCAGGACTATAATGTGGATAGATTATAATCTGCAGTTGGTTTAGATATACAAAGGACCCGCAGAGGGAAGGAGGGAAGTCCGAAGATTCGGAAGAATCTTGTTCAATGTTAAAATCTAAATGTGTTAGATTTATTTTGTAAAACCAATAAAAATCATTTCAAAAAATAATAATATTTGTGTCTTATGTTATATGTAACCTTCCCTGGACCCCCTTGGTGAAGGACAGGCTATACATTATACAACAGCTATAACAACACTGACCCTAAGCCTACTTTATTCTTTTTTCTGCCTGAATAGAACGGCAGGCTGTGGAGGATAGGAGGTTGCCAGGTACCTGAGAAGCCACAATTCACAGCTGTTAGCTTATGTTCAGTTTGGTACATCACAAGTGGTACAGGCTACTTCGCCCCTCTCAACAAAAGTAACCTCTGTTTCGGTACCTTAATGAGACTCTGGAGAACGTCATCGGGCACCTCCCAAACTATTTTACTGTAGTGATGCCTGCTTAGTATACACGCTGTAGGCTGATCTGGAATAAACTCAAAAGTTCAAATGCAGCTGATCTCCAAAAAGTAGCTGCAGGCCAAGAAGACAGCTTTTGTTTAGCAGTCGGTGCTACCCAATTAAGTTCTGCAAATAAATAGACAAACACTGTTTGGGTCTCAAGTTGGTTTGAGATTTGTTTTTATTTAGGTGGAGAGAAATGCCATTTTGCACGCCAAGCTTGTGTTGACAACCTAGGCCATTCGAAGCAAAGTGACATAAACATAGCATGCGCCCTTGATTCGGAACAAGGCAGTGTGCTGGGGGATTATCACATGAGTATTTTGTCTGCTCTCCAGTTCACCAAAGGTCTGCTTCCAACATTATGTGAGAAGTGTGGTTGCCCATTTCTATATCAGCCTTGTAGGATCAGACCAAGATTTATCTGCAGTAGGGATGGATGGATCAGCCTGGCATCATTCCATTGAGACATGCGCACCATACATTTAATGTACATGGCTCACCCCACCCCACAAATCCTGGGAGCTGTACTTTGTTAAGGGTGCTGAGAACTGCAGCTTTGTTTATAAAAGCCCTAAAAGAGGGCATGTGTTGCAGTGAGACCTGGAGACTGACCTCCTGGTTGTGGGTGGGTATATTGGACAGCCACAACACCCGATTGGTAGGTCCTTCGTTGCTGGGTTTAATCTGGCCAATGCGGTGCAGTCTAAATGGATTGAGGGACCTATAAATACCTATGCATGTGACCCAGAGCTTCTCCCTACTTCACCCCACCTCTCCCTACTTTTAGGGCATTTTGCTATGCCATCGTGTGTCGTCTGTCATTGGGACAGGGGCACGGCAGGAATTTTCCCCACTTGGCTGATTGGCTGTTGCCATTTGGGTTCCACCTGCCGCATAGCAAATCGTCACAACTTGTAAGGTTGTGGATAGGCACTGGTTCAGGTGACAGGGATGGGAGAACTGTCTCGCCATCCCTATGTGAAGGGTATTCTGTTAAAGGAATCCAGGGACTCAACTTGGTTTGGTCAAGAGGGGGTTGCGCCATGCCTTGAGTCCAGGGGAGCATCTGGGGAGTGAACAGAGTCTGTTCCCGGGCTTTTCACCTACCTCAGGTGTTCACCCTAGGCTGACCTATGCTGCTGCCCTGGGTCAGCGCTACCTGCAAGAGTGCAGGGAGCTAGTCGAACCAGAGCCTATGCAATCACTCACTTTTCTGTAATCAATAAAGTTGTGGCCTAAATTCTGCCCAAAACCAAAACTAAAATTTGAGTCAAATGTGTGTTTATTTAGGGGGGAAGTCTCTGGGTCTGAACACGCAAAGCCATGACTGTTAAATGCTATAAATATGCTTTACATGTGTGGTGTCGGTGTCCATTTTCCATGCATTCATTTGTAAGTCTGTTCTACCCCATTTCCTGAGAAATGCAAAAGCACACCAAAAATGCGTTTGAATTGTGCACATTTTGTACATATGTATGCACTTCCCTTCTAAAATACACATTTTTATGTATCCATTGCTATGATTTCCCACCAAGATGCACATTTTTGTATGAATTTGTCATAACCCGAAGTTTATTGTTCATCGAGTCACAGGAATTTAAAATATAACCTTGAAAACAGCTTGAAACAAATTAGAAACACAAGAATAGGGTGGGTCCTAAAAAATACATCTCAAGTGTCAAAGGCCAGGATAAAAAGGTGAATCTTCAGCATATGACAAATACGGTATAGTGAAGGTGCCAGTCAAACCTATGTGGGGAGGAATTTCCACAACTTTGTTACAAGCCATGACTCTGAACCATGAAGAACCACTGGGAGACTCCCTGGAAGGTCTCAGAGACTGAGCAGGGATGTAAGGAATCTAGGTGAAGAACCATTGGTTCCCTATCCCTGGTCCCTGCCCCAGTTCACTGAGGGAAAGGAGGCACTGGGGTGTTTTAAGCTTAAAATAAAACATTTCCTTCCTTTTCTTAACACAGCTGAATGACAGTTGGAGGCTCAAAAGGGCTTTTCCACCAAATGCTCACATCTTGAGTAAACAGCTCTTGAGGGTTTTAAGCCACAGCTGAAATGAAAGGTCGTGCTCCTTAAAAAGCAATGTTTAAGCACATTTTCTTCAGCACGCAGAACAGCGGTGTGAGCTGCCAAAACCACACACACAAAAACCTCCAGGAAGAGGACTTGACATTTAATAGCCACAGACATTTTATTTCTTCATTTATTTATTGACCGCATTCGTTTGTCTCTTTTCCATGAAGCGATGAAGGCAACATAAACTGCCATTGCAATTAGAAGCGTTGCATTGGCTTGTTTCGTTTTTCTTTAGAAGCAGCAACATCAAATTAAAGAAGCAGCGAGGGTTGGTTATGTTCAGTATTGTCTGTGAACAGAGATAGAGACCCAAGGTCAACCTTCCAGCTTGTTTGGGGCCCAGAGACAAGGTAGCTGGAACAACAAAGGTGATTCTAAACCTTTGTACAGTCACCTACCCTCCAGGTATGCAGAAGCGCCATTTCTACACCCAAACATCTCTCCATCTAGACAATCAGAAGGGAGGTGGGTCTTGCCCAGAGCAGACCTACTAAAATTAATGAGCATGAGTAAAGGTAAAGGTAAAGGGACCCCTGACCATTAGGTCCAGTCGTGACTGACTCTGGGGTTGTCGTGCTCATCTCGCTTTATTGGCCAAGGGAGCCGGCGTACATCTTCCGGGTCATGTGGCCAGCAGGACTAAGCCGCTTCTGGCGAACCAGAGCAGCACACGGAAATGCCGTTTACCTTCCCGCCAGAGCGGTACCTATTTATCTACTTGCACTTTGATGTGCTTTTGAACTGCTAGGTTGGCAGGAACAGGGACTGAGCAACGGGAGCTCACCCCGTCGCAGGGGTTCGAACCGCCGACCTTCCGATCGGCAAGTCCTAGGCCCTGTGGTTTAACCCACAGCACCACCTGCGTCCAATGAGCATGAGTAAGTTCCATTAATTTCAATAGGTCTACTATGAGTCAAGCTTCATTGAGTGACACCCACAGGTCTAGGACAGGACAAAGCAGTGGCAGTGTGGGGTATGACTTGGTTATAATGCTCATGGCCTGGGCTGGAGTATGTATTGGTGAGGGCCAGATAGGCAGGTCTGGGGGCCGCATTTGGCCATCAGGCCTGAGCTTCCCCACCCCCACCCTTGTTCTGCAACCAAGATTATCAGTGTAGGAGCAATTCCTCGTTGTGGCTGTAAGGAGAGGCTGCAGACGAGGGCAAAGATTGTCTTTTCCAAAACAAGGGTGTAGAGTTGACTTCATATATATTAAACAAACAAGCAAAACTATTCAGTCAGCTTCAAAGGTTACCTGTCAAGCATGCCGTTCTGTAAACAAAACACCAAGCCATTTTCAATAATACTATTTACAAAATTAGCCATCGCACGCCCAGTGCTGACAGAAGTCTTCGTGCTACCCTTTAAATCTGCTGCCTATCTAATTTCATGCCAAGGTCTTAATCTACAATTATAGAGTGGCTGGCCAGAGGATGCACATCTGAGTACCAATTTTCAATAATTACTACTTTTAGTGTTATTTATGAGTGGTCTTTGGACCTTATTCAGACAAACCCCAAAGTAAATTGCTCCCATAGGCCTGACCTCAGCCACAGACTCTAATTATCGGTAGTTAGCTGTAGCAAACAGTCAGATGAATAGCTGTTTCCTAAGCCATGGCTGTCTAAACTTCTGCTCCCCCTTTAATAGAGCTGGCTAAACCCTAGCTAACCCTGATGAATTAAGCAATCTTTGGAGAGCCAGGTTCCACATCCCGTGATCTAAATGGATAGACCATGAGGCAATGAGAATTGTCAGGCTGGGTATTAGTAAGAAATATGAGCATATGAATTTGTGCCGCTCTGCACCTGACAGAGCCCAGCAGGCAGGAAGGCAGATTTCATTTCTCGCTGGGACAATTCAAACACACAAACGTTTTCAACAAAGGAGGCCCCTGGGCCCAAAACTTGCAAACATTTTCCTCATGGATAGAGCATTTTAACCTAACGGATATGCTGTGGGTATTCCACTCCCTTTTCAAGGCAGAACTTCCAACGATGGGGATAGTTGGCAGGGTTAGGAGTCAGTTCTGAGGTAAATTCATCTGCTGTCCTGGTGGTAATGATAAGGAACCTTGTTTTAACAGAAGACGTGAGGCAGAACTAAGGTTAAAATTGCCAGAAATGACAGCTCTGGGCCGGGTTCCTCCATTTCTTACAAGTAGTTCAGCAACTTGCCTCATGTCATGGCACCATTATAGGTGGGCTACACCACCATACATTTTAAGCACTATCATGTACCACTTTAACAGTCATGGCTTCTCACCAAGATCATAAGTGTGATGGCCTGGGACTTGGACTCGGAACCAGAGGAATCTCAGTCTGCACCGGATCCTTTGCATCAGGCATCATCTGAACCAAGTCTGGGGCCTGATCCTGAAGAGTCCCAGTCTGCACAGGTTCCCCTGCAGCAAGCACCAGCTGGGCCGAGTCAGGGGCCTGAGCCTGCCCTGGCTCCAGATGCAGGGATTACCTCGTTGCCTTCAGCTGGGCCATCACTTACAGCTGCTCCACTACTGGTTTGGTCAGGGGAGGCTGAGGCAGCCCCTGGGTCTAGTAACCCACCAACATCTCTCGAGCTGCAGAGACTAAGGTCTGAGAGGAGAGACCTGAGTACTCCCAGGATGAGTGCTCGCCTTCGGGCGAGACAGGGAGGTGAGTCACTGGGGGATCAGGACCGGCTGTTACCCTGACAAAGATAAAAGGCTGTTGGGCCCTGGCCCAGGTTGCGGGAGCAACATTGCTGTATGCTAGATCCTGCCTGAGATCCTGTACCTGTCCTTGCCTGGTTTCCTGCCTCGTGTCCTGGTCCTGCCTTGACCCTGTCGGACTGGCTCAAAGTGGAACCTTTGGATTCTGGACCGGACCGGACCAGTTCTTGGGTTACCCCCAGGCCCAGCACAATAAGACCACAAGAATGGCCTGCTGGATCAGGCCAATGGCCCATCTAGCCCAGCATCCTGTTCCTACAGTGGGCAACTAGATGCCTGTGGGAAACCTGCCCGCAGGATCTGAGCACGTTTGTTTTTCGGCAACTGGCATTCGGAAGCCTAGTGCCTCCAACCATGGGGACAGAGCGAAACCATCATGGCTCATAGCCACTGATAGACTTCTCCTCCACGAATTTGTCCGGTCCTCTTTTAAAGCCATCAAAGTTGGTGGCCATCACCACCACCTCTGGGAGTGAGTTCCATAATTTAACTATGCTCTGCACGAAGTACTTTTTTTTATCCGTCCTGAAGGGTTGGAGCTGTAGTTTGTTTTTTGTTTTGTTTTTGCATTTTTATTGATTGTTTAACATATCAGTTCCAACAGTCATGCAACATATCTTCTCATCTTATACAATGTTTTAGACTTCCGTCAACACCTCTGATGATTTTCTGTTCTTTATCACTTAATCTGCATTTCTTAATTTCTATATTGCATTTAATTCTCCTTAACTAATAATTCTTTTCATAGTCTTTCTTGTAATATTTCAGATAATCCACTTTACAAAACTTCTTGCAGTCCTACTAGTGTAATCTGTTCATCACAATTACTTCTCAAATAGTTCAAATATTTACTCCCGTCCTCTAAGAATCTCTGATCCCACAGGTTTCGAATCCTTCCTGTTAATTGATCTAATTCTTCATAGTCCATTCTTCTTTTGTCGGTAATTCTTCTTGCTTCCATTTTTGTGCCAATAATATTATTGCTGCTGTCGTTGCATATAAAAACAACTTACAATCCTGTCTGTTAATATCATCTCCTACAATGCCAAGTAAAAAAGCTTCTGGTTTCTTAATGAACATATATTTCAACATCTTTTTCATCTCATTATATATCATTTCCCAGAAGCTTTTCACTTTTTTACATTCCCACCACATGTGCTAAAAAGTTCCTTCCGGAGCTATAGTATGTTAAGTGTGCTGGGAAATACTAGGAGACCCTCTATTCTCCTCACAGAGCTAAAATTCCCAGAGTTTTCCAGGAAGAAGAATTATTAAACCACTCTAGGAATTACAGCTCTGTGACGAGAATAGGGGGGTCTCCTATCACCTCTCTGCAACCATAACAAACTTCAGTTCCCATGATTCTTTGGGGAGAGCCATGACTATTGAAGTGTCCTGTAAGTGCTTTGAATGGCACAGAGGTGGCCACCCCTGGCAGCAGTAACAATGAAATGGATCAGGGTCAGCCCAATGTAGTGCTAATATAGGGTTGTGACAGCTCAAGGGCCACATTCTGTCATGGACAACCTTTTGGGGGCCATAAGCCTTTGGTAGGTGGCTCCTGAACCAAAACTGAGGGAGACTGGAAGCAAAAGGAAGCAGAACAACAAATGATGTACTTCTTACAGCAGGCCACATTCCTCTCACATGAAAGCCAGAACTTTCTACCCCACCGACATGTGTGCATACACATTTCTCGATCCTCCCTCGAGGCAAGCATGAGGCTTTATCACAGTTCAAGGACACATCCAGATAGGCAAAAACAGTCAGGGCAGGGCCAGTGGAAGGTATGGTCTGGGGAAAGGCCTGGTGAGGGCCACAGGTTGAGGGTTCCTCACCTCTGATGTGATGACATCAGGTAGGTACAAGAAGATACCGCTTCAACATATTTATTAAATTTGTGTCCTGCCCTTCCTCCTGAAAGAGTCCAGTAGGATAACACATTCAGGGCAACACATTTAAAAAGGAATACAAAATGAAACTTTACCTCAAGGTGTTGAATGAGATGGGAAACATGACTCGGGGACTCCTGTTTTCAGAATTGTGTGTGTTTGAGCTTGAGGGATTTTTGAGGGTTTTGCTTTGTCAACATCTTTAAGCCTAATTTGCACTTCCCAGACCAACATGTGGCTTAGAACCTCATAATATGCATCCTTTGATTTTCATACTGCTCCAGATTTTGCAGTATAGTTCTTGGTTCAAAGAATATACTCAAAAAAGACACTGAAAATGAGTATTTAGACTTTACACGTGTACCAAAAATGTGTACTTGTGGGGGGGGAGGGTGTTTGGAATACTTCCAAAACTGCTAAATCTGTGGGTGCATTTATATCTTAGGATGAGGCAAAAATGGCCTTGCGAACAAGTGCATGCAAAGCTGACAGGGAATAAACAGGAATCACTTTATCCCTGGTATGTGGATATTGGTTTGTTTTTTGTCGCTCTGGCCTTAGTTTTCAAGATTCATTAAAAAAATTAATTAGCCGAGAGGCCGTCCACAAAAATTGGCAGGAAATTTCATCTTATTTACTATGTAATTGCCTTTGATTTCACATTAAAACAGTCCCTTTGCAAACATAGGAGCTCTTACTGGCCTAAACAAACACTATTGAGCTTCATTGAAGGTTTAAACTGTCCAGAGTACTTTTGTTATTTGGAGCAGAATATAAATACTGAAAATAAATAAATACAATCGTGAACAAGGTTGCTGTTTAACTGCAATCTGAAAGTGTTATTCTGGAGTGAATTTCACATGCTGGGTTTAAAGGGGCACACTTTAACTCTAGTTAAAATTGGTGCCACCAACTAAGAGCTTATGGGCAGGAGAGAGGGACAGAAATCTGCTCCAGGAAAGGAAGGATCTTTGCTGAGAGTCTAGCGATGGTTCTTGATATATTAACTGTTATGTACTGAAGTTCTCACCCTGGACCAGCAGGGGGATACTGTAGATAGTTATGCAAATGAAGGCTCGAAAGTGACGTTCAGTGATTGGATAGTTTGTATGCAAATGAAGGATCAAAAGTGACGTTCAGTGATTGGATAGTTTTAGAAAGTTGTTACAGTAACAAGGTACTGGAGCTCTATATAAGCAGGCTAACTGAGCCCTTCAGCTCAGTTCAGTTCTGGCCTCAGAATAAAAAAGAGCTGTATGAAGAATCGCTGTGTCGTCTGATATGTTCGCCCACAACTTAACATTAACCATGGTTAGCAATGAGTCAGGATTATAGTCTTCCTTTGCAAAATAACCACACACAGAGACAGAGACATTTGCATTCAGCAAATATCCACACAAACGTACGACAATGTGATCTAAAAATATGTCATGTGCTAAGTGACACACCATATGTTCTCTCTGCCCCACGAAAGCAGGTACTTTTCATTGCACAATAGACTTAAATTAATGCGTCAGAGCATCTGACAAGCTTTTAAGTAGATATATACATCAAGGACTTGCATTTCCCACAGCCAGCCTGTCATCCTTGATTATATTTTGCCAGCCTCCCCCCCCCCCCATACAAAGATGGCTTTGTTTATTAAACCCAAAATACCAGAGGCAGTTTGCTGTTGCAGCAAATTGCTTGAATTTTTATTTGTGGGAATTTATTTTCCATAAAACACATAATGGAAAGTAATTTAGATCAGTGTCGCAGGCATTACCTGCAGAAGGAGATCTGGAATAGATATCTTTGCAATATGCATTAAAACTGACAAAGTCACCCAGGCAGAGAGAGGACACAGGTATGAGGACACATCCTTTGTTGCTGATCTATGCTACATGCTCCTCTAGAGATGGGGACTGTGTTAAACAAGACAAACCAATCAATACAAATGCATGAAGCTGCCATATACCAAATTGAACTGTTGGCCCCACCTAGCCCAGTATTCCCCACACGGGCTGGCAGCAAAGAAGCAAAAGTGAGCAGAGCAATGGATGTTTATTTTGCCTTTCCGCGCCAGGCTTGCTTTTAAACACACACACTTCTCTAAGCTTCACCCAAGCAAGCAAAGAAGAATTATCAAAATCCAAGGACACATTCCAGATCGGGGGGCGAGGGAGAAAATACTTGTAGGGCTAGTGAGGGGTGCAACCTGGAAAGAAGGAGTGTGGCTGCGAAGGAATATGGCCTGAAGAGACTTCAGGGGCCACACAGATATGGAAGGCCACATTCAGAACCTGGGCTTGAGAGTCCCCATCCTTTTCATATAGTGCTCCCAGTATATATGTGCTCATATATGTGCTCCCAGGACATTTCTGAGCACAATTCAAAGTGCCGGTGCTGACCTTTAAAGCCCTAAACAGCCTCGGTCCAGTATACCTGAAGGAGCATCTCCACCTCCATCGTTCACCCTGGACACTGAGGTCCAGCACCGAGGGCCTTCTGGTGGTTCCCTCACTGCGAGAAGAGAGGTTACAGGGAACCAGGTAGAGGGCCTTCTCGGTAGTGGCACCCACCCTGTGGAACGCCCTACCACCAGATGTCAGAGAGAAAAACAACTACCAGGCTTTTAGAAGACATCTGAAGGCAGCCCTGTTTAGGGAAGCTTTTATTGTTTAAGAGACTATTGTATTTTAATATTTTGTTGGAAGCCGCCCAGAGTGGCTGGAGAAACCCAGCCAGATGGGCGGGGTATAAATAATAAATTATTATTATTATGAGCACCGCAACCCCATACTCGCCTTTGACTGGACTTAACCATCCAGGGGTCCCTTTACCTTTAACCTTTTACCCCTGCTTTAAACAGATTGCACTGCAGGGAGCTGTACTATGTTACAAATGCGTTTCTTAATTCATTAGAACAACAAATGCGTTTCTTAATTCATTATTATTATATTGTTCCTCCCTCCCCTCTAGTGTGTGTAGTTGACCCCTTTAAGAGACATGCCTGATTTGTAATAGAAACTGCCCTCTCTGGATGTGGTCACCTCTATAGCTACCTGGGGACTTATTGGAGTCTTTCAGACCCCAATCTAAATGGGAGAGTTAGGCTACAGTCCCATGCACACTTACTAGGAAGTAAGCCTACTGTACACCACCCTGGAGTCTTCAGAGGAAGGGTGGTTAAGAAATACGTTGATAAAAAATAACTCCAACATAGTACTTACATCTCAGAAAACCCATAAAGATTTGCACTGGTATGCACATTGCTAAAAGCTCTTCCATAGCTAGAAATATCATACCCAAGCATAATTGTGTAGCCAGAGCCTCTCAAGTTGCACATATTTTTAAACTCTGATGCAATTACATCCACCAGGAATGTAATATATGGCATTCTATTAATAAGTGACTTAAAAGAGATTGGATATAGAGATTTATGTTCGTTTCATCTCAGAAGGGTTGTCTCCAGATAAATCATACTCAGAGTAAACCCACCGAAATCAATAGACATTTCTAACTTAGGCACGTTGATTTCAATGGGACTGCTACGAGTATGATTTAGTTTGAAGAGAGCTATGTCAGGGGTGGCAGATCCTGATGACCTCCAGATGATGGTCTTCTCCAATTCCTACTAGCCCTAATCAGCATGGTTGATGGTCAGGGATTATTTAAGTTGGACCCACAAGAACATAACACCATTCTAGTCGGCACCCATCTGTCTTGAGAGACAATGGAAGAGTGAGTCTTCCGGGGTGAAGTCAAACCATAGGAGGGTTACAGTGCCTGCTGTGGCTGTAGAGACCAATATGGGAGAGACATGTTTTGTTGCAGCTGGGGCAGATGAGGGTGTCCGGTTGTGTTGATGCATGTGTGCCATGCCATTTCTTTCTTCTGCACTTCTCCCAGTGCTCACTCCTCCTCTGGTCACTGCTATGGACCACAACCTGACTGTCTGTCTCCAGGCATTGTGGTCGTCTGCAAGGAATTTCCACACAATGGGGTCAATGTTGCAAGCCTTCACGGCATGTTTGCAGACTGTCTTTGTAGCACAGAGTTGGCCTGCCAGTGAGCCTGGTGCCTGAAGTCACCTCCCCTTGGAGCATGTCCTTGGGGATCCTGCCATTTTCCATTTTGTGGGCATGACCAAGTCAGCATAGACATTGCTGGGACAGGAGTGCAAACTTGCTGGGAATGTAGGCTTGGGAGATCTCATCTTTGTTTAAGACTCTGTCCCAAAATCTTCTTGGCGCAGTGCATGTGGAAATTGTTGCTGTGTCGTTCCTGGTGAGTATAAGTTGCCCCTGTCTCACTATTGTCAGATTCATCAACTAGCTGCCTAGGGAAAATCCATCAGCAATGTCTAGGCAACACGATGACCATGTACATACTCAACAGACAATCTTTTCTAGAATTCCTTCAAACCATAGCAAGTCCAAAATGGAATCGTTAGTCTCAAAGTCTGAAAATTTTTAAATGAAGCGAGGTACCAGACTTTGTACAATGAAAGACAAGCTGTGAAGCTTTGTGTATTCAGCTAATATCCAACACTGTCCAACACTGAACAGTGATTCCGGATATTAACTACTGTTTCGTAGAATTTAAAGATTTTCAGAGACTTTGAGACTAAAGATTTCATTTTGGACTTGTTATGGTTTGAAGGACTTCTATAAAAGATTGTCTATTGCGTATGTACATGGTCATCATGTTGCCTAGACATTGCTGACGTTCTCTTTGCAATGCAGGGGTTTGTTAGGGGAAATCCATAAGCAGAAGCTGAACACAGCAGCTTGTGGTTTGCACCAACTGGCACTGAGAGGCAGTAATATATCTATCATGGCTAGTAGCTATTGAGTGACTTATATTCCACAATTCTACCTTTTAAAGATGTCCACCTTGGTGGCCACCAGCACCTTTTAAGTGAGGAAATCCAACTTTTACTATGCATTGTGCGAAGTCATTCTTCTTCTTTTTTTGCTCGCCTGACTCCTGAACCATCCAACATTCACATAGAATCATAGAATTGTAGCATTGCAAGGAATCTCAAGGGTCATCTAGTCCAACCCCCTGCAATGCAGGAATCTCAACTAAAGCATCCATGACAGATGGCCACCCTGTTGAGATTTCTATTCCACCTTAAGGAGCAGACGTGTGGAACTGTTGCGTGTCACATGTCTGTTTACATAGTTTACATTTCAGCACAGCTTGCTGGGAACTTCCATTGAGTGTATTGCTTTTGCTTTTCCGTTCTCTCTGATAAGACGAAGAGAGAGAGAGATGACATGTTTCTTTCTCCTGATTTATGATTAATAAATCTGTAGTTGTGGTATGCTTTCACAAGCCTCACACCTATTTTGTGTGCAGAGTTCGATCTGCTGATAGTGTGCCCTGGCTTTGAAGCCCGGGTCGCTGATTTACGTCGGCACAGAGGCCAATGGTCTTCGCAGTGGGGTGGCTGGAAGGAGACAGCCCAGCTGGGGCTAGCCAGCTGGCCTCCCGACCCTCTGCATGTCGACAACACACCCAATCTCTGCTTAACAAAGCATTTCCGACTCTTTGTGACCCCATGGACCAGAGCACGCCAGGCACTCCTGTCTTCCACTGCCTCCCGCAGTTTGGTCAAACTCATGCTGGTAGCTTTGAGAACACTATCCAACCATCTTGTCCTCTGTCGTCCCCTTATCATTGTGCCCTCAATCTTTCCCAACATCAGGGTCTTTTCCAGGGAGTCTTCTCTTCTCATGAGGTGGCAAAAGTATTGGCGCCTCAGCTTCACAATCTGTCCTTCCAGTGAGCACTCAGGGCTGATTTCCTTCAGAATGGATAGGTTTGATCTTCTTGCAGTCCATGGGACTCTCAAGAGTCTCCTCCAGCACCATAATTCAAAAGCATCAATTCTTTGGCAATCAGCCTTCTTTATGGTCCAGCTCTCACTTCCATACATCACACCTGGGAAAACCATAGCTTTTACTATACAGACCTTTGTTGGCAAGGAAGGAGAGTCCAACACCTCCTGAGGGAGTCCCTTCCACTGTCAAACAGCTCTTACCATCAGAAAGTTTTTCCAGATGTCTCTTGTAACTTGAAGCCATTGGTTCAAGTCCTACCCTCCAGAGCAGGAGAAAACAAGCTTGCTTCCTCTTCCATGGGAAAGCCCTTGGGATATTTGAAGGTGGCTATAGTATCTCCTCTCAGTCTCCTCTTCTCCAGGCTAAACATACCCAGCTCTTTGTGGATTGGATGTCAACAACTTCTTGCAGTCTGAGACAAAGCAGAAATCTTTTCTCCACCCACTTTCTACACACCATGCTTTATTTTATACAGCCCTATCACATCCCCTCTATCTTTCATTTTCTCCAAACTGAAAGTCCTGATTTCTATACCTTTCCTTCTTTGAGAGCTGCTCCACCCCCTTGAACTTTTTCATTTTTGCTGCATATTTCTGAACCTTTTCCAGCTCTGCAATATCTTTTTTTTTTTAATGTGAGCTCACCAGAACTGTGACACTATTCCAAGTGTGGTACAGCAACTTCTGGATGGTTCCCTACACTGGTATACAGGATTGTCACTTAATTGCCCCAACCCTTCACTTGAGAAAGGCATATTTTTTGCCATTGAGTAAGTTCTTATGTCATGTAGAGTTAAAATTAATGAACTGGAAATGGCTGTCTTAACATCCTGGGAGGATTTCCCTGTCTCAGTTATACTATATACCCTTTCATGCTTTGCTGCCTGATGATTGGTCCTCGGGGCATTATTTGCTGAATAAAAAGAAAACATCAAGGCAATTATAATGTCCTTAGCAAACCTACAATCAAAGAACTGAGCTGTGCCCAAGACACAATCTCTAATGAAGTCTGCCTCTCACCCCTCTCCACCTTTTCTTTCCAAATCTCCCAAAATGATATATCTTTTTTTTTTTAAGGGCACATAGAAATTGTTTCTTTTTAAATCAGTTGGGAAATATAAAGTGAAGATTGATAGGCAGGCTTTTCGCAGCAAAACAAAAGGGGGAAAATGGGGGAGTTGGCACCGTGTACAAGGTACATTTGGGATCTGCAGGCAAAGTTCAAATGAAATGATGAAATGCAGCCCACTAGAGTTCCTCATGCCCATCTCTCTGTGTTTGTGCATCCCCTCCTTATTAAGCCATCCTCTTCTGGCTCTCCCTGTTCCGTTGCTTCTCATCTCAATGGTCTCCAGCTGGCCAGACCCCCAGCCTGACCTCATCCCACCGCCTTCTTGACAACACCCATGCCTTCTGGTGCAGCGAGACATTCCCTGCCCCCCAGCCAAGCTGAATTAAGCTGTCCTACATTTTTGTCCTTCCTTCAGCGACTGACCCTTGTTCCTCTGCAGTTTGAATATTTCATGATATTTTGGGAGTTCAGTCACTCTCTGGGAGAATATTGAATGCAAGACGAGCCCTGCTGAATCCAGCCAAAGGCTCATCCAGGGTAGCATCCTGTTCTCACAGTGGCCAACCAGATGCCTGTGGAATGCGCATAAGTAGGACCTGAGCGCAACAGCTTTCTTCCCACTTATCATTCCCAGCAATTGGTATTCAGAAGCATACAGCTTTTGGAGGACTTCCAGGGAGGTGCCTCCGGTAATGGCGGAATTCCTCTGATCGGGAGGAATTTGCCCCGTGGGAATTTGGGTCTGACCGCCACGGCGAGGCGGAGACCCGCAAAAAATCACAGGCGGGAGAAGCCTGTGAATGTGGGATTCGGCGGGCACCTTTTCCGTCTCCCCTACTCGCAGGGAAACCCGGTTTCAGGGGTCCGGAGCGACGTGGGGTGAGTGGCACGGTGCTTTGAATCGTCTGCTTCTTCCATGGAGCGAAGCCACATAACTGTTGCCGGAGAGCGCTGACCTTTTCCTGTGGACAATTTGACTTTAAAGTAATTACCCGTGAGTAGAGCTGAAGCGGGAGAATTGGATTTCTAAACGTTTAATTTGGTACCGTAATGGGGAGGTTCAAAACAGGAAGTCCGCCTTCCCTTTTTGTAAATAGACTGAAGCAAGAAGGCGGCAAGCTGAAGTCTTGGAAAGCCTTTTGTAAAAGACTAAATTTCCATCGGCAAAGAACATTAACCCCCCCCCTTGGAGGCAGGAGAAGAGGGGGGGAAGTTGCGGACTGAGTATGCCTGTGGGAGAGAGCGAAGAGAGCTAAAATACCGCCGCTCTGACCCTGGAAACAGGCTGCTAGCAGGACTGACGTCTTTTGGAATGTTCATTGACAGCGTTTAGAACGTTCATTGACAGCTAGCTAACTAAGAGAAATAAATTGTTCCTACTGTCTCCGGCTGCTTTAAAAAGGAGTAAAAGTAACTGAAAATTGAAACTAACTTTGGATTGTTTGAATTGTGTCTAAAAGAGGACATTATTGACTATTACAAATAGAAACTGTTCCCCCCTAGTGGAAGCTTTGAAGCTGGTTGTTTTACAAGAGTTGGGCTAGGGGAATTTCCAGCTGCAAGATAAAAAACTGTGAGACTCTGGGACTGACCTTGAATCTTTTAAGTGCTATGGCAAATGGAAGGGGGGAAACAGACCAGTCAACTGCTGACAAAACATTAAGGTCTGGGAGGACTTGGCAACAACCTAGGAGAGGTTCATCTTCAGGCCCCCCTGCTTCTTCTGCTGCTGCCTTTGTACCAGTACACTCAAAATCAAGAGGAATGTCGACAGAAGAGGCCTTAGTGGCTGCATTATATAAGATAAATGATTCACTGGAACAGCTTAACAAGAAAATGGACGCGATAAATGCGAAAATGGATGTTTCAACTACTAAAATCAACTTAAATACAGAAAGTATAAATAATACCAATACAGAAACCACCCAGAAATTGATACAGGAATCTACTTTGATACGGCAAACTGCGGAGGAACCCAGGGAGAAAGCCGTTGCTGCTGAATGTAAAGTAACACAACTGGAGAGAAAGAGAGCCCCAGCCCTACAGAGGCAATTTGTTGAACATAAGTTGACGCTTACTATGATTGAACTTAAAGAAAAACAGACGAATCTGAGGATTAGAGTTCACCTTTGGTGGACATGCCCAAGGATTAAGACACTCTGGGAGATGATTTATAATGAAATGAAAAAGGTATTTAAAGATACCCTTTTGAAGAAACCTGAGGCCTTTCTCCTGGGCATGGTCGGTCAATTGGTGCTAAAGAAGGATAGAACTTTTTTTACGCATGCAACAATAGCAGCAAGAATACTCATCGTGAAGTATTGGAAGACACAAGATATACCCACCCGGGAAGAATGGCAGATGAAGTTGATGGACTATATGGAATTGGCGGAAATGACTGGCAGAAATCCGAGACCAGGGAGAAGAGTCGGTCGAAGAAGACTGGAAAAGGTTTAAAGACTATTTATAGAAATACTGTAAAAGTAATGAATGCTAGAAGAATGTTGGAATGAAGTTATATGGCTTTAGTAGAAATGTTATAAGGAATTAAGTATAAATAGATTAATAGAATATTAAAGGAAAAAATATGGTTAGAATGTGTTAAGATAATTATAGGATAGAAAACAGAGGAAGATGGAAAGGAATTGCTGAAACAATTAATAGAAGTGGAATACAAAAAGGGAGGTGCGAGGAGGTCGTTGAAATAAGTGAATGAAAGATAAGATATTGAAATTGTTTGACGTGTTTTAAAATTGTTTTTGTTTTGTTTTGTCAGTTTAATGTGTGAGTGTTGTGTAGTGTTTGTGTATTGTATTGTATTGTTCTTTTTTATTGTTCTTTTCTTTTTGTGTATTTAAATTGTTGAAAAAGTAATAAATATTATTATTTTTTAAAAAACAGAAGCATACAGCTTTTGACATTGGAGGCAGCACACAGGCATTATGCCTGGTAGCCATTATTAGACAATTAAGGAGCAGTTTGACGTATATGCATACATTAGTGTAGTGCCCAGCATGATGATGGACAGGGTACCTGTGAGAGAGGCCTCATGTATTGCAATGATGTCTCTCTCTCTCTCTCTCTCTCTCTCTCTCTCTCTCTCTCTGTGTGTGTGTGTGTGTGTGTTCATAGTGCACGTCTGTGAAATCTGTGCACATAGACCCTTGTAGCCCAGCCACCACCACCACAACTGAATTCTTTTTAAAAAAAATTATTAAGTTTTTCAAAAAATAGAAATTAAACAAAGAAAAACAAAGAACAATACATAACACTGTAAGTACACTTATATACATATTTTCCAGAATGAAAACTAATAAAAAGGAAAAGGAAAAAAGGAAAAAGGAAAGAAAAAAGACAAAAGACAAAAGAAAAGAAAAAATACTTTTCATAACCTGGAATATTACCAAATTCTTGCTTCAAATACTGCAATATATAAATCTTAGCTAAAATATTATAAAAGACTCCCACTGCATTCACCACACGTCTCTTAGCTGTCTTACTGGCATTTACATCTGTTCTTCAATCATTTCCCTGCCTTAGATTCTTTCATAGTCAATCAAATCTTTATGTTCTCTGTATTCTTCACAAGGTTAGTCTAGACACAACCAAACTTCCGTATTTGAGCCCTGCTTGTATAAATAATCATTTAAACACTTCCATTGTTTCTGAATTAAATTTTTTTACTTATTCCTTATTAAATCCGTCAATTTTGCTAACTCCAGGTACTCACAAAGTTTACTTAACCATTCCCCATTTGTTGGAATATAATTTCCTTTCCAATGACTGGCTACCAACATTCTCGCTGCCATTGTTGCGTACAGAAATATATTGATTTTGTCTTTTGGAATATCCTTTTTCAAAATTCCTGCCCTTTTAATATGATACTTTTATCAATTTTTTAATCTCCTCATGAATCATATCCCAATTTTTTTAAATCTCTGGATATGTCCACCACATATGGTATAGGGTGCCTTTCATTCTATTACATCTCCAACATTTATTACTATTTGATCTGTTCATTTTTGCCAGTCTATCTGAATTCTTGTCAGGGGAGATCAAGGCATCGAGAATTTTGTCTCAATGCAACAGTGTTCAGTGTCGTGATATAGTTTTCCAAACAGGAGTGCTTGCCCACCTTCTTGCACCTTTAGGGAGACGGACCATAGAACGCTGGTAGATTGCATCCTTTGTACATGGGTTCATTCACCAGCATCTAGAGTTAAAAGGATTGTGTAGGATGAGAAAGACCTCTGCATGAGACTAGGGATGGCAGAGAATTCAACCCTAGGCTGCACCAAAATTGCCACAGTTCGCATGGCCAGGAACAGAAATCAGGTCAGCAAATATGATTGGTGTTTACTATTGCTGTTGATTTTCACTCCACAAACAAAACTAATTCCCAAAAAAAGCCACCCATCCCCCCCCCAATATTTCCTTTGCATCTAAATAAATGACCTTTGCACTGAAGTAAATGGTGGCAAATAGAAGAGGAAGAAATGGAGGCAGTGAGAGATTTTACTTTCTTGGGCTCCATGATCACTGCAGATGGTAACAGCAGCCACGAAATTAAAAGATGTCTGCTTCTTGGGAGAAAAGCAATGACAAACCTAGACAGCATCTTAAAAAGCAGAGACATCACCTTGCCAACAAAGGTCCGTATAGTTAAAGCTATGAGAGCTGGACCATAAAGAAGGCTGATCGCTGAAAAATTGATGCTTTTGAATTATGGTGCTAGAGGAGACTCTTGAGAGTCCCATGGACTGCAAGAAGATCAAACCTCTCCATTCTGAAGGAAACCAGCCCTGAGTGCTCACTGGAAGGACAGATTGTGAAGCTGAGGCTCCAATACTTTGGCCACCTCATGAGAAGAGAAGACTCCCTGGAAAAGACCCTGATGTTGGGAAAGATGGAGGGCACAAGGACAAAGGGATGGCAAAGGACGAGATGGTTGGATAGTGTTCTCGAAGCTACCAGCATGAGTTTGACGAAACTGCGGGAGGCAGTGGAAGACAGAAGTGCCTGGTGTGCTCTGGTCCATGGGGTCACGAAGAGTTGGATATGACTAAACAACAACAACAAAAATGGTGTGGAATGATAGAATCAATGATGTCATTAATGGCATCATTAAATTCAAGCACAGGCAGTATTTTTGGCAGAAGCCAAACTTGTGACAGAATAGAAACAGCACTTATTGTAATAAATGCAGGTTGGACCAGAAATTTGCTGCCTTCTTACATCTCTAACTGTGACTCTGAAGAGCTGCTACCAGTCCAAATAGGCAGTATGAAATAGACAGTAAAGAGTAGACAATAAAGTCTGAGCTGATGTAATGTAGCTTCCTATGTTTCCACCTATATCGTTTGAAATCAAGCCTCTTCCTATTTGGATAGCCCTGTTCTGTCTGTTGATCACACTATAATGAGACAGAATTTTGATCACTGGTGTTTGTGTGTCACAGAGAAAATGTTTGCAGAATCTAGTAGCTCAGTAGCATCCCAGCACAGAGTTTATGAGGATGAGTGATTATTGAAGATTTCCAGGATACCAAAATTCAAAATTCAGTCCAAGTTCACCCCTATAAAAGCTGCAAAAATATGCAAGAGATTTAGTCTTCTTTCTTGGCAGGACAGACTGGGATGAATAATTCACTATGGAGATGCCCAGTGGGGAAAGTATTAACCCTTTGTAAGGATGAATTATAGATGCACACTCCAAATAGAGATGATTTAATACCAATGCTAGATCCCACTTAATAAAATTAGCCACATTTTTTCATTACAAAATGTGGTGGGTTTTTTCTCTTCACAGAAAGGAAGATTAACCCCATGAATCTCATTAATGCGGGCTGTTGAAAGGACCAAGAAAATAACCCTGTTCAGTAATGGATTTGGCAAGTAATAATTGAGAGAGAGAGAGAGATCTTCAATAAATCGTCTGTTATTTGTCCTATGATTCAGCTTCATGCCATGAGACACTTGCCAGAATAAACAATGGGGAAGGAATAATACCAGCTCTTAATACCCATGTGGCTTCTTGGGAAGCAGCCGATATTGGCCGCTGAATGAGGAAACAATAGATAAACACTCTCAATGGCCAGATCTAAATGCACAATAACTACCACAGTTCTTATGAGCATATAGCCAGAAGTGGCTCACTGGGTGGGGCAGAGCAACTATATTAGCTTCCCGACAGATGGGTCCCTATTGCTTGTCAGGAGAACAGAGGGATGGGCAAGCAAATGGGGAGGTTGGTGTGATGCAAACACACCAGTGGAGCCAGTCCAGCATGCCTGACCATGGATTTGCACTGCGTCAACCTCCCACCACCTCACCCTTCCCGCTTCTACCTTCTGGTAAGCAACAATGACCCACCTGGCTTAGTAGCTAGTGGAGGAGCTCCTCCACGCCAGGCTGGCAACTTCTATATACAGTCGTGTTCAGCAGCTAACAGATCAACCCTAAATGAATTTGTAAAGGTGGATGGTGGAGCACAACAATGAGCACCATTCTTGTAAGTTTAGAGCCTTCTTCAGTAGTCAATAATTCAAGCCCAAGTGAGGTTGTGAAGGAGCAGAGTGGCAAATTCATCACTATATCTCAAGACCTGCCAGCTCATACCAGCTAGGGTGGAAGGTAGAGAAGCTTCTCCCTTCTTTTTTTAACTCTGCATGATCAGGTGACCCTGCCCCCCAAAAAAATCTTGTGGGGGGGATTATGTTTGCTACCAACTGCAATAGAACCATTATTGGTAGCTTTCAGTTCAGCTCCCAGTACGTTTCCAAGCACAATTCAAAGTGTTGGTGCTGACCTTTAAAGCCCTAAGTGGCCTCAGCCCTGTATACCTGAAGGAGCATCTCCACCCCCATCGTTCAGCCCAGACACTGAGGTCCAGCTCTGAGGGTCTTCTGACAGTTCCCTCACTGTGAGAAGTGAAGTTGTTGTAGTTGTTGTTGTTGTTGTTGTTGTTGTTGTTGTTGTTGTTGTTATCTGGGTGCAGTTGGGGCCCCCAGCATGGCAGACCTTCTCCCTCTCTGGCAACACTTCTATCTACTAGCAGTGGCTGATACAGAAGCACCAACCCCACCCCATCAAGCTATCAACTTCAGGGAAGGTAGGACTGTAGTCTGAGGCAGTAATCCTATGCAATAGCCTTCACCACCTGATGCACGCCAGCTGTTTGGAATATAATTCCCATGAGCCCCTTCACAACCAGCAATGAAGTTTAGGTAACCACTGTTGTCTTCTTCAGTGGGGTTCTTCCATGACCGATCACGACACCTTCACAGCTTCCGTGCTACTGACCGTCAAACTTTGGGGTTGTTGAAATATATACAACAACAATAAAAATCAAATTGAGTTGTGCCACTCAAAGTTGGTCTACTAGACCCAAAATTTTAAGCATTGTGGACTTAAGTTGCTTCTTTGGCCCCTCCAGAATTAGGGGAAGCTTAAGAGTTTTGGATTTGATATCCTGCTTTATCACTACCCAAAGGAGTCTCAAAGCGGCTAACATTCTTCTTTCCCTTCCTCCCCCACCACAAACACTCTGTGAGGTGAGTGGGGCTGAGAGACTTCAGAGAAGTGTGACTAGCCCAAGGTCACCCAGCAGCTGCATGTGGAGGAGCGGACACACGAACCCGGTTCCCCAAATTACGAGTCTACTGCTCTTAACCACTACACCACACTGGCTCTTTAGTTTCTTTAGTTTCATAGTACTAAATCTACCTCTGATTATGGCACATGGGGCACTGCCCCAACAACTCAGCCTGCCCTCAGCCACTATTAGAATTCCTGGCTCCATGACTGCAGTCATAGGATTGTTGTCTTTCACATGATGGTTTATGTTTTGACTCCACAGAGTGGGAAGTGACGAAGACAGGATGTTTGTCTTACTGTCTTCCGTGAAGTGGGACTATTGTCCTTTGTTCTTTTTCTCTTTGCTGTCTGATGCTAGAGAGAGATGTTGCAGTGCTCTGTGTGTGTTTATATGTAAATAAAGTAGATTAGCCAAAATGCTGAGTTGCTGGGGTTCTGTTACGCAACTGCGCAAACTCTGCGGATCCCTAAGTGTGCTGGTGTCGGTTGGCTGTGATGTTCGGGCAGAAGAAAGCTTTTGAAGCTCCCGAATGAAAGACCAGGAGGGAGAGAACATGCCAGTCGGGCATGTGTCTCTGCCAGGGTCCTACAACTCAGCCTGCCCTCAGCCACTGCCCACCTGCCTGCCTTCTTACATGCAACTAAACAGAGAGTGGCTCTGCCCATCATTGGTTTTCCCTCAACCTACTGTTGGTCTCCTTGCTTTCTACCCTACCAGTCGCAATGGGTACCAGCTAGCACTGCACTGTAATATCAGCTCCAACTACTCTAATACTGATTCCACCCACCACTTCTCATCTGTGCGGGCCAACGGTCCTATTTGGGCATCTGATTCCCTCACGTAATTAGAAAAGCTTGAATAAGAGTGGCATCATTGGATTCTGATAATTCAAACAAGAGAATTTCAGAGGAAGGAAGGAAGGAAGGAAGGAAGGAAGGAAGGAAGGAAGGAAGGAAGGAAGGAAGGACAGGTGAGCCAGGCCATTAAGCTCACATAGCTGCCCACTTGTATTTGGTTGTTGGGGGGGGGGGGAATGAACGCCAATAGACTCCCACTTCCAGCAAAGCCTTTTTATTCTTGTCTTACACCTTGTAGGTACTGATACAATCTAGCTCTCTAGTCAATTGGCATTAGCATAATGGATATATTTGCCCTGGTTTTAATTTTAGGAAATATTCCCACCAGGAACGATGCCCAATTAGGACATACATTTAAATTCCGTAACATTAATGAAATGGGGGGGGGGGTTTCAAAGCTGTCTAGGTGGAATTATACCTATTCACTTTATGAAATTTTAACTGGCTATTAAAGAGCTCATTATAACAACCTGACAGACAGCCTTATATGCAGAATTTAGTATATAGGATTTGGGGGTACAATAGTTATTGCAGGCTTGATTCCACATTTCATCGGCCAGGGGTTGCTGTGGCTAATGTTAGTGGCTTTTGGACCTTTGTGTAATGGTCTTGCTATAGTGGCTGATATGTGGTGGTTATTCCAGACTTGCTAATGTAGCATTTAAGCAGAGAGATGTTTGAAAAGACAGCCTGGCCTTACCCGTTTTCCTGCTACTTAGTTGTCAGCGACTGGCTGGATTCAGAGGAGTAGTGCAAAGCACCAGCTGGGGAACCCCTAAGGGAAATCACAGAAGAGGAAGGCTCTGAGAAAGGGGATGGGTGGTGTTACAGAGCAGAGGTCAGAGGGAGAAAAATGGTAGAAGTTGGGGCAACATGATTTGGTGAACACAGAGAGCCTGTGGACAGGGAGCAGTTTAGACTCAGAGGCTGAAACAGAGGAGGGGGGAAAGAGGCTTCAGAAGAAAACAGGGAGCCTGCCTCGCCTACTATGGCAAACTCCCCTCCACCCTTGTCTCCAAGGACACACAGAGTGATGTACAGAGTGGAACAGAGATTAGAGATGCCTCGATGCAGTTTGAGACTGCTTGGGAAACATCTGGCAGAGAAGGAGTCTTCAAGGGGGGTGAAGGTGGGAACTGTCAGTCCCAGCAACTGCTCTATAGGTACAAGACTTACTGGGCAGTATTGCATGCTTTTTTAAAAAAAAAAATAAAGAGTTAACTGCACTGACAAACTCTGCTTCTTGCTTGTTGATCTGCATCTGACTCCAACCCTGACACGGCTGCCACATTCTGCCATGGACTTTGATGCAGCAGCAATAGGGAGAATGTGTGGGATGTGAAACACAAGAGCAGTCAAGTACAACATTCCTAGAGTGAACATGTTTACACATGGGGAGGAATGTTAGTCCAGCCAGCAGGTAAACTTCCTGTTTCCTTCTGGGCTGGGACAGGCTTCCTCTTCATGTGACTAGAGATGGGCGTGGCCTCACCTGTGCAGGTAACGACAAAAGCCATCTCTCTCTCTTTGACTACATGCACCGAAAAGGAACATCTGCTTAGCCAAAGATGCTCTCTTGTCTTCCAGCCAAGAGAGGACAAAGGGATTGTCTCCTAATGAGATAGTTTCCAGGTGTATGTAACTTTACTAAGCTAAGTCTGCCTTCTGCGATCCAATTGTGAACAGAACGTGAGTAAACTCTTTTTATACTTTTATAGAAGACTGTGTCGTGTCTTATCTTTTATGAGGAAATAAGGGGAAAATACCAGAACAGTTATTATAGAGGCTTTAGCAAACCTAAGCAAACACATCTGCTGTGGGAATGTTACTCTGCTAAATTATGAACTTGTTAACACAAGTTGGAAAGGCTATAATAAAACAATATATCCTCTCCTGCATCCCTGAACATTCCCACAGAATATGTAAGAAATTAGTTCATGGCTGAAGCTGAGACTTATCCCATGAACTCAGGAATCCTGAGTTCAGTTGGAACTACCCAGAGCCCCCAACTGCCCCTGGCAAAATGTCTGAACCAAGTATTATACCTCCGCTAGACAGGAGTAGCCTGCCCAGACTGTTATCTATGCTTTGTTAACTTTCAGATTAGACTACTGTAAATTAATATACGCGGAGGCTACCTTTGAAATCTGTTCACAAATTGCAGTTATCTCAGAATATTGTTAGCAATATTGTGATATTGATTTATATCCTGGCTTTCCCCCAGTCCAGGACTCAAGGTGGCTTACACAGATAAAACAGAACAAGCTAAAAACATGGAAAAGACTAGACAAGAATACAGCTGCTAGGCTGTCAACTGGAACCAGTTAAGTTGGATATCTTACCAGTGCCGCATTGCCATCTGTTCCATTTCTGGACACAGCTCAAAGTGTTAGTGCTCACCTTCCATGCCCTACATGCAGTGGCGTAGCGTGGGTTGTCAGCACCCGGGGCAAGGCAAGTAATTTGCGCCCCCTAACCCTAACCCCCAGATGTTGCGCCCGGTGCGGCCGGGTCCCCCTGCACCCCCACGCTACGCCACTGCCTACATGGCTTGGGGGTCTGTATATGCTCACCATGAGCTTGCCCTCAACTGAAGACTTCTTTGAAGCCATCATCCTGCTATGTGAGGTGAGGCAAGTGGTGATGGAGGACAGGGCACTCTCAGTGTGGACGCTTCTCCCCAGGGAGGCTTGATGTATCTTCTGCCTTAGTACAAAGGAAGCTTCTTTTGAACATATAAGACCTTTGGGCCCATCTTGCCCAGTATTGTCTAAGCTAGGAATGTGGAGCCTTTGGTTTCCAGGTGTTACAAAACTCTAGCTCCCAGCAGCCTGGCGTGTGGTATGGGATGATGGAAACAGGAATCTCAACAACATCTGGAGGGCCACAAGTTATTCATCCCTGGTCTATATTGACTAGTAGAACATCTCCAGTTTTTCAGACAGGACTGTCTCTCAGGCCAACCTGGAGATTCTGGAGATTGAACCTGCGACCTCCTGCATGCAAAGCAAATGCTCTACCACTGATCTTCAACCCTCCACACCAGACAGATGTTCTCCCTACTCCCTTTATCTTTTGACTATGTTATGCTGCATTTACTCTTTTATTTTATTTATTTTATTTTTTTTACACTATACAGTGGTACCTCGGGTTAAGTACTTAATTCGTTCCGGAGGTCCGTTCTTAACCTGAAACTGTTCTTAACCTGAAGCACCACTTTAGCTAATGGAGCCTCCTGCTGCTGCCGCGCCGCCGGAGCACAATTTCTGTTCACATCCTGAAGCAAAGTTCTTAACCTGAGGTACTATTTCTGGGTTAGCCGAGTCTGTAACCTGAAGCGTATGTAACCTGAAGTGTATGTAACCCGAGGTACCACTGTACTGTGTTGTATACTTTTTTATTTTCCCTTGTAAACTGTCCCAGGAATATTTTATATTTTTAATGGAATGCTAGCCTAAGAGTCTTAAAATAATGAAAGAAATCCCTCCTCTCGTTTCACAGGACTGTGGCAGGACAAATTGCTTGATGCAGACACACATATTCAGTGCATGCTGAAAATGTCTCAGGAGGCAGAGGCCTGTCACTATTAGCATACTTTTATGTTGTTGATGTATAAATATTTTATGCAATGATAACACTGTTATTGTTAGCGAGCCAGAAAAAAACCGAGTACATACATCATGACTTGCTGTGCCTGTAAGAGCATACCCTCCAACATTTCTCCTATGAAAATAGGGACTTCCTATTGCATAATAATAGTAATTTTATTATTTACACCCCGCCCATCTGACTGGGTTACCCCAGACATTCTGGACAGCTTCCAACATATATGAAAACATAATAAAACATTTCTTAAAACCCTTCGCTATACAGGGCTGCCTTCAACTGTCTTCTAAAGGTTGCATAGTTACTTATCTCCTTGGCTCAGGGGTCACATAACTCCATACCCTCCAACATTTCTCCTATGAAAATAGGAATATCCTAAGGAAAAACTCACTGGAAGGACAGATCCTGAAGCTGAGGCTCCAATACTTTGGCCACCTCATCAGAAGAGAAGACTCCCGGGAAAAGACCCTGATGTTGAGAAAGATTGAGGGCACAAGGAGAAGGGGACGACAGAGGACGAGATGGTTGGACAGTGTTCTCGAAGCTACCAGCATGAGTTTGACCAAACTGTGGGAGGCAGTGGAAGACAGGAGTGCCTGACGTGCTCTGGTCCATGGGGTCACAAAGAGTCAGACATGACTAAACGACTAAACAACAACAAGGAAAAGAAGGACATTCCAGGATCAAATTAGAACCTGGGGCGACTTCTGTAAATCCAGGACAGTCCCTGGAAAATAGGGACACCTAGGGGATCTGTAGGAGTTTGTTAACAATGCTCAATCTAACACTCAAAAGTCTTTGGTTCCATTTTCCCCTCGTGTCTGCGTCTCCACCCCCATCGTTCAGCCCAGACACTGAGATCCAGCACCGAGGGCCTTCTGGCAGTTCCCTCATTGCCAGAAGCGAGTTTACAGGGAACCAGACAGAAGGCCTTCTCGGTAGTGGCGCCCACCCTCTGGAACACCCTCCCTTCAGATGTGAAGGAAATAAGCAGCTATCCTATCTTTAAAAGACACCTGAAGGCAGCCCTGTTTAGGGAAGTTTTTAATATTTAATGCTGTATTGTTTTTAACACTCGATTGGAAGCCGCCCAGAGTGGCTGGGGAAACTCAGCCAGATGGCCGGGGTATAAATAAATTATTATTATTATTATTATTATTATTATTATTATTATTATTATTATTATTATTATTATTATTATTTCCCCCTTTGTACAGTAGGGTGGGACGCGGGTGGCGCTGTGAGTTAAACCATAAAGCCTAGGACATGCCAATCAGAAGGTCAAAGTGCAAGTAAATAAATAGGTACCGCTCCGGTGGGAAGGTAAACGGTGTTTCCGTGCGCTGCTCTGGTTCACCAGAAGCGGCTTAGTCATGCTGGCCACATGATCCGGAAGCTGTACGCCAGCTCCCTCGGCCAATAAAGCGAGATGAGCGCCGCAACCCCAGAGTCGGCCACAACTTGACCTAATGTTCGGGGTCCCTTTACCTTTACAGTAGGGTGATTTCTAGGCACACTCACACATCCTTCTCTGTGGGGCGCTCGGTGCTCGGCGCACACCCCTGAGATGCTCGCCGTTTGCTGCACACACTCCTGATGTGTGCCACGCCCCCCACAGGTGGTGCACCACACCCCCTGGGACATGTGTCACACACCTTGGGACGCACGCCAGCCACGCCCCCCCAGGTGTACACAACTCCCGCTGCCGGAGCAAGTAGCTTCGCCACTGATTATTTCAGTTCTCGCCAGGTAAAACCATGTGGTGTTGCCTTGGGAAGTCTTCTGAAAAAGTTAAGAGAGCAAAAAAAAGAAGAAATACTTAATCAATTAAGAGATTGCGAAAGAAAACTAGCAATAAATCCAACTGAGGAGCAGGTTAAACAAACTTATAGAATATTACAAATACAATACTCAAATTTAGTAGGCCAAGAAGTAGAATGGAGAATCAAGATATGGAAGCAAAAATTCTTTGAATCAGCAAATAAAACCGGAAAATTACTAGCGTGGCAATTGTGAAAAAACAAAAAACAAAATATGATCAACAAATTAAGAATAGAAGAGCAAATTGTGGAAGAACTTAAGAAAATAAAGGAAAATTTCATCAATTTTTATGGTAAATTATACAAAAGAGAAAAAGAAGACAGCACAGAAATAAAGAAATATTTAGATGAAAATAGACTAAAAGGATTAACAGAAGAAGAAATAACACAATTAAATAATCCTATAAAAATTGAAGAAATCCAGGATGCAATAAAAAGAATGAAATTAGGAAAGGCTCCAGGGCCTGACGGCCTTTCAGCTAAATACTACAAAGTTCTAGAGGAATATTTAGCCCCGGTGCTGTGCGAAGTAGCGAATAACATCTTAAGCGGCGGAAAGACACCAGACTCATGGAAGGAAGCCTATATTACATTAATATCTAAGTCAGACACAGATAAATTAGATATGAAAAACTACAGACCAATATCATTATTAAACAATAATTATAAATTATTTGCAGAAGTAATGGCCAACCGTCTTAAGAAATGTTTAAGAAAGCTTATCCATACAGATCAAGTCGGATTCTTACCCAATAGACAATTAAAAGACAACATAAGACATATAATTAACATCATTGAATATCTAGAGGCCAAGAATGAAATACCTGCGGCACTAATTTTTATAGACGCCGAAAAGGCCTTCGATAATTTATCTTGGCAATTCCTTGTAAGATGTCTAGAAACAGTAGGGATAGAGAGCGCCTTCCTGGAAGGGATAAAAGCTATTTACTCAAGCCAGAAAGCAAAATTGATTATTAATAACGATTTAACTTATTATTTCAAAATTTCAAAGGGTACGAGACAGGGGTGCCCTCTATCACCTCTTTTATTTATAATGATACTAGAAATTATAGCAAATAAGATAAGAACAACTCCAGAAATACGTGGAATTAAAATTGGAAAAAAGAATACAAACTGAAAGCATACGCTGATGATCTGATGGTATCTGTCAGGGGCTCAGGAACGGAGGCACGGGGGAGAGAGGAAATGGAGAGCGAAGGGGAAGAATCTGAGGGCAGCGTAGGGGAGTATGACAGTGACCCGAGAGATTCCATGAGCTTCTCCAGTGAATCAGAAGATTCCCAGAAGGAGGTGCCGATGGTCAGGGCAAGGGGGGGTCCCAGGGGGGACACACCAGAAACAAGGGGCCAGCGGGGACTCCCAAAGCAGCAGCGGGAGATCAGGACCAGCTTCCCCACCAGAGCGTAGTGGGGGGGGGAAGAGTCCCATGTGTCAGGGCCAGCGTCTCCTCCAGCAGGGAGAGAAGATGAGTCAGGGCTGACCACGCCTCTATCGGAGAGTGGGGGAACGGAGGGGAGGTCAGGTCCAGCTAGCCTCCCCAAAGGGGGAAGCAGTGACAGGAGCAGTGTAACGGTCAGGAGGAAGGTTGCCGGCTGGGCGCGCGCGCCAAGTTCGAATGTGCAGGCGTGTGGAACAGCAGAAAACCCGGATTGGGAACCAGGTCCTAAAGCCCGCCGGAGGCAGGGGGAAGACTCAGGGGACTCAGCGTCAGAAGAGTCTAGGAAGGGCGAGACCCCAGCTGACAGGCGGAACCAGAGGAGGAAGGAGCAAAGGAAGAGGTGGAGCAAGGCTAGGGCCTTAAGCTGGTGTCTGGGGGGAGGAGATTCAGACGGAGCTTCGGCGGTCTAGAGTTTCAGACGTAGAGCTGCACGCTGCGGCTGTGAAAGCAAAACTGAACTTCAATAAAGACTTTTGTATATAACAACGAACCAGCGTTGGTGTGATGGCCTGGGATTCCGATTCGGAGGATGAAACAGAGGAATCCCAGCCTGCACAGGAGTCCCCGCCTCCAGGGCCGGCTGAACTGGGGCAAGGCCTAGAGGCTGAAGAGCCTGCACCTGTGGCAGTGCAGCAGGAGCTGGCCCCAGGTGAAGTCCTCCTGGCCCCAGAGGGGCCTGATGACTCAGTGGCCACAGGTGAGCCTCCTCCAGGGCCCAGTAACCCTTCGGCCTCTCCTGATCTGCAGAGGCTTAGGGCAGAGAGGCGAAGGGAACTGGTTGCCCCCAGGAGGAGTGCTCGCCTTAAGGCCAGAGTAGGCGGGGCTCCTGGGGGTCGGGACCGCCCCTGACCTTAGAAGAGGATAAAAGCCCACTCATCCCGGCCCCTGGTTGCGGGAGCAACGTCGTTGTTGGCTTCGGACCTTCCTGTGATCCTGATCCTTGCTCGGCCTCCTGTTCCTGACTAACCGGTACTCCTGTTCCCTGCTCGGCTTCCTGTTCCTGACTATCCAGTACTCCTGTTCCCTGCTCGGCCTCCTGTTCCCGACCATCCGGTGTTCCTGTTACCTGCTCAGCCTTCTGTTCCAGCGTTCCTGTTCCCCGCCCGTCTCTCTGCATCGGACCTCGCCCCGCTTCGTGTGGACTCTGCTACACTCACGGTACCTTACCCCCGGGACCAGCACAGTTTGCTCCCGCCACACCCGCACTCCCCCTTCGTAGGGGTGCGTTCGGGAAGAGCCAGAGGCCATGGAGGACCAGGCGGCTGCACTGGTGACTTTGGCCCAGGAGAACCAGGCCTTAACTCACACCGTGCAGCAGCTCAGTGACGCGGTCGTGGCACTTCAGCAACGCTTAGAAGCCCTACCGGCTCCTGGGGCCGACGCCCCGACTCCTGGCAAGTACCCAGTGGCTTTGCCTGAGAAATTTGATGGAGCCCCGGCCAGCTTTCCTATGTTCCTGGCCCAGGCCAAGCTATATATTCAGGGGCGAGCCCGGAACTTTCCTGACGACCGCACCAAGGTGCACTTTTTGATTAGTTTGTTAAAGGACCAGGCGGCCAAGTGGGCGTTGCCGCTGCTCAGGCAAGACTCCCCCTTGCTGGCAGACTATACGGGGTTTTGCAATCGTTTGGAGGCCGCGTTCGGCAACCCCCAGAAAGGGAGTCAAGCCAACCGGGCGATTCGGCGGTTGAGACAGGGCAAGTCCACGGTGGCCGCATACACCACAGAATTCCGGCTGCTGGCACAGGACTTGACCTGGAACGACTCGGCTCTCCGGGACCAGTATCTCGAGGGGCTTTCAGATGAGATACTGGACCAGCTGGCCACGATGGAACGCCCCACCACGCTAGACACCCTTATCCAATGGAGTCTACAGATTGACGATCGGCTAGAGGACCGCGTCAGGCTCGGGACCGCCGGCACCTCCAGTTCTTGGCCCCAGTGTCGACCAGCAGCCCCACAGGCCCAGCTAAGTCATTGGAGGAACCTATGCAGCTTGGGGCAGTGCGGCCACGCCTCTCCCCCGCAGAGAAGTCGCGGCGTCGGGAGGGGAATCTTTGTCTCTATTGTGGCGGAAGCGGACACTATGCAAGGTCCTGTCCTGAGAAACGCCAGCCGCAGGGAAACCACCAAACCCCAGTAGCTGATGGCCCTGGCTACCTGGGGTCCCAAACAGCACAGAATGGGGCCGCACCAATTGAATTACAACACCTTATGGTTCCGGTAAATCTATACCCTCCAGGAGGGCCATGGATTCTTACCCATGCGCTGGTGGATTCGGGCGCAACCCGCTCTTATATGGACGCTGCTTTTGCTGCCCAGCATCGGGTGCCACTGCGGAACAAGCCAGAACCGGTGCAGGTGGAGGCAATCGACGGACGGCCCCTGCGTTCGAGTGCCGTCACTCAGGAGACCCAGCCCCTGGTCCTGTGCCTCCAGCAGCACCGTGAGATGCGAACTCTGGATATTGCCTCCATGCCCCGGTTCCCCCTGGTGCTTGGGATGGACTGGCTGGAGGCTCACAATGTGCGGATTGACTGGGTCAAACGGACTGTACACTTCCCAGACCCCAGTTCTCCTGCTGAGACTGAGATGCTAGCAGCTGCGCCCACTGAGGAGGTTGCTGCAACGCTCCCCGCTGAATACCGGGACTATCACGACGTGTTTGAGGAACGGGGGGCAGACCAGCTGCCGCCGCATCGGTCCTTTGACTGTGGCATAGACCTCCAGCCCGGAGCGCCTCTACCGGTGAGTCGCTTATACTCGTTAACCGAGCCAGAGCGCGAGGCTTTACAGGACTTCTTGCGCAAGAACCTGGAGCGTGGGTTCATTAGGCCTTCTACCTCGCCCACTGCTGCGCCAGTGCTCTTTGTTAAAAAGAAATGTGGGGAGCTCCGCCTTTGCCATGATTACCGGGCCCTGAACAAAATCACCATCCCGGACCGGTACCCCTTGCCCCTTATTTCGGAGTTACTGGAGCGGGTGCAAGGGGCGCAGGTGTTCACCAAGCTAGACCTCCGGGGTGCCTACAATTTGATTCGGATCCGCGCCGGGGATGAGTGGAAGACCGCATTTGGGACCCGGTACGGACAGTTCGAATACCTGGTTATGCCCTTTGGTTTGTGCAACGCGCCTGCTGTGTTCCAACGGTACATCAACCACGTGTTCCAGGACTTGCTAGACAAGTACGTGGTGGTGTACTTGGATGACATTCTGGTTTACTCCCATGACCCGGCGTGCCACGAAGGCCATGTCCGGACCGTGCTGCAGCGCTTGCGCGAGCATCGTCTGTATGCAAAGCTCAGCAAGTGCGAGTTTCATCAGCGGTCAGTGGACTTCCTGGGTCACCGACTCTCACCAGGTGGGGTGCAGATGGATCCTGGGAAGGTGGCAGCGGTTCGAGAATGGGCGGCACCTCGGAACCGCAAGGACCTACAGCGTTTCCTGGGGTTCGCCAACTATTACCGAACCTTCATTGTGGACTATGCTCACCGCACCACCCCGTTGACCCGACTACTGCGCCCCAAGACGCCGTTTTCCTGGGACAAGGAGGCGGAGGAGGCGTTTCAAGGGTTGAAGGCCTGTTTCCAGAGAGCGCCAATCTTGCAACATCCGGATCCTTCTCGACCCTTTGTGGTAGAGACTGACGCCTCCAGTACGGCTCTCGGTGCCATCTTGTCTCAGCAGCACGGACCGGAAGCGCCACTTTTACCCTGCGCCTTCTATTCCCGCCAGCTCCTCCCAGCGGAGCGTAACTATACTGTGTGGGAGCGGGAACTACTGGCCATCAAGGTAGCCTTTGAGGTCTGGCGCCACCATCTTGAGGGGGCACGACATCCGGTGGAGGTGAGAACCGACCACCGGAACCTGGAGTACCTCCAGACCACCCGCAAGCTGAACCAAAGACAGATCCGGTGGGCGTTGTTCTTTTCCCGGTTCCAGTTTCGGATCCGCTACATCCCTAGCTCTCAGAATCAGAAGGCGGATGCTCTGTCCCGGAAACCTGAAGACAACGCAGACACGGTACAGCAAGCAGAACCCACCACGATTCTACCTCCGGCTGCATTCCTGGCCACCCAGGAGGCGCAGCCACTGCAGGTTCGGGTGCGGGAACAGCAGCGGGTCGACGCTTGGGCCCAGGATCGTCTCCGGGAGCTGGCTGAAGGGTCCAGTCCACAATATCTGGGGCTGGTCCTGCATCAGGGCCTGCTGCTGCACCACGGTCGTCTGTACGTCCCGCCAGGGCCACTACGGCTGGAGGTTCTCTGGATGGCCCATGATGCCCCAGCAGCGGGGCACTTTGGACGGTATCGGACCACCCATTTGGTCAGTCGGGAGTTTTGGTGGCCCCGCCTGAAGGCTGACGTGGCTCGCTACGTTGCTGGTTGTGATGTCTGCCGTCGCGCCAAGGGTCCTACCGGGCGACCCCCCGGCCTACTTCAGCCATTGCCAGTTCCACCGCGCCCTTGGCACACGGTTTCGTTGGACTTTGTAGTGGAATTACCCTCGTCTCGTGGCTGTACCTGCCTTCTGGTTTTCTCTGACCATTTCACCAAGATGGTACACTGCGCTCCCTGTCCATCTGTACCCACAGCCAAGGAAACTGCGCAGCTGTACCTTCAGCATGTCTTCCGCCTGCATGGACTACCTGAGCGCGTGGTGTCCGACCGGGGCGTTCAGTTCACATCCCGGTTCTGGCGAGCATTACACCAGACCCTCGGGACAGAGGTCTGCCTCTCGTCAGCCTACCACCCACAGACCGATGGCCAGACGGAACGGGCGAACGCGGTGCTAGAGCAGTACCTCCGGTGTTACTGCAGCTACCAGCAGGATGACTGGGTCGACCACCTGGCATTGGCGGAGTTCGCCTATAACAACGCGGTGAATGCGTCCACCCAGCAGACCCCGTTCCAGGCCAGCTATGGTTATCATCCACGGCTGTTTCCAGAGGTGCTGCCGGCATCCGCGGTCCCGGCAGTGACGGAGTGGCTTCAAGAGCTCCAGTCCCAGCAACAGCTTTTGGTGGAGCAACTGCACCAGGCCAAGGAAGCGTACAAAGCCCAGGCCGACCGCCACCGCCAGGTGGGGCCGGAACTTCGCGTCGGTGACCTGGTTTGGCTCTCCACTCGCCATCTCCACCCCTCTCGACCTTCGCGGAAGTTGGACGCCCGCTTCACCGGCCCGTTCCCTATCGTGGACCAAGTCTCTCCTGTGGCATTCCGTCTCCGGTTACCCGCAACCCTGAAGGTTCACTCGGTCTTCCACAGGTCCCTTTTGAGTCCTGTGGCCCCACCCGACGAGTTCCACCCGAGCCGTCCCCAACCGCACCCAGTGTACGAGGTGGAACGCATCCTGGACTCCCGATACCGCAGGGGAAAGCTACAGTATCTCATTGACTGGAAGGGGTACGGACCGGAGGACCGTTCCTGGGAACCAGCGGCCAACGTCCACGCACCTGCCTGCCTCCGAGAGTTCCATGCGACGTACCCCGGCAAGCCGGGTCCGGACCCTCGGTTGAGGGGGGGCCTGGGAGGGGGGATGGTGTGATGGCCTGGGATTCCGATTCGGAGGATGAAACAGAGGAATCCCAGCCTGCACAGGAGTCCCCGCCTCCAGGGCCGGCTGAACTGGGGCAAGGCCTAGAGGCTGAAGAGCCTGCACCTGTGGCAGTGCAGCAGGAGCTGGCCCCAGGTGAAGTCCTCCTGGCCCCAGAGGGGCCTGATGACTCAGTGGCCACAGGTGAGCCTCCTCCAGGGCCCAGTAACCCTTCGGCCTCTCCTGATCTGCAGAGGCTTAGGGCAGAGAGGCGAAGGGAACTGGTTGCCCCCAGGAGGAGTGCTCGCCTTAAGGCCAGAGTAGGCGGGGCTCCTGGGGGTCGGGACCGCCCCTGACCTTAGAAGAGGATAAAAGCCCACTCATCCCGGCCCCAGGTTGCGGGAGCAACGTCGTTGTTGGCTTCGGACCTTCCTGTGATCCTGATCCTTGCTCGGCCTCCTGTTCCTGACTAACCGGTACTCCTGTTCCCTGCTCGGCTTCCTGTTCCTGACTATCCAGTACTCCTGTTCCCTGCTCGGCCTCCTGTTCCCGACCATCCGGTGTTCCTGTTACCTGCTCAGCCTTCTGTTCCAGCGTTCCTGTTCCCCGCCCGTCTCTCTGCATCGGACCTCGCCCCGCTTCGTGTGGACTCTGCTACACTCACGGTACCTTTGTTACCATAAAGCACCAATGCTGCAGCAAGCAAAGGCTCCAGCAGCTCAGTCAGCTGCTTGTGGCTGGAAAGCCAGACAGGATGTTTGTGACTGTTGCCATGGAAACAAAGGGGCAGTCCAATCCGTACTGAGCACCGGATGTTAGCTCAGTGTGTGTGTCATATGACCTGTACTGGAAGTACATGGGTGGAGTTTCTTCTTGCTGTTGTCGAGTGCAGACATGTTTCTCTGTACTGCTATGAGAGACAGAAATAAAAGATGTAAATAGTTTTCTGTCTGCTTCTTTCCCCTCCTGGGGGACACCAAAGGGGAGAGAGGGTGAACGGTGTGTTCCTCTCACACATCTGAGATGAATCGCCGGGACCTCGCCTGCTTATCAGCAGAGTGGAGACGCGGGGAGGTCGACAGGAATATCTGCCGGTGCCTACGCTGTGGCACATTCCTCTGACCCAAGCAGAATTCCAACAAAATGGCAGCCTTCGGATGGTTGCTGTTTTCTTCGTTCCATCGGACATCTGCATGAGAGGCTGGTGAATTGTCCTCCTCTGCTCAATGGAAGCCTATTGGGAGAGGCTGATTCTCTGCAGCCAGAAGCTGACCAGAAGAAGCTGACAGCCAAGCCGATGCTCAAGGTATGAGACTTTTAAGGGCTTAAAAGTGTGAATGCAGAATGATTCATTCTCTGCTTCACGGAGAGCGAGTGTGGGAAAACAGCTCCAACTTAGAAGAGGCCTGCATACCAGGCATTTTTGTGGTTTCCTGTCCAAGGAAAGGAATGCGCTGTTGCTAAGCAACGTCCTTCAGAAGGCTGTGCCTCAGAGAGGAGAAATGGAAAGCCACTCGAGAGGGCTGGACAGTCAGACTATGCCTCAGAGAGGCGTAAACAAAGTTTTGTTATGACTAGGTCCTCACGAACTGCTGGAAGGGACTTTCCAACGCAGCCAGTGTCAGAGTTGCCAGGTGTCAAGACAGTAAACAAGCCAGCTATTGGATTTTAGAGGCTTGTGTTTTAGAGTCAATGCAAGGACTCAAAATGGATGCCAAGAAGGGGGGAGGCTTGCCTTCTCCACCCCTCCTGACCAACGACAATTATTCATCTTGGTCTGTAAAGATGAAGGCCCTGCTGCAGAATCAGAGACTGTTTGGGGTGATTGAGAATCCCATCCCAGCAGCACCAACACGTGCTTGGGAGTCACAGAATGTGAAGGCTAGGACTGCTATAATTCTGTGTGTCTCAGACTCGCAGCTTGTGCATATACAGCATTTGGAATTTGCGCAAGAGGTTTGGAACGCGCTGCGTACAACGCATCAGAGAGATGCTGGTTCTTCAGCGTTGCTGTATTTTGAGAAGTTGACCAATCTGAGATTAGCGCCTGATGGAGATGTTCAAGCGCACCTGACAGAGATGAAGTTTCTGCGTCAACAGATGGTGGAACGCAATTTCCGTCTACAGGAGGAAGTGTTTTGCTTCATGATGATAAACAGCCTTAGTCGCACCTATAAGGTTGTTGCCAGTCAGCTTGGTTCCCTACCGGCGGCTCAGCTAACCGCGGAAAGAGTGTGTGCTGTGGTCCTGAACGAACACGACAGACTTGCTGCACTGGAAGTGAAAGACAGAGGGAGGCAAGAACAGAGTTCAAATCTTCCCACTGCTGAATCTACTGGAGAGCATGCCGTAGCATTGAGTGCCGTCCGATGCTATAATTGTGGACAGACTGGGCATCTACAGCGAAACTGTAAGAAGCCACGACAGTCAAAAGGAGCCAAGAACAGCTCTACGAAGCCTGAGGCATCAAGCAAAAGCCGTACCAAGTGCCAGATGAAACCTGCAAAGGCGATGATGGCGAAAGGAACCACGCCAGATGTTGGGAACGCATTCATAATCGATACGGGCGCCACAAAGCATCTCTGCCCACACAGAGGACTGTTTTCGACGTTGAAGAAGCAAAGCTTCACTGTGAAACAAGCCAACGGTCAAGAACTGGAAGCGACCGGAATTGGAACTGTGTATCTTGAGAGTCTGAACTTGACTATAAGCGATGTTTACCTGGTTCCAGAACTGAAATTTAGTCTGCTGAGTGCTTCGCAGATTGCAAAGAAGGGACTAAAACTGTACTATGATGCTAAAAAATGCAAGATCTACAAAGATGGAGAACTGTTTCTTACTGCCAAAGAGAAAGATGGACTGTATTTGTTGACTTTTGATCAAAGTGATTACATGAAATGTAATACTTCTGATTCTAACGAATTTTCTCTTACAGGTCTGACCAGTGTGGACACCAGGAAGGTGGCTAAGAAGGTCCACAGAGCTTTTCAGCGGGTGTATGCTGATGTGATTGGTCCTCTAGAACCATCTAGAGGCGGTGCAAAATATTACCTTGTGTGTGTTGATTGTTACACTAATTATTCTTGGGTTTATATGATGAAGAAACCGCAGGAAACTTTAGAAAAGTTTCAGGAGTTTTGTGACAAGGTTAAAGGTATGCATGATGCTAACATTGATTGTCTTTTCACAGATGACAAGCCAGTTTTTCTTTTACAGGATTTCCAGAGGTTCCTGGATGGAAAAGGGATGAGACACAAACTTGCTAGTTCCGAAGAAGCATGGAAGAAATGTGTCTGTGTTAGGGTGAACAAAGAATTGCAAAAGGGGATGCATGCGCAATTGCTGAGTTCACATTTGCCACATGATTATTGGGCCGAATCTCTAGCGTCCTATCTTCATGTGTGGTTGAGAAAAGTCTCAACAGAGTTGGGTTGTTCTCCTTTTGAGAAGCTGTTTAATAGAAAACCTTCTGTTGCCTATTTCAAGGTTTTCGGGTCTCATGTGAGAACAGAAGCTCCAAGTGGGGTAAAGAATGCCAGAGGCATCTTTGTGGGTTATGAAAAAGGTCTCTACAGAGTAATTTTGTCTGAATCTGGTCAGGTGATTCTCACAAAGTTTCTAGAGAGTGCTCCTGAACAGGAAAGAGTGATTGTTCACACTTTTTCCACAGATGATTCTGATGATGATGATGATGAGTTTGATCTTATTGAGTTCAGTGGTACTGATGATGATGACACTGATAGCTCAGACAGCTCAGTTGTCACAGTCATTGAGAGGAAATCTCAAATAATGACTAGACCCTCAGAAGAGGAGGATAAACCACTGATTAAGCTTAGTACTGGTTCTCCAGAGAGTTCAGAGGCTGAACCAGAAAGCAGAGAAGAGCAGCAGCTCTTACGAAGGTCTGAGAGAGCAACGAAGGGTGTACCACCCAAGAGGTATTCAAAGGAGTTTGCTAACCTTGCATATGTTGCTGTTGTAAACGATCAAGGACAGATTGAAGCTGTGTCTGAGTCAGAGACAAAGGCACAACAGAGAGTTGTTAACCAAGGAAATGTGAAGTCACACAACCAGAGAGGTACATTGGTAAAACCAGTGGCGGGTAGTTCCAAGGGTGGAACTGAAACAACAGGGGAATGTTATAAGTATAACAACTGTTTGTTTTCTTCTCTGGATGACGCTTTGCTCGCAGCACGCATTGATACTTTAGGGGGAGTATGTTACCATAAAGCACCAATGCTGCAGCAAGCAAAGGCTCCAGCAGCTCAGTCAGCTGCTTGTGGCTGGAAAGCCAGACAGGATGTTTGTGACTGTTGCCATGGAAACAAAGGGGCAGTCCAATCCGTACTGAGCACCGGATGTTAGCTCAGTGTGTGTGTCATATGACCTGTACTGGAAGTACATGGGTGGAGTTTCTTCTTGCTGTTGTCGAGTGCAGACATGTTTCTCTGTACTGCTATGAGAGACAGAAATAAAAGATGTAAATAGTTTTCTGTCTGCTTCTTTCCCCTCCTGGGGGACACCAAAGGGGAGAGAGGGTGAACGGTGTGTTCCTCTCACACATCTGAGATGAATCGCCGGGACCTCGCCTGCTTATCAGCAGAGTGGAGACGCGGGGAGGTCGACAGGAATATCTGCCGGTGCCTACGCTGTGGCACATTCCTCTGACCCAAGCAGAATTCCAACAACCTTACCCCCGGGACCAGCACAGTTGGTCCTTTGTGAGCTGGGACCTCGGGCAGCTCTGACAGTATCATTAGAAGATCCACAAAAAAGTGTCCATAAGGTAATAGAATTGTTAGAAGAATTTGGAAAGTTATCGGGTTTTAAGTTAAACAAATCAAAAACTAAAATGATGATGAAGAACATGGAAGAAGTTATGAAAAACCAGCTGGAGGCTAAAATTGGAATTAAAGCGGTAAAAAAAGTAAAATACCTGGGAATTTGGCTAACTATGAAGATCATAAATTTAATGACAGACAATTATGAAACAACCTGGAAAGAAATTAAAAAAGATTTAGATATATGGAACTGAATAAAATTATCACGGTCAGGAAGAATGGCCGCAATTAAGATGAATATACTTCCAAAGTTGTTATTTCTATTTCAAAATATTCCGGTGATAAGAGGAAACAAAGTATTTAAAGATTGGCAGAAAATTTTATCTAAATTCATTTGGCAGGGGAAAAGGCCTAGAATTAAATTTAAATTGCTTACAGATAGAAGAGAAAGAGGAGGTTTTGCGGTACCGAATTTGAAACTGTATTACGAGGCCTCATGCCTCTGTTGGATTAAAGAATGGATTGTAATAAAAAACACTGACCTACTAGATTTAGAAGGCTTTAACACCAGATTCGGCTGGCATGCATATTTGTGGCATAATAAAGCAAAAGTACATAAAGAATTCTCCAGTCACATCATTAGAGGTTTGGGAAAGAAATAAAAATCTTGTTGAAAGGAAAACTCCCTGGTGGTTGTCACCAACAGATATTTTAACAATTAAAAAAACAAACATAGAAGGTAAGAGATGGACATATGAAGATCTATTGGTGAGAACAGAAAAAGGTTGGCAGATCAAAACTAGGAGATAAATTAACGAGTTGGTTACAATTCCATCAAATTAATGCACTGTGGACAGAAGATAAAAAGATCGGGATAAACGGGGGGAAATCAAGATTCCAGATAGAAATACTGGAAGGAAATTCAAAACTCTTATCAAAAATGTATAATCAACTGTTAGAATGGGATACTAAGGATGAGGAAATAAAAGAAGTTATGGTGAAATGGGCGATAGATCTGGGATATAATTTGGAATACGATAGTTGGATTAAGCTCTGGAATAAAGATATGAAGTTCACTGCTTGTGTTGCCTTAAGAGAAAACATGGAAAAAATGATGTACAGATGGTACATCACCCCTGTAAAATTAGGAAAAATCTATAAGAATGGAGATAAAATGTGCTGGAGGTGTAAAAACAAGGAAGGTAGTTTTTACCACATGTGGTGGACTTGTGAAGAAATCAAGAACTTCTGGGAGCTCATTTATAATGAACTAAAAAAAATGTTTAAATATACTTTTGTTTAAAAGCCTGAACATATTCTTCTGGGAATGATTGGCAATGAAATTAAGAAAGAGGACCAGACCTTATTCCAGTACGCAACAACAGCTGCTAGAATTTTAATCGCCCAAAATTGGAAATCAATCAATATCCCAACAGTAAGAGATTGGCAAAGTAAATTATTTGAATATTCAGAATTGGCAAAATTAACACAAAAAATCAGAGACCAGAAAGAAACAAAGTTTATTAAAGAATGGAATAAATTCATAACCTATATTGAAGTAGATTTAAAAAATCCAAAGATCACAGTGGGCTTAATATAACCCTTCGACATACAAAAGTTTTAAAGATAAACTGTGGGGGGGAAATGTATTACATAACCCAAAACTGAGGTGGAGGGAAGTCAATAGCTTACATGTTTGTCTTTGTTTTTGTTTTTTTCCTTATAATTAAGTTATGTTGTTCTTATTATTTTTTTCATGAAGAATTTATTTTCTGTACATATGCGTGTATATGTGTGTATGAAAATTAAAAAAGAGAAATAATAAAAAAGGGAAGTCTTCTGAGGCCTGGAGGTCTGCACTTGGTTCTTGAACCTAAGGTTGCCCACCTCTGATCTAGCAGATACATTAAGAACCACTTTCCACTGCTCATTTCCTCTTGTCCAGTCTGATCAGCATCTACAGACCTCCCCAAAGTCCCCCACTTGGCTGAAGTTCAGCAGATGGCTGCAAGAACTGCGGCCTTTCTAGTTGTCTGTTGAACCAAAGGCAAGCTATTTCCGGAAGGTCTGCGGATGCCATTTTGGTAGTCAAGATAAACCTCAAAGCTAATAGGTAGCTGTTGCAAGGATAAGCTCACCTAGGGTCATGCACTTGCTTTCATATCTTTGCATTTTTAAATAAATTAACGGATCATGGCAAACAGGGCAGGTTCCATTTTGTTGGGAGCTGAGTCAGGCCAGATGGAGTTGGCTGTTGCTACGGCAACAGGGGAATTAGGGAGAAGAGATTTGTCTGAAGAGAATTGATCTCAGGTAGATTAGCCGCTTGCTCTTTGAACAATAGAAGTGTGTGCAGACTTGGGGAGGGAGAAAACGCCCGATTTCAATTACTTTGAAAAATATTAGGTCCTAACAAGACAACTTTACAATAATGAATGTTTCTTCTAAAAACAAACAAGCCCCGGTTTACAACAGTTTATGCTTCATTCTACTCCCCATAATCTGCAAGTCAGAATTGCCAGAACATCATTATACACTTATTCTGGCATTTAGTATAAATTATTGTGAGAAACAAAATGGCTGAGTAAGGCATCCTGCAGGAAACCTTTGTTCCTTCAGATGTTGTTGGACTACAGTTCCCATCACCCCCCAGCAAGTGACTATGCTCACAAGGGCTTATGGGAGTTGGGAGTCCAACACTGTCATGTTCCCCATCCCTGTCCTAAAGATTCTCATCCTATGAAAGTTAGACTCCTTACAGCAAACAATTTATTTATTTATTTAAGCAATTCAATTTTCAGAAATATCCAGAGTGGCTTACAATAAACTATAAAGACCTAATAATAAGATCAGCAAATTGAAAACAAGAACAGAAAATTGGGGCTCATTTTCCAGAATAAAAAGTGGGAGGTGATCTTTAAGGTAACAGGAGAACCAGCAGCCCTACAGAGGTGGCCAATGATCAGAGCAGTGGTAGACTGGGTGGTGATAGGTCAGAGCCACTGAGACAACCTCCCACCTTACCTGGATGGGACTGAGAACAGGAAATGCATGGGTTTGCAGGTGTACCACTGCAGCCAAGAGGTGGTCCTTCTAACCATCACACACAACCCTGACATCACTGGTGCCCTGCTCCAGCCCTCTCCAGGGCTGGATCAAAACACATCAAAGAAGCAATTCCACCCAACGTTTGGCAAAAAATGGGACTCCAAAGAGCCATCTGGTGTCATAGTGTTATAATGCATATTAGTTCAGGAACTAATACCAGTGTACTGAAAGAAGCAAAGATCACCAGTGTTGAAGCAATGATTCTTCAACATCAGCTTCATTGGACTGGTCATGTTGTGTGGATGCCTGATTCTTGTCTTCCAAAGCAAACTATTCCGAACTTCAAAATGGAAAGCGTAATGCTGATGGTCAACAAAAGAGGTTTAAAGACTGTCTCAAGGCAAATCTTTAAAAATGTAGCATAAACACTGACAACTGGGAAACACTGGCCTGCAAGCGCTCCAATTGGAGAACAGCCTTTACCTAAGGTGTCATGGGCTTTGAAGACACTCAAACTCAGGACGCAAGGGAGAAACGTGCTAAGAGGAAGGCACACTTAGCAAATCCACACTGTAGTCAACTCCTGCCCGGAAACCAATGTCCCCACTGTGGAAGGACATGTGGATCCAGAATTGGCCTCCACAGTCACCTACGGACTCATTGTTAAAACCGTGTTTATGGAAGATAATCTTACTCGGCTATGAGTGATCGCCAAAGAAGGAAGAAGAGGAAGAAGAAGTTATAACACATATAAAGTGCTTTATCTTTACAAATGTAGCTGAGTCCCAGGTAAACTGCAACCATGCCACTATCAGGAGGCCCGCTCCACCCAACCCCACAGGCCACTACTGGATCAGGAGCAATGGGGATTGCAGCTCAGCAACATCTGGAGAGACCCAACTTCCCCATCTTCGGTGTTGTTGTTGTTGTTGTTTAGTCGTTTAGTCGTGTCCGACTCTTCGTGACCCCATGGACCAGAGCACGCCAGGCACTTCTGTCCTCCACTGCCTCCCGCAGTTTGATCAAACTCATGCTGGTAGCTTCAAGAACACCATCCAACCATCTCATTCTCTGTCGTCCCCTTCTCCTTGTGCCCTCCATCTTTCCCAACATCAGGGTCTTTTCCAGGGAGTCTTCTCTTCTCATGAGGTGGCCAAAGTATTGGAGCCTCAGCTTCACGATCTGTCCTTCCAGTGAGCACTCAGGGCTGATTTCCTTCAGAATGGAGAGGTTTGATCTTCTTGCAGTCCATGGGACTCTCAAGAGTCTCCTCCAGCACCATAATTCAAAAGCATCAATTCTTCGACGATCAGCCTTCTTTATGGTCCAGCTCTCACTTCCATACATCACTACTGGGAAAACCATGGCTTTTACTATACGGACCTTTGTTGGCAAGGTGATGTCTCTGCTTTTTAAGATGTTGTCTAGGTTTGCCATCGCCTTTCTCCCAAGGAGCAGGCGTCTTTTAATTTCATGACTGCTGTCATCATCTGCACTGATCATGGAACCCAAGAAGGTAAAATCTCTCACTGCCTCCATTTCTTCCCCTTCTATTTGCCAGGAGGTGATGGGCCCAGTGGCCATGATCTTCGTTTTTTTGATGTTGAGCTTCAGACCATATTTTGCGCTCTCCTCTTTCACCCTCATTAAAAGGTTCTTTAATTCCTCTTCACTTTCTGCCATCAAGGTTGTGTCATCTGCATATCTGAGGTTGTTGATATTTCTTCCGGCAATCTTAATTCCGGCTTGGGATTCATCCAGCCCAGCCTTTCGCATGATGAATTCTGCATATAAGTTAAATAAGCAGGGAGACAATATACAGCCTTGCCGTACTCCTTTCCCAATTTGGAACCAATCAGTTGTTCCATATCCAGTTCTAACTGTAGCTTCTTGTCCCACATAGAGATTTCTCAGGAGACAGATGAGGTGATCAGGCACTCCCATTTCTTTAAGAACTTGCCATAGTTTGCTGTGGTCAACACAGTCAAAGGCTTTTGCATAGTCAATGAAGCAGAAGTAGATGTCTTTCTGGAACTCTCTAGCTTTCTCCATAATCCAGCGCATGTTTGCAATTTGGTCTCTGGTTCCTCTGCCTCTTCTAAATCCAGCTTGCACTTCTGGGAGTTCTCGGTCCACATACTGCTTGAGCCTTCCTTGTAGAATTTTAAGCATAACCTTGCTAGCGTGTGAAATGAGTGCAATTGTGCGGTAGTTGGAGCATTCTTTAGCACTGCCTTTCTTTGCGATTGGGATGTAGACTGATCTTCTCCAATCCTCTGGCCACTGCTGAGTTTTCCAAACTTGCTGGCATATTGAGTGTAGCACCTTAACAGCATCATCTTTTAAAATTTTAAACAGTTCAGCTGGAATACCATCACTTCCACTGGCCTTGTTATTTGCAGTGCTTTCTAAGGCCCATTTGACTTCACTCTCCAGGATGTCTGGCTCAAGGTCAGCAACCACACTACCTGGGGTGTACGAGACATCCATATCTTTCTGGTATAATTCCTCTGTGTATTCTTGCCACCTCTTCTTGATGTCTTCTGCTTCAGTTAGGTCTTTACCACTTTTGTCCTTTATTATGGTAATCTTTGTACGAAATGTTCCTTTCATATTTCCGATTTTCTTGAACAGATCTCTGGTTCTTCCCATTCTGTTGCTTTCCTCTATTTCTTTGCATTGCTCGTTTAAGAAGGCCTTCTTGTCTCTCCTTGCTATTCTTTGGAAATCTGCATTCAATTTCTTGTATCTTTCATTATCTCCCTCGCATTTTGCTTGCCTTCTCTCCCCCGCTATTTGTAAGGCCTCGTTGGACAGCCATCTTCGGTATAAGACTTTAAATGTGAGCAAAGGAAGCTGTATTACACTGAGGCAGGCTACTGATCTCTCTTGCTCCATGTTTCCTATATTGACTAGCATTGGTTCTCTGGATTTTCAGACCATGAGTCCCACCCAGACCTCCCTGTTAGAGTTGCTAGAGATTGAACCCATGACCTTATACATGCAAGGAAGAAGCTCTACCACTGAGCTACTGCCCTTCGCCTAAATATGAATAAAAGTGTTTGCATTGTGCTGGGAAGCAAATTGTGAGTCAGTGCAGAAGGTCCAGTCAGTCGTCTAGCTACTAGAAAAAGTATTAGGAAGTTCTCACAGGAAGCCTCATTTAGTGCTTGAATTTGGGGAGGAAAGGTAAAGGGGCTGTGAAGGAAGGAAGCTGTGGCTGCTCAGGCTTGGCTTCTCCATGGAGTGATGCAGTACCTACCGTATTTTTCGCTCCATAGGGCACACCTAGTTTTTAGAGGGGGAAATCAACAAAAAAAAATCTTATTTCCCCCCCCCAGCCCCAAAGAGCAGCGTACAGGCTGTGCACAACCTCTCCCTACCGGAGGGGTTGCGCGCGGCTATGGCACAAGCCAAGACAGCGAGCGGAATGGATCCCACTCACTGTTTTGGCTTCCTCTTTAGCCGCACACAACCTCTCCCTGCTGGAGGGGTTGCGCGCGGCTATGGCACAAGCCAAGACAGTGATGTTCCACCCTCCTCGCTGTCTTGGCTTGTGCTAGAGCCGCGCGCAACCCCTCTAGCAGGGAGAGGCTGTGCGGGGCTAAAGAAGCCATAGCCGTATGCAGCCTCTCCCTGCCGGAGGGCCTGCGCGCGGCTATCCCTGAAGCCTTCCGAGTGCAGCGCAAGTTCCCGCTGCGTTCCTCAGGCTTTGGGTTCCTTTTGCTGAAGCCAGGAGAGCGAAAGGAACCTGAAGCCTCCAGAATGCAGTGGGAACTCGCGCTGCACTCTGAAGGCTTCAGGGGGCTACCCCTGAAGCCTGGAGAGCGAGAGGGGTTGGTGCGCACCGACGCCTCTCGCTCTCCAGGCTTCAGCGAAAGCAACGCGAAGCCTCTGGAGAGAAGAAGGAGCACTCCCTCTGCGCTTCGGAGGCTTCGCATTGCTATTGCTGAAGCCAAGGAGCCTGCATTTGCTCCAAAGGACACACACACATTTCCCCTTAATTTTTGGAGGGGGAAAAGTGCATCCTATAGAGCGAAAAATACGGTAATATGCACTTTCTGAAATGCAGCCAAATGGCTCCAAATTTTGCTGTGCAGCTCTCCCACCAAATAACGCCTAGCAAAGGCATAAACTAGTGAGACCCACGCACAAAAATGTGCTGCAATCGTTAAAACAGCAAAACAAAAATTTGCATTACGTTAGGGGAAATTGCTTGCCATGTGCATTATATCAAGAGAAAGACGCATGAAAATGCATACCGCTCAACCCTCCTGATTTATGTGGGACATCCTGGAATTACAGAAGTCTTCCCAGCTTCTCATTGGATCCCAGAACGCCCCGTGGTTTTTTGTGTTGATGTTGTCTTTTGGTCTCAAGCTCTGACGTAAATCAGCTGGCTCGCACCAGAGCACTGGACCAAAAGATGCTCATTTTTTGGGTCTCGCAAGTCAGGCGGCTCCCGCAAGAGCTTGGGAACAACAAAAATGAGCATCCCAATTCAGATCACCAAGATGAAGGTTATGATAATTGTTATTGTTATTGTTATTATTTATACCCCGCCCATCTGGCTGGGTTTCCCCAGCCACTCTGGGCGGCTTCCAACAAAGTATTAAAATACAGTGTTCTTCTCTTTGACATCTGATGGGAGGGCGTTCCACAGGGCGGGCGCCACTACCGAGAAGGCCCTCTGCCTGGTTCCCTGTAGCTTCACTTCTTGCAATGAGGGAACCAGCAGAAGGCCCTCGGTGCTGGACCTCAGTGTCCGGGCAGAACGATGGGGGTGGAGACGCTCCTTTAGGTATGCTGGACTGAGTATATATGAAGAAGAAGAAGAAGAGTTTGGATTTGATATCCCGCCTTTCACTCCCCTTAAGGAGTCTCAAAGCGGCTAACATTCTCCTTTCCCTTCCTCCCCCACAACAAACACTCTGTGAGGTGAGTGGGGCTGAGAGACTTCAGAGAAGTGTGACTGGCCCAAGGTCACCCAGCAGCTGCATGTGGAGGAGCGGAGATGTGAACCCGGTTCCCCAGATTACGAGACTACTGCTCTTAACCACTACACCACACTGGCTCTCTGACAATGTGTATGGAATTTTGTGCCATTTTTATTTTTATTTTAAGGGGGTGGAAACTGCAAACTGACTGAGCAAGCTGAACTCAATATTGGAAAAATGTGAAAGTGATTGAAATTGGAATGAATAGATTGGGCCATCCCTGTTCCCAGCCTTTGTACTTGACTTCCTCTCGACCAGAACTTCCAGGGACTGAGGTGTTCAGACCTGCATGTAAGGCACCTACTCTGCCACTAATCTAGGGCCCTCCCCTCCTAGATCTTCTGCATTTAGGATTAGGTTGCTGATGGGAATGGATTCCCTGACATCTCTCCGACAGGATAATGTAGTGTGTGGCACGGCCTCCTTGCCGAGGAACTAATTGAATGTCTTTCCAGCTCCTCAGCTTTCCATGGCCAAATTATGGCTCACCTTATCACTTACAAAATGATTAACAAACTAAAGATTTATTACTGTACTCACGCCGCTTTACAACTTGGAATGAATGTTTGTGCCATGTTCCGGAAACCTTATTATCTTATTTATTGCTGGTACCTCATAAATACTACCCATTAATCTTCTTCTGAACTGTCAGGTGACAGTTAGCTCTTTTCTCACATGCCCCATCCCCATCTCAGTTTGTGTCGCTGTAATTAGGTACCAGGAACAGCTGATAATGGAAACAGAAATGCCATTAATTGTAGGATTATTTTCTTCCTGCCAGACATCCGGTCATGGCAGGTTAGGTAACTTTATCACCTTTCAGCTCCAGTTAAAATCAATAAAATAGCTGTAGCCGTCAGACTGCAAGCATTGCATATTGATATGTCACAAGCTTCTTATTAATGCATACATGTGCAAATGCATTACTGCTTCCGATCACGAATGAGGGGGAAAATAATTTTTTCTTACTGATAGCAGGTTATTTGACTTTCTACGTGTATCACATCATGGCGTGGGGATCTATAATAACCTTCCATTCCTTGTAACCTGTAATCAGGAGTGGGCATTGGTAATACCTTGGATCCTGAACGCCTTGTGACTTGAACATTTTGGCTCCTGAACGCCCCAAACCCAGAAGTGAGTGTTCCAGTCTGCAAACGTTCTTTGGAAGCTGAACATCCAACACAGCTTCTGCAGCTTTTGACCTAGTGCAGGAAGCTCCTGCAGCCAATCATAAGCCGTGCCTTGGTTGTCAAATGTTTTTGGAAGTCGAACAGACTGTTGGGATCTCTGCTCGGCCAAGCTGATAAAGCTCATTTTCCTCCGGCCGAGTCCTTCAGAATCGCCTCCTGACGTGATTAACAACCTGAGCCTTTGATGAGGCCTCAGGCACATTCCCATCCAGCAGAGAATCAAAGCAGCACACGGAAGTGATGAGATTTGTGGCTACATGGCTAAAGAGTTTTATTTCTCGCTACGCAGACAGCAAAGAAAAATACGTCCTCTCTCTATGAAAGAAGAGAGCAACTGAACAACAAAGGAACAAAGGAACAGGAAACCAGTACAGTGGTGCCTCGCAAGACGAAATTAATCCGTTCCGCGAGTCTCTTCCTCTAGCGGTTTTTTCGTCTTGCGAAGCAACCCTATTGGCGGCTTAGCGGATTAGCGCTATTAGCGGTTTAGCGGCTATTAAAGGCTTAGCGGCTATTAAAGGCTGAGTGGATTAGCGGCTAAAAGGCTATTAGCGGATTAGCGGCTTAGAAAAAAGGGGGGAGCGAAAAAAATCGGAACACTTGCAAGACGTTTTCGTCTTGCAAAGCAAGCCCATAGGGAAAATCGTCTTGCGAAGCAGCTCAAAAACGGAAAACCCTTTCGTCTAGCGGGTTTTCCGTCTTGCGAGGCATTCGTCTTGCGGGGCACCACTGTACGTCACATCCGTCTCTGTGAGACTTCCAACAGTATGGAATGTGTGGAATGTAAACAGAGTCTTGTGACTCCAAAGCACTGCTCAGCGGCAAACAGAAACTAACACGGACTTCCGGAATGGATTCTGTTTGACAATCAAGGTACGACTGTGTGGTGCCCTGTGAGAGGCCAAAATTTGACACAATCCCCACCACCATCACCCAACGCTTACTCTGCCTTCCCAAAACCAGGTAAGCGAGGCACTGGGGGTTGGGAAGGAGGTAGGAGGGATCCGTCAGGGTCCCCAAAGCTGGGGAAATGCAAAACAAGTGATTGCTCGTTTTTGAGAAGGAGGTGGGAAGGCATGCTCTCAGCTCAGGGAAACTGGTCACACTGCCCCACTCCCCCTTTGCTGTGTGGTGGTGCTAGAAAAATATATCATGCAGGACACAGAATGAGGAAAGCATAGTTTGGGGAGGTGGAGCAAGCACCGAACTATCCTTAGCCTCACTCTTTAAGCATGCCTGCATGGGAATGGCAGAGAGTTTACTCAGTGTGTGACACTACAAAGCCCATGGTGCAAAATTAAATTCCCTGGATATGATAGACACACACTCTTCTTCTCAGATGCTTCCCCTTCCACGACCCACCCCCTTGCATATTGTTCACCCAAGCAGCAAAAAACAACAGTGAGGAATATAGGACTGGGGTGAAGTGATGGGCAGGACTTGGAGGACGGACTCAGGGATTGGGGAGATTAACCCCTAATAAAACATAGAGCTGTGCAAAGCCCCCACTTTGGTTTGGACCCCAAGTCAGATCAGGTCTGGCTCATCCTGAGTCAGATAAGGCCAGATCCAAGGTACCAAATTGGGCCCTGAACCAGATCTAGGTGTGGATGTGCACAGACTCACTTTATGACCTCCAAGTCCCCTTCCTATGCTATGATTTTATGAAAACAGAATCACTCATCCTAAGGATTTTCACCCCCAGGTTTCTGTTATTTTCCCCATGTAGGTCCTAAAACCTTGAAAACTCAGGTCAGATGAGGTGAACTGGCAAGTCCTGTCCCAGATTAGCTACCTCACAACTAAACTAGGCTAAGAAAGAAAAAAATCCGCAAGTTTCCTTGCTGTGAATTGAGAGCTACTGAAGAACTCCAAACAAGATCATTTGTGTGTGGAACAAAGGCTGCATTTAGTACCAAGGTACAGTAGCACAAAAGAGTTAATGCCAGAACTTCAGAAAGCCTATTATGAATCTGTGAAATGTCACAACTCCTTTGCAGTCTGCGAAACACTTTATTTCCTTTTCCTTCTAAAACATCATTATGCTTCAGTAGGCATCGCAGAGTTGAAAGTAATGGAATGAGATCAACATCGCTGTTCTTTTCAGCTAGCGCCGCTTTTTCCCTCTGAGAAATTAATCAGGGTGTGTGTGTGTGTTTTAATACAGGATTTCTTTAAATACAGCACATTTTATATTTGGCGTTATGTCCTCATTGCAGATGGACTGGCAATATTGTGCCTGGGTCTTAAATAATGGAATGGGAGCAGAACTAGTGTTACTTCGAGAATGTAATGCCTCTGAACCTTCTCTTTGACCATGGGCCAGAGATTCTTTAGTTATGATTCCTCCATTGCAGGATGTTGGGCCGGATGATTCTTGAGATCCCTTCCAATTCTACAGTTCTGTAATTCTTTGCCAGTACACCATTACCAAGGCCCTGCTGATGATAGCACAAACACCATGGCATTGATAGCTAAATAACACTTGTAGTGGGATAAAAACCCATAATCCCAGTTCAAACCACAGGTGATAGAATTGAATTTCCTGATAAATGGCCGTTCAGTTGACAACGAAGCTTATCCCCATTTGCAAGGTATTACTTGTATTTTCATAAACACAATTGCCACACAAGCATAAATACTATTCTTCATCTCTCTTGTTTATGAAGCTACGTCATGCAGCATGTGACCACAAAGGGCAATAAAAAATGAGAGAGCCATGCAATGGGTGGTGCTTGACTTTTACCAATAATGCACACTTGTATGCACAGCTCTGCACTTATGCAGAGAGCTCCTGCAGGTTAATGGAAATAAGGCAGAAGAGCAATGCCAGTGAATCATTTTGGAAGATGAGTGGGTGAACCATCTCTCAGTGTTGTGACCAACAGGATTAGGTCCTGCAATAATGTTGCCTGCGTAGATTTACGGGGCTAGAGCAGGGATCCGGGTTTGCTGGAGGTTCTGGTCCCTGTGTTTGTGGATCTGTTTTGTGAGCTGCTGCTGGTTTCTGATTGGGAGGCTGTCTGTAAGCAATGGCAGACCTGTCACCAGCGTGGTGGGGCTTTGCCACTCACCTGACCTCCATATAGCTGAGTCACAACAGGACAGGGAAGAAGAGGGATGCAATGGTGAGGCCGGTGCGGTGCAAACAAACCAGCGGCGTCAATCTGGAGCTCCTGCTGTTGTGTTTGCACCTTACTCGTTTATTTAATTTTTCAATCAAATGTGTATACTAGTCTTCAATAAGAGATCCCAGGGCAGCTCACAGAATAAAATACAAGATAAAAAAACCAGCAAATAATTAAACCAAAACAACAAAACAATATCCTCTCCCTTTCCCACAGATACATTTAAAAGGCTATTGGATATTAATCAGACAAAGGCCAGGTTGAAGAGGAACGTTTTTGCCTGGCACCTAAAAATATATAATGAATATAGAATAATATATGATGAAGGCACCAGGCAAACCTCCCTGGGGAGTCCGTTCCACTGTCAGACATCTCTTACTGCCAGAAAGTTCTTCCTGATGTTGAGTCGGAATCTCTTTTCTTGTAAATTGAAGCCATTGGATAAGGTCCTACACTCTGGAGCAAGAGAAAACGAGCTTGCTCCATCTTCCATAAGACAGCCCTTGAGATATTTGAAGGTGGCTATCATATCTCCTCTGAGTCTCCTCTTTTCCAGGCTAAACATACCCATCTCTGTCAACCATTCCTCCTAAAGCTTGGTTTTCAGACCCTTGATCATCTTGGTTGCCCTCCTCTGCACTCGCTCCAGATTGTCAATGACTAGCAGGTGGTTAGGGTTTGCAGGAATGGACCCGGAAGGTTGGGTTGAGGGATGTGGTGGGTCAGATTATGCTCACAGCCCGAAGGTTTCCGCCCCTGCTGGAGATCATTGGTGCTGTATTTGTCAACCACCTAGGTAAATAAAAAGTTTGGAAGCAACTTGGAAGCAACAGCCTTTAGTTTCAAAACGACAGTCCTCAGTGGTGATGTTCTCCTCTGAGATGCTTGCCCCAAACAGGCATGAGGGCAAGAGTTCAGCAACACTTGCAAACTTTGAGTAGCCAATATGGGATTATTTCTTTGAAGCTGGACTCTGCCAGGTCTGATGTTAATTACCAAAGGCAGAGGAGGTCAGCAAAGGCATTGACACCTATCTGGAGGTGATGATGCTTAATCATCACCACTTACTGAACACTTGAATTGGGCTGCCGGTTGAAGGCGGTTTCTTGGAGACAATAGGTATGTCAGACCTCCTTGGGACACTTTTTGCTGTTTCCTAGAATGTGATTACATTCGCCTCGCTTTGGGAGAATCTTGAGGTCAGTTTTAATTTAGAGATAACTACTGGATCAAAAACCATAGCCAAAAAAGCTGTTCTATTTCACTTAGCCTCACAGAATGAAAATGTCTAGAGTTACCCTGAGGGGTATTACGCCATCTTAAACTCTGGGCTCCAGATGTTTTCTGGACCCCAATATTGACAATATCAGAAGTTCCAAAATGTGTTGACCCTTTGCCTAGGAAGGGATTTGTGTGATGTAGCTAGCAGCCACTAATGGTTGGGTTCTATGCAACATCCAGAAGCAATGAGAATTGGAAAAATAAGATGTTCCCAGGATCTATTTCCCACTTTATCAACACCATTTCCAACCAAGCAAGCTTGCTTCTCAGTGATCACAAAGACCTTTGCGTGGACAGGCGGAGTCCCCCAAACCCTGGGTGGAATAACGACTCAAGACAACGTGCTATGGGATTAAAATTGGCCACAACTTTATTATGTTTCAGATGTGAGTAGACCTTGGCTCAAGCAATGGGCGTTTATCCCTCCCAGTCCCCCGCCGGGGATCTGGGGAACATCAGGGTTATCCAGTGTGTTGGGGGAATGAGCTGGCTCTGGAGAACATATGTTCAAGCAGAGAGAGACCACCCCCGTTACGCTGCCGTCACAGGGGAGAGCAATGACGAACTCTAGGTGTACGGCCAATGCCTCCCCTCAAACAACCCCTTTAATGGGGAACCCTGGTTTCGCCACAGGAAAGAGGGGGGCGTGGGTCACTGCTGCACGCCCCCCCCCATTCAGGGAAGATAGACTAAAGGATTCCGTCCAAGGCCTGATACCGCCAAAGTTGTGACGTTTTGCTATGGGAAAAGCAAACCTGCCAATGCAGGGGAATTCCTTTCCGGCCCTTCAACAGTGACCCTGACATAGCAGCGCCCGCATACCGGTGAAGAAAAGGTTAACCTGCAAAAGAAGTCTTAACTGAGGGTGGGTAGGGTGGGAGAAGCTCTGGAGCCAACTGACGTTTCCCAGGTAAGATCCTCCCCCTATTGTGTGGGCAGGTAGTCCCTCCCCCTACCTGGCCTGATCACCTTGGCAATGCCTCCCCAGGCGGGATTGGGCAACTGACTGAGGTAGGTAGAGACCTCCAGGTATCCCACCTGGGGAGAGGCGAAGCCAAGCCTGTGCTAATGGAGCCGCATAGGGTCCAGGGGCTGCGCGCGACCACGCAAAGGGTGCCCTCATTTAATGTGGGGAGCGGTCATTATTGCTTTCATTCTCTGCTTTCATCGGTATATTTAAAAGAAAGTGCTGAACCTGCTGTCTCTACACTCGTTTTTTTCATTGCCAAAAAGCTAGCCTGTCATGAATCTGATAGAGGCCCTTCTGCTATGCAGAATAGATCAATCATGGCTTCATCAGGGAAAGCGTTTATTTTTGGAACAAAGGAAGGATAACAAATTGAATCAGAAACTCATCATACTGGAGCCATTGACACTTGTTGTCAGCATGTAACTTTTACTAAACATGGGAGAGGCTGGGGACAGTTTCATCTGCTCTAAAATCCAGACTGGAACCATGGTGGTAGTGTTTCCAGAGTGAATCCAGAACCTGCTGCTTTTTAGCAAGTTCTAGTCCAGGTCCAGAAATAAAGGAATGCCTTCTGTGAAGGGAGGGCGCTTGAGAAGGAAAGCAAGGTTGGGGAAGGGCCTACCCAAACCTATATCTTCCTTGGAGGCCCTGTTCTATGTACCACCACCAAGAGAAGAGAAGTGAGTGGCTACCAAGATGGGCAGTGGCACCCCAGTTATGAAACAGCCTCCCCAAAGAGACTCACCCAGTGCCTTGTTTGTGGTCATATTGGCATCATATTATTGTTCACCCATTTTTTTTCTTTTAAATCTAGCCTGTTTTATGCAATTTCACTTTTAATTTGTATACCACCTTCCTATATTACTACACACAAGGCAGTTTACAAGCGGAAAAACCAATGAAATGTTCTCCTTTTATTTTTTGGTGATCTTAATTGTTATGTATTATATTCTCATGTTGTTTTGCTTGTAAATGTTCTTATGAATATTTTGCATTATTCTAAACTGTTTGTGTGTGTGTGTGTGTGTGTGTGTGTGTGTGTGTGTATACACAGCTTGTTAAATAAATAAATAAGGAAGGAAGGAAGGAAGCCACCCTGGGAATATTCACTGAAGGCCAGCTATGTATTATATGTTCATTTAAAAAGAAGAAGAGTGGAGCCTATCAATAACGTCCCCCAATAATGTCTCCACCCCCCTCACTGAATCAGAGGACTCAGGGTTGGTCGCTGGTAATATCCTAAACATTCATTTTATTACTGAGCTACAAAGATCATGATCTCGACTTGATATCTTTTGAAACTCCTTCCTTCCCCATCTTTGGGCTGCAAAGAAAAATAGACATGTAAAAAATTAAAGGGGAAGGAGAGAAGAGAGAGCCAATGTAGTATAGTGGACTGTTGTAACGAGAAACCGAGGTTGGGGGGAGAGCCACCACCTCAACGTGGACCACCTTAAGCTTGCTGGAGGAAAGGTGACGGGCTAAATAAATAAATATTTAATTTTTTTAATAAATTTTTTATTAAAGTTTCCATAATTTTTATAACAGCAAAAACAAAACAAGACAATACAATAAACACAACAAACAAAAAAACAGGTACAATTTCAAAATCTTATTTTCTTATAATTTACTTCCCCGACTTCCTCATACTTCCCCTTTCTGTATTCCAATTTCTAATCAATTATTCAGCAAATCCTTCCCTTATTTTAACTTGAATTTAGTCTTACTTATTCTCCTAAGCTTATCCGTTACTGCTAGTTACTGCTTATTTTCTGATCCAGCATCATTTTAACATTCATTAATTTTGCAATACTTCTTTAAATAGTCCTTAAATTTTTTCCAATCTTCTTCCGCTGTTTCTCTTCCCTGGTTTCGGATTCTGCTCGTCATTTCTGCCAAACCCATGTAGTCAATCACCTTCATCTGCCATTCTTCCAAGGTGGGTAGATCTTGTGTCTTCCAGTACTTTGCGATGAGTATTCTTGCTGCTGTTGTAGCATACATAAAAAAAGTTTTATCCTTATTTAACACCCCCTGGTCGACAATACCCAAGAGAAAGGCCTCTGGTTTCTTCGGGAAGGTATATTTAAATACCTTTTTCAGTTCATTATATATCATTTCCCCAAAAGCCTTAATCTTTGGGCATGTCCACCAAAGGTGAAAAAAAGTGCCTTCATTTTCTTTACATTTCCAACACTTATTGTCCGGCAAATGATAATTTTTTGCAAGCTTGACTGGGGTCATGTACCACCTGTAAATCATTTTCATAATATTTTCTCTTAAGGCATTACATGCCGTAAATTTCATCCCGGTGGTCCACAACTTTTCCCAGTCAGCAAACATGATATTATGACCAATGTCCTGAGCCCACTTAATCATTGCTGATTTAACCGTTTCATCCTGTGTATTCCATTTCAGCAGCAAGTTATACATTTTTGACAAATTTTTAGTACTGGATTCTAACAACTCACTCTCCAATTTTGATTTTTCCACCTGGAAGCCAATTTTCCTGTCCATCTTAAAAAGCTCCATTATTTGATAATAGTGAAACCAGTCTCTCACTCTCCCTTTTAATTTCGGGCTAAATAAATAAATAATCCAGAATAGCGATCAAAACGCTTCTTGAAAAAGTGGACCCAGGCAGAGGCGTAGCAAGGTCAGGTGGTAGCCGGTGCAGAATTTTTTTGGCACACACACCCAACACACATTGACAGCTTGGGGTAGGCGTGGGAGTCACAGGCAGGTGGTGCGCCAAATGTCACCCCCCTCAGCGATGACACCCGGGGCAGTCCACAACCTCCGCAACCCCCTTCCTATGGCTCTGGGCGCAGGAGTGCCCATCGCCCACCCTTGACACACACTCACTCTCTCTCTGTCTCTCTCTCTCATTTCCTGCTTAAAAGAGAACAGTAAGTTCCTAAAGGGACGCAGGTGGCACTGTGGGTTAAACCACAGAGCCTAGGACTTGCCGATCAGAAGGTCGGCAGTTCGAATCCCTGCGACGGGGTGAGCTCCCGTTGCTCGGTCCCTGCTCCAGCCCACCTAGCAGTTCAAAAGCACGTCAAAGTGCAAGTAGATAAATAGGTGTCGCTCTAGTGGGAAGGTAAACGGCATTTCCGTGCGCTGCTCTGATTTGCCAGAAGCAGCTTAGTCATGCTGGCCACATGACCTGGAAGCTGTACGCCGGCTCCCTTGGCCAATAAAGCGAGATGAGCGCCGCAACCCCAGAGTCGGCCATGACTGGACCTAACGGTCTGAGGTCCCTTTACCTTTACCTTTAAGTCCCTAAAATGGCAGCTGTGGGGTTGACAGCCCAAGGATCATTTGGAACAGCAATGGCGCCCAAGCGCTGTCTGTGACAATTCGCTTCAAAATCAAGGCTTTTGTGTTCCTCCAGTGAATAAACAGTGTACCATGTTATTTGGCTATGCCTGAAAGGCTAGTAAGCGCTACAAATCCTTGCAAAGCAATAGTTTTTTCTTCATGCTTGGAGTTCCCACAAGAACTTCAGCCACACTCTATCGAGAAATTGAGTGGTGACACTTTTCAGAAAAGTCCAGTCAAAGCATAGAACCACTAATTATGTATTGTGCCTAATTTGTGCCTTGCAGAAGGTATTATTTTGCTTAACTGAGCAAATGCCTATTCCATTATAACAATTATGGATGTTACATGCCATGTTACATGCTGCTAGCTGTCAAATGCTTGAAAAGCACCAAGAGAGGTTCATTGGTCATCATGCGCTCATCTGCAGCTTGGCCTAGCGCAAGGGTGACCTGCAGGACTGGTGGATTCCAACTCCCATCAACCCCAACCATCATGGCCATCGGTCAGAGATTATAGGAGTTGGAGTCTGCAATCTCTAGAGGGACTACTGTTAAGTTGTGGGTGAACATATCAGATGACACAGTGATTCTTCAAACAGCTCTTGTTTATTCACAGGCCAGAACAGAACCGAACTGACGGGTTCAGCCAGCCTGCTTATATAGAGCTCCACTAGAACGCAACAGTAACCATTTTCTGTAACTATCCAATCACTGAACGTCACTTTCAATCCCTTATTTGCATATGTGGACCTGAGTGAAAACTATCCACAGTATCCCTCCCTGCTGGCCCAGGGTGAGAACTTCAGTACATAACAACCACAATGGCTGCCTCCAGCCTAGTGGGACATTAGTGTCACCAGGCAGCTTACCTGGTCTTGGCATTTGTTGCAACATCCATGATTACACGTGAGGAAATATCTTATGAAAGAGATCTTGCAATAATAATAATAATAATAATAATAATAATAATAATAATAATAATAATAATATATTACTTATATCCTGCCCATCTGGCCAGGCCTCCCCAGCCACTCTGGGAGGCACCCAACAGAATATTAAAAACACAATAAAACATTAAAAACTTCCCTAAACAGGGCTGCCTTCAGATGTCTTCTAAATGTCAGGTACTTGTTTATTTCCTTGACATCTGAAGGGAGGGCGTTCCATAGGGCGGGCGCCACCACTGAGAAGGCCCTCTGCCTGCTTCCCTGTAACCTCACTTCACTTCTCGCAGTGAGGGAACCACCAGAAGGCCCTTGGCGCTTGACCTCAGGGCTGAACAATGGGGATGGAGATGCTCCTTCAGGTACACTGGGTCAAGGCCAGTATGTCACTGCAACCCAGACATTAAAACTCAAAGTGGTCATATAAGTAAAAAATATTCATCAACATTCTGAGAGTGAGGTATATCTCAAATGGTTATTGAGAGAGAGACAAGAGAGATAAGTCCTTTGTAGCGTTAATGAGCATGATTTAAATATCCTGAATAGCTCCAGAAGGGCTGCATTTGAACTTTGAAAGTAACAGTACTGGACAGCATGGTGAGATGGCAATACACACCTGACCTCCCAACAGCTGAGTTGCTATTGGGTAGGGGCATGGCAACAGGGAGGCCCATGCAGTGCTAACACACCAGTACAGCCATTGCAGGGTGCTCCTGGTGGTCTGTTTACACCACACCAACCTCCCTGCCACATTGCCCCTCCCAGTGAATGAGAGAGATGAAAGAGTTACAACTTAATTTGCTAGCATCCATATAGTCCTTGGGATTATATTGGAGCCCCGCCAGCTCCCATCTTAGCCTGTCCATGTATTGTTGTTGTCTACTAATCGTCTTCTTAGTTTGCCTGCTACCATCAGAAGAAAACTCACAGCATCCCTCCAGGAAATTCTATATTGCAGGTCACATGTTACGTTCGTTAACATGATTGCGAACACAATAGAAGCCTTCCCTCTAAACTAGGGCTGCCATACACCTGGAGTTCCTTGGACATTACCAGGATTTCAAAGGTGTAATTGACGTCTGGGGAAAAATTCAGAAATGTGGTGCTTTGTCCTGGATTTTAGGCAAGTCAATCGAAAAATCACGCTTTTCCTGGCGTTTTTGCAACCCTACTCTAAGCCTCAGGAAAAATGCAATGAATATCAAATTTAGCTTCTATTTGACTTCAATAGGTGATGCTATAATAATTTTCTGATAAAATTCACCCTCCTTCTTTAGCAGCACCCCAAGGCCCATTATAATCAGTGGGGGTCCTTTTTCACTCCTGAGTTGAAGCTGCTTTGGTCTTAATGTTATTGTTTTCGTCTTTCTGTGAGCATTTAATTGTACAAGATGTATTTCTGCATTAGCCAAGGTAATTCACATTGCTTTCCTTTCTTTTCTTTTTAAATGGCTTTCACACAGAGGCAAACTTGGGATGGGAGGGCAAGAGAACAATATAATAAACAAGCAAAATTTTATGCCTGTAGCCTTTTCCTGAAGCCCTCTCATGTCTGCTAATTATGAAAACCAGTCTCTCTCACACTTTTGCACCTAATTCTGCCTGGTTACTTGGACTCGGTCAGATTAGAATGTTGGGTTTGGGACATCACCTTCAGCTGCCATGGCAACGCTTGGGTTGCCACCTGAGGATTCCACAGCTTCATGAAGGAGGAGACTAAAAGGAAGGAACCCCTTCAGAACAGGTTGTTGCTGTTTTTTTAAAAAAAGTGATTATTACTCAATTATTAAAATTGATGGTCATTTTCTTTCACCATTTCATGTGTTGCTTACATCCTGCTCTTCCTTCCTGGGCAGCCAGCAACATAAACAGAAATTCAATTAATACAAAATATCAGACTAAAAATCAATGCAACAAAAACTCATATCAAAATATGGTATTCAAAAGCCAAATGCAGATTGAAACAGTGTCAGCAATACAGCGCACCTGGTTAAATCTGTAAGAATTAATTCAGAAACATGGCACTTTGAGAATTTGAAGAAATCGGAGACATTGTATGTAGCAAGCAACAAATAAATGTAACATTTTAAAGGGGGGAGGGGTCTCCTTCTAACTTTGATGCTTCTACCCCATATCCCCATTTTTCCAAACATATAGGAAAGACCAGTCACATGTGCCTTTCTCTCCCAATCAGAACCCTGCTGAAAGAGTAGATGCTAATCAGGTGGGAGATTCAGGAAATCTGCCCCACTCATGTGGTTGGAATATTTACAGTCACTTACCAGGAGTATGGGATTCCACCACAAGGATGTATGGATCCCCTACTGCAGGCGACATAAGAAAAGGGGAGTTCTTAAGTTTCACAGTCAGCTCCAATGTATCCCACTATGATCTACCCTAGGGATGGAGAATCTGTGTGAACCTCCAGATTGCTAGACTCCAACTCCCATTGGCCCCAGCCAGCATGGCCAATGATTAGGGATGGATAGTAGTTATTAAGGCAGCAACATCTGGAGGACCAGAGATGGTCCCCATCCATGGTCTATACTGACTGGCAGAAACTCTCCAAATTTTCAGATAGCAGTCGTTTCCAGCACCACTTGGAGATGCCCAGAATTGAATCAGAACTTTTTGCATGGGAAGAATATGCTCCAATAATGCACAAATATTCCCTGTGCAATTCTAAAAATGCTATAGAATCATAGAATTGGAAGGGACCCTGAGGATCATCTAGTCCAACCCTGTGCACTGCAGGAATATGCAGCTGTCCCATACAGGGATTGAACTTGCAACCTTAGCATTATCAGCACCATGCTCTAACCAACTGAGCTAGCCAGGCTGACTAATCAAAAGTGATTCTTATTGAGGCCAATGGGACTTACTCCCAGGTCAGTGAGTGCTTAGGATCATACTTTACAGCCTATCCTATCCTATGTATGCCAACTTGGAAGAATCATAGAATCATAGAATCACAGAGTTGGAAGAGACCACAAGGGCCATCGAGTCCAACCCCCTGCCAAGCAGGAAACACCATCAGAGCACTCCTGACATATGGTTGTCAAGCCTCTGCTTAAAGACCTCCAAAGTAGGAGACTCCACCACACTCCTTGGCAGCAAATTCCACTGTCAAACAGCTCTTACTGTCAGGAAGTTCCTCCTAATGTTTAGGTGGAATCTTCTTTCTTGTAGTTTGGATCCATTGCTCCGTGTCCGCTTCTCTGGAGCAGCAGAAAACAACCTTTCTCCCTCCTCTTTGTGACATCCTTTTAGATATTTGAACATGGCTATCATATCACCCCTTAACCTCCTCTTCTCCAGGCTAAACATGCCCAGCTCCCTTAGCCGTTCCTCATAAGGCATCGTTTCCAGGCCTTTGACCATTTTGGCTGCCCTCCTCTGGACACGTTCCAGTTTGTCAGTGTCCTTCTTGAACTGTGGTGCCCAGAACTGGACACAGTACTCCAGGTGAGGTCTGACCAGAGCAGAATACAGTGGCACTATTACTTCCCTTGATCTAGATGCTATACTCCTATTGATGCAGCCCAGAATTGCATTGGCTTTTTTAGCTGCCGCGTCACACTGTTGGCTCATGTCAAGTTTGTGGTCAACCAAGACTCCTAGATCCTTTTCACATGTACTGCTCTCAAACCAGGTGTCCCCCATCTTGTATTTGTGCCTCTCATTTTTTTTGCCCAAGTGCAATACTTTACATTTCTCCCTGTTAAAATTCATCTTGTTTGTTTTTGCCCAGTTCTCTAATCTGTCAAGGTCGTTTTGAAGTGTGATCCTGTCCTCTGGGGTGTTAGCCACCCCTCCCAGTTTGGTGTCATCTGCAAATTTGATCAGGATGCCCTTGAGTCCATCATCCAAGTCGTTGATAAAGATGTTGAATAAGACCGGGCCCAAGACAGAACCCTGTGGCACCCCACTAGTCACTCTTCTCCAGGATGAAGAGGAACCATTGATGAGCACCCTTTGGGTTCGGTCAGTCAGCCAGTTACAAATCCACTGAGTGGTAGCATAGTCAAGACCGCATTTTACCAGCTTCTTTACAAGAATATCATGGGGCACCTTGTCAAATGCCTTGCTGAAATCAAGGTAGGCTACATCCACTGCGTTCCCTTCATCTACCAGGCTTGTAATTCTGTCAAAAAACGAGATCAGGTTAGTCTGACATGACTTATTTTTCAGAAATCCATGCTGACTATTGGTGATCACAGCATTCCTTTCTAGGTGCTCACAGACTGTTAGCTTAATGATCTGCTCCAGAATCTTCCCTGGTATTGATGTCAGACTGACTGGGCGGTAATTATTTGGGTCCTCTCTTTCCCCCTTTTTGAAAATAGGGACAACATTGGCCCTCCTCCAGTCTGCCGGGACTTCTCCTGTTCTCCAGGAATTCTCAAAGATGACTGCCAGTGGTTCTGAGATCACATCTGCCAGTTCTTTTAATACTCTTGGATGCAGTTCTTGGATGAAATTGCATCCAGTGGGGCTAGCAAGTAGATAAGAAGAAGGGACTCTGTCTAATATTGTGTTAGCCCATTGGTCCATCTAGCTCAATATTGTGCATAAAGTGTGGCAGCAGCTCTCCAGGGTTTGGGGCAGGGAATATTCCCAACCCTACCTGAAGATTGAATGAGGGACCTTCTATATGTTAGCAGATGCATTACTGCTGAGCTGCAGCCCTTCCCAACATAAGTGTGTTTTCTGTATGCATTTCCTTGGGATTAGGCCTGGGGTTCGCTTCAGAATAGACATTGATTGCCTTCAATGCCAAATCTGACACTTTTACCCTCTTTCCTTTCCAACACCCTTCAGTCGAATAGCATCCATCACTGGAGATAACAGGGGATGAGAAATTAAGAGACCATAAATCATTTTGTTATAAATACCAGTCTGCAAAAAATGGCACTTTTCGCAAGGAAGCAGACCTAAGAACATTAAGAAGAGTCTGCTAAAGTAGACCAGTGGTCCATTTAATACAGCGTCCTCCTCTCATGTGGCTAGCCAGATGCCTGTGGAAAGCCTTCAAGCAGGACATGCAGAGTGCAGCAGCACTCTCCCTTCCTGTGCCTTCCTGTAGCAACTGGTATTCAGAGGCATTGTGTCTCTCACAGCGGAGGTAGAACATAGCCATTGTGACCAGTAGCTGTTGGCTAAAGGTAAAGGGACCCCTGACCCTTAGGTCCAGTCGCAGACGACTCTGGAGTTGCGGTGCTCATCTCGCTTTATTGGCCGAGGGAGCCAGTGTACAGCTTCCCGGTCATGTGGCCAGCATGACTAAGCCGCTTCTGGCGAACCAGAGCAGCACACGGAAACGCCGTTTACCTTCCCACCGGAGTGGTACCTATTTATCTACTTTCACTTTGACGTGCTTTTGAACTGCTAGGTTGGCAGGAGCAGAGACCGAGGAATGGGAGCTCACCCCGTCGGAGGGATTCGAACCGCCGACCTTCTGATCGGCAAGCCTTAGGCTCTGTGGTTCAGACCACAGCGCCACCTGTGTCCCTAGCCCTTATTTCCACTTGCCCATCCCCGCCTTTCTTTTCAGCTCTACCACATGCCAGTGGCATTATTTGGAAAACCTGAAGCAAAATGAAGCTGGCCTGAAGGCAGAGGCAAAGTTAGGAGGGCATATTTCAGAAGGCCATCCTTGAAACCAATTTTACGAACCAGCTCCCTCAGAGCAGAGCACAGCTGGGATGCTGCACCATTTTGCATACAAAGGAGCCTCTCGTTCTCTGCGTGAACTATCGCACATCTCTTAATAAAAAGGGGAAAGAAAATTGCTCTTCGCTGGCCATGATGAGCCCTTGGATGCATAACAACTCCTTTAGCAACTACGATATTGCTAGACACAAATCCTGCCATATTATTAAGCAGTTCTAAGCACCCGAACAATGTAATGGTTCCTTCGAGACATATTATATAACACAAGGTAAAACATTATGGAAAATTGTCTTTAATTTATTCATAGTTTGGGGAATCAGAAGGGAGCACTGAGGAAGTGGAGGGAACCGATACAGATTATGCGGAAGAGCTGCACACTATGTCAAAGGACGCCTTATTTGCTCACCGTGATGCCTGCTCCATATGTCAAGACATTAGTGGGAAATAGGTAGCAGGAAGGAGCCGTAGCTCATTGGAGGAGAACTTGCTTTGCATGCATAAGAGCATAAGGAGAGCCCTGCTGGACCAGACCAAAGAACCCTTAAATCCAGCATCCTGAGACCAGCCAATCAGATGGCTTCAGAAAGCCCACAAGCAGGCCATACAGGTGTTAGCCCTTTCCCACTGGTGCTCCCTAGCAAGTGGTATTCCTAGGCATGCCGCCCGTGAACCTGGAGATGGGGTGTCTCAGGTTCAGTCCTCACATCCATCACAAGTCAACAACAAAAGCTAATGCTATACAAGGCTGCATCAACAGAAGTACAGTGTCCAGATCAAGGGAAGTAATAGTACCACTCTATTCTGCCTTGGTCAGACCACACCTGGAGGACTGTGTCCAATTCTGGATGCCACAGTTTAAGAAGGTTGTTGACAAGCTGGAGCATGGGCAACAAAAATGATCAAGGGTTTGAGGTGGAAGCCTTATGAGGAACGGTTGAAGGAGTTGGGTATGTTTAGCCTGGAAAAGAGGAGACTCAGAGGAGATATGATAGCCAACTTCAAATATCTCAAGGGCTGTCTTATGGAAGATGGAACAAACTTGTTTTCTCCTGCTCTGGATGGAAGGACCTGAACCAATGGATTCAAGTTACAAGAAAGGGGGTTCCAGCTAAACATCAATTAAACTTTCTAAGGGTAAAAGCCGTACAACAGCGGAACAGTCTGCCTCATGAGGTTGTGGATTCTCCTTTCTTGGAGGTTATTAGCAGAGGTTGAGTGGCCATCTGTCATGGATGTTTTAGCTGAGATTCTTGCACTGCAAGCAGTTGGGCTAGATGACCCTTGCGGTCCATCCCAACTCTACAATTCCATGATTCTGTTATTCTTAGTGGTCCTGCCAAACCTCTCTCCAAACTGCTTGCTTATAACTTCCCAGCCATCTTCAAAACGTCTGTTCAACTGGGTCAAGGTTTACTGACACGTGCATGTAGAACATGCAATCTGTGCCCAATCCTTGCAGCCGTAAGGTATTTTATTATTCAAATTGGAACAGTGATGGCTACGAGATATTCTCACAAATGTACTGCTCACAGGATGACAGATTTCAAAAAATGCAAAAGAACGATATTTCCTATCTTTTCCCTTCCTGACATGTTAATTGACATGCCAGATAATGAAGTCATCAGATTATAATAATTTGGGGGGAAATCTATTATTGACTCATCGTGCTGCATACTTTATATGATTTGCCTATGCTAATTACTTGTACAGATCCTGAAGCTAAAATAATAATAATAATGATTCAGTTTTGTTTTATTTTTAACAAGGGACTGTCCCTGTTTGCTCTGCTTACCAACCACCCTGCTATTTTCCCACATTAACCTCCTAGAACTTCACCTTTCCACCCCATGCAACTACTGATCTTGCTTTTCACCTTCTCAACCCCATTTCTGAAGCCACTTCTCTCTTCTATTCTGCAGTCTTGCTTTACATCCTTGTTTTCACCTTCACCCCATGTCCATCCCTTCTCCCCCTTCTTTTGTGCAAACCCCCCATGCACACAAACCAGCCCCAAAGTAACCTCCTGCATCTTCCTCTTCCCTCCACCACAGCAACTACAAAGCATGTTCATAGAATCATAGAATCATAGAGTTGGAAGAGACCACAAGGGCCATCGAGTCCAACCCCCTGCCAAGCAGGAAACACCATCAGAGCACTCCTGACATATGGTTGTCAAGCCTCTGCTTAAAGACCTCCAAAGTAGGAGACTCCACCACACTCCTTGGCAGCAAATTCCACTGTCAAACAGCTCTTACTGTCAGGAAGTTCTTCCTAATGTTTAGGTGGAATCTTCTTTCTTGTAGTTTGGATCCATTGCTCCGTGTCCGCTTCTCTGGAGCAGCAGAAAACAACCTTTCTCCCTCCTCTATGTGACATCCTTTTATATATTTGAACATGGCTATCATATCACCCCTTAACCTCCTCTTCTCCAGGCTAAACATGCCCAGCTCCCTTAGCCGTTCCTCGTAAGGCATCGTTTCCAGGCCTTTGACCATTTTGGTTGCCCTCCTCTGGACACGTTCCAGTTTGTCAGTGTCCTTCTTGAATTGTGGTGCCCAGAACTGGACACAGTACTCCAGGTGAGGTCTGACCAGAGCAGAATACAGTGGCACTATTACTTCCCTTGATCTAGATGCTATACTCCTATTGATGCAGCCCAGGATTGCATTGGCTTTTTTAGCTGCCGCGTCACACTGTTGGCTCATGTCAAGTTTGTGGTCAACCAAGACTCCTAGATCCTTTTCACATGTACTGCTCTCAAGCCAGGTGTCACCCATCTTGTATTTGTGCCTCTCATTTTTTTTGCCCAAGTGCAATACTTTACATTTCTCCCTGTTAAAATTCATTTTGTTTGTTTTTGCCCAGTTCTCTAATCTGTCAAGGTCGTTTTGAAGTGTGATCCTGTCCTCTGGGGTGTTAGCCACCCCTCCCAGTTTGGTGTCATCTGCAAATTTGATCAGGATGCCCTTGAGTCCATCATCCAAGTCGTTGATAAAGATGTTCTCCTTCATGGAGAGCACGTGTTGCGGTGGGGTCTGCTGAGCCACCCCTCTGTTACCAGGCAGGGTCTCTAAAGATGGCCTGGGGCAGTGATTGGTTCACTGGGTTGCTGGGGTAAAAGTTATGTTGCAATTTTGGTGGGAGCGGTAAAATGTTTAAATACTCTGCACGCAGCCTGGAGCTTTCTCTTTGCTGCGTGCAACGGATCACCCGCCCACTCGCCCTTGAGTAAGGGGTTGTTGCATTGACCTTGCTATGCCTGTCATGGGGTCGTCTGCCGTTGGGGCAGGGGCCTGGTAGGAATTTTGTCCATCTGGCTGATTGGCTGGGCCATTTGGTTTTTGCCTACTGCGTAGCAAATCGTCACAACTTGTAAGGTTGTGGTTAGGCATTGGTTATAAATTGGTGGAGGAGGGGTTAGGATAGGCTGGGCCTGCCCCTCCATGGTTGCTGCGGAAAGGGAATTCCGTTAAAGGAATCCTGGGGCTTGCCATCTTTTCGTCCAATCCCTGGAATGGGACTAGGGCCGGCAAGCCTTCGGGGAGCATGCGGATGAGAGGTGAGGGTCTGTGACTCAGCTCCATTTCTCCCCGACTTGCTTTCCCCCGCACTGTCTTTCAGTGGTGCCCGGAAGTCAGTTCTGTCCCCAGGCGGGGGGACAGATAAGTCTTAACCAATGCCTAAACAACCACTCACGGTTTTGTATTTAAATAAAGTTGTGGCCAAAATTATGCCAAAAACCTTAAACAAAAATTAAGTGTGCGTTGTGAGTTATTTGGGGGGTGGCTTGGGGACCTCGACACGCAAAGCACCCTTTTCACCTTCTGACCAATTCTGAGGTCACCATCCCCTCCTATTCTGCAGACCCTCTCATGAACCTGTGTTCATCTTCAGCCCCATCCCTATGCTTCCTGCTCCCTCGCTTAGGCAACCACCTTTGCACACACACACACACCCCAATTTTCACCATCGTTGCCATTTTTCTTCCTCTCTCCTTGCTTTTTCAGCTTTCACGGGCACACAGATCACCTCCATTTCCATGCCTTACGATACGATACGATAATACAATATTGTCAGAGCTGCTTCAAGATCCTAGCTCACAGAGGATCACGCTAGCCAGCGGTCATTAAGTAAAAGTCTTTATTGAGTTACAGTTTCCATTCTCAAGCTGCTACTTGCAACTCTACTTCTAATGGCTAGATCGGCGAAGCTCCGTCTGAGTCTCCGCCCCTTGTGCACCAACTTAATATCCTAGCCCTGCTCCACCTTTTCCGCCTGACTGTCCTCCTCTGGGTCCCTCTACCCCCCGGGGTTTCTTCCTTCCTGGATTCTTCTGACGCTGACCCGGACCCTCCTGCCTCCTTGCGCCGGGCTTTAGGACCTGGTTCCCTTTCCGGGCTGCTTACTGCGCCGCCTTCCTCTGCATTTGAACTTGGTGCGCGCGCCCAGCCTTCCACTTTCCTCTTAACCGTTTCTTCGCTCCCCGATGGAGGTGTGGCCACTCCTGACTCATGCCCTCCCTCCTGTGGTGAGCTGCCAGCGCTTGCCCCCTGGCTCCCTCCTTCTTCCCTGCTCCCTGGCGGTGACGCTGGTCCCGATTTCCAACTGCTCTCCCCTGAGTCCCCTCTGGCTCTATCTTCCTGGGGTGCCCCCCTAGACTCCCCCCTTGCCCTGGCCACTGGTGCTCCTTTCTGTGAATCCTCTGATTCACTGGAAAGACTAGGAGATCTCGGGTCGTCGTCATCACTCATCTTTTCTTCTGCCTCCTCCCCTTCGCTCTCTGTTTCCTCCCTTGGCCTTGCCTCTGCTCCTAAACCCCTGACATCCATCCCCCCCTCGAAGCCCCCCATTCCCCCCTCCCCTCCTTCCGGTGCTGGAGCTGGGTGCTGCTGTTGCAAAGGGACGAACGTCGGATATCGTTCGCTTCCCGTGGCGGGCCTCCATCTGAAGTCTCTCGGGTCTTCCTCCCTGCTCTCGTCGACGACGGTCACCTCCGCTTCCATCTCTGTGCCGCCGTGCTCGAAACCAGGGTCGTCCCCGAAAACGTCCATGTCCGTTTCTCCCTCACTTCCTCCTGGCGGCGTTGCTCGTCCTGGGCCTTCCAGCCACCTTCTGCGGAACTGCTCCTCTGGTCTATCGTCCCACCAATACGAGGGTTCTGATGCAGATCCCGAGGGTGACCCCTCCGGGGAACGGACGTCTTGTGTCGGGTCCTCTTCCGAGTCGAACCCCCGGAAAGTGCTGGCCGAAAGCGTGGGCGTGAAAAGCCAGTCGTCGAAAAAGTCTGCTGGCATAGGTCTATGTGGGAAGAGGGCATGAAACTCGTCTTTGAGTAGAGGTTCGTCCAAGGCGTAGCCCGGCACCCAGCTGTTCGCACTGGCCGGGGTGCCCTCCTTGGCGAGAAAGTATTCTACCCCCTCTTCCCCCCATCTGGAGTCCAAAATCTCTGTGACTTCGTTGATGCGCTCCTTCTGTGCCACTCCCGCGTGCCCTGTTCTGTCTCTGACCGGACTCGGCGCCGTTCCTGGTTCCTGGAACCTGTGCGGTGCCTTGTAGGGAGTGAGCACCGATCTGTGGAACACCGGATGCATTCTGGAACCCTCCGGAAGTGCCAGTCTGAAAGCTACCGGGTTGACCTGCTCTTCGACTTGGTAGGGCCCCAGTTGTTTATGCCCTAGTTTCTTCTTGGCCAACGACCTGGCCGGCACTGCGTGGGCTGCTAACCAGACCCAGTCTCCCACGTGGAGCTCTTCGCCAACCCTTCTGTGTCTGTCCGCTTGTACCTTGTATGCGTGTTTGGCCAGCTCCAGGTGGCGCCTCAGCTGATCGTGGACTTCCTGCAGCTCCGACGCGAACGCATCTGCCGTCTGCGGCTCCCCCTCCCCCATTCTTTCCAGTCCCGGGAAGGTTCTGGGGTGCCTCCCGTTGTTGGCGAAGAACGGCGTGACCCCCGTGGACACGTGCTTCGTGTTGTTGTAGGCGAACTCGGCAAGCGGCAGGTAATCCACCCACGTCGCAGGCTGTTGATTCGCATAGCATCTCAGGTACTGCTGCATGATGGCATTGACCCGCTCCGCTTGCCCGTTGGTCTGCGGGTGCCTCGCCGACGCCAGGTTGATCTTGACGTTTAGGAAGCCCATCAGCTTCTGCCAGAAATTCGAGATGAACTGCCGCCCGCGGTCGGACAGAATAGACCGTGGCAGACCGTGAACCTTGAACACGTGGTCTATGAACAGTTTGGCGGTTTGCTCCGCCGTGGCCACCTTAGCACACGGAATGAAATGGGCCATCTTGGAAAACAGGTCCACCACCACCAGCACTGCCGTCTTGCCCCTCGAGCTGGGCAGATCCGTGACAAAGTCCAGAGCCACCCTTTCCCAAGGTTCGACCGGAGTTTGCAGCGGTTCCAACAGTCCAGCCGGCGGTCTGTGCACTGGTTTGGCCCTCTGGCAGGTGTCACACCTCGCCACGTAGTCTGCGACCTCCCCTCTCATTCCAGGCCACCAGAAATCCCTGGCTACTAATTCCACCGTCTTCTCCTTGCCAAAGTGCCCGGCCGTGGGCGCGTCGTGCAGCTGCTGCAGCACCTTGGCGCGAAGGTCGTCTCCCGGCACGTAGATGGCCCCTTTACGGATGAGCAATCCATCTCGTAGCTGGAAACCGTCGGCCACAGCCTTGCCCCTTTGCACCTCTGCCATCTTTGCTTGCGCGAAGGAGTCATCCTGCAACGCTCGTCGCACCGCCTCCAGGTGCACGGTGGCCGCGGCGCACGCCCATACTGTTGGTGCGAAGATGTGCATGGCTGCCGCTGGCGTTGCGTCCTCCAGATACTGTGGCTTACGGGAGAGGGCGTCCGCCATGATGTTAGTGTCCCCCGGGACATACTCTATGCGGAAGTCGAAGTTCGCAAAAAACTCAGCCCAGCGTATCTGCCTCTGGTTTAGGAATTGTGCCATGCGCCAGTGCTCCAGATTCTTGTGGTCCGTGCAAACCTGCACCATGTGCTTGGCGCCGATCAGGAAGTGCCTCCACGCTTTGAACGCTGCATGAATGGCCAGCAACTCCCTGTCCCAGATGGTGTAGTTCTGCTCGGACTTGCTGAGCTTCCTGGAGTAAAACGCTCCCGGTCGCCACACCCCCTGCTGGTCCTTTTGCAGCAGGACCGCCCCCACGGCTCTGTCCGAGGCGTCTGTCTCCACCCTCATCGGCCTGCTGGGGTTGACGTGAAGCAGCTGCTCTTCCGACGCGAAGAGACGCTTGAGTGCTTGAAAGGACTGCTCCGCCTCCTCTGTCCAAACGAACTTCTTTTTCTTGGAGCTAAGCGTGTCTGTGATGGCCGCTGTCTGCATAGCGAAGCCCTTGATAAACTTGCGATAGAAGTTCGCAAAGCCGACAAACCTTTGGACCTCTTTCCGGTTGCGTGGGCTCTTCCAGTCCAATACCGCTCGAACCTTGGCGCTGTCCATGGCGAGCCCCTTGTCAGACAACTTGTAGCCCAGAAAATCCACCTCCGTCACGTCGAATTGGCACTTCTCCAGCTTGGCGTAGAGCCTATGTTGCTTTAGTCTGGTCAGCACTTCCTTGACGTGCCTGTCATGCTCCTGCTGCGATTCCGAAAAGATCAGGATGTCATCTAAGAAACAGACGCACGTCTTGTAGAGAAGTCCCGCCAACACGTGATGCATGAAAGCTTGAAAAACGTGGGAGCCATTTTGCAGTCCAAAAGGCATAACTCTGTATTCGTAGGTACCCAGTGGCGTGAACATGGCCGTCTTCCACTCATCTCCCTCCCGCATGCGAATGAGGTTGTACGCCCCTCGCAGGTCTAATTTGGTGAACACTTTTCCCTTCCGCACCTTCGCCAGGAGGTCGTCGATTCGGGGCATGGGGAAGTCCGACGGCTTGGTCACACTGTTTAAAATGCGATAGTCCACGACCAGTCTTTTTTGGGGCGTGTCTCGCTTTTTAACAAAGAATACAGGACTGCCCCCCGCTGCCTTGGACTCTCGGATGAAACCGCGCTCCAAATTATGATCGATGAACTCTTTGAGTTCCTGCAGCTCGTCCTCCGACATGGAATACAGTTTCCCTTTAGGCAGCGCCGCCCCCGGCAGCAGGTCAATTTTGCAGTCATATGGTCTGTGAGGGGGTAGCCTGTCCGCCTCCTTCTCGCAGAAAACTTCCAAAAATTCTGCGTACTTGTGGGGAATCGCTTGCAGCGTGCCTAGCAGCAGCTGTGACTCCTCTTCCTCTCCTTCCTGCCGGTGCACGATGCAGTGTTCAGCACAAAAGGAAGAGCCGAAGACCAGCTGCCTCTGGTACCAAGCCAGCGTTGGGCTGTGCTTGTCCAGCCAACTCATTCCCAATACAATGGGCGTATCCGATAGTTGAGTGACATTGAAGCTGATGATTTCTTTGTGATTCCCAAGTCGCATCGCCATTGGCGGCGTCTGCTTCACCACTTGCCCCCCTAGCAACTCCCTGCCATCCACCGTGACAACCTGCAGGGGCAGTGTGGCCGGCAGCAACTGTATAGCGTGCTTGTCGACAAAGTCCTGCCCTATAAAGTCCGCATTGCTGCCCGAGTCCACTGTGATGGGCACGTCCATGGTGATTCCATTGGGCAGCTGGAGAGATGCGGTGAGCCTCACCACTGGTTTGGGCGGGAGGGGGTTCACGGGCTGTAAAATCTCTGGGGACTGCGGCACTAACCCGTCTGGCTGGGCCCCAGGGCCTCTTCCTCCAGCCAGACTGCTTCGTTTCCCTGCTGTGTTCCTCCTTGCTGCGTTGCTGCAGTCACCATTGCCGAGGCTGCAGTGAGCTTGTGGAGCCTCTGGGGACACTCTTTCGCCATATGCCCTGGCTCCCCACAGACGTAACACTTCCTGTTCCCTCTAGGAGGCTTCGCTTTCACTGCTGCCGGTGCTAGGGCTCTGGTTGCTGACTGAGCCCTTGCACCTCCAACCTCCATAGGTTCGGCTCCTCCTCCTGGCGGAGGCGTGGATTGCGCCCGCGCTGCTTCTCTGGGAAGGAAGGAGGGGCCCCTGGCTGGTTCGCGCCCTCCACGCCCTTCGTCCCTGCTCCACGGGCGTTCTTCCAGCCTCACCCCCACTGCCAGTGCCCTCTGCACGACCTCCTGGGTGGTTCGGGGTCTCTCCCCCCTCGCGATCTCATCTTTAATCGAGCTGTGCAACCCCTCCCAAAAGAGGTCTCTTACAGGGGCCGAATCTCTGTCCCACTCCAGGGCACTGACCAAGGCGAAAAAGCGGGCATGGTACTGCCTGACGCTGGCCCTCCCTTGTCTTAGCCCATGCACCTCCTTCCGGGCAAGATCCACGTCAATGCTTGATAAAAAACACCCATCCATCGCTTTAATAAAGGCATCTGCATTCTGGAGCGCCGGATCCTTATCTCTCCATAAATTGCGTAGCCATGCTTTAGCATCCCCATGCAAATGAGACATGATGAATCCCACTCTCTCTTGCTCATCTCTAAAGTCTTTATGCAGCAGTTGCAGTGCGCACAGTACGTCTGCTCTAAAGTTGGGATACTGTTGCAGGTTCCCATCGAAGTGAGAGACCAGCCCGCCTGTTCGTCTCGCCAACCCAATTCCCTCCTGCCGGGGTGTCTGCTTTGTCAGCACGTCTAACCTGACCTGGAGATCCCTGCAGGCGGCAGCTGCCTCCTCCTCTCTCTTCCTGGATGCGAGAGCCTCGGCAGTCAGTTGTGACACTGCTTTTCTGAGTTCCTCTATCTGCTGCTCAGCCGTCATGTTGTCTGCCGTTTGTGAGCTAGCTAGTAGGCACCTGCTTCTCTCCTCTCCTCGAGGCTGTAGATGCCCACAATTTTTGAGAGACGGAGCTTACTGTCAGAGCTGCTTCAAGATCCTAGCTCACAGAGGATCACGCTAGCCAGCGGTCATTAAGTAAAAGTCTTTATTGAGTTACAGTTTCCATTCTCAAGCTGCTACTTGCAACTCTACTTCTAATGGCTAGATCGGCGAAGCTCCGTCTGAGTCTCCGCCCCTTGTGCACCAACTTAATATCCTAGCCCTGCTCCACCTTTTCCGCCTGACTGTCCTCCTCTGGGTCCCTCTACCCCCCGGGGTTTCTTCCTTCCTGGATTCTTCTGACGCTGACCCGGACCCTCCTGCCTCCTTGCGCCGGGCTTTAGGACCTGGTTCCCTTTCCGGGCTGCTTACTGCGCCGCCTTCCTCTGCATTTGAACTTGGCGCGCGCGCCCAGCCTTCCACTTTCCTCTTAACCGTTTCTTCGCTCCCCGATGGAGGTGTGGCCACTCCTGACTCATGCCCTCCCTCCTGTGGTGAGCTGCCAGCGCTTGCCCCCTGGCTCCCTCCTTCTTCCCTGCTCCCTGGCGGTGACGCTGGTCCCGATTTCCAACTGCTCTCCCCTGAGTCCCCTCTGGCTCTATCTTCCTGGGGTGCCCCCCTAGACTCCCCCCTTGCCCTGGCCACTGGTGCTCCTTTCTGTGAATCCTCTGATTCACTGGAAAGACTAGGAGATCTCGGGTCGTCGTCATCACTCATCTTTTCTTCTGCCTCCTCCCCTTCGCTCTCTGTTTCCTCCCTTGGCCTTGCCTCTGCTCCTAAACCCCTGACAAATATGATAATCTTTATTGTCATTGTCCCATAAAGAACAACGAAACTGAAAAATCTACATAAAACATTGAAAAACCAACAAGACTGCTATCCCTGCTATCCCAACCTGGTTAGCCCCCTAAAAACTCTGATACCCCATATTTAAATACAATATACTCCCACAGAGACTCCTTCCCCTGCGTTTAAAACCAAAATCGCATTTGGATAGAAACTGTTTCTCAGGCGGCTAGTCCTAGTCTTTATAACCCTGTACCTTCTTCCAGAAGGCAGAAGCTGAAAGAGGTCATTTTTGGGTTGTACACTATCCTGCGCTATCTCTGCAGCTTTCTTACGACACCTGGAAGCATAGATTTGATCCAAGGTGGGAAGAGTGCACACCCAGTGCTTTTTTCTGGGCGGACGCAGGGGGACGCATACCCCTAAATATTTTGTAAATCTAAGTTTGGCCTCATTGAGGGACAGTATTTCAATATGCGTAGGAAAATGAGAGTACCCCTAAACATTTTTTAAAGAAAAAAAGCACGGCTTACACCTATTGTGCAGCCTCCCTTTTTGCACACTTTGTGCACACACACACACACAATTATCATCTTCACCCTTTTCCCCTGCCTCCTCCTTCCTGGACGGTCCAGGAATCAGCATGTTTTTACATGACTAGAATGTGTCCTTTTATTTAAAATGCATCTCTGGGTTGTTTGTGGGGCATAGGAATTTGTTCATTCCCCCCCAAAAAAAAATATATAGTCCAGCCCCCCCCCCAAGGTCTGAGGGACAGTGGACCGGCCCCCTGCTGAAAAAGTTTGCTGACCACTCTTTTAGAATCTTTAAGACCAATCCTGTCAGTTATCGTTTTCAGTTTGAGAAAGTGATGTTCCTTTGTTGGATGTTGGCATGTATATGAGTGTTTGCTTGTTAATAAAATATCTTTGCTAAACTACTACACTGAATCTGGAACTTCATGTTGTAAACTGCATACAGAGTGAAATGCATTGTGAGAAGGTACAAATAAAATAATAATAATAATTAATAATAATAATAATTGATGCAGAGCCCTCCGATGTTGCATTGTAGTGAGGTATTTTACTGAAACTTCTGCCATTGTTTAAAATTGTCATTTCCCTCTCAGTTTCCTCCATCCCTGCTTTGCTCAAAGTTCAGCTGTTATTTTAAACCGCTACTTGCCCCCTCTCAGTGTTCCATCCTTCTCACTCTTATGCCATGACCACTGTTGTGCAATCTGCCTTCTCTTCTGCTGCCCTACCCAGCCACGACTTCACGAAAATTGAGAGCTGTGATGCAGCACTGCAAATCCTCCTTACATTTTTAAGCAAATAAGAAGAAAAGCTGTCTCCAACCACAGACCCGAGTACATACCCTAATAAATTTAATGAGCTAAAAGAATGTCATTTTAGCCACCAAAGTCCAACTGGAAAATGTTAGAAAAACTGAATTCTTCTTCTTCTTCTTCGCCACTTGGCTGAAGTGACATTTTCAGGAATGTTGTTTGCAAGAATCCTGCGTGTCGTGATTTTATTATAACCAAGAAGGACCAATAATGTAACACAGAAGTGGAGACAGGAAGAGGACAGTGTGATCCCATTTAAATAATGAAATATTTTCTCCTCGTGGTGGACAGACTAAAAGTTCATGTCCTGCTTATAAATGTCAGTATTTCTTCCTGCACTTTAACAGTCTCTCTCTCTCTCTCTCTCTCTCTCTCTCTCTCTCTCTCTCTCCTTCCCTCCCTCCCTCCATCCCCACCCCAATAGCTGGTAGGTTATAAGCAATACATTTTACTATCTGAAAAAAGGTTTGACATGGCTGTCATCCCGTTGAGCTGACCTATGGATGCTATTGATCCATTCACTCATTTCAATTTCTAATCCACCCAATCACAAAATGCCTGGAGCAAGTGGGGAACACTTAAAGCAATGAGCCAATAAATAAACCAGTTGATAAAAAAATACCCCATTACAGTACAAAATACTGTGCACTGACAAAATGCACTATTTGATTATCTCAAGAGTAGCCTATGCGAAGTCCTCTAAGTGATGTAGACTACAACTCCCATCATTCCTGGTCATTGGGCATGCTGGATGGGATGGATGCGAGTTGTCCATCTGTTTGCTATAGGTGTGGCTACCTCTCAATGTACTGTCACCAAACTTGGCATGAAGGTTCCCACAGTCTTCATTGATGTTCAGATGCCAGGCACCATATTGATTCAAGATGATGGACCAAAATATGACATTGGCATGATTTCACCTTTTATTTTTATTTTTATTTTTCCTTTTATTTTTCCTTTTCTTTTCTTTTTTGCATAGGTGACGATGTCTCTTGAAATAATGAAGTGGGAGTGGCAATTTACATCAATGTTTGAGTGCAATTTTGAATCAAGATGGCAGGACAAAATGTGGCTTTGGTGTGAATTTGCCCAATTGTTGGCATGATGGGGCAAATTCGCAAATTGCACTACCCATTTGAAAAACACAATAATTTTTGGTTTCTACAAATTCCCAGGCAGTGCCAGGCAGCCTCCGCTACTTCACCATACTGGGGAATCTAGAAATGGATCTAACGTGTCCTTCTTTTGACCAAAGTGGATGGAATTTACAGGCACAGTAGCCCCTCCAAGTTGGATTAAGCGTGTAAAGTTGCAAACAAATAGGTCCAAGGGCAATTGTGGTGGAAGCAAAAGGAATTCACTTTCCTCCATAGTTCATGAAGGGGGTGGTGGAAGAGAAGTCTGTCTCTTTCTTATGCTTAGGAGATGAGCAAGCAGTGTGTAGTCCTACTTATACATTAAAAAAAACTTTGCGGCTTCACAACAGCCCTTCCTTTCCAGTGCTTCTGTCCTCCAGTAGACATTATTTTTTTTTTTAATAATAATTTTTTATTGCTTTTTTTCCAAGGTCAGAATACATCGTCAACAACACAACAAAAGCGTTTTTACAGAAAGAAAAAAGAAGTTAGATATAAAAAGAAAAACTCATTTTTCCAGATCTTTTGTCAAAATCAACTGGACTTCCCCACGTCTTCCATCCCCTGCTTTCTTTACAATAAACAATGAACAGCAAATTGATACCTTGTTTCATGTGTTTTTGTACTTTCGTCTAATTATAAACTCTAGAAATTTAAACTTTTCGCAATCATAACTTAATTCCCAGCATCATCAAATCTCAATACTGAAGCATGTTTTTCCCAAAACTTAGCAAATTCTCAACATTCATATAACTTATAATGTTTTTGAAGATAGTCCTTAAATTTTTTCCAATCCTCTTCCACTGCCTCTTCTCCCAGGTCTCGGATTCTGCCCGTCATTTCGGCTAATTCCATGTAGTCCATCAGTTGGGTATGCCACTCTTCCAGCGTGGGTAGCTCCTGTGCCTTCCAATATTTAGCTATAAGGATTCTTGCTGCTGTAGTTGCGTATAAAAAGAAAGTTCTATCTTTCTTTGACACTCCCTGGCCCACAATGCCCAGGAGGAAGGCCTCTGGTTTCTTGTGAAAGGTGTACTTAAACACCTTTTTCAACTCATTATAGGCTTGAAAAGGTCTTACACTTCTTCAATGGACTTTATAACATTGGGCTTTCCAAAACACTGTCTGTGGAGTTCTGAAAAGCTCTGAATTGTTGTTTTCCATAAAGCAGAGCATCACCATTTGTTTGTTTGTTTGTTTGTTTGTTTGTTTGTTTGTTTGTAAAAAAGAAAGCTTAAATGAAGCTTTTAACTTTCAGAACTGCAAGCATTCCACATCTGGCAGAACACTGATTGGATTACAGGCCCAGTGCATTATGGGAAACTCCTTGCTAAGCCTGGTTCCCTCTGCTAGGCCTAAGGCACCCCAAAATTGAGGAGAGTCCCTACCACATAGATTGACAAGATAGCAAGACGAGAGAACCCCTTCCTGCTGCAAAAGTTGGGAGTCTGGAGGGACGGGATTATTAAAATGTATTTGAAAGAAAGATTGAGTTTTGTGCTCCCGGCATTTGCTGCAAATACAGTCGCTTCCGATTTGCATCGTGAGGCAGCAGAACTATTTCCTTGTAATTATGTGAACGTCAAAGTGATTGGCAGGGGGAAACGGGCTGAGCTGCTTTGTGACAGCACACCTGCCTGCTTGGTCTGCTGCAGAACGAGGATCTGTCACTGGCGGTGGACACTCACTCTCAATCCTTAGTTCTCCGAGAGGCGGTTGCCATGGATACAACCCAAAGATTGCCTTTGTTCAATATGAGACTTAGTCTTGATGCCTTGGAATCAGAATTAGGATAACATTGCGTTCAGGTGGGGGGAATTGTTATCATGCAATCTGCCAGCCCAAATATCAGGCCCTTGTTTTGTGTTTTGTTATTAAGGACACGTTGATAAAGGGCCTACCTGTGCTCCAGAACCAATGCCTTCATTCTATGCTAGACACATGGAGATGGCTGCTGGTATAAGGACATCTGTAAAAGGTGAGCCAGGAATGCAGGAACCAGAAATTAGGAATCAAAGTTCAGGGGACACACAGGGATACACCAGATAAAGGAAGACCTAGGTGGTCAGACAAGGTCCCAAACAAAAGAGGATCTTCTGTGTATCCCTTCCTATCCAGGAGGACCCAATGTGTGGTGCCAGTCCAGGGTCTATATCGCAATCAAAAGGATGTTTCAAGTTGCAGGACTGGTAGTTCATCACATGGGGCAACTATTGAAATTGCAGCAGCAGGGATCATTCAGTTTGTAACTTGAGGGTTAACATATTGGTAAGTCAACCAGGAGAGGTGTGCACTATTTTAATGTTTATTTATATATCATTTGGATGCCACCTTTCTGAGCACAGCCCCTCCAGAGCAGAAAATAGTACATCTATAAAATCCAATAGCAAAAACAACAGAACTATAGCAAGGGGATTTGCCATCCTTTAAAAACCGAAGCCACTTAAAACAAATATCCATATAAATTACCACCCGGCCAACAGAGTCATTGATGTTAAAATAGCCAATTCTGAAAAAACAACCACTGGGGCTAAGAGGCCCAAAATAGACATGTTTTCAAGGCTTGCTTAAACATGTAGAATATTCTAAGTCAGGTGGAGCCAGACTCAGTGACAGCAGTGGTGGCAGGTGCCCATTGTGACTCATAGGAAGGAAGGCAAAGAGAGCAACAGTAGGTAGGGCCTGAGCCAATGACAGGAAAATCGCCCCTCTGACTGGTTGTGAACAAGAAGGCAGTCGGCTGTGGAGTGGTTAAGGCAGATTGAGGTTGGTGGGACACTGCCCCATTCAACCTAATGGAACAGCCTCCACTGCTTCCAAGGACTACATGCCAGTGGTGTTGCAAAAGTGGGTGGAGCAGCAAATGTAGATTTTACCTTGGTCCAGTAGGTTAATTCAATAGTGGCCACTGAGGCCACACAGGTGGGGCACCATTGCTCTCCCAGCTTCACAAAACACCAGCCTTTAGCCAGATAGAGCAGGAAGGAGTAAGGCATGGTGTCAGGGACTGACTAGATGAGGAGGAGTGGTGGAAGCCACCCGAGTGTCAGGAGCTTGTCCACCACTCGAGTAGGACCCTGGCAGAGACACATGCCCGACTGGCATGTTCTCTCCCTCCTGGTCGATCGTTCGGGAGCTTCAAAAGCTTTCTTCAGCCCGAATATCACAGCAACCGATGCCAACGGACATCGGCACACTTAGGGATCTGCAGAGTCTTCGCAGCTTGCGTAACAGACCTCTCAGCGTAACAGACCTCTCAGCAACTCAGCATTTTGGCTAATCTACTTTATTTACATATAAACACACACGGAGCACTGCAACATGGCTCCCTCTCTCTCTAGCATCAGGCAGCAAAGAGAAAACGAACAAAGGACAATAGTCCCACTTCATGGAACACAGTAACACAAACATCCTGTTTCCGTCACTTCCGACTCTGTGGAGTCAAAACATACACCGTCATGTGATAGACAAAAATCCCATGACTGCAGTCATGGAGCAGGAATTCTAACACTGAGCTTCCCAGGGAAAGCACAGAGGGAGAGGATTTGGACCCTGACTCCTGTTGGTGGGAAACCAGCCACACCCCAGAGGAGGGGATGAGCTGGGAAGTAATGAAGGCAGGGAGCTTGAGAAATAGTGAAGAGGAGGAAACAGGCAAGGAAACAGGGCAGGGACAGGAATCAGACTTGGCAGAACCACTCTGATAGCTTCTCTGCTGACAGCTTGCAGCCCGCCCTTCCAGAAGAAAGCGTTTGTTGCACGTTGCCAGGCAGAGAGCCAAGCAGACACAGAGAGGGTCCCTTGGGGATTGCCGTAGCCAGAGGGAGGGGCCTGAGATAGACGGTTAGGGAGTGAAGAAGGGGAAGCTAAAGGCAACAACTGCTTCACCAAGACAGGAGCAACCTTCAGAAGCCTCTGTGTGTTCTTTGTTCCTTAATAATCATTATAATAGCAATAATTGGTGTAAGCTAGCCAGGTGTTTCACTCTCTTTCTCTGATCTACAAGCAACCTGCTCTCCTTGACGGCTTCCTGACACATGGGAAGATTGAGCCAATGCAGTGCAGGGTTGGGACAACCCAACAGGATGCTGGACTAAGTGGGCCATTGATTCGTCTTATGATCTTAAAAAAAAAAAGGTAAAGGACTCCTGACAGTTTAGTCCAGTCGCAAACGACTCTGGGGTTGCGGCACTCATCTCGCTTTACTGACCAAGAGAACCGACGTTTGTCTGAAGACAGTTTTACAGGTCATGTGGCCAGCATGACTAAGCTGCTTCTGGCGAACCAGAGCAGCACACGGAAATGCAGTTTACCTTCCCGCTGGAGTGGCACCTATTTATCTATTTGCACTTTGACATGCTCTCGAACTGCTAGGTTGGCAGGAGCTGGGACCAAGCAACAGGAGCTCCCCCCGTTGCAGGGATTCGAACTGCTGACCTTCTGATCGGCAAGTCCTAGGCTCTCTGGTTTAACCCACAGTGCCACCCGCAGTTAATCACTAAAGCCATTTGTGTGTTCAGACTCAGAAACCTCCCCCCTAAATAAATTCACACTTGACTCAAATTTTTGGTTTGGTTTTTGGCAGAATTTAGGCCACAACTTTATTGATTACAGAAAGTGACTGGTTGCATAGGATCTGGTTCGACTAGCTCCCTGCCATGCAGGTAGCGCTGCCCCAGGGTTCCAGCATAGGTCAGTCAAGGGTGAACACCTGAATAAGCAGTAAGCCGGAAACAGGCTCTCTCCACCACCCAAATGTCCCCCTGGAGTCAGGCATGGGCACAACCCCCTCCCAGGGGTTGACCAAACCATTGAGTCCCTGGATTCCTTTAACGGAATACCCTTCACATAGGGATGGTGACAGTGTTCTCACATCCTTATCACCTGAACCAGAGCCTATCTGCAACCTTACAAGTTGTGATCATTTGCTACACAGCAGGCGAAACCCAAATGGCAACAGCCAATCCACCCAGTGGGGAAAATTCCTGCCGTGCCCCTGTCCCAACGACAGATGACACACAATGGCATAGCAAGGTCAAGTGCAACAAGCCCTAAAAGTAGGGAGACGTGGGCGGGTGTTCCGAATGCACTCACTGAAAGAGGAAGCTCTGGGTCACGTGCATGGGCATAAATAGGTCCCTCAAACCATTTGGACTGCGTCCCATTGGCCAGATTGCTTTCGAACTGCTAGGTTGGCAGGAGCTGTGACTGAGCAACAGGAGCTCACCCCGTTGTGGGGATTCAAACCACCGACCTTCCATCCCACGACGCTTGGAAAGAGACACGGTGTAAACCTTCGGCCATATCTATATCTACTTACATCAGCATACATATTTTTTAGGGGAAGCGACGAAGCTGCAGTTTGCTGACATTCATCCCTCGGGGGATCCAAACGGTAAAAAAGATAACCGTCTGGAGGAAGTTGATTTTCCTTAGAGCATCCTAAGAAAAGACAGCACCAGATCGCTTCCCGAAAATTGCACATATAAAAAACAGAAGACTCTGGTTGCTGAAAACAAAGCAACAATGTCAGATTCTCAGTCTACTTCACTGCCCCCTCCAGCTCCCGCTTGAGTGCTTCATCTCCCAGAAGACCAACTAACTCCAATTACTTTGCCAACAGCTGCCACTGGAAAGGGAAAAAAATATGTGACAAACTTCAAAATATTTTCCCTCCTTTGCACTTTTCAAATTTTGAGAGATGGGCAGAAATTGGAGGCCCTCTTCATTGAATCAATGTTGTGCCAAGGAAAGTCTGGGCAGTATTGTTCAGAAATTCCTACATTCTTTTTCTCCAAAGGTTGAAGAAGGGACAGAAAGTGGTTGTGTGGATTTGTGGCTCAGTGATGATCTGACTACAGCTTCTTTAAAAACACAGCACTTAATTGAATTTCCTGCAAGGGTCGCCCAGTTATTTTTCTCAGTTGTAAGACATTTAATTAAATATTGTGCATGGGTAGCATCATCATCACATATTATATTTAATACCCATCCTTCACCATAAGGTGTCAGAGCAGGTTACATCTAAAAAAAGATGCTGCAGTATAATAAATCAAGCGAAACAAGCACTGCTTGTTTTTTTGTTTTTTTATTCATTAAATTTATATCCCACCCTTTCATCTGAGAATCACAAGGCAGTTTACAGCATTAAAAAACAAAAATGCATAATATAATAACGAACAAAACTACCCCTCCGCACACATAGTTTTAAAGGCCATAAATCACTTAAACAGCCAAAAACCAGGGAGAAAAGGAATGTTTTTGCCTTGCACCTAAAAATGGGTTGTTTTAGTATCATTCTCTTGGTTGGGTGATAAGATGATAGATAGAATGATAGATAGATGATAGATAGATAGATAGATAGATAGATAGATAGATAGATGATAGATAGATAGATAGATAGATAGATAGATAGATAGGATAGAATTATTAGGTGTACATCTTAACCCCTGTAAGCAAATACAAGGAATAGTGTTCTGATCTTTTCTGCAGCTATTAGGGTCAGGATGTTAGCAGTTCTTTCCAGGTCATGTAGGGAACCCCTACCATCTGGAGCAAATTTGGAGATGATACATAGAGAGGAGATGGAGGGGATGTTCCATTCCTCTCATGCAATTATTTCGCATGCAGAATCATTCAATTGGATATAACACAGAGATATTTCTTTATCAAAATACTTGTATACCACAATTTCATTAAAAAGGTTATAAATACACATATATATACCATTTCAGAAAATAAAATTAGCCTAACATCTATTGCATATCCTCCAATTATTTGTCCTCCAATTATTTTTCCTCCAATTATTTGTCCTCCAATTATTTGTCCTCCAGTTTTTTTCCTGATTTGAAGGCTCCTACTCACACACTCACACACCATTTCAAAGAGTAAAGTCAAATTTAGATATTCCCTTTAATAATTTCTGCTCTTTAACTATTCCAGATTTATAGTTCTAGGCGGATTTGTCCAGATTAAATGACCAGCATATTACGTACTCAAATAGCATACATTAAGAATGAAGAGTGAATATGCCGTTGATGTTTCTGGAGGTTTTACTACTCCGTCCTGTGCATGCAGTTGAATATGAGAGGCCATGCCATTCCATTACAGAGGTTGCTGTACTTTTAGATGGTTGGGCCATTGGAGAAACCCAAAAAGGGAGGGCACAAATCTGTAAAAGTGATGCTCAGAAGCAGAGAGCACTTATGCCAGCCTTTCTCAACCTGTGGGTCCCCAGATGTTGTTGAATTACAACTCCCATCACCCCTAGCTAGCAAGGCCAGAGCTCAGGAATGATGGGAGTTGTAGTCCAACAACATCTGGGGATCCATAGGTTGAGAAGTGCTGACTATTTGGTACCAACAGTCAAAACACTGCACCATTGAAAACCTGTGATGGAGAGACCATCACAGACTGCAGCAAGCAGATGAAACAATGGGAAGATCACTATTGAGAATTGTACTCATGGGAAAACATGGTCTTTGACACAGCAAATCATAGCATCCAGACTCTGCCTGTCTTGGAAGAGCTAGATGTCTCTCACTTGATGAGCAGAAGAACGCCATCGACTCTCAAGCATGTGAGAAAGCCCCAGGTAGGACAGAATCGCAACAGAAGCTGACCTCAAGTCCCTTCTCATGACGTACCTCCATGGTTTTCTCTAGCAGTGTTGGGGAACAGGAGCCATGCTACAAGATATGCACAACTCCAGCAATGTCACCCTCTGCTGGAACAAAGGTGACCACCAACTGTAACAACTACAGTGGTACCTCGGGTTACATACACTTCAGGTTACAGACGCTTCAGGTTACAGACTCCGCTAACCCAGAAATAGTACCTCGGGTTAAGAACTTTGCTTCAGGATGAGAACAGAAATCGTGCTCTGGCAGCGCGGCAGCAGCAGGAGGCCCCATTAGCTAAAGTGGTGCTTCAGGTTAAGAACAGTTTCAGGTTAAGAACGGACCTCCAGAACAAATTAAGTTCTTAACCTGAGGTACCACTGTACCATGCAATCTCCCTGCTGAGCACCTGTGTACTATTCAACAGATTTACAGTCACTCACTGAAAAGGTTTACCCAGAGTCACAATGCAGCTTTGGAGTTCAAAGATCAACAATCAGCATGGTTTTTTCACTGTGTCAGCTGCAGGAGAAATGCCGGGAGCAGAGATGGCCATAATAATAATAATAATAATAATAATAATAATAATAATAATAATAATAATAATTTATTTATACCCTGCCCATCTGGCTGGATTTCCCTAGTACACTGCTTTCTTACACCTGATGATAGCCTTTGACCTCGTCAGCGAAAAAGGACTTCTCACACCACTCAACAAGATAGGAAGCCCCCACCTAAACTCTTGGCAAATTTTGAAAGCTGTGTTTCGGTACGCACATGGTTTTGAGAAGTGCAAATAAAGTAGATCCACATTAAAATGCAAACTGGGCTGAATTTCTCCCCCACCTCTAATTCCAGGGCATTCCAAGGAAACTAACATGCAGATAGGAGCTGGGGAAAGCACCAGACAGCTGCATACACATCGTCCTCAAATTAAAAACCCTGCCCCACAAAATATCTGAAATGCCTCCTCCCCTGTTTCACAGCCCGGGAATGGCTCCACTCAACTGCATTTCAATTCAGCACCAAGGTTGCAGAGACATCTTGATTTATGCTCATAGTTTTAGCCTGCTGGAACGTAACTGTGTTTTGTTGCATTGTAAGATAACAATTTTCAATAGTCCACTTAAGTCAACAGCAACCTAACAGCCTTGGATACCATTACATAAAACATGGAAAGCGTATTTGTGTGAGATGAGGATATGCAGACATAACACTCAACAATGATTTAGCATTATGAGAGGGTGGAGCAGCGAGCCTCAGGCTCATACGCTTCCCCTTCATTCAATCCTTGCATGCAGGGGGGTAGAGATTTAAAGCTTCACATCACATTTATCACAAACAACCGTTTCCCATGTAGAACCACTGCAGGAAACTGTGGTTTGCCCAAGCTGTAGCTAACAAATCAGAGCATCCAGCCACAGGGATTGCACTGCTTTGATAGCCTGGTTTCTTCACCAGTTACAATTCAAATGAAACTGCAAGCCTGAGGCTCCCTGAAATGGGCTCTCATCGTGACAGAGCAAACCACAGTTTGCTCCATTAATCTTCCCTGCATGTAGGTGCTGAAAATGCAAAGTTCGGTTTAGCAGCACCAGGCAAAGACACTTGGGGGAGTTGAAGGAGGGTGACATCAATTTTGCATGTCATTTCCTTCGGCTAGTAAACACATCAGATTTTGGAAATAGTATGTTTCTTTCTTTCTTTCTTTCTTTCTTTCTTTCTTTCTTTCTTTCCCAAGACAAACTGATTCCTCCTTTCCCACCCATCCTACCTCCCCACCCATCCCACTTCCATAGTTTAGGCCGATGGGCTGTTTAATTTCCCTGCCCAGACTTTGATGCCATTAGTATCTCTGCAGCATTATGTGGGTGATTTCTTATTCAATGGCTCAGGGTGACTCCAATCTCTGTGAGCAGCTACTGAAGGGTTTTCATGATGTGACAGCCGAGTCAGCTAGCCGAATAACAAAGGCAGAGCCATCAACCTTGCGTGGTGTGGGATGTCGAATTAGATTCGCAGGCAACAGCATCTATATTGCCTGCGAGAGAAAGCTGCACTTCATTAAGCCGGTGGGCGATGAGGTGATATGTGCAAAAATAGGGCTAGATGAGGAATTTGCATTCTGTTCACACAGTAAGCAAATACATGAGCCAATATTCTGATGTGAGCGCAGCAAAACTCAGGACTATCCATACCAATGACCAGAATGACCTGCCACGTAGTGAATTTGAAGATGCTCAAGATACGTTTGGAGAAACCAGCAGGCATGGACAAAGCATTTGGGGCTTTGTAGCTTTATGGAGACATCACCTTGCCAACAAAGGTCCATATAGTTAAAGCTATGGTTTTCCCAATAGTGATGTATGGAAGTGAGAGCTGGACCATAAAGAAGGCTGATCGCTGAAGAATTGATGCTTTTGAATTATGGTGCTGGAGGAGACTCTTGAGAGTCCCATGGACTGCAAGAAGATCAAACCTATCCATTCTGAAGGAAATCAGCCCTGAGTGCTCTCTGGAAGGACAGATCCTGAAGCTGAGGCTCCAATACTTTGGCCACCTCATGAGAAAAGACTCCCTGGAAAAGACCCTGGTGTTGGGAAAGATGGAGGGCACAAGGAGAAGGGGACGACAGAGGACGAGAAGGTCGGACAGTGTTCTCGAAGCTACTAACATGAGTTTAACCAAACTGCGGGAGGCAGTGGAAGACAGAAGTGCCTGGCATGCTCTGGTCCATGGGGTCACGAAGAGTCGGACACGACTAAACGACTAAACAACAACAAGCTTATGGAGAAAAGACGAGTAAGAAGCAACATGATAGAGGTGTGTAAAAATATGCATGACGTAGAGAAAGTGGACAGAGAAAATATATTTTCTCTCATAACACTAGAACTCATGAACATACAAGGAAACTGAATGTTGAAAGGTTTGACAGACAAAAAAGGTTTGGGACAGCACAGAGGTGAACTATGGGGTTTTCCCCTCGCAAGATGTAGCGAGAGCCACCAAACTAGGTAGCTCTAAAACATTAGACCAACTGGCTTCTAATAGGCATTTGGGTGGCCACTGTGAAAACAGTGAGAACTTGAAGGGAGAACTGTGGGAGAAGGGAGAACTGTGAGAACTTGAAGGGATACTCGTCTGATCCTGCAAGCTATTTGTATGTTCTGAAATCTGTCTATTTCTAATCTGTGGCACTTACAGGTGGTTTTACTCATTATTACATTCTGTTTCCACATCAATCTGAGAATTTTTAAAAAAATATTCTCAAAATATGTCCTGCAGGTCATATTCTCAGATGTATTTATATGTGTCACCTCTCCGACGAAAGAAGAATGGCAGACAAAATGAATGGACTACGCAGAATTTGATAAAATGACAGGAAGGATTGGAAAACTGTGGGACCAGAGATTCACAGAAGATTGGAAGAAATATACAAACTATTTGAAGAGCAACTGTAATCAACAAATTACGCTAGTAGGACCACAAGATGTTTTGTAAGGAGAAATATATGAAACATTGCAAAGTAGAAAAAGAATAGAGATATTAGTTATGAGATTCAAATGTAATAGTGAAAGGAAGAAATGTATATTAAGTGATTAGATTGGAAAATTTTCAGAGGTGATTGATGGAAGTCAAAAAAGTTGTGTAAGATGTAAAAGTATGTTCAATTACTGTTGAAAATGATATGTTAAAAAACTAATAAAAAATTATAAAATATAAATGTGTCACCTCTCTATAAATAAAAATAAAAATTCAATGAGTATTTCTTCCCCCCAAAAACAACAAAGTCTTATGAGGAACGGTTGAAGGAGCTGGGTATGTTTAGCCTGGAAAAGAGGAGACTGAGAGGAGATATGGCAGCCATCTTCAGATATCTAAAGGGCTGTTACATGGAAGATGAGCAAGTTGTTTTTTCTCCTGCTCTGGAGGGCAGGACTCAAACCAATGGCTCCAAATTACAAGATGGTAATACAACTATGGTACTCCATCATGCTCATAAGACCTGGGTTCTCGAACCTTTCTTCATAGAAGGTTGATTAAGTGTCACTGGAAACTTGTTCTACATAAAGTGCATGGTTTGAGGGCCTGGGATATCTGGCTATGGGAGAACTGATCTTTTATAATAAAAATATAAGGGACATCTTGGTGCCTTTGCAACAAGCGTTTGGGAGAATCCTTGTCCATGCTTCTTCTTACTGTGTCTTCCCATTCCCTCTCCTTGAATTTTTATAACTTAACAATAACCTGTACTATTTATTACTATTTATTATGGTCACTTCATGTTTTGGGAGTGGCCTTCCCTCTGAGGTGTATCATGCTTCAGGATTACTGCCTTTACAAAGGTAGGTGAGGACATCACTCTTTGTCCAGACCCTTCAAAAGTCGAGGGGTGCATTGTGATTCATTTCTGCTGCCTTTTGATTCGGCCATTGCCGGTGATTTATACTTAGTTTGGCTCGGTATTATATTTTGTTGCATCAGATTTTAAAATGTTTGTTGCTGTCCTCCCACCCTGTGACCCAGGCAAGGGTGGGTTATAAATATCTGAAATGAATAATTTAGCCAGGATACGCATGGGGACGGGCTGCACAGATATCATATATCAGAGGTTGTTATAGTACACTGTTATAGCTTCATTTCTTAACCCATAATAAAAGGGGTTGTTGTTTGTTTTTTTGGTTGGGGAACTCTGCTGGAAGAAAATCAAGGGGGAAACATTGTATTCCCCCCTGCTGGATCAGGCAAGATGAATCTGTAATCCTGCCTTAGCATAAGCAGAATTTGTTCTTTTATGTGACATTTTTGTGACTTTAAGTACTAATGTAAATTAAAGAAGCCATGGTGAATGTTCCCGTATTGTGACTGAGAGAATAACCTTTTATTTGATAGTCTCAGAGCAATGCTCAGCTGTTAAAGATTCATTATGATTCTTCAGCAGAATTATTTTTCTTGCCTTTATGCGTAGCACTACTGCAAATATCAAAGTTCATATGCAGTATTAGCAAAAGGTTCATCCATACAATGGACTGTGGGTCCCATAAAACCTCTCTCCTCGCAAGCGAGTCATCTCATCCTCTGCTTGCCTCAGACTTACAAGGGACCCTGAAGCCCCCATAGTGCCCTGCCATTGGCTGATTTGCTCTGATGTCACAGCACCCTGGGATACAGTGCCAATCTCACTGTGTCATCACCTGCTGAGTGCTAAAGGGGCTCTGGAGTTAATCATAATTTGAATTTAAAGTTCTGCAAGCAATTTGTCTTAATTTTTGCCTCTGTAATCAGAATGCCCAGGTCTCAAAGCTCTTGAGTAATTGGAGGCTCCAAGCAGTCCTAGAAGCAGGGATAAGGGACATCTGTCCATCTAATTTGATCAGAAGCAGTTGTGCATCTCAAAGCAGGCAGGGACCTGGAGTACTGTGTCCAGTTCTGGGCACCACAATTCAAGAAGGACACTGACAAACTGGAACGTGTCCAGAGGAGGGCAACCAAAATGGTCAAAGGCCTGGAAACGATGCCTTATGAGGAACGGCTATGAGGGAGCTGGGCATGTTTAGCCTGGAGAAGAGGAGGTTAAGGGGTGATATGATAGCCATGTTCAAATATATAAAAGGATGTCACATAGAGGAGGGAGAAAGGTTGTTTTCTGCTGCTCCAGAGAAGCGGACACGGAGCAATGGATCCAAACTACAAGAAAGAAGATTCCACCTAAACATTAGGAAGAACTTCCTGACAGTAAGAGCTGTTCGACAGTGGAATTTGCTGCCAAGGAGTGTGGTGGAGTCTCCTTCTTTGGGGGTCTTTAAGCAGAGGCTTGACAACCATATGTCAGGAGTGCTCTGATGGTGTTTCCTGCTTGGCAGGGGGTTGGACTCGATGGCCCTTGTGGTCTCTTCCAACTCTATGATTCTATGATTCTAGGGACCAGCTGGCTGAATGCTCAGGCTAGCTTGGTACTGCAGCCTAGGACAGGGGTTGGCAACCTTTTTCAGCCATGGCCTGGTGCACCGTCCCTCAGACCATGTGGTGGGCTGGACTATATTTTGAAAAAAATAATGAACAAATTCCTAAGCCCCACAAATAACCCAGAGATGCATTTTAAATAAAAAGACATATTCTACTTGTGTAAAAACATGCTGATTCCCGGACCGTCCGCGGGCTGGATTGAAAAGGCGATTGGGCCACATCCAGCCCACGGGCCTTAGGTTGCCTACCCCTGGCCTAGGAAGTGTCCTCAAAGCACAGAGCCTGGTCTTCTTGGATTACAGTAGAAGCAAAAGTGCTAATGATGCAACAATAGCTTGGCTATCAGGAGCTTGGGCTCGATACACACAAATAAGCCGTTTCACCTTACACTTTGGGAGGCAGGCAGGAGGTGCCTTTCAAGAGCCTTTCACCCCTCCCATATCCAAGAATCTCTTGAGGAGTCTGCTGATTCTCCAGAGAGGAGGAGGCGTGTTCTGCTCTCTACTTATTCTGCTCCAGCAACAAGTCAGTCAGTCAGTCAGTGTCGGAGAGAGAGCGAGACTGAGTGTTAGAGATCGTGTGTAGAGATAAGGTTGCTGCTAAGAGCAGCTGCAGACACTCAGTGCGGTTCAGCATTCATTTATGCTTAGACCTATTTAGCTCTGTATATAGTTGTATTATAGTTGTAGTTATAGAATAAAGAAGATATTCTACAGAGCTACTCTCCGAGTTGTTTATATACTCTGCTAGATTCTGCAGTACTCTGCTGTGCGACGACTGTCTTCTTGTTGGAGTGAATCCGGTGCTCACAACTCTAAGCTGTGAGTCCACAGCACTTTGACCTGTTCCTGTGCAGAAGGTGGTCTCTGGAAGTGCTACCCAGCTCGCCTAGCCCAGTCGGGTCTGAAGTGGATGAGTCCAGTTGGTGGCACTGGCTCAAGGGCGATGCTGGCAGCCTTCAACCAGAGAAATATGAGAAAATGTGTCTAACACTGACTGTAAGCCTGTTTGCTGCCCCATCCCCAACAACAGCACCAGCCATTGCTAACCAGCTATGCCTACCCCAGTTTCCTGATCCACAAGAACATAAGAAGAGCTTGCTGGATCAGGCCAATGGTCCATCTATTCCAGCATCCTGGTCTCGCAGGAGCCAACCAGATGTCCCAGTGGGAAGCCTGCAAGCATGCAGCAACTTTCTCCCCACCTGTGATCCCCAACAACTGGTTTCAGAAGCATTACTGCCTGCAACCATGGAGGCAGAGCATGTAACCACTGGGAGCCTTCTCTTCCATAAGGATTCCCACAAGCAGCCCCCAGTGTGGGGTTGTTGTTTAGTCGTTTAGTCATGTCTGACTCTTCGTGACCCCATGGACCAGAGCACGCCAGGCACTCCTGTCTTCCACTGCCTCCCGCAGTTTGGTCAAACTCATGCTGGTAGCTTCAAGAACACTGTCCAAGCATCTCGTCCTCTGTCGTCCCCTTCTCCTTGTGCCCCCCACCTTTCCCAACATCAGGATCTTTTCCAGGGAGTCTTCTCTTCTCATGAGGTGGCCAAAGTATTGGCGCCTCAGCCTCAGGATCTGTCCTTCCAGTGAGCACTTAGGGCTGATTTCCTTCAGAATGGAGAGGTTTGATCTTCTTGCAGTCCATGGGACTCTCAAGAGTCTCCTCCAGCACCATAATTCAAAAGCACCAATTCTTCGGCGATCAGCCTTCTTTACGGCCCAGCTCTCACTTCCATACATCACTACTGGGGAAAATCATAGTTTTAACTATATGGACCTTTGTTGGTAAGGTGAGATCTCTGCTTTTTAAGATGCTGTCTATGTTTGTCATTGCTTTTCTCTCAAGAAGCAGGTGTCTTTTAATTTCGTGACTGCTATCACCATCTGCAGTGATCATGGAGCCCAAGAAAGTAAAATCTCTCACTGCCTCCATTTCTTCCCCTTCTATTTGCCAGGAGGTAAGGTAAGGTAAGGGCATGTAAATACAGCCAACTCATGTGCCTTTTGCACTAGACCATCCTCCCTCAACCAGATGCCCTTTGGATATTGTTGGACTCCATAAATCCCAGCTACAGTGGCCAATGGTCAGGAGTGATTTGTCCAAAACAACTGGAGGGCACCAGGTTAGCTAAGGCATTGCCAGGAAGACAAGAGGAACAGTTATGGCTCAGCACTAATCACATATCCCTTACAGCATCATATTTGGCCCCACGTTATGAATATGCATTGCATTGTCCCTTAATGCTATGTAAGGTAAAGGGACCCCTGACCATTAGGTCCAGTCATGGCCGACTCTGGGGTTGCGGCGCTCATCTCGCTTTATTGGCCGAGGGCGTACAGCTTCCAGGTCATGTGGCCAGCATGACTAAGCTGCTTCTGGCAAACCAGAGCAGCGCACGGAAATGCCGTTTACCTTCCTACTAGAGCGGCACCTATTTATCTACTTGCACTTTGACGTGCTTTTGAACTGCTAGGTGGGTAGGAGCAGGGATTCGAACTGCTGACCTTCTGATCAGCAAGTCCAAGGCTCTGTGGTTTAACCCACAGCGCCACCTTTCGGGAACTTACTGTTCTCTTTTAAGCAGGAAATGAGAGAGAGAGACAGAGTGAGTGTGTGTCAAGGGTGGGCGATGGGCACTCCTGCGCACCTCGTCGCGGGGATTCAAACCGCCAACCTTCCAATCGGCAAGCCCTAGGCTCTGTGGTTTAACCCACAGCGCCACCCGTGTCCCTTAATGCTATGTACATTAACTGTATTACCCAGTATGGATGGTGGAAACAATGCATTTAAATCTGGAACAACCAATATGGTGCCCTCGAGCAGCTGTTGGACTACAATTCCCATTGTCCCTGGCTATTGGCTATGCTGCATGGGGCTGATGGGAGTTGAAGTCCCATGGTACACTTGGAGGGTACCATGTTGGCTACTATACAGTAGTACAACTATAACTTTTGGCTGTTGATGATGCTCTGTGCTATTAAAGCATGTGTTTTTAGAAGATGATACTGAATTTCTACCTTTATCAACATCTGCTTGCAAATGCAATTATCACCTTTTTAAAAAAACAACAACATTCTTTTGACCCTGGAGGCAACAAGGAATTAGGAAACCCCAATTTCCTGACATAATTCTGCTTTCTGACTGTAGATCAAGGAGCCGAGGGAGCAAAGGTGTCATAGGAGAGCGAATTTCACGTGGTGATTTGAAATTAGCAACCAGACCATTGGTTTGCAGGTATCAAATGCAGAAGCAGTCGACGCTAAAATACCAAACAAAACCTAAACTATATAAAATGCTGGGGGAGAGGCAGCAACATTAAAAGCTATAAAAAAGATTTATCAGGAGGTTGCAATTGAACTATATGGATTTATCAATAGTGCATTAAAAGCTGGGATGCTTCACACACACACATACCCATCTGGTGCAATAGATCAAAGGGTATCTCTTTGAAATAATGGTGAAGAGCCTGGGCCAGTTAACATGGAAGAAATAATGAAGCAAAACCCTGGTTTGGTTTAAGTTAGTAGCAAAAGCTGTATTCTTGGTAAGTTTCTTCCAGCTTTTTCTGAAATACACCCCAGGACAAACCAAGAAAAGCCAGTTCTGTCTTTATTCTGGGAAAGTCAGTCCCTCATTAAAGAGTCCACAGACATTTCAAGACAAAGGAACATAAAAGTTGCCTTACACTGAGTCAGATTTTTGCCCCATCAACCTCAGTAAGCTCTGCATTGACCTTGAATAAGTGCCAACGAAGAGATGGTCTCTTCTGGATTCTATCTAACTGCAACTACTTTGAAATACCCAATTTCCCCCTTGGTATCTGCTCCCAAGAACAGAGCATTGCAGAGCTAGTTATCTGACCAAACTCTTGCTAGTTTCCTGAAGAAATGCCATTATTGAGCTGCGTTTCCAAGTGATGCCCACCATTGTCTTGGATGGCCGCTATAGCAGGTGGTGTTGATGGCCTCTGATACCTTCTCTCGCTTACATCATGGGTTTTGGCTTATATTATGAATGGGTGTTCTCCAAATTTGAGGGTGCAGTTCTCCAACAAACACAAAGGTGCAAACATGTGTATATTGGAGGGAAAGCGCATAATAAAAATGCACAAATTGGTGAAAACAGCACACAAGACGAGTTATATTAGGGGAGAAAGATGCTTGAAAAAATGTCTTTAAATTGCATGCAAAAAGCATTATTATTAGGAGAAATGCATACAAAAATACAAATGGCCTTTTTTTAAAAAAAAGCTGCAAAGAAATGCAAAAATGTGGAAAACTGAACTGAATAACTTGCCTATTGAACAACCTGCCTATTTTGAATGATGGTTTTGGGGTTAGCTCTTTGGGACCTGTCATGTTCTTTGGTTGAGCTATCTATTGTCGATATATTTCTGCCATGCCCTGGCTTGGGCTCACTAATTATCTCAAGCTTTACAAAAAAATTCACTCTTCTTTACTGCAATATCAATGCAGTTGACTTTGTAATAGATATTGATGCCAGTGAACATTAAATGTTTTATAGCAGAACATCATCTCAGTAACATATCCCTCCCGACTGCTATTTATTATGGTGTGGGGTATGGTGACTGTTGTTTTATGGATCCCTCTGACCACTGTGGAACTAAAATATAGGCTCTCCTCACAGGACTAGAAATCGACTGGCAGTACAACCCTATGTGTGCCTGCAAGGAAGTAAGGCCCACTGAATTAAATGGAGTTTACTTCCAGGTAAGTACATATAGGACTGTAGCCATAAACTCTAAGACAGGCATCCCCAAACTCGGCCCTCCAGCTGTTTTGGAACTACAATTCCCATCATCCCTGACCACTGGTCCTGTTAGCTAGGGATCATGGTAGTTGTAGTCCCAAAACAGCTGGACGGCTGAGTTTGGGGGTGCCTGATCTAAGACATTAGTTCAGTGTTCAACTGAGAAAACAGAGTGTAAGAACAGCTGTTTTAACAGCCTCCTCATATGGGCTACAATGCAAAGCAAGAGTTGGATGAAGTGGAATAGTCGTTGCATGAATCGCTGTCTTGCATCCAGAAGTGGTTTGGTGTGGAGCTGCTATGATAATTTATTGGCAGGTGGATCACTGTTGCAGTGTTGTTTACTGGGATAGAGTGAGGGAGCAGGGAGGTGGGTGCAGTGCAAATGCACCTGCAGGAACACCAAACAGTCATTTGCACCCTGCTGCCTCCCCAACCCCCCAAGTAAGCAACAGCAACCTACCTGCTTGGAAGCTAGCATATAGTGGCTGCACCCTGCCCACCAAGTCATTTCTGCTTGCATCCGTGCAGGAAACCCACACCCCAAAATGCTACCTCAACTCATTGTGCAAACTGTCCCTGGCAACCTGTGAGGTGGAGAGGTGGTGTAGTGGTAGCAATGCAACCAAGTGGCAGTGATAAGAGCCAGTTCACAAACATGCACACCTCCTAATTCCTCTTTCCTTTTGTTGCTTGTGAGACAGGTGGCGCTGTGGTCTAAACCACTGAGCCTCTTGGGTTTGCTGATCAGAAGGTCAGCGGTTCAAATCCCCATGACAGGGTAAGCTCCCGTTGCTCAGTCCCAGCTCCTGCCAACCCAGCAGTTCGAAAGCACATCAAAAGGTGCAAGTAGATAAATAGGTACCACTCCGGCAGGAAGGTAAATAGTGTTTTCATGTGCTGCTCTGGTTTCGGTGTTCCATTGCACCAGAAGCGGCTTAGTCATGCTGGCCACATGACCCAGAAAAACTGCGGACAAACGCCGGCTCCCTCAGCCTGTAAAGCGAGATGAGCAAGGCAACCACAGAGTCGTCTGCGACTGGACTTAACTGTCAGGGGTCCTTTACCTTTACTTTTTGTTGTTGTTGTTGCTTACTGAACACTTGGCTGTTAGACGCTAACTGTTCGATCTGACTCGGTTGGAAAGCGGAAGTTCCATCTGTTGCATTGTATATCTGTGATCTGTGATGGCAGGTTTACACAATCACTTCAGCGTTGGAGATTGCAGTCAGCTGATCAGCATGCACGGCTTGAACCAAGCCAATGCCACTCCAGTAAAATCATGAAATGTAGGAAGCCACATTGTCAAACTCTTTCTCCAACTAACTCAGCCTTGGTAGCAGAGGGTCAAACAATCTACATGCACACACATTTTTGCAAGGCCATTTGTCCCCTGCAAAAGTACAGCGGCTTTTTTGGCAGCTATGTATAAGTCTCCCATAGAGCTATGGTCCTCCTCCATCTTGCACTAGGCAGTCCATCAAAGGAAAACCAGCAAGCCTCTCCTTCGCTTCCCCCCTCTATATTCAACATCCAGAATGCATTTCCTGTTGGAAGAAATTAAAACAGAGAAACAAAGTAGGGAGTCGTCAGGCGTTGTTACAGCCAGAAGCAGTTTATTGGGTGGGGTGGAGCTCCTACTCTTGCTTCCTGGCAAATAAAGGTAAAGGGACCCCTGACCCTTAGGTCCAGTCGTGGCCGACTCTGGGGTTGCAGCGCTCATCTCGCTTTATTGGCTGAGGGAGCCGGCATACAGCTTCTGGATCATGTGGCCAGCATGACTAAGCCACTTCTGGTGAACCAGAGCAGCGCACGGAAACGCCGTTTACCTTCCCACCTATTTATCTACTTGCACTTTGACGTGCTTTCGAACTGCTGGGTTGGCAGGAGCAGGGACCGAGCAACAGGAGCTCACCCCATCGTGGGGATTCAAACCACCAACCTTCTGATTGGCAAGTCCTAGGCTCTGTGGTTTAACCCACAGTGCCACCTGCGTCCTCCTGGCAAATAGTGGATAGCTATTTCTTACTGGGAGAGAAAGAAGGAGGGGCAGCAGGGAGGTCAGCTAGGTGCAAATGTACCATGGAGCCAATCCAGTGGTCTTGCTGGTGAGTTTGCTCCGTACCAACCTTTCTGCCTTATCACCAGTTCCCCATCACTCCTGGCAAGCAACAGTGCCATGAACCTAGCATAGCAGATCTGCCCCACCTGTCAAGATGCTTCTGGTTGCAGGTATCTCACACAACGTTCCCTGAGATCATATGATTCTGGATCAAGCTGTAGGCTTTTTCATGTGAGCTTGTGAGTGAAGCCTCTTTACCACCTTCTTAAATTCCTACATGAATCTGTTTTCTGCACTCCCATTCTTTTATTGCATCCTCTTAACTGCTCTTTGATCCTAAATCTCCCATTTCTTCATGGTCTCCTTGGAACCTATACGTGCTTATCTTAAATTTACGGTTCTCTTTCTCAATGAATGCCGTTCCCATAATATCTATTTAACCGTAAATTTCAACAGCCTGCCATTAACCGTTCTTATAGTTTGCAAGTTCCCCACTTACTCCTCCCGTCAAGTCAGAAACCTTACAACACTATTTACTTTAATGTGTCCATGATTGATCTCTTCGCCTTTCTGCATGTATGTATAAATGAATATATTTCACTACACTGCTAGAGCTCCCATTCTTCCTCCTTTTGATTCCCATACAGAGTCTTGGAGGATTTCCACGGCATCGTTTTACTCCACTTACTTATTTATTTTGACTATTTTCAAAAGGCTGTTGCCACATTAGCTCCTTGGTGTTCAGACTCGTGTGCATATCTAAGCAAATTCCATTTGTGAAGAGCTTAGCTCTGCATATACTAATTCAGTCAGAAAGGTGTTTCATATTCCTTTAGCTAATAACACTAACCTTGCAACACTGAATTAATGGCTCAGTTGGCATAGTCCCAACTGTGCAGAGTGGAATCCAGCATCAAAGCACATTTTTATTTCTTCCTAACTTCTCCTGTATCAAAAAGAGGTCAAGTGACAGTTAGGGATGGGTGGATTTGTCTCTTTCTGGTCTATGCCACTTTTGCATGGTGTTTGTTCATAAGTCTATTCCCTCCTGTTTCTGCATCAATCTGCATTTAAACACACACACACTGCTTTATTTTTGTACATATTTTCCCCACAAACATAGAGATACAGGAAGCTGCCTTACATTAAGTCAGAACATTGGTCCATCTAGCTCAAGATCAGGATTGTCTACTTTCCCTAACAGCATCTATCAAGGATGTCATATTGGGGACACTCCCAGCCCCAATGCCAGGAATTGAACCTGGAATCCATGACTCACCTGTTGCCCTTGCCCTAAAATAAGCATTTGTGTACACATTTCAACCCAGACAATGTCTTTAATTTGCCACATTCTTTTGAGCCAAGAACTGTATTGCCAAATTCTGGAGGACAACTGAGTTCCTATCTCCATATTAGTCCAAGAAGAGTGAATCCTCAGTAGCAGAGCTTGGTGAAATGAGGCCTTCTGTTGTCCCAGGTGAGTACTTTGCCTGATAACCTGTCCAATTCTCTGCTGTTTTTGTTCTTCGGGCCAAGGGGATGATTGTGAACAATCCTAAGACTCAGAGGAAGGTCAAGCATTCTGTAAAACATATACACCCATATGTCTGGCTTTAGGCATAGCGGTTCTCAACCTGTGGGTCCCCAGATGTTGTTGGACTACAACTCCCATCATCCCTGAGCTCTGGCCTTGCTAGCTAGGGGTGATGGGAGTTGTAGTTCAATAACATCTGGGGACCCACAGGTTGAGAAAGGCTGGACTTTAGGGGGATCACAGAATAAGCTGGCTGTTCCTGAGTCTCCACTAGCGGAAGGCAGCACATTGGGCTCCCAGCATGTACAAAGGTGGTGGTTATTAATCTGTGACCCTTCAGATGTTGTTGGACTCTCATCAGTCCCAACAGAATGGCTGGTGGTCAGAGATTATGGGAGCTGGGCTCCAGTAAACATTTAGAGGGCCACAGGTCCCCCATCTCTGTACTAGGGGCTATAGGAGGCTCCCCTTCCTAGGAGATCCCACTTGACCTGAGCGTCAGAAGCTGGCCAGTCATAAGATGGATCCAAAAGGAAAGATTTGTATAACTTTGACCTTCAGGGTCACCTCTTGAACAATGGCATTTCCTCCTCCCCGTTCACAAAATTTCTGGGCAAATTTGAAGGTTCCAGCTTGGGGTGAGGGAAATCTCAGGGTTTGGGGGGGGGGTTCAAGCACCACATTGGGGGAAAGATGGCCACAAATTCTTCGCAGCGCTTTAGCAGAAATGCAATGCTCAGAGTTCCAGGTTCTTCAGTGCAGTATATTTATTGTGAGACACACACACACACACACTTTAATACACGAGCAGTTCATACAGTCAAACAGGGTACCTGGCTGCACCTTAAGGCAAATAGGAAGACTGACTCTCTCTCTCTCTCTCTCTCTCTCTCTCTCTCTCTCTCTCTCTCTCACCACATGCCTCTACACCACCCTCTTTACTGCTGGACAGGTTTCCCTTTTAAACCGATGGCAGCCAATCAACTGTCAGCACATTACTGCTGAGTCATTCTGACCCAGTACCTCCACAGAAAGTATTGCAGGCTGATTGCATCAACCAGTTGCATCAGCTAGCAAACTCAAGTCTGCAGACTTACTATCTCTCACAGCATTCTGTGGATCCCAACAAAGATTTCTGCATTGCATGGGGTTGGACTAGATGTCCCTTGTGGTCCCTTCCAACTCTCCAGTTTTATGATTCTATGATTCTAAAAGACCCTGAATAAGATGAGCCCAATTTCTCACGCAGCAATTCACACATCCCATTCAGTGACATACAGTATGGTTCTTTTTGAAACATAATGACTTCCTACACTGAAAGAGGCAGCCTTCAAACTCTGAACGTGCTGCCTATGTAACTTTTTAAAATGTTTTGACAGAGAAGAATGTGTGTGACTTAATCCAGGGTGGGAAAGGGAAATGGAAGTCATACTTCAGCTGAGAGCAGTTAATGATCAATAGCGACAGGTAACAATAAACACAGTAAGAGAGTCCCCCTCATTTTCCTCTCTCTTCCTGCCTGCTATACAACCCTATCATAACTATTCTTGAGGAAAATTAATTTGGCTGACTTTCACTCTTAGAAAGTTACTGTAAATACAGTATGAAAGGGAAAATGATCTGGAGGAAGGGAATGAAAGATATCTGAAGGAGCGTCTCCACCCCCATCGTTCTACCTGGACACTGAGGTCCAGCACCGAGGGCCTTCTGGCAGTTCCCTCACTGCAAGAAACCAAGTTACAGGGAACCAGGCAGAGGGCCTTCTTGGTACTGGCGCCTTCCCTGTGGAACGCCCTCCCACCAGATGTCAAAGAGAACAACAACTACCAGGCTTTTAGAAGACATCTGAAGGCAGCCCTGTTTCGGGAAGCTTTTAATGTTTGATGTATTATAGTATTTTAATATTCTTTTGGAAGCCTCCCAGAGTGGCTAGGGAAGCCCAGCCAGATGGGCGGGGTATAAATAAATTATTATTATTATTATTATTATTATTATTATTATTATTATTATTATTATTATTATTATTATCATTATTATCTGGTTGAGGACCAAACAAGATGAGCCTGTAAAGGCAAACAGTTTGTCTCTGGAAACTGGGTGTTGTTACTGAAAGACCTGGATAAAAATAAATTATTCTTGTTGTTGTCGCTGCTGTTAAGACAGCATCAAAATGCTTCAAAAATTCCCACACACCATAACATCTAGTACCAGGTGTGGCCCTTCAGATTACCTCTGAATACTAGTTGAGGGGAATCAGAATTGGGGAGAGTGTTGTCGTATTCATGTCTTAAGTGACTCAGGACCACAATACCTCAAGAACCACATCTCTCCATATGAACCTGAGCATGAACATTTGAGTGCATTTCTGCGCTTATTTCTCTCAAATTTCTTGATTCTCTTTGATTCAGTTGGCATTTGAAAGCAAACTTACCTTTTTTGTACTTTTGGAAACAGTAAGTGAAACAAAACACAGCCATCTCTAAATTTTGCAAATTCTCCAACCGAGCAATGTTGCATTAAAATTCAACATATTAAAGTGTGTCTAAAAATGCATATATTGCTGGAAATAAAATAGAAAAACACATTATTCTAGTGGGAATTGTTTTGCAAAAATGTGTGCATTGGGGAAATTTTTATACAGTGTGCATTAGAATAAATTTGCAGTAATATTCTGGTGAATTTTCAAAAATGAAAAACTGAGAAAAACTAATATTGACAAATTTGCCCATCTGTAGCTGTCACTGTGCATTATTTGTGTTACTTCTTTGTTTGATATATATTGAAGTGCATATGTTTGCTCTAGCCTTTTGCTACCAAGGATGCCATAAAGTAAATATGAACAGGACAGAACTGCTGTTCCACCTTTTTCCCAGTCCATGCTTCCATGTGTTTTAAAGGAAGCAGCAAAGACCACGCACACAAATGCTTTGCAACTGACCTGATGTGCATATGAATTTGCATATGTGGATATGTGCTCCAGGAGCCCTGCATGGGTGCAAATTACTGCAAGGTAGACTAACACCTGTAAGAAAGAAATCTTGGTGGGTTTGTATGTTGCCAAGTCCCTCCATGCTCCAGCGAGTCTGCGGTTCCAGCAGAGCTTAAAGACGGCAGTGTAGAAAATTATCCACAAGTGAGGAGAGGAATCTCGTGAATTGCCGAGATGGTTCAGAAACAGACGGAAATTGAGCGAAAAGCACATGAGCTCCTAGGGAAGTTAGGCAACGTTAGCAGAAAGAGATGCTTCATTAGCTCCGTTAATAAAACGTGTCCCTTCTCCCACTTTGATTGTCACTGTAAAGAAAGACTTTGGGAGGCGGGCAACAAAGGTTTTCTCAGTTTTTCTCCTTTTCTTATTTCAGTTGAACTGAAATGCTACAGAAAAAAAGAATAAGAAATGTAGACAATGGCTGGTTTCTCACACACAACCTTTCACAATCCAGCAACACCTGGTATAAAGGTAAAGGTAAGAGACCTCTGGACAGTTAAGTCCAGTTGAATTCGACTTTGGCATGAGACGCTCATCTCTGCTTTCAGGCCGAGGGAGCCGGCGTTTTTCTGCAGGCAGATTTCTGGGTCATGTGGCCAGCATGACTAAACCACTTCTGGCACACAGAGGACCGTGACAAGTGCCAGAACGTATGGAAACGCCGTTTACCTTCCCACCACAGTGGTATCTGTTTATCTGTTCATATTTGTATGCTTTCAAACTGCTAGGTTGGCAAGAGCTGGGACAAAGCAATGGGAGCTCACCCCGTCGCGTAGATTCGAACTGCCGACCTTACCATCAGCAAGCTCAAGAGGCTCGGTGATTTAGACCACGGTGCTACCTGTGTCCCAGATATCTGATATACTTACAGCCAAGCCACACAACCAGTGGGTCCACGTGGGGTAGGTCATGCAGACTGTGTCACTACAGAGTGCAGGCAGAGAAGGACCTCTGCCAAATGAGAGCCCTGTTGGATTGGCCCATCTAGTTAGACTAGATGATGCTTGGTGTCGCTTCCAACTCCTCAATTCTATGATTCCTGGTCCAGGGCCGTAACATTAACAAATGCAGAGAGTCTAGCTGACCCCAAAAGGGAATGGAGTGCCGCTGTCAGGATGCTGTCAGCAACTCCCGGCTGATTGCCAGGAAAGTATAAATACAAGGGAGGTTTCTTACTATCCTTTTTTATTTCAGTCTTTACAGAGAGAGGCTATAGAACCCAGCCTCTTGGATAATGGCGTTGTCCCAAGTGAATCTCTCCCACTTCCACATTTGTCACTTCTATGGGTTCTGCTACGTGCCCTCTGTCTTTGAGCTCTTTGCTCTCCTACTTAGGACACTGACAAACTGGAACGTGTCCAGAGGAGGGCAACCAAAATGGTCAAAGGCCTGGAAACGATGCCTTATGAGGAACGGCTAAGGGAGCTGGGCATGTTTAGCCTGGAGAAGAGGAGGTTAAGGGGTGATATGATAGCCATGTTCAAATATATAAAAGGGTGTCATATAGAGGAGGGAGAAAGGTTGTTTTCTGCTGCTCCAGAGAAGCGGACACGGAGCAATGGATCCAAACTACAAGAAAGAAGATTCCACCTAAACATTAGGAAGAACTTCCTGATGGTAAGAGCTGTTCGACAGTGGAATTTGCGGCCGAGGAGTGTGGTGGAGTCTCCTACTTTGGAGGTCTTTAAGCAGAGGCTTGACAACCATATGTCAGGAGTGCTCTGATGGTGTTTCCTGCTTGGCAGGGGGTTGGACTCGATGGCCCTTGTGGTCTCTTCCAACTCTATGATTCTATGATTCTATGATTCTATGATTCTATGATTCTATGATTCTATGATTCTACTTTCAAAGCTTGCCGGGTTCTTGAAGAGGGATCTGGAATGCTTTCTAAAGACACTGTGTCCATCAGCTGTCTCCCCTCTGCTGCTTCCTCCTCCTCTCCCACTATTCCCCAGCTTTTCCCCTCATCTGCATCTGAGCTGCGACCTCCCGCAAACCCCTGTTGGAAATCGAAACTGTCTCCCTCTTCCTCCTCCCTGGAAGAGTCAGGCTAAGGAGGCAGCATGCACCATTCCTCCTCTGCCCAGCCCCTGACAGCCACTCATGGGAGGCATAGCCAGTTACTGAAATTATCTGGGGTTGGCAGAGGCCTCAGCACATATTGGCCTCAGGCAACTGCGGGTCCTTCAGTGCCCCAGCATGACTTACCACTGGCACCTGCCATGAGCACCCACTACCTGGTACTGCAATTAGCACCACAATGGCCTAGAATAATGCTATATGATGGTCAGTGAAAACAGTGGCTTCCGGTCCATTCACAAATGGTAATAATAATAATAATAATAATAATAATAATAATAATAATAATAATAATAATAATAATTCATTTATACCCTGCCCATCTGGCTGGGCTTCCCCAGCTACTCTGGGCAGCTTCCAACAAAATATTAAAATACTGTAATACATCAAACATTAAAAGCTTCCCTTTTAAGTTGATCAATGGCAGCCAGGCATGATGGGCAGAGCCATCCTTCCCATTAGTGTTAGTGGTTCATTGCGCCAGGGCGCCAGCCTCTCAGGGGCACCCTAGCGAGTGGGGGAGCTGCGCGGCTTTGCCGGCAGCCTCCCCTTTCCCTGCACGCCCACCAGCTGCACCCCACCAACTATATGTTAGGATATTTCCGTTCCACCTTAAAAGGGAGCAGGCTTTGTGAGTCAGAGAGTCTGCGCATGTCCTGTTCACAGGATGTTTATGTTTCTATTGCATTCGTTTTCTCTCTCTCTGTCTGGAGACACTGACGCAGGCAGTCATGTCTTTCTTTGTTCTGATCAACGCAGAATAAAACTTGTAAATAATGCTCTCCTGCGTGCGACTTTTGCTGTGTATTATCTGCTGATAAGAGCGTGCATCAGTTCCAGAATGTGGCAAGATATTTTCTAGAAACTCATGTCGCTAATTGCTGATACTGCATGCCTATGGGAGATCGATGGATCGTCCGGCAGACGGCTTGGGGCCATGATGGACTTTATCTCCCTGGCAGTATCCCAACACTATATGGCTGGCGGGCATGCAGCTTCCTTCCCAAGTCTCCACAGGAGTAGAGCGATCCCCACAGAGGCTTAGGATAGAAGCTGCTCCCGGTCGTTGTCCTCCTCCTGCTTCCTGGCGAAAGGTGGCACACAGCCTTCCCGGGCTGCCTTCTTGGGCGCCCCGATGCCAGAAAGCATGTCCGCCAGCATGCTTTCCTACTTGATCGCCACCACCACGCCAGGGATCGGGGCGGTGGGGGAGGCAGAGGACATTTTCTACCATCCCCTCCTTTGTTTTGGAATTGCCAGGGGGGCGCTGGATGGGTCTTTGCACCATGGCACGGGATATGCTTAAGAAGGCCCTGGTAATGGGTATGTTCTACCTCCACTGTCAGGCGGTATGCATCTGAATGCCAGTTGCTAGCAAGGGGGAATCAAAAGTGCGAAGAGGGTTGTTGTGCTCAGGTTCTGCTTCTCATGGGCATGTTGGTCCCTTACCTTTCCCGCCCAGTCCTGGCCACAGTGATCCATGCGACGGTCACCTCCAGGCTTGACTACTGTAATTCGCTCTACACGGGGCTGCCCTTGAAGCTGTCCCAGAAACTCCAGCGGGTGCAGAATGCTGCAGCGAGGCTCCTCATGGGGTCCCTGCCATGGCAGCATATTCACCCAGTGCTTTTCCAGCTGCGCTGGCTCCCGGTGGAGTACAGGGTCAGATTTAAGGTGCTGGTTTTGACCTTTAAAGCCCTTCATGGCCTAGGACCCTCGTATCTACGGGACCGCCTCTCCCAGTATGCCCCACGGAGAGCCTCAAGGTCCTTAAATAGCAACACCCTAGAGGTCCCGGGCCCTAAGGAAGTCAGATTAGCCTCAACCAGAGCCAGGGCCTTTTCAACACTGGCTCCGGCCTGGTGGAACGCTCTGCCTCATGAGACCAGGGCCCTGCAGGATCTGATTTCTTTCTGCAAGGCCTATAAGACAAAGTTGCTCCACCTGGCCTTTGGCTTAGAATCAATTTGATTCTCTCCCCCTCTTTCTTTTTTCCTTTCTCCTCCTGCGAAGAGGCTGCATTTTAATGTTTTAATGTTGTATTTCAATCTTGTTTTTTAAGTTGTATTTTAATCAACTTGTTTTTATTATTGGTTGTTAGTCGCCCTGAGCCCGGTCTTGGCTGGGGAGGGCGGGGTATAAATAAAATTTATTATTATTATTATCATCATCATCATCATCATCTAGTTGGCCACTGAGAGAGCTAATGTGCCTTCATTTCCTGTGTTTTTAACCAAGCATAGATGGGAGTGTGCTGCTGCTGCCACCTATGAATGCTGAAGGGCACTTGCCAGGAGGGTCTGTCAAATACAGAGACCTGCATCCACAATTAAGTCCCAAGGCATGGAGTTGCCTTACAACACAGATCTCAGCTACCTGGGCGTTCCTCAGAGAAATGGAACAGCGTTTAAACCAATTTAAGTCCAAGATATTGCTATGCCCTAAGTCTTTTTTCTCTATTTTCCCTAAGGAAGAAGGTAATTATCAGTTTCCTGCATTTGCTCTTTGAGCTTACATTGGAATAGTTTGCGACTTTCCAAACATCCATTAAGAGAAGGGGGGGGAGGGAGAGAGAGAATGATCAATGGAACCTGCCTTGAGTTCCTAGCAAGATTGCAAATGGTTACACAACAAGAACAACCAACAACAACAACAAAGTATCATGGGGGCAGCTCTCCGCGGCTTTCCCACCCCCCTTTTTCATTATCAGTTTGCCCAAAGGATAATGACTCGAAAGGTCACTGCGGTGGAAGGAAATGGCTTAGGTTTTCAATTCAGATAGAACATACAGCTTTGCCATTTAAAAATAAAATAGACTAAACCAGACGGCTTAAACCAAGCACACAGACTAATCCCACAGACACTCGATCTGTTGGTTCCCCCCTCCCCTTAAACCCTCATTTCTGATTTAAAATGTTGGTTACATAATGAGAGCATGTGAAGTATCTACACCAAAAGCATATCCAACAGATGGAGTTGGAAGGGTTCCCTTGGGGTCATCTAGTCCAACCCCCTGCAATGCAGTATTGTCAACTAAAGCGCCCATGACCTCTGCTTTAAAACCTCCAAGAAAGGAGAGTCCACCACCTTCTGGGGAAGTCCGTTCCACAGTCAAACAGCTCTTACCACCAGAAGGTTCTTCCTGATATCAAGTTGGAATCTCCTTTCTTATTACTTGAAGCCCTTGGTTCGGGTTCTACCCTCCAGAGCAGGAGAAAACAAGCTTGCTCCAACTTCCATGCAACAGCCCTTGAGATATTTAAGATGGCTATCATATCTCCTCTTTTCCAGTTTAAACAGACCCAGCTCCCTCAACCGTTCCTCATAAGGCTTGGTTTCCAGACCCTTTGTCATCTTGGCTGCCTCCTCTGCACACATTCCAGCTTGTCAATATCCTTTTTAAATTGTGGCACCCAAAACTGGACACAGCACTCCAGGTGTGGTCTGCCAAGACACAAGTACCAATAGGTCAATTTTATTTTGGGGAGCAAAGACTGATCTGTCTGCATCAGTACTTCATTTATAGTCAGGTAATGGAGCCCCAAGAAGACGCTTACTTCTTGGGAGAAAAGCAACGACAAACCTAGACAGCATCTTAAAAAACAGAGACATCGCCTTGCCAACAAAGGTCTGTATAGTAAAAGCTATGGTTTTCCCAGTAGTGATGTATGGAAGTGAGAGCTGGACCATAAAGAAGGCTGATCGCCAAAGAATTGATGCTTTTGAATTATGGTGCTGGAGGAGACTCTTGAGAGTCCCATGGACTGCAAGAAGATCAAACCTATCTATTCTGAAGGAAATCAGCCCTGAGTGCTCACTGGAAGGACAGATCCTGAAGCTGAGGCTCCAATACTTTGGCCACCTCATGAGAAGAGAAGACTCCCTGGAAAAGACCCTGATGTTGGGAAAGATGGAGGGCACAAGGAGAAGGGGATGACAGAGGGCGAGATGGTTGGACAGTGTTCTTGAAGCTACCAGCATGAGTTTGACCAAACTGCGGGAGGCAGTGGAAGACAGGAGGGCCTGGCGTGCTCTGGTCCATGGGGTCACAAAGAGTCGGACACGACTAAACGACTAAACAGCAACAACAGTATGCAAGCGGTGGGAACTCTCTCCAAAAAGCCATTCCCACAGGAGAGGGGCCTCTTTTAGCTAATGGGACTTGTACTGAGATACAGTGGGTGTGACCATTCACTTCACACTTTTACTTCTAAGGCTTTTTCTCTGTTGCCCCTGGAGAATAGGGCCAGATTTGATGAAGTTGAAGAAGGGTAGATTTTGCGTGCATGTTGAGTGACATTATGCCTTGGCAGTCGGAGCCGTTGGACAATGGAGCCCTTGACCTTTTCCTTGTTAGAGGTCTCTGTGCAAAGGCTGGGCTGCCATTGGCTGAAGATATTCTTGCTCTGGATTGCCTGGATCAAGCAAGGAATTGAATTAAATGGTCTACATGGTTCCCTCCAACTCTGTTTCTATAAGCTAAAAGAAAATTCCACATTCCCATCTCCTAGGCTGGCACACTTTCATGAAAGTCAAATACAAGATTTATTATATTTGTTTAATGCTTCTTGCCAGAAGCAGAGGAAAAAGGCTTTTAAGTATCTTAGCTTTAGTCACAGTCTATAGTACATGCTGGTTCAACCAGCATGCAAAAAAAGATAAATGTTTTATACTAGTGATTTACCAGGCAGAACAACTGGTAACACTGGTTAAAGCTAGATTCTCTAGCCATCTTTAATTGCCAAAGCTTTATGGTTTATTTTTATTTGTTTATACTTTAATTGCATCATGTCTGAGAGTTTTAGGGTACATAGAAATACCACCATTATAGTGGTGTAGAGGTTAAAGTGCTAGACTAGGACCTGGGAGACCAGGGTTCAAATCCACACACCTGTGAAGTTCACTGGTTAACACTGTTGTTGTTGTTTAGTCGTTTAGTCATGTCCGACTCTTTGTGACCCCATGGACCAGAGCATGCCAGACACTCCTGTCTTCACGCTGAGTGATGCATAGTTTTATTTTATAGCTCTGTCCTTGCAGAAGCCACAGGCAGGCTCACAATCTTCCTTCCAGAATCCCCGTGCTCCACCGCTGACTTGTTGTTGTTTAGTCGTTTAGTCGTGTCCGACTCTTCGTGACCCCATGGACCAGAGCACGCCAGGCACTCCTGTCTTCCACTGCCTCCCGCAGTTTGGTCAAACTCATGCTGGTAGCTTCAAAAACACTGTCCAACCATCTCGTCCTCTGTCGTCCCCTTCTCCTTGTGCCCTCCATCTTTCCCAACATCAGGGTCTTTTCCAGGGAGTCTTCTCTTCTCATGAGGTGGCCAAAGCACTGGAGCCTCAGCTTCAGGATCTGTCCTTCCAGTGAGCACTCATGGCTGATTTCCTTCAGAATGGAGAGGTTTGATCTTCTTGCAGTCCATGGGACTCTCAAGAGTCTCCTCCAGCACCATAATTCAAAAGCATCAATTCTTCAGCGATCAGCCTTCTTGATGGTCCAGCTCTCACTTCCATACATCACTACTGGGAAAGCCATAGCTTTAACTATACAGGTTAACGCTGGGCTGGTTGAAAAAGAGAACTTCACGCTGCAACATTGCATTGCAGGTCATCTGTGTGTTTATATCAAGAAAGTTTATTCTATCATTTAATTGTACTATGGGTTTAAGTTCTAGAGACCTGGGGGAAAGGAATAAAATCTGATGAACAACACTGCACATCTTCATACACATTTGTATTTTAAAAAGTTTCCCTCAGGATTTTTGCAAAGGCAAAGCAGGGGTACAAGGAGGACAATGATTTGCTAGGGACCAGTTCCAGAAATGAGGGGTGTCCCTAGTCAATAGGGTCAGTTGGAACATATTTGTTTGTAAATGTCAGCGTTCATTACTTACTGATCCTCCTGCGGATGAAATCCACTTGCCTGGTGCCAGAGTTCAAAACTTTTCTTCCCTGATTGGGGCATAGACTTTCATTGCAGAGCTCTCATTTGACATTTATTTGTAGTTTTTGTAGTTGTCTGAAGACCTCTCCTAGGGATGAGGGCCAGCTCAGCCCTTTACACATTCTGCATTATTTGAATGTTTTTTCAAGTATGAACATGAGGATGGATGAATCTGCCAATTTTGGTTTCTCTGCCTTTTCCATTTCTTCCAATCCAAAGCACCAAGTTTCTGCATCAGTTTGCATTTAAAAAAAAAAAAAAAAGTTCTCATGGAAATTCATCAGAATTTGAGAACAGTTATTCCTTCCAATGTACAGTGGTACCTCTGGTTACGAACTTAATTCGTTCCGGAGGTCCGATCTTAACCTGAAGCAGTTCTTAACATGAGGTACCACTTTAGCTAATGGGGCCTCTAGCTGCCACCGTGCCGCTGGCGCACGATTTCTGTTCTCATCCTGAGGTAAAGTTCTTAAGCCGAGGTACTACTTCCAGGTTAGCGGAGTCTGTAACCTGAAGTGTTTGTAACCCAAGATGTCTGTAACCCAAGGTACCACTGTATGCATTTTGTGTCTAATTTTACCTGCTATACACATTTCTGCCAGCTATTTTCCTTAATGGAATGCATATGTGTACACTCCTCCCACTAACGTATGCATATATGTGGAACGCCCCTGAAAAACCACAATGTTGATGTGTATGTTCAGCAGAGTCACAGAAAATAACCAATCTGTTAGATGTGGCACATCGGGTCAGGTGGAACTGCAATGCTCACTTCTGGTCAGGTGTCTCACTGCTGTTAAACAGACGGCTGAAGCAGTGTGGAAACTTGATGCAGTACAAAAGCACAGCTGAAGCCAATTCAGCTCTCCCTCCGCTGCATTGTATTGTGATTTTATGTTGCAACCGCCCTGAGGCCTGCAGGTCTAGGGTGGTATACAATTTTAATAAATAATATTAATAATTTGCCCTGCACCTGAGTCTCCATCAATTCACTCCTCTTGTCAGGCACCGGAGTCAGGAGTAGGTCAGCAATAAAAAACCCCCACATCAGTGAAGTTAATAATAATAATAATAATAATAATAATAATAATAATAATAATAATAATTATACCCCATCCATCTGGCTGGGTTTCCCCAGCCACTCTGGGCAGCTCCCAAAATATTATTACAAACACAATAAAACATCAAACATTAAAAGCTTCCCTAAACAGGACTGCCTTCAGATGTCTTCTAAATGTCAGGTAGTTGTTTATCTCTTTGACATCTGATGGGAGGGCGTTCCACAGGGCAGGCACCACTACTGAGAAGGCCCTCTGCCTGGTTCCCTGTAACTTGGCCTCTCACAGTGAGGGAACCACCAGAAGGCCCTCGGAGCTGCACCTCAGGGCTGAACAATGGGAGATGGGCCTTTGTAGGCAACGGAGGCCTGCTGTGACCATTTGGCCTGTCATTTTGAGGAGCAAGTTGCTCAAGTCTCTTGTGATTTAGATGTTGCCATTACAGTCCCAGCTGAGGTGTCCCATGCTACTTTGATTTCGTGGGATTGTTTTCAGTTCACGAGGCCCGAGGATGTCGACAGGACGAATGTAGGAATGTGCACCCACCTACATGCTCCCTTGATTCCTGCCCATCACGGCTGGTGAGATGGATAGAGGTTGACTAGGTTGCTCCAGGAAGTGGCAAATGCTTCACTTAAAGGAGACGGTGGTGGGAACACTTTTGAAAATGCCACTCCTTGACCCAATTGATAGTAACAATACTTGCCCAACTGCAAATACCGTATTTTTCCATGTATGACAAGGTTATTTTATTAAAAAATTATGCTGAAAACTTGGAGTCATCTTATACATGGTTAGTGGAGAGGTGGGACGGGTGACTGGCGGCTACCGTGCTCAGGATATTGCCTGTGGCGTTTTTGCAGGTGATTGGTGGGTGTGGCAAGGTCTGCTGGCTATTGGATTCTGTGGCAATTGGGCAGGTGATTGGTGCTTGTTTTCAGCGAGTGTGCAGACGATTGGTGGCTTCGTCGACATGCGTGCAATTGGCTGTTGCGTTCCTGCGAGTATGTGATTTTCAGTACCCCCCCCCCCCGAAAGCTCAACAACTCTGGGCAATCTCCCCCACATTTTCTCTGTGGAGTCCCAAAAAAGAGGGGGTGTCTTATACATGGGGGCATCTTATAAACAGAAAAATATGGTACCCCCTTTCTAGGGAAGGTGACTTGAGTCATGGCAGATCAACTGCAGGCATTCCAGGATGAGACTGAGTACAGTGGTACCTCGGGTTACATACGCTTCAGGTTACATACGCTTCAGGTTACAGACTCCGCTAACCCAGAAATAGTACCTCGTGTTAAGAACTTTGCTTCAGGATGAGAACAGAAATCGTGCTCCGGCGGCACGGCGGCAGCAGGAGGCCCCATTAGCTAAAGTGGTGCTTCAGGTTAAGAACAGACCTCCAGAACGAATTAAGTACTTAACCCGAGGTACCACTGTATTTGGATCTATGCCAGTCTAGGTTCAGGCCTGGGTCTGGATCCAGGGTGCTCCACCTGACCTCCTGCTTCCCATGTGACCTCTCCTTCTTCTCAAGCAATGCCCCACAGGATCTAATCCTCTGTGTAGCAGCTAGCAACCTTCCTGCTTTCCTTCTTCCCCTATTCCCTCTCAACCATATGTTTAACTAGGACATTAGCCCTTCCCCCAGGGTGGGGTGGGTGATCTCTGGAACCGCCTGGGGCTAAGTGTTCACTAATATAAGTAGTTTTGTGCGCACCTTAGAATTAGTATATGCATTTCTGTATATATTATGATTATTTGGCTTGAGAACAGCACTGCAAAATTTGATGAAGAGTGAATTTGGAAGGCTGGTTATGTTTTGGTGCACTTTTCTTATTGAAAGTGCAAAATAGGTAGATTTGCATTTAAGTGCAAACTGTATCCAATTTCTCCCCCATCCCTACAAATAACAACACACGTACAGACTTATTTACTTTGTAAGCTTCAGTTAGCTGTTATCTAGAGGAGGCCCTCAGTCGATGGATAAACATTACAAAGAAAAAGCAGAGGTAATAGAAAAGATAACTCCCCATCTTAGATGGCAGGCTGCAGCATAAAACAGAGTAATTCTCGTGTCAGGTAAGTGAAGATATCCAGCAATAATCCCTGGCCATCTCACAGCTCAGCTTGATGTTTAAAGTCGCCCCCACAAATATGGCCTGTTTTGTTCCTTTACCAAGCTAAAGTACCACCCTGGGAAAATAAACAGTGGGGTGCTATTTTTCATTTGCCTCATAACAATTGCCTGTGGCATTTCTGGGAGAAATCACATTGATTTCCACGACCCTTTCAATGAGGAAGAATGTCGGTATGCAGAGATTGCAGGACTTTGGATATAAGTTTTTTGCAGGTTACCTTGGCTCAGAGATGGGCCTTTCTGCTAGCCATGAAAGGGGATCCAGGTCTTTGGAGGGTAGCCATCAGATAGCAGACTTCCTCCGTGTTGGATGTAACATTTGAAGAAATCTGTGTGCTCAAGCCATTACCTTCACCACCTCCATCCTCTCCAAGCCCCCCTCTTCACAACCGACTGTTGGGTGATAATGCTGAGGCTGGTGCCTCTCTCCCTGACCCACCCCCCATGCAATGTCACCAGGGATTCATCACTTCGGTCTCTCCAAGGACATGAGCACACAACTTGTTGTTGTTGTTTAGTCGTTTAGTCGTGTCCGACTCTTTGTGACCCCATGGACCAGAGCACGCCAGGCACTCCTGTCTTCCACTGCCTCCCGCAGTTTGGTCAAACTCATGCTGGAAGCTTTGAGAACACTGTCCAACCATCTCATCCTCTGTCGTCCCCTTCTTGTGCCCTCCATCTTTCCCAACATCAGGGTCTTTTCCAGGGAGTCTTCTCTTCTCATGAGGTGGTCAAAGTATTGGAGCTTCAGCTTCAGGATCTGTCCTTCCGGTGAGCACTCAGGGCTGATTTCCTTCAGAATGGATAGGTCTGATCTTCTTGCAGTCCATGGAACTCTCAAGAGTCTCCTCCAGCACCATAATTCAAAAGCATCAATTCTTCGGCGATCAGCCTTCTTTATGGTCCAGCTCTCACTTCCATACATCACTACCCGGGAAACCATAGCTCAGAAGCTCAGCCTTGAGGAGTAACATCTAAGCTAATTCATTGCAAATTAAAGCAAATGTATCAGAACAAAGAAAAACCTGGCTTCTCTCTCTGTCTGTTTTCCTTGGAGAGAGAACTGCAAACACAATAGCTATACAGAGCGGAAACAGTTTATCTCCCTTTCCGCTCACGAGACTCAAATAATCAGTACTGGAAGGTAAACAGACATGTGACATGTAACAATCCTACACATCTGCAGCACGGGAGGAACGGAATTCTCAACACGGACACAGTGCCCTTTTCTCCTGCTAGGGACTTGGGACTATGAATCACAGAATCCGTATTGGTTGGTAGGCACTGGGACTTGTATGTCAAAAGTCTGGGAGCCCAACAGCAGGTGAAGCAAGAACCACTGCCGACTGTTCGGAGAGCATGTGTGGTGGTTAACTTAGAAAAGGTTGGTGGCATGGAGCTCTGTTTACCCTTCTTCCTGAGCCGCCATTGTTTAAGGACCTTGGTGTGGTTGCCTTCCCTTCCTCCTTGCCCCAGTCCTGGTCATTTTGGATTTTCTGAGGATTAAAACAACCACAACAACACATATTTAAAGAGGAAAGGGTCTGGGACACTTGTAAGATGTCATGTGGATGATCCTATATTAATGGAGACACAGGCTTGTGGGAATCCACATTTTGCTCGGACAAGCCCTTAGGTGGCCTTAAATAAAGGGATCCGACCAATTTATGGAGGATAAAGCTAAGAAATGGCTGCCCATCATGGTAGGTATTACCTCTATGGACAGCAGAAGCATGCTTTTGGACTTCCCATAAGGGTTTGGCTGGTCACTGTAAGAATAGTCTCCTGCGCCTGCTGCCTCCCGCATCTCGGTCTCCCAGAACATGCAGAAAAATGAAGATGGCAGAGCAACAAGAGATAACATGACAGAGCCTTAGGCTGCCGGGGAATGAATCAGGGGAAGAGCCTTAGAGAGCAGTGGGAAGGCAGTGTCAGGCTTCGGGAAATCGGCTTCCTCCTCCTGTTAAGTTTTAGGTGAACATATCAGATGACACAGTGATTCTTCAAACAGCTCTTGTTTATTCACAGGCCAGAACAGAACTGAACTGAAGGGTTCAGCCAGCCTGCTTATATAGAGCTCCACTAGAATGCAACAGTAACCACTTTCTGTAACTATCCAATCACTGAATGTCACTTTCGATCCCTTATTTGCATATGTGGACCTGAACTATCTACAGTATCCCCCTGCTGGCCCAGGGTGAGAACTTCAGTACATAACACCTCCCATGGCAGTAGTAGGATTGCAGGGCCTTCACTCTAAATTGCATTTGCCATAGACTTCAATAGATTGAAATTTTGTTTTCATTGTCCCGCAAAGAATCGCTCTGTCTGTCTTTAAACTTAGGTAATTGCTAGTGCAACCTGGGCTTTAAAGGATTTTAATACTCCCACGGTGCTGTAAGCACAGCAAGACTATGACATGGAAATTGGCATAGGAACATCCACATCAATAAAAATGTGTGTAAGGGGCAGGGTGTTAGTTTTTATGTTGGTGTGGCTTGTTAGAAAAATCAGTTGTGTTTTTCCTTTATTTCAGATCCAGTGGTCTATGATTATTCTTGAATTAGTTTCAAGTGGGGCTGTTGTTGTTGTTTTTTTTGGGGGGGGGTAGAACTGCCATCCATTATCCTTTCAGTAGAGAGGTTATAGGGTTGCTAAATCAAAATCATTTGCTCACCCAGCAAAACAGAGATCCTTTCATTTCCAAGCTTCAGCTACTAAAATTTCAGAGGAGCCCCTAAGTAAAGCATAAACAACTGGTTTAATGTCCCAAAATGGAACATTACCTTCTTCCCTGGTGCAATTTTAATTGTTAAATTTAAACTCTGCAGAGTGAGTCTCCATAAAATGTAATGAGCTCCTCAGCTGGGTTCTCGGTTATGTTCTAGTCCATTCATATGAATGTGTGCACATCTATATCTATATTTCATTTAAAAAATGTAGCTATTTTTGCTTTGTTCTTCACTGCCTCATGAGTTCCTTTTGCAACCCACAAAGGTGCTCTTATGCCATTGTTGCGTTGACTTCGACCGGCAGAATCTGACACTCAGGAACGGCTGAGAGCTTCCCAAAACTTTCTCCTGCCTGTTCTGAGACAGCCCTGACCTGCTGTAACAGCGCCACAGATGATTTTGTTCAGTTGCTGCTTCAAGCTGAGCTCATTGCTACCTAGAAACTGAGGCCAGCTCTGATCAAACAAAGAACCGGCAGTTAAGCTTGCTAATTCTGTGGTTGTCATGGAGCAAGCTTGGCTGTATAAAAAACATAGGTCTATGAACCGACTTCTGCTTCCAGAGCCTTCATAGGGTGGTTATGGCAGACTGTGAATTCACAGTGCAGCTGAGCGGGTGGCGAAGAAGTCAGTGATCTCGCATGCTCATCTTTGCCTTTGAGCAAAAAAACTGAGATGCAGGAGAGGATAAATTACCGTATTTTTCACTCTATAACACGCACCAGACCATAACACGCACGTAGTTTCTAGAGGAGGAAAACAAGAAAAAAAATATTCTAAACGAAATAGTGGATATATGATTTTTGTGGTTCATGCTGTGGCCACAGACATGTGATCTGACAGTGAGTTTGGAGTAGCCCAATGCAAAAACCCTGAGGATCCATGTGGATCCATGCTTTGTAACCATGGAGGAGGGAAGGAAGGGGAACCATGGATCGTCTGCTCACAACTGCACCAGATCCCCCCTGCCACCCGCAGGCATTCGCTCCATAACACGCACAGACATTTCCCCTTACTTTCTAGGAGGAAAAAAGTGAGTGTTATGGTGCAAAAAATACGGTAGTTGCCTCCCCCCCAAAATACTGACCATGCAGGTTGTGAGCTTGTGGGCTTTGGGGAGGGAGAGGGAGAGGGAGGGGGGGAAAAAGCCCCTAGCAGAATACCAGATATTAAATGATTTGTTTATAGCAGGACAACCTTAGCCTCTTCAAGCAAGCTAAGAACCTAAGGAGAGACCTACTAGACTGGATCAAAGATCCATATAATCTAGCATGCTTTTCCTGCCACAGTGGCCAACCAGATGCCTCTGCTTTGAAGCAATAGACCTCTTAAGAAGAGCCTGATGGATCAAGCCAGTGGTCCATCTAGTACCGCATCCTCTTCTCACAATGGCCAACCCAATGTCTATGGGAAGTCCAAGAGCAGGACCTGAGAGCAACAGCTCTCTCCTCACTAGTAATTTCCAACAGCTGGTATAGAGAAGCAATTGCCTCTTGCAGCAGAAACAAAACGTAGTCATCTGGGTGGATAGCCCATAGTGATAGCTCCATGGGTTTGTGTGGTCTTCTTCTGAAGCCATCCAAGTTGGTGGCCACCACTACTTCTTGGAGGAGCAAATTCCATAGTGTTAACTACACACTGTGCAGAAGTAAAGGTAAAGGGACCCCTGACCATTAGGTCCAGTCGTGACCGACTCTGGGGTTGCAGAGCTCATTTCGCTGTATTGGCCGAGGGAGCCGGCATACAGCTTCTGGGTCATGTGGCCAGCATGACTAAGCCGCTTCTGGCGAACCAGAGCAGTGCACGGAAACGCTGTTTACCTTCCCGCTGGAGCTGTACCTATTTATCTACTTGCACTTTGACGTGCTTTCAAACTGCTATGTTGGCAGGAGCAGGGACCGAGCAACAGGAGCTCACCCCGTCACGGGGATTCGAACCACCAACCTTCTGATCGGCAAGCCCTAGGCTTAGTGGTTTAACCCACAGAAGTACTTCTGCCTTAATCTACCAGTATTCAGCTTCATTTGCCTCTGCTACTCTTGTCTCCCCCAGCAACTGATATGGAGCACCTGAATATTATGGGTAGCTAACACAGAGTTCTCCTCCTCCTCCGTGGATTTGTATATTGCCATTTTACAACAATTTTAGCTTGTATCCATCCCCACCTATTGTGGCAGTGCTTCCATAAACTGTCCAGTCCCTTGTAGGATAAGAGTGTGCATAAGGTTCCTCTTCCCTATGGTCTGGCCCCCATGCTATTCCTGAAGCATCTTCATGGAGTGGGCACCTGGGTGGGACAAATTATGCCATTTCCTCCTATTCTAGTGTTGCCCTCTCTGGGTGCTGGCAACATTTTTGTGAGAAGAAACCACAACATTTGTCTTGCTCAATATGGATCAAGGCTGGTGAACCCATTCCCAGTCCAAGGGCCACACTGCCTCCAGGGGCAACTTTCCAGGGGCCGCATACCAGTGATAGGCAAGGCGAGTGTCAAAAGTGGGCAGGGCAATGGATGGGGCTCTTGCCTTTCTACAGAGGTCTATGTTCCAGCCAGGCAACCTTCTCTCCATTCAGACAAGCAAGAGCCCTGGTCACAGTTCAAGGACACTTCCAGCCATGAAAAATCACTCAAGGGGAGCAAGGAGCAGGAATAGTTGCAGGAGGTGACATCTGGGAAGAAGGTGCATGCAACTTCATATATGCATTTGAGCCTAATGTTATTTTTGCTTTAAAAACAACCCAGTGTAACTTTTTGATCTACATTAAAAAAAGTGGGGGGGGGGGGAGGCCAGGATATTTTATGGCATAACTAAGCAAACTTGATCAGACACCGAAATGGGAAACCAAGATATATGCAGCTTTTCGGTAATTAAGTACAAAATCACTTATATGGGTATCAGTCACTGTGTTTATCTTTCCATTTGCACAACTCACATTTTTTGTACTTAAATCTTCCGATTTGCCCTGCCACAACCTTATATCTACTGCCAGCACAATTTGAATATGAAAACAAATTAAATTTTGTAAGCTGCTACCATATGCCACACTTAGATGGCCCATATATTTCCCCGCTAAATAGAATACTGGTGCAGTATAGGGATTGATTCGCATATGCATGCGAATTGCTTAAATAATGACTTACCACGTGGTGATTAGTTGCTGAAAAAGTGGACTGTTTTCCTTGGAAAGTATTGTGTCTGTAGTGCTGGGAGGCGATATTTATGTTTGGTCCGGGGTGTTCAATCCGTGATGGCTCTTTTTGCACATGTTACTTTTATCAGCTTATGATCACACAGGGTGTGAACACAGGTTCTGCTGGGGTGATGAAAACTAGCTGTTCCCAAGTGAAAGGGGATCATACCTTTCATGGGTTGAACTTTGTGTGGGTCAATGCAATCCAACGCACATCGCTAGCATGGGTGGTGTGAAGTAGCCCTTGGATACCAGCAATTTCACAACCTGGGTCAAAGTGGTTTTCTTCTTTGTTACCGGCTCCATTACCTGGCTATGTGGTCTAAACCACTGAGCCTCTTGGGCAGGGGTCAGCAAACTTTTTCAGCAGGGGGCCGGTCCACTGTCCCTCAGACCTTGTGGGGAGCTGGGCTATATTTGGAAAAGAAAAAAAATTGAACGAATTCCTATGCCCCACAAATAACCCAGAGATGCATTTTAAATAAAAGGACACATTCTACTCATGTAAAAACACACTGATTCCCGGGCCATCCGTGGGCCAGATTTAGAAGGCAGTTGGGCTGGATCCAGCCCAGGCCTTAGTTTGCCTATCCATGCTCTTGGGCTTGCCGATCAGAAGGTCGGCAGTTCAAATCCCCACAAGGGAGTGAGCTCCCGTTGCTGTGTTCCAGCTCCTGTCAACCTGGCAGTTCAAAAGCACGCCAGTGCAAATAGATAAATTGGTACCACTGCGGCAGGAAAGTAAATGGTTTCTGTGTGCTCTGGTTTCCATCATGGTGTCCCATTGTGCCAGAAGCGGTTTAGTCATGCTGGCCACATGACCCAGAAAGCTGTCTGTGGACAAACGCTGGTTCCCTCGAGATGAGCGAGATGAGCGTCGCTACTGTCCAGGTGTCCTTTACCTTTTCACCAAAGTACTGGTGCAGACAGATCAGTCTTTGTTCCCCAAAACAAAACCAGCCTATTGCTACTACATCAGTAAAAGTAATCATAACTGTGAAAGCCACTTAGGGAAGGCTTAGGGAAGTGATAGAGCATCTGTTAGCATGCAGAAGGTTCCAGATTCAATCTTTGGCATCTCCAGGTAGGGACTGGAATGTTACCTATCTGAATTCCTAGGGAGCCACTGCCAGTCACTGTGGACACTATTGAACTAGATGGGATGCTATTGTGATTCAGCATAAGGAAGCTTCCTGTAATCCTATGCATTTACCAGATATTATGAGGGAGGTTTCTGGCTCCCTAACAATTCCCAAAAATGTCATCTGAGCTCTTAGATAGTCATAACGGAGAGGCTATGTACAAATTAAAGAACATAACAACAGCCTACTGGATCATAGCTGTCAATGTTTCTCTTTTTTTAAGGGAAATTTCCTTATTCCAAATAGGATTCCTCACAAGAAAAGGGAAAAGTTGACATCTATGTACTGGATCAAGCTACTGGCACATCTAGTCCAACATGGGCCATGGGCCTGATCCAAGAGGCTCCTATGTTCTTACATTTATTTAGAACATCTCTATCATGCACCTCTAAACCTTCTGAAGATCATAAAATAGAATTATAAAATTGTAGGGAGCTCAAGGTTAATCTAGTCCAACCCCCTGCAATGCAGGAATCTCAGCTAAAGCATCCCTGACAGATGGCCATCCAACCTCTGCTTAAAAACCTCCAAGGAAGGAGAGTCCACAACCTGCCAAGGATCAGCAAAGTAAAGTAGTGTTTCGCCATTAGTAAGAAAAGTATAATAATTCTCTTTTTTTCTGCTCAGTCCTAGCAGAAGTATGGTAAGCAACAAGGGTGCTTACCTTTGCTCGTTTTCTTTCCCTCTGGTGTATTTTCACTCACTGAGAGAAAATGGAGCAATTTATGTGCTTATATCTTAGGGTGGCCATACGTCTGGAATTTCCCAGACACAGCCAGAATATGGGAGTCGCTAACAGTGCCCGGGTGTAAATTGCTGAGATGTCCATTAAAATCCGGACATAGGACAGCCCATGTCGAAAGTCTAGTTTTTGGTGAATTTCCTTAAAAATAGCTTTAAAACTTCAAATGCTCAGCAATTGGCCCCCCCAAAAAAAACAAACCTCAACAACTTTGCCAAATAATTTTTAACTTTTTAAAATATGGCAACTCTATTGTATCCGTGAGAGTCATATGGTGGAAGATTTGCCCTTCTGTCTAATGGCTTTATTTACAAATGTCTAGGATTCTTTCTTACAAGCAAAAGTGGACATTTGGAGGTGAAGAGTCTAATCAACAAGAAGAACAATAGAGGTTGCCTCCTATGCTTTTGCATGCCGTGTACACCAAAGGTTTGTTTCTCCTCTGCTGCAAATGCAATAGCGTGTTGTAATGATCAATGACTATATAGATGTTGACATCCTGTATTCTGTGTATGAAATTGTGGGTTTTGCCATGACTGTGGCCTCATCCAATCCATATATAACGTATATTCAAAGGTATCCTTCTTGAATTTTTCTTTGTTCCATGGCTAAGCAAACAAATTTGCTTTTTTAATTTTGCTGGCTAGCTCATCTTACCAGCAAGCTCTGCACTTGTAATTGTCTGATCCATGCTAAAAGGGCAAAAGGGGAAGTTATTATGCAGAAAGCAGAAGTTATTACCAGTCATTTAATGAGGAGAAACACAAACCATATGGGAGGTTTTTTTTAATGTTTGGTTGTAATTGGTTGAAAAGAATAAAAGAAGAATTCCCTGGATGTCTAGATCCAGATTTGGGGCGGGCAAATACTCTCTTGGTGAGAGAGCCCCAGCAGAGATTTAAAATCACAAAGCATACAAATGCTCTCAGTAAATGGAAACACATAAAAAAGATGGGCCTATATCATATTAACTCCACCCACCATGACAGTTCCTGTTTTGGATGATGCTGCTGCCTGCCCCGCCCTCATTCTTTTGATTTGGGTGGCAATATAGCATCTCCAGACAGGACAATGTGCCTCTGCCATCAGTCCTGATGGGCCCTGTTCCCACTCCACCCCGTTAAGCATATTTGTTTAATTGCACACTGAAATGGAAAGTGCCTGTATGTATATTGCTGGAGGGTTTAACCTCGGAAAATTCCACTGAGAAATACTAAAGCTAGAAATAACTCTTTCAGCTTCTAGCTGGGTTAATAATTAACTGTTAATGTTCTCTGCTCCTTCACATGAGTGTTTAACTTTAACTCACATGGTCAAGGTATTTCATTGCAAATCACCGTTTTGAAGGGAGTTGCCTTTGGTCATTTGTTCCCAGGTACAGTGGGAGATGGATTTGCAAATGGGTTTATTCGGAAGAGAATGCAGCTCCGGGCTAATGCAGACAGTAAGGAGAGAGAGACCTTAGATTCTTGGTCTGTTTGGAATTCTGTTATATTTCTTAGAATGTGCTTGGCCAAGCATATGTCTTACGGAACTTTTTGGATATATTATATTGATTTGTTTTGTACCTGTTTTTAAGAAGTTAGTAAAGATTTGAATTATAAGTGGGGATCTGAACCATTTTTATTCCAGAAGGACTCGATTTTTATGCACCCAATTGCTTCAAGCTGTGCAATATTCGTATCTGCAATAACTCCCACCCTGCCTTGGCAGGACTCTCAGTGAGGTCTTCGATGGGGGTCCTTCCTCTTCCCTTTTCTTGCCTCCCATCCTTCTGAACATTTCTATCTTCTCACTGATGTGGGTCTCTAACGTGCTATAAAGCATATTGGTATATCCACTGAACTGTGATGGCAGCCAACTCTAAAGTAGTACCAGAGATGCTGCTGGTAGCGTGTGTTTTTTAAGTCTCTTAAAAATAGCCTTTTAAAATCGTACGCGGAAGAAGAGTGCTGAGATGGAAGGGAATCATTCCAAATGCCATCTGCATAGTGCTAATTATACACACTGTTGTTATTTGTCAGGATAAGATATTTCGGAATGATATCTGTAAGCCATCTGCCGACAGCCTTATTCGCATTCCTCAGATCACCAGTAAATGCTGCCTCTTCCTCACCACCAACACCAACTTAGGTAACCATCTGCAGTTTGCGTGAGAGTGACTCAATAGAAAACAGCTTTCTCAAAGCGCATTGTGGATGTACAATTCAACAAGGTTCTCTCTTAATTAGTTATTTTGAGTTGTTTATATCTATCACTTTCTAAACAAGCCTTTTGAAAGCTGAATATTGGGTGCTGCTTTGCTAAAAAAATAATGAAAAAGTCCCCAGATTGAACATGCTATTTTCCCTTCCCCCAGACCCTTACATACTTCCTTTGGTTTTAAGGAATAAAGAATCAAAGGATCTATGTGTGCAGTGCTGAGCTCTGTTTGAGGTTCAATTATGCTATAGATGTAAACATGTGGTCCAATCCACCCAGGAGCATGTTTTTGTTTTGTTTTGTTTTTAAGTGGGAGGGGGTGACGGTGCTCCAACATTAAATTAACTATTAAATTCCAAAAGGATCCCAACTGCATTGAAAACACACAGTTCAAGAATAGAAGCTCTGTGTTCAGGGCTCGGCTTCTTCACTTTCTACCCCAATTCTGTTTCTCTCTCCTTCCCACCCAACACATTTGTGTTCACAGTTCAGTTCAACTTAACACCTCCATCCCCTGAAAGGCTCTGCTTCCAGTACAGTCAGTTGCTGAGCTCTAGAAAATCAATTAATTAATTTTATCTCATAACGGTTATACAACGCTTGATTGGAGACGGGGAGGAAACCCTCAAAGCAGTTTACCAAAAGAAAAAAAAAACTCCAAGGAAATCATTACAATACTTTAAAATGTAGAAAAAAGTTGAAATACGAAATTAAATTTCATATCAACTTGAGTTGCATTTCTCCCTCTCCTTGACCAATAAGCCTTGACCCCAATAAGCAGCAGACTTTTGGGCCTAATCATCCCTGGAGACAGGCTTAGGTCACTTCCATACCTAACATTTCAAGCTCATGGCTTTCCCCCAAGAATCCTTGGTTTTCCAGGGTCCTGGGAATTGTAGCTCTGGAAGGAGTAAACTACAGGTCCCATGCCTAGAAAGCGTGGGTCTGAGTGGTGTTCCACTCTTTAGCCCTAAATCGGAATGAAGGAATGGGTTTCTGTGCAGTCAGTCTGAAACGGGCCCCAAAATCCCCATTTTTCCTTCTCCAAGGGAGCATTTCTAAAAATGCATTAACTTGAGCTCTTGGGCCAATGTATAAACAGAAACCCAGCTGTATAAACAAGTGCTCAAAGCCCTCTCCTTTATCTGTCCATGACGGCAATGGATGGCCTTGCCAGTTCCGAGTGGAGCAGGGACGGCACATCTGGGTCTTATCTTACATCCTGACCACAAAGACCTTGTCAGGTCTGACAAGAGACCCGGGAACGGCGCCAGGAGTGCTCTTAGAGTTGGTGACCTTCTTGCCCCAAGATAAGAGTATAGGAACAGAAACAACCTTTTATGGTCAAGAGTACCGGAACAGGAACATCTCTTTATGGTCATGGATGTCAACTTACGTGTATAAGCTGACGTGGTGGATTCCTGGGGAAGGGTGGAGAGGGTGCCTGGAGGAGATATATACTGTATGCAATTTCTCTTGCTTTTGTGCTTGCAGTGAACCGATTCACGCAGTGCCTTCTGCTATCCGGAAAGCAGAATAAACTCTTTCTCTGAACCAAACCTTGGTGTCATTTGACTTCCTTCCTCCTGTCCAGGAGCAACGCTCACCCAACCAATCAGTAAAGTCTAATAAGGCTACAGGAACAAACAGCCATTCATGGAAAACCTGGTTGCCATTTGCTCTGATTGAGCAGTAAAGAGAGCTTTTCCCCAGTGAAAAGCGGGGGGGGGGGAGGAAGTATGGATAAGCCCTCTCCTGCCCAAACCTAAGATGGACTCCAGCCTCTTCTGCCCTTCCTCTTCATGGATACCTTCCAAGCCACTCATGCCATTCTTTCTCTGTATTCTGCTATAAATGGAGTACTTCGTTCCACGATTGCTCCCCCACAACGCCTGGTAATATCAACCAGTTTTTCTTGTGTGACTCTAACACACTCTTGTGGATCAGTAACTGGTTAAAGAACAGAAGGCACTTTCCGGGGGAAACCAAGCTGCTGAGGTTGACCCATTTTATTCCTGAGCTTTGGCCGGATCCCAATACGCTCAAGACTTCGCTGCATTCTGACCCAGAAACAAGTTGCTTCACTGGTAGCAGGCAAAGAATAATGAAATGGAATACCTGTGCAGGGCAGTAGAATTGTACATCCAAAGTGTATGTCTGCTACATCCTTGTTCTGTTTCACCTGAGCTGCTGTTGTTTTCTTACCTCCATAGAACCATAGCTTCATCAAAGCACTATGAGCGCACTACTTGAGAGTAGGGTATTCTCAAGTACAAACTAGAGGGGGGAGTCGTGCTTTTGGCCCCAGCCTTGAAGTTGGGTCTTCTGTTTTTTTAATAGCCACATGTTGAGCATAACTCCCTTTATAGCAGGGGTTGTGGAGCCTTCACAAAGAAGGCTTTGTGGGCCTTTCTGGGCAACCTTCCAGGGGCCAGGGACAAAAGTAAGATGAGCAGTGAATGTGATTTTTTTTGCTTTTGCACATTAGTCTAGGTTTTATGCATACTCTCACACCTTGGTCTGTTCCCCATCCAAACAAGCAAGAGGTATTATCAGAGTTCAGGGACACCTTCCAGCCAAGCAAAAACACTCAAGGAGAGTAAAAGGCAGGTCTAGGAAGAGTGTGTCCGGGAGAACAGGGGGTTGTGTTGGGAGAGAGTGTGTCTATGGAGGAGTTGTAGCTTTGGGAATCTGCCAAGGGCCAAAAAGGGAGATCTGCTTTAAAGGAAACCTTAAAGGTAAAGGGACCCCTGACCATTAGGTCCAGTCACGGATGACTCTGGGGTTGCACATTCATCTCGCTTTACTGGCCGAGGGAGCCGGCGTACAGCTTCCAGGTCATGTGGCCAGCATGACTAAGCCGCTTCTGGCGAAACAGAGCAGCGCACGAAAACAGCGTTTACCTTCCCGCTGGAGCGGTACCTATTTATCTACTTGCACTTTGACGTGCTTTTGAACTGCTAGGTTGGCAAGAGCAGGGACCGAGCAACGGGAGCTCACCCCGTGGCAGGGATTCGAACCGCCGACCTTCTGATCGGCAAGCCCTAGGCTCTGTGGTTTAGACCACAGCGCCACCCGTGTCCTACCTTACGTGCCCATAAAAGGTAAAGGACGCCTGGAAGGTTAAGTCCAATCAAAGATGACCAAGGGGTTACATGCTTTCAAACTGCTATGTTGGCAAGAGCTGGGACAGAGCAACAGGAGCCCACTCCATCATAGGGATTCGAACCACCAACCTCCTGATCAGCCAGTCCAAGAGACTCAGGGGACTCTGTGTGATCAGAACACCAGGTTTCCTGGTTGTTTGGACCCTGTACATGCGATGAGAAAGTGCTTCATGGGGCTTCCTGTACAGAAACTTACGCTCAATATTGGTTGTTTAAAAAAGAAGACTCAAAGTTGAGGTTCAGGGCTCAAAGTACAATCCTGTCCATCTGTACTTTGAGTGTACTCTACACATGGCTAATGCACACATCAGGCTCAAGTGCCAAGGTTTAACCCAATAGCCTCAAGCAATATCCATGTATGTGTGAGGTAATCCCAAGGAAGGACTCCAAGGCGTGTCATGGACTGCTATTTACCAACCACCACACACAAGCCTCTTGAGACCAGCTATTGGTTGCTACTTACCTGACAAGTAATGCACCTGTTAACTGCATCCCCACAACCCACATCACATCTAGTTTGTTCTTCAATCTGCAGGAAATAAACGGAGCTGAGGAAATATGGTTGAAGGCTGCTATCATTCTCACCATTGCATTACTTTCTAGGAGCCTTCTGTACAAACCGAAGCGTCTCTACTCAAAAGTAAGAGCCGCTGCATTCAAGGGGTTCTAAAAAAGGTAAAGGTACCCCTGCCCGTACGAGCCAGTCTTGACAGACTCTAGGGTTGTGCGCTCATCTCACTCTAGAGGCCGGGAGCCAGCGCTGTCCACAGACACTTCCGGGTCACGTGGCCAGCGTGACAAAGCTGCTCTGGCGAGCCAGCGCAGCACACGGAAATGCCGTTTACCTTCCCGCTAGCAAGCGGTCCCTATTTATCTACTTGCACTTTGACGTGCTTTCGAACTGCTAGGTTGGCAGGCGCTGGGACCGAGCAGCAGGAGCGCACCCCACCACGAGGATTCCAACCGCCGACCATGCGATTGGCAAGCCCTAGGCGCTGAGGTTTTACCCACAGCGCCACCCGCGTCCCTTCAAGGAGTTCTACTCATGGGTAAATGGACATAGGATTGGAGCCTCTGCCACATGCTGGGTGAGTTTAACAGTTCCACCTCCCTGGGAGAAAAAACCATTATCAGATTACTGTGCTGTTTTTTCACCTTGCCATTATCAACTTACGGTGTGAAATAATAGTGAAATTATTCTAGAGAACAGTTGTTTTTTCCTCTCGGTTTCTCTCTCCCCGTTGCATTTTTAATCAGGCTGTTAGCAAGATCTCATTAGCAGCGTGAGGAAGTTGGCCAAATATTCCCAGTCCCTCTATACTTGGACGGTCTCCTTGTTTCAGATACTTTGTTACCTGCAGAGAGAAATAAGGTAGCAGGCAAGGCTTTGCTTCACAGATTTCACCTGCTCTACACCTGATGCAAACAAAGACGGCTGTGACATCGTGTGAAGATGGTGGTGGGGAACCTTTTTTTCCTATGGATGAAATTCTTCCAGCGTTGATATTTTGGTTTGGGTGTAGAAACCCCCTATACAGCTTGGGACCAGGATGCCTGAAAGACTGTCATACCCCTTTTATACCAAATCAATCACTGTGCTGTGCAGGTGAAGGCCTCTTGCAGATACCATCTTATCAGGAGGTCCATTCTGCACAATGTTTAGTGTCATGGCACCCACCCTTTGGGATTCTCTCCCCTTGAATATTAGGCCATCTCTTTGGTCATTTTAGCATCATTTGAAAACCTACTTTCAACCAGCCTTTTAACCTGAGATCTGGCCACATGACCCGGAAGTGTCTCCGGACAGCGCTGGCTCCTGGCCTCTTAAGTGAGATGAGCGCACAACCCTAGAGTCTGTCAAGACTGGCCCGTACGGGCAGGGGTACCTTTACCTTTTCCCAGTCTGCATCTGTTTTGCAGATTGTTTTAAAGATATTTTGATAGCTTTATCTATTGTGTTTTGAAAGGAAGGGCTTGTTCTAAATTTGATAAATAAATCCAGGAAGTTTTAGTCATCTCACTGTATCTCTGAGAAGAAAGATCGGGGAGCTTTGACCTTCCAGACGTTGTTGGACTTCAACTCCCATCAGCCTTGGCCAACCAGAACATTGGTCAAAGATGATGGGAGTTGTGGTCCAACAACCTCTGGGGGGGTCATAATTTCTCCACCCCTGTGTTAGAACTTCCAGCTTCTGCAGGAAGGGATAATAAATCCAAGGGGCATTGGAAGATGATATCCCAGGATCATCCTTTCTGTTACCAAGTCTTGATGAGTCTCAGTTTGTCCTTTGAGCACTGTAGTTCCTAATCGTATTTGCACAGATCATTATTTTTTTCCACCAATATCTCACTCCCCGAGTTTCCTGAGCAGTAATAACCACTGAAAAGCACTTTACTGAGATATATTTGCTTCCAGAGAGGAATGGAAAAGGTTTGTTTATGCTATCCAGTGTGTATTTTTCACATCAAGGTTTCTGCTTTATTGGCACGTCAATGCTTGGTCAACCCTTAAGACTTTCAGCTTTTAAACACAGCACTGAAAACTGCATTAGCAAATATGTGACTCACAAGCTTAATGCTCAAGATGTTGAGCTGCGCGGAATAAATACCATTGCCCTTCTTTGTAACAAAGGAGAAGAATACACATAGCAGGACTATCAGGACAATAATTTCCACTCATCATTCCTGTTAGGAATTACAGTTACTTAACCAGCCCTAAACAATTGACATGTGAGCCCTGTGATAGACCACTTTCCTCTTCTGTTCACTTTTATTATTTTAGCCATTACCAATCATCACATACAATCTTGTACAAAATGTTGAGGAAATGTCAGTCTACGTATTTTAATCCACCAAAGGTTATTTATCTACATCTGTGTTTATAACACGACAGAGAACAAATTCAGCATGTTGTGTTTATTTATTGCAAAATCCAGAACTCATAAAGCTTTCTTAGGATATTCCTGTCCTGCAAATTTATTTATGAAAATGGCTTTCAAATAGTAGACCCATGTTTGCAATTCTTCAATATACCTTGAAAATATTTTGCACTCTCGGGATGCTCTGGCCTTATCCTGAACAAGGAAACCTGTGGCCCTCTAGGTGTTGTTAGAGTCCAACTCCGACCAGCTAATCATAATCATAATAATTTTATTATTTATACCCCACTCATCTGGCTGGATTTCCGCATCCACTCTGGCCGTCTTCCAGCACATAAAAACATAATAAAACGTCAAGCATAGCCAATGGCCAGTGATGATTGGCACTCAAATCCAACTATATAGGGAGGACCATTTGACCCCCTTCCCTGGTGTATTCACTTGGGGCATTCATCAGTTCAGCAAGTACTACTAAAGCACCCACTCTTTAATGGATAGGGCAATTTTTAAGGAGCAGGGCTAAGGTTGTCAAAATTATTATTATTTATACTTTATACCCTGCCCATCTGGCTGGGTTTCCCCAGCCACTCTGGGCGGCTCCCAACCCAATATTAAAAACACAGCACAGCATTAAACATTAAAAACTTCCCTAAACTAATTGTTTGGAAGCCATTTTTGCTGGTATGAAGAAGGAAGAAGGAACTATTCAAAGTGATCTTTTCTCCTCATAGTAGATAGGTAGCCGTGTTGGTCTGCCATAGTCAAAATAAAAAAATTCCTTCCAGTAGCACCTTAAAGACCAACTAAGTTAGTTCTTGGTATGAGCTTTCGTGTGCATCTGAAGAATGTGTACACCTTTCAGATACACCTTTCGGGTGTATCTGAAGAAGTGTGCATGCACACGAAAGCTCATACCAAGAACTAACTTAGTTGGTCTTTAAGGTGCTACTGGAAGGAATTTTTTTATTTTCTCCTCATGTTTCACTGCTCTCAAGCAAAGGAACGTATGATCAGTCTTTGATAGCGTGCACTGCAACTACATGGTGCTGTGCCATTCTGTGTTGTGTTTACATCTCCTAACAAGGTTAGCCTCTTGTTTTCTACAAGAGGGAGAAAGAAAAATCACCAATAATGGCATATAATAGCATGCTGCCAATTGCTCTTCATCAGTACCACCCCACTCTCTCAGCACTGAAGCAGACTCCCACAAACAAAAAACAATTCCTTCTGTCCCTGATCCCTTTCAAGTCAAGAACATAGGATTAGGTCAACGGCCCATCAAGTCAATGCCTGGCATCTTCAGGTAGGGCTGAAATCCTGGAAAACTATGCCAGTCTGTGTAGACAGCACTGAGCTAGCTGGACCCTTGAGTCTGACTCTGTATAATGTGCCTCCCTCAGTTTCCAATGAACACACAGCCAGCAATTGGCCTGTTGGCACTTCTTGCATGGAGGTCATTTGAACACCTCACCTATCATGGTGAAAAGTAGGACAATCGAGTTATTGGACAGGCACACATGAGACTTAATAGGACTACATTCCTGCTGTTGAATTGCATTACAAAAAAAAATATCAGTTGTACCAGGTATGCATTATTGCGCAGCTGAAATTACTCCTCAGTTTAATGTTTCATATTCGTTTAATTTGGTGTGTTCTTTTATATTTAGCTGGCAACCGCCCAGACTGGCTGGGGAAACCCGGTCAGATGGGCAGGGTACAAGAAATAAGTTCTAATTTTAGAAAGTCGCCGAACTTGACAAAATGGCTATGTTGTTGTTGCTTAGTCGTTTAGTCGTGTCCGACTCTTCGTGACCCCATGGACCAGAGCACGCCAGGCACTCCTGTCTTCCACTGCCTCCCGCAGTTTGGTCAGACTCATGTTTGTAGCTTTGAGAACCCTGTCCAACCATCTCGTCCTCTGTCGTCCCCTTCTCCTTGTGCCCTCCATCTTTCCCAACATCAGGGTCTTTTCCAGGGAGTCTTCTCTTCTCATGAGGTGGCCAAAGTATTGGAGCCTCAGCTTCAGGATCTGAAAATGGCTATAGGTGATGTGTTTATGAAAAGATCCTGAAATCACCCACATGGCTAATCAGAGAGAGAGAGAGAGAGAGGGAGGGAGGGAGGGAGGGAGGGAGGGAGGGAGGGAGGGAGGGAGGGAAGCAGCAAGCAGAGAATGTCTTGATGCCAACGTATCAGCATCAGAGGAAGCAAGACGGCACTGGAAGAGGTGAATAGTCACATAGTCAAGTGCCGGGCTGCTTGATCCTTTGCTCCAAGGCATCGACCAACTGTGTCATCATCATCATTGCTGGATTCCCCCAGGCATCCCAGCTAGTAGGATGGTCAGCTCACACATCTGGAACTTTGCATCTTTTATCTTTACATCTCTAAGTAAATCCACACACCCTGTTCAAGAGCTATCTCTGTTTAGAGAGCACCTTCTTTCCTTTCCGAAATCCAATATCTGAGATATTGGCTGTGCTATTTTGTTTTCCTTGAGGCTGCCTCTCGGCCGCTGCAACTCCACGTAATCTGAACTGATGGGCATTCCACCAACAGATGTGAAGTGAGACTTATGCGCAGCAGTGCCTAAAGATATTAAAGAGAGAAATTCATCTGCCAACATGGCATGGGGGGGGAGGCAAACGCTTGCCAACCTGATGCACTGCCAAGTAATATATAAGCTTTTTTGGGCTCCCCACCAGAAAAAGAAAAGTGCTATTATAGTTTGTACTAGAGACTGCCAACCCTGCCCCCTACCAACACCCCCATCCCACCCATCTCCTGCATTCCATTCTACATCATAGTTGCTGCACCCCCTGCAGTGCCCCTAAACTAGTTGCACTCCCCTGAATTCACCTCTGCACAGTGGTACCTCAGGTTAAGAACTTAATTCGTTCTGGAGGTCCGTTCTTAACCTGAAACTGTTCTTAACCTGAAGCACCCCTTTAGGTAATGGGGCCTCCTGCTGCTGCTGCGCTGCCAGACGATTTCTGTTCTCATCCTGAAGCAAAGTTCTTAATCTGAGGTACTATTTCTGGGTTAGCGGAGTCTGTAACCTGAAGCGTCTGTAACCCGAGGTACCACTGTATTAGGACCAGGCAAACAGGGACGCGGGTGGCACCTTTTTTAATAGCTGGCTAATAAATATAAATAAGATATTGTCATTCTACTACCAGCCATTCCAGTGGCTTACACCAGAGGGTGCTGCACTAGCCAACTCCAACTGCTAAGAACTGCACAAGGTGACTAAACCAGACTTAAATCCCGGTCTAACTGGACTGTAGCTAGGTAAAGGGATCCCTGACCATTAGGTCCAGTCGTGACCGACTCTGGGGTTGCAGCGCTCATCTAGCTTTATTGGCCGAGGGAGCTGGCATACAGCTTCTGGGTCATGTGGCCAACATGACCAAGCCGCTTCTGGCGAACCAGAGCAGCACACAGAAACGCCGTTTACCTTCCCGCCGAAGCAGTACCTATTTATCCACTTGAAATTTGACGTGCTTTCGAACTGCTAGCTTGGCAGGAGCAGGGACCGAGCAACAGGAGCTCACCCCGTCGCGGGGATTCAAACCGCCGACCTTCTGATCAGCAAGTCCTAGGCTCTGTGGTTTAACCCACAGCGCCACCCGCGTCCCTTTCGGACTGTAGCTAAGACTGCATAATATGATGATATGCTATTTATGCAGGACTGTAGCTAAGAATGCATAAATAGCATATCATCGTTTGAAACGGAATGGTTGTATTGGTCTTTTCAACCCCTTGTAATCCAGAGAGAACACAAAATGGAAGCCAGGTCAGGCAATCTAGTTGTTGGTTGTTGGTTTTTTTTAAAAAAGCTTTGCATTTCTGAGCAAGGCTGGATAGGTCTGTGAACTTGCATTCTCCTGGTCATCTCCAGTTATTTTAAATCTCTCACTTTCCTTACTGGTTCTAAGTGTTTGGCAAACGCTGCCCGGGAAGAACTACTTACTTGACTCAGCGCTTCAGTGTGTCCTAAATTTTCCCTCCATAGTTCATAACCTGCTTTCTGTTCGTACACATTCTGGCAATAGTCTGGGAGCACTGGAGCTTGAAATGAGAAATCCTGAATGATGAGTCCTCACCGCTGCTTAATCTCTAGCATGGGGAACCTACAGAAAAAGCCCATCGCAGAGATTAATCACCAGCATGGACCCGGCGCATCTCTTAGCCCAGAGATCAATGGCTATGTTCCTCTTCCACTCTTGGAGACAGTATGTTCCTGAATGCCCGTTGCTGAGGAATGCAAGCTGGGAGAGGGCTTATTGCACTCAAGTCCTGCTTTCAGGCTTCACACAGGCATCTCATTGGTAGGGGATATTGACAATGCAGTGAAACCAACAATGCATGTTTGCTAGACAAGCACACGATAGGAGCTCAGAGTCCTGTAAGTTTCCTAGAGAGGAAACTCTGAGAGACACTCCCATGGTTAGCCCTGTTAGGGGGAGGGCATATCCATAGATATAATCTCCTCACCTGGCCAGGGCTCTTCCACCTCATTCCAGCAATGTGAGAAATCGTGTCCTCCATCGTGGAGAGCACGTGTTGTGGTGAGATCGCCTAAACTGCCTCCCTGATGTGGGGTGGGACCGTTTGGATAGCCACAACACCCCATTGGTTTACCTTCCCACCGGAGTGGAACCTATTTATCTACTTGCACTTTGACGTGCTTTCAAACTGCTAGGTTGGCAGGAGCTGGGACCGAGCAACGGGAGCTCACCCCGTCGCAGGGATTCAAACCGCCAACCTTCTGATCCACAAGTCCTAAGCTCTGTGGTTTAACCCACAGCGCCACCCGCATCCCTAATGTGTCATGTAGTTTTATTCTATTTCTATACCTCGTAACTATTTAGGGAAGATAATTTGGTGGGGGGGGAGAGAGAGAATTTTGGCTTCTGCCGTTTGTCAAACCATTCCCCCCCTAATGTGTCATGTAGTTTTGTACATTAGTGCCATTTAGAGAGATCTGCATTTTTGTGCACTCTTGGGAGAACTGCATCCAAAAATTCAGAGAGGTGCAGATAACCATGTTCACTTAATGGTTCAGTAAATACAGCTTAAGTCGGTTTGCATTAAAATACAATCCAAACTCATTTCTCCCACCACCCTTAATACCATTTTTATATATGCTCTCAAGAACCTATCGCCAGTGTGCTAAACCCAAAGACCTATTGATGCTCAGCCTTCCTTGTGTTTATCTCATCTGACTCTTCCCTCTACCCTCAACTTTGCTGCCCTCAAACATTCTCCTATTGTTCATGTTAATTAGCTGACGTGGATCCCAGACAAGGACAAAACACACTCCAGAGATCTTAGAAGATAATGTTATCTGGCACCTTCAACAGAAATGCTGGCAATTAGAGAAAGGTTCCCTTTTCCTCCCTCCTTCCCCTTGAGCCCATTAATGTATCACGAAGCTGAATAACTCTAATCAGAACAAAACTAGTAATTAATATAGTAAGTAAGCCGCCTATTATCTGTGTGTTTAATGGGCAGGTGCTGGAGCAGATGTGGTTGACTGCATCCTTGTTGCTATGGAAACCCAAGCATCCACTGCACAGATAACATGCACATCCTGGTCTAGAAAGCATCACCCGCTTGGTAGTGGGTTTGGGGCGGGGGGAGTGGAATCCAGCACAGATCATTTGCCTTTAAGTGGAAGTGACATCTGTCAAGCTCCTCGGGTCCACAAAAAGTAGGGCTCAGTGCTTTCAGAGGTCCAGCGAATTTCAGCTGGGTGCTTTGAAGCCATCCAGATTGCTTGCCAACTCTACATCTTGTGAGAGAAAGTTCCATTGTTTGGATCTGTGCTGGGTGAAAAGGTGTTTTCCGAAAACTTTTCTTTTAAAATAAAAGACCATACCCACACTCTCCTAACAGATATCAGGTTGTTCATTCATATAAACGATTCTCATTAATTCGTACAAAGTATCCAAATGTCCAGCATTATAATGTCCCAGGGACAGCACAAAATTGTTGTTGTTGCTTTTAATCCATCACCAATGGTAATTCCCCCGAAACAATACAGTACAAGCCATGCTGTTCGGTATAATCCTATCTGCAAAGATGCTTTTGTGCAGTAAACTATGGGCCTTGCTTCCACAGGCGGCAGTGATGACCTACAACTTACCTCAGAGTTGGGCGCTGGAGAAAACACCATTCAGGTTTGTCCTTGAATTGACTCAGCCTTGAGTGCTCACTGGAAGGACAGATCCTGAAGCTGAGGCTCCAGTACTTTGGCCACCTCATAAGAAGAGAAGACTCCCTGGAAAAGACCCTGATGTTGGGAAAGATGGAGGGCACAAGGAGAAGGGGATGACAGAGGATGAGATGGTTGGACAGTGTTCTTGAAGCTACGAACATGAGTTTGACCAAGCTGTGGGAGGCAGTGGAAGACAGGAGTGCCTGGCGTGCTCTGGTCCATGGGGTCATGAAGAATCGGACACAACTAAACGACTAAACAACAACAACAAAACATTTGTGGGAGACTCCCCTGAACCCTAAAAATTAATAAATGGTAAGATTTTGATTATTTGGGATGTGAAGGGAGAAATGCAAGAGAAATTCCTCAGCTAGCCTATGCAAAATGAACTGGCCAATCTAGGCGCCATTAAGCAACAATGCAGGGCTATTGGCACCAATTTGCAATGCAAGAAAACTGTCCTCCCCACATCTCTTTTCAGGTGCGAAAAGAGACTAGGGATTTAGAAAGTTCCCAGGGTAAACTGGGTGTGCGGTGACAGGAAAAGAAAGTTTTTAGCAGAGTGTTCTGGGAAGTAGGAGGAGGAAGAAAGACTGGGATCCATCTTGGGTAGGCTGGCTGAAGGCTGGCTGCACTGCTGTGGAGGACCAGCCCCTCTTGAAATGACCACGCTGTAAGATCTGGACTCCCTCCGTGCAGACAGAAGGTGTAAATAGGTGAATCAACCACATTTCTTAAAGCTGTGGCATTCTCTCCTGGGTCTCAGTTCTTCAAAGGAACGGCCACGGCCCAGTATACCTGAAGGAGCATCTCCACCTCCATCGTTCTGCCCGGACACTGAAGTCCAGTGCCGAGGGCCTTCTGGCGGTTCCCTCGCTGCGAGAAGCCAAGTTACAGGGAACCAGGCAGAGGGCCTTCTCGGTAGTGGCACCCGCCCTGTGGAACGCCCTCCCACCAAATGTCAAAGGGAAAAATAACTACCAAACTTTTAGAAGACATCTGAAGGCAGCCCTGTTTAGGGAAGCTTTTAATGTTTAATAGGTTATTGTATTTTAGTGTTTTGTTGGAAGCTGCCGAGAGTGGCTGGGGAAACCCAGCCAGATGGGCGGGGTATAAATAATAAATTATTATATTATATTATATTATATTATATTATATTATATTATATTATATTATATTATATTATATTATATTATATTATTATATTATATTATATTATAGAGCCGGGGTGAGTGCCTGGAACCCCCAGGGATCTTGCAGAGAGTGGTGATGGCACACGGCTTTTGTAACAATACCCTACAGTATGCCAAGCCGCCCAATCTGAACCAGCTACTCTGGGCTCAGTCCCACTTCTGCTTTCCCCACTGCTTTCCTCTGGAGTAAACCCATTCATTGCCACTGAGATGGAGCAAACATTGGGTTTTCTCTGGCTTGACTTTTGCTTCCATTTAGCACTAAAGCACGGGTTCCCCAGGGGAAAGCAGGGTGACCAAGGCAAAACCACTTTTACCCAGTGGCGTAGCATGGGGGGTGCAGGGGGGGCCGGCCGCACCGGGCGCAACATCTGGGGGTTAGGGGGCACAAATCCACGGGTTAGGGGGAAAGCAGTGTGACCAAGGCTAAACCACTTGGACCCATGCTGTCTAGGTGGATGACTGTTTGCTTCCCAAGAAACCTTGTTACATCCAAGAGGCTAGCCAGCCAAATAGCAAGACTCCATTGCATCAATACCCCCGGAATGAAAGGACATATATTAAGGTGAAGCACTGCCTCGATTATCTCTACAGTAATTCTTTTGTGGGGCTTTGGCAGCGCATGTTGCCGATGCAGCTTTGCAGTGGCTGGAGGAGATGGATGGCAGCTCTTCCCAAAAGATGCGTGCCCATAAACAACCAGCCCAGCTATTAAAAGGAAGCATGTTTGTTAGAGATCGCTTGTCTTCTCCCCTGCGCTCAGTGCATTTTGCTTTGTTTCATTGAAAGGGATGCTACTATCCAAACCGTGTCTGCACAAAGCAACAAAGCTCACCCAATATATCTCCCCCTCCTTCCATTCCTGCATTTTTCCTGACCCCCACCAACACAGAGAGAGATCCTCAGTGAATGTGCGGACTCCAAATACCAAGTTGAATGACAGCCTCATCATTCAAGCAGTGCATGCAGATGGTTGACATTCTGAAAGGATACAACTTGAAGCCTCTCTGTATTATCTTGGGATTTAAAAGATCTTACTCGAGGGTAGTCAGATCGCTTCAGCTAAATGCACTGCAATGCAGTGGCATGTTGATGTGGAAAAGGCTGGCATTCTTAACTTTTGAGAACAAGGAACGAAAACATGATTTCCAGCCATTTTATTCATTTATTTGCAAGATTCATATTCTGCCCCTGCCCCTCCCTCGCTAAGCAATCCCTGACCGTGTCATTCATAATGTATGTACAGTCTGGTTCTTAGGAGTGAAATGGGTGTGTCGCTGTCCCACGCTGCACACCAAGTTTATATCAGAAGTGATGTTAATGGTCATAGCGCTATTGTCCTTCTCTGACCTTGAATTTGTTATTGAAGACTGAAACGCAGTTCAGGGTATATGTGAGAGGAGACACAAGGACTCACAGGCAGGAATGGAGGAGAAATTGAATTCCATCAGATTCCAAGGTGAACTTCCTTAATTTGCACTTTCTAAAAAAATGCATGTGAACCAAAACACAGCCACCCTCCGAAATTCATTTGTTAAAACTTGCTTGCTTTGTGTGGCAGCACCTACACTTTGGAACTCCCTGTCAAGCAGGTGTTTTCACTGTACTCTTTTGGCACCTGCTGAAAATGAGTTCCAAAGCACAGCTGCTGCCTCACTGAAGGATCAACTCCTTGCAAAGGGCTTGTTCAAACCCCCTTAAATATTATGTTGTAAACAAAATCTGCCCTTTTCCCCTTATGGGTATCCAAGAGCCCATATAGAGTCCTTATGTAGGTTCCCTATTGGTAGGAGAAAATAACAAAGGCCAACCAGAGAATATTGAGAAGCAAAGCAGCTAGTAAGCCTGATCTTTATTTATCTTTTGCAACAGGGTGCTCCCTTCACACGCAGGAAAGGAGGAGGACCCAGAACCCAGGTGTGCCTGCCCTTATATAGACATTTTAAATTCCCTGTCCTGGAGCTCAAGACCACCCCTCCATACATCATATATACATCACAGAAGGGGTGTAACCCAAGACCACCCCCCACAAACATCATACCTACATCACAGAAAAGGTGGTCTACAACAGAAATTTGAATGTTGTTGTTTTTCCTGTCTGCCAGGTTACCTGATAATGCCTTAGCTGATTGCCTTTCCTGGTAGTCTGTCACCCTTTGAGATGGTGATTTCCCAATTCCTGAGACAATGGGAAGGCTCCCTGCAGTTTTCTCCTTGCAGAGAAAACATTTGGTCAGTTTGGGAGTCAAAATGGTTTCAGTTTGGTCTTCCTGTGCTGATTATGTATGTCCTTGGTTAGTATATTTATGAACATTTATTATATATATATAAGACCTTAAATTTTATTATTACAATTACAGTTGGACAATTTTCACAAACAAGTTGGACAAACACCACTGAAAATCCCCAAGCAAAGCCCAATGTGGAAGTCCCACCCACCTTAGGTAAGCCCTTAAACCACCTGACATTTGCTGAATATGTGATTAGACTACTCATAGAATCATAGAATCATAGAGTTGGAAGAGACCACAAGGGCCATCGAGTCCAACCCCCTGCCAAGCAGAAAACACCATCAGAGCACTCCTGACATATGGTTGTCAAGCCTCTGCTTAAAGACCTCCAAAGGAGGAGACTCCACCACACTCCTTGGCAGCAAATTCCACTGTCGAACAGCTCTTACTGTCAGGAAGTTCTTCCTAATGGTTAGGTGGAATCTTCTTTCTTGTAGTTTGAATCCATTGCTCCGTGTCCGCTTCTCTGGAGCAGCAGAAAACAACCTATCTCCCTCCTCTATATGACATCCTTTTATATATTTGAACATGGCTATCATATCACCCCTTAACCTCTTCTTCTCCAGGCTAAACATGCCCAGCTCCCTTAGCCGTTCCTCATAAGGCATCGTTTCCAGGCCTTTGACCATTTTGGTTGCCCTCCTCTGGACACGTTCCAGTTTGTCAGTGTCCTTCTTGAACTGTGGTGCCCAGAACTGGACACAGTACTCCAAGTGAGGTCTGACCAGAGCAGAATACAGTGGCACTATTACTTCCCTTGATCTAGATGCTATACTCCTATTGATGCAGCCCAGAATTGCATTGGCTTTTTTAGCTGCCGCGTCACACTGTTGGCTCATGTCAAGTTTGTGGTCAACCAAGACTCCTAGATCCTTTTCACATGTACTGCTCTCAAGCCAGGTGTCACCCATCTTGTATTTGTGCCTCTCATATTTTTTTTTGCCCAAGTGCAATACTTTACATTTCTCCCTGTTAAAATTCATCTTGTTTGTTTTTGCCCAGTTCTCTAATCTGTCAAGGTCGTTTTGAAGTGTGATCCTGTCCTCTGGGGTGTTAGCCACCCCTCCCAGTTTGGTGTCATCTGCAAATTTGATCAGGATGCCCTTGAGTCCATCATCCAAGTTGTTGATAAAGATGTTGAATAAGACCGGGCCCAAGACAGAACCCTGTGGCACCCCACTAGTCACTCTTCTCCAGGATGAAGAGGAACTCAGAAAATCCATGGCTCCTCCTTTCCCTTGCTTATTTCCCCCCCCCCTTGCTTTTCCCATGCAGAAAAGAGGTCCTAACCTGAAGGTTTTCCTATTTGCTATGTGTACAGTCAGGAAAAAGTAGGGGGGAAAGGAAAGGGGATTTCCTTTTTCCTTTTGCAAACTCGAGAATGTGATGTAAGACTTAAGCAGAAGAGAAAGCTAATAAATATGGAGAAGTGAACATTTTAGCAGGCAGGGTTTAAAGCCCCATCGTAGCATAGTACTGATGTTGGGTACTCATAACTCATTTGAAACATCTTTTGAGAAAGCACTGTCAAAGTGCAATAATAATGCTGTTTGACAATAGCAAAATGTGTCTCTCTGCGCAATTGGATCAATTACACCTTGATTATTGCTCAGATCTTTTGCTACCATATTTTGAACATTGTGTTGGAAAATGCAAATAACCCTGTCTTAAGTGAAGGAACATTGTAAGGGGGGGGGCATGGAAATCTCTGTGCACAATTTTTTATACAAGATTTTCCTGAAGCCCGGTATCTATTTCTCAACAGATGGAAATCTTTCCTCCTCCTCACACCTAAAAAAATTAGAAATAAACGAAACCTAATTTTATAAGCACAGCAAGATCATTTTCATTTCTTTGTGAAACTTTGTTTTGCAGAGATATTTCAAAGACCCCTCTTGGCCTGAGAAGAAGAGTTTTGAAGAGAGCAAAGACAACTAATCAAAAAGCGAAGCAGAAGGGAGTTTTCAAGCCCATCAAAATAAAAGATTGAAGTGAGGGAAGAGACGTGATTCTGGGTTCTTTCCTTGAAAAATAAGCTTGAGAGACATTCTATGAGACGCGGTTACATCTACACAACGCCCTCACGTTTGGTTGCCATCTGGCAACCTGCAGATATCAGCTGCTATTACCTACGCAACAAGCATTGCTTGGGGATGCTAAAATTGACCTTCCAAGAAGAGAAACCTCCCATTTAGGAGATGACAGAAAGATGGAAGATTGCCCTTACATCAAGTGTCATGGTTACTGGTAATGTAGTGTGAGCCTTTGTGAAAATGACTTGCTTTTTGGGTGCCTTTTATATACATATATGGCTGTCACAGGAAAACTAGGGTTGGAGTCGCATAGGGCCTATGTCTGGGTACCTTCTTCTAGTTTCCCACTGTGTTGGATGCTTGCATATGGTAGATTCACGCTACAGCAAAAGTAGGGAAGTGGTCTTGTAGCCTTATTAGACTTTACTGATTGGTAGGGTGAGCGTTGCGTGGCAAGAACCCTCCCCCATGTGAAATGAAGACACTGGACACATTATTTAAGGTTAATGGGCATAAAAGGCCACAACTTTATTGATTACAGAATTGAAAGGTATTGGCCTTAGGCATTGGCTCCTATCGACTACCCGGCATGGAGACCGGGAAGGGTTAACCACAAGCCGTGGGAGTCCTGTTGGAGTACGCCAACTAGTATCCCACGGGTGTCACCGCTCGGGGGCGTGCCGGGGCCCTTACCTCCATAGGTCTCGGACAAGGCAGCGCCCCCCGGAGTCCTCTACCAGACTACCCTTTTCTTGGGGGAAGGTGATGGTGCGTCCTTCCCCCCCCCAACCATTTGCATAACAATGAACCCCTGCCAATGCCTAACCGCCAATACCGCAGAAGTTGTGACGTTTGCTACGAGGTAGGCGAAAAAACCAAAAGGCTGACAGTGCGCCAAATTGGAAAAATTCCTACCAGGCCCCTTGCGGCGACCAACCGGAGTACATAGCAAGGTCATAGCTGGCTAAGCCTAAGGGTGGGTGGGATGGGCAAAAAACCGCTCAGCTGGCAAGGGGGAAAAAGAGGGCGGTCCCTGGGCGTCCCTGGCCTTAAGAATGCTAGGCCACACCTCCCCAGCCCGCCGATTGGCGGGCCGAGTCACAGGCACGCCCGTGGATTCCCTGGATCTCGCGGGGGCAAAAGGCCCACCTCCGCATGTGTGGGAGGGGATAGCCCGCAACCCCCTCTCCTCCCGAGTTCGGAAAGGGCTTTGCTCCCAGAGCAGGGAGGAAGGAGTCAAATGACACCGAGGTTGGTTCAGAGAAAGAGTTTATTCTGCTCTCTGGATATCAGAAGGCACTGCGTGATAGGTTCACAGCAAGCACAAAAGCAAGAGAAATTTCACACAGTATATATATCCTCCAGGCACCCTCTCCCCACTTCCCCAGGAATCCAGCCTCGTACATTATTACACGTAAGTTGACATCCATGAACATAAACAGATGTTCCTGTACGTAAGTTGACATCCATGACCATAAACGGATGTTCCTGTTCCTGTACTCTTATCTTGGGGTTAGGAGGGTCACTCAGCTATAGGAGTTTCCCTTGACGCCATCTCTATCTCCAGCCATGGGGGCTGACAGACCCTGTCTTGCAGAGCCTGTGCATCAGTGTGTCAGGATATTTACAACCTTCAAGATAAGATAAGCGCCAGCTCTACCGTCCCGTCTCCACTTCGGAACTGACAAGGCCATCCATTAAGCGTCACAGACTGATAAGGGAGAGGGCTTCGTTTATACAGCTGGGTTCCTGTTATACATTGGCTCAAGTGCTCAAGTTAATGCTTTTTAGCTAATGAACCCTTGAAGAAGGAAAAATGGGGATTTGGGGGCCTGTTTCAGACTGACTGCAGTCAGGCTTTAGATTTGGGAAACCCATTCCTTCAGTCTTGGCATTTTTTAAATGCACAGATGGGCAACCTTAAGCTCTCAAGATGAACTCCAACTTCCCTCAGCTCATCAGAGTCTTGAGGATTTCTTTTGTACCCAGGTTTTTGTATTGTTCCTGGTGCTCAGAAGGAGGGTGGAGGTGAAGAGCCTAGTTCTGCCCTGCTAAATACAAAACAAAGAAGAGAACACTTTGGAGGTGAAGTGGAAGTGGAGGAGAGATGGAGAGAGAGGTTGCTTTCGCCTACTTTGAGGCTGAAAGCATCCTTCAGGCATAATATCTGCATTCCTTGAATCCATTTCCAACCGGCTTTTTACTAGTCTACAGATTATGGAGTGTTGCAGCATGTATGTAGCTCTCTGCCCTGCCTTGCCCCACCTTAATAAACAGCCAAACCTGATGCCCAAGAGGGAAATGTTCCTGGCATGTGAGAGACAGCCAGCGTGCACACAAGCCCCTCTATGCACTCTTCCTGTACGTCAGTGACACGAAGGTCTAGGTTTGAGTCAGAGTCTGTAGCCAAACAGCCTAAGAGACTAGAGCGAAGCGGGTGCACGATGCCGGATGCTAAATCAACGCATCTGGAAATGCAACAGGCTGAAGCAAAATGTCTTAAATTGACAAGTCTTTTCGCCAAGCACTCCTCAACTGCTACTGTCACCACCAGAGAAAGCTACTTTGGAATTAAAAGTGAGGGGGTGAGATTCCTCAGACAAAGCAAAGAATAAAAGGATAATAAACTACTCCTATGGAACACAAATTAGAATTACAATATCAAAATAAAGAGCATATGAAGATCCTGCTGGATCAAGCCAATGGCCAATGTAATCCACCCTCCTGTTCTCACAAGTGACCAACTAGAAACCTGTGGGAAATCCACTAGAAAAACCCAGGGCATTTTTTTTTCTTGCCTGCACACTGGGCAAGGAGAATTTTTCCACCTATTCTGTCCTGGATTTTTAGCAGCGCTGTTAAATAGCTGGATTTGGTTGCATGGATAGGTTGGTCACATTGTTGACAGGGAGGTATGGGAAAGGTGAAGGGCAAACATGGAAATTTAGGCTGTAAAACCTTTAAAATGTGCCCTTCCAGTGAGTCCCAAAATTGCCTCCTTTTAAATGCTCTTTCCTAGCTTTCCCACTTCCCTAGCATAGACCACACATTTGGTAGGTCGTGAAACAGTTTGCTTACGAAACCCTTCTAAGGTCATATTCATGTGCTTTTCCATACAGCAGTCAGAAACAATGCACGGGCGGTGAAATGTTGCTTAGCTACTAAGCTTCTAAAGTATTGGTATGGCAGAGGGCTGATCTTTCAGGATTCCATTCTGGGCTGAAACAAAAGAGGTTAGTTAAAGTCATATGCTGGAATGAGAGGCTTCTTACATACTGAATTCCACATGGAGAGAGAGATAACAAAAGCTTGATGACCCATTTCCTCTCAAGGTGGGAAGTGATGCCATAGGCTAGGCCTGGCAGGACATCTTACTCTATGGTTTAGCCCCTTCATGCACTAATTAGGTTAAACATGCTAGGATTACATATATGAGGCTAGAACCCTTCAGCTGGATATTAAATGTTTGTGCAGCTCCCCTGCTCCCAAAGGAGTGGGTTGGAAAGGAAGCCCTCCCTACTCACTATTAGGTGGGGCCAAGGCTTTTTCGTGCCCCTTGAAATGGAGTTAGGCTCTTGCCCTTCTCGTTTACCCTGTACACACGTTTTAAAACAAATGTGGCCCTAGTTCATATTGCAGATATTATTATTGTGCAGTTCAAAGTGACTGGATGCATAAGAACTGGCTCCTTTTGGAAGAAATCATTTTCCAGACTCATAAAAATATTATTCAGAGTTTTACCGGCAGAACTTTTTTTTTAATAACAGAAGTAAAACATCAAAGGTACATCGAAAATATCCATACAATATCTGTGAGAGGTCCAGAGGGTGGCAACACGAGAAGGGGCCTTTTCTGTGATGGCTCTCCATTTGTGACTGCTTGCCAACAAAGGTCTGTATAGTTAAAGCTATGGTTTTCCCAGTAGTGATGTATGGAAGTGAGAGCTGGACCATAAAGAAGGTTGATCACTGAAGAATTGATGCTTTTGAATTCTGGTGCTGGAGGAGACTCTTGAGAGTCCCATGGACTGCAAGAAGATCAAACCTATCCATTCTTGAGGAAATCAGCCCTGAGTGCTCACTGGAAGGACAGATTGTGAAGCTAAGGCTCCAATACTTTGGCCACCTCATGTGAAGAGAAGACTCCCTGGAAAAGACCCTGATGTTGGGAAAGATGGAGGGCACAAGGAGAAGGGGACGACAGAGGATGAGATGGTTGGACAGTGTTCTCGAAGCTACCAGCATGAGTTTGAGCAAACTGCAGGAGGTAGTGGAAGACAGGAGGGCCTGGCGTCCTCTGGTCCATGGGGTCACGAAGAGTCGGACATGACTAAATGACTAAACAACAACAATATCCCCAGGGAGGCTTGCCTTGCTCACCTTCCTTACATATTGTTGTAAATTGGGGGGGGTCACCCTAAACCCCAGGAATGAATAGGATTTTGATTAATTGGGATGTGGATTATAAAGGGATATGGATTAAACTGTGCCAGACACAGAATTCAGGAAATTCCTGGGCTGGCTTATGTAAACCAGCCTGGCCATTAAGGGAACAACAGAGGGCCATTGCCAATGCAAGAGAATTTCCCTCCTGCCCTGAGGTGTGAACAGGGGTTTGAAGGGTTGCCAAGGTGATGGGGTGGGGTGTTTTTTTGAGGAAGAAGGGGAAAGAAGGCCTGGGTTCCATCTTTGAAAGAGGCAGCCTGAAGGCAGTGGCGGAGGAACCCTCTCTGGCACCCGGAGTGGCACAGCCCGTACGGACTGTGCATGTGCAGGATCCCCCATGTGCACAGTCCGTATGGAATGGCGCTCATGCGCGGCAACCAAACAGACTGTGCATGTGCGGGGACCATACGGGATGCCGCACATGCGCAGTCCGTACAGGCTGCCACTCGCACGGCAACCACACAGGCTGCCACGCCAGCGGCATCCCGGATGGACAGCGCACAAGAGCGGCAGCTCATACGGACTGTGAGTGAGCAGCGCCCATACGGACTGCATGCGCCCTCAGCCACTCTACAGATGGAGGGAGGCAGGGGCCATCTTGTCACCCCTCCCAGTGTGGCACCTGGAGCTGCCCGCCCCCTCTTCCTACACCCCTGCCCGAAGGTGTCTCCCCTGCTGCCTCTGGAAATGGGCATGCTGTAAGATCTAGACTTCCTCTATGCAGACTGAAGGTGTAAATAGGTGAATAAATCATATTTCTTAAAGCATGACAGTTTCTGCAGTGTTTTCTCTTCTCTAAAGGGACACAAACCCTGTGTGTGTGGCAGGGACCCCATGGGTTCTTGGTACTGCTTGGCAGAGAGAGGGACCTGGCTTTCGTAACAATATCTTTAGGTGCCAAGCAAAAACATTCCTCTACTTCCAGAGCTTTAGCTAACTGAACTATGGCTTTTTAAACTGTGGGGGCTATTGTTTGTGTTTCTTTTTGATTTATTATGCATTTTGCCTTCTCATTTTATATCATCATGCTGTGAAACCATCCCATGATCTTCAGTTGAAGGGTATACAAATTTTAACAACAACAACATGCCAAGGATTCTGGTCTTAAATCAGTAGTCAAAATCACCAAGAAGAAGGGGGGGGCGGTGGATTTAAATCAATTTTGGAATCCATATATTCCCATAGAAAGATGTGAAATCGCTACTGGATGCTATAATAAATAAAACATATCGTTTGAAAGGAAAGAGAGCGCTTTCTACAGTCCAGAAGAATAATTCAAGACCTTCGGCCATGCAGGCCGAATTCTGCACTGCAGAATTATATCTCCTTAGAAAACAGAGTTCTGCTTGGCTTTCTCTGTACACATCCTAAGGTTGTAATGAAGATCACTAGGCTGAAAGCTAATGCTGCAATTCTATATGCCTGCTTAACTGAAGGCAAGTCCCATTAAACTTCCGTGCAAACAGGAAGCCATTTGTGCTATAAGCATCGGAGACATTCTAGAATCAAAAGGAGGCATAGTAACTGGACAGAAGAGTGTTTATGGCATGGAAAATAAAGTTCTGTACCATTTGGGAGGTAGAGCTTCAGTGGTAGAGGTTTGCATGCAGAAGGTCCCAGGTTATAAGAACATGAGAAGAGTCTGTTGGATCAGGCCAATGGCCCATCTCATCCAGAATCCTGTTCTCACAGTTGCCAACCACATGGGAAACCTTCCAGAAGGACTCTCTCCCCTGCTGTAACTTCCAGCTTTCATCTTCATTGGATGCCTACAAGTTCGAGTGTTATGATAGAGGAGGGGGGGTCTTTTCTCTTGCCACTTTCTACAGTCCGTGCATAGTTCCATCAATTCCTATCATGGCACATATATGATGATAATTACCGTATTTTTTCCTCTATAAGACGCACCAGACCACAAGACGCACCTAGTTTTTGGAGGAGGAAAATAAGAAAAAAATATATTCTGAATCTCAGAAGCCAGAACAGCAAGAGGGATCGCTGCGCAGTGAAAGCAGCAATCCCTCTTGCTGTTCTGGCTTCTGGGAGAGCTGCGCAGCCTGCATTCACTCCATAAGATGCACACACATTTCCCCTTACTTTTTAGGAGGGAAAAAGTGAGTCTTATAGAGCAAAAAATACGGTATATTAATCTTCTTGTATCTTATAGTGTGGTGGTTTGTTTGATTTTTCTGTTGTTTGTTTGTTTGTATGTTTGTTTACTTGTATGTATGTCTGTTTTCTCATAAATGTATTTATTTTAAATTAATAAAGATATATTTTTTAAAAACAAAACAATTCCTATCATGTCACCCTGACTTGCCTTTTCTCTAAACTAAAATGTCCCAAATGTTTCAACCTTTCCCCATAGGAGAATCCAGGGACACCAACTCTAGGGGACAGAAGGGGCTTCGCCCCCCTCAATATATGCGGGCAGAGGACCGAGTCCCCACCCCAATATTGAAGGGGTTGCCATCCCCCGCTATGGCCTTGGCCCAGTATACCTGAAGGAGCGTCTCCATCCCCATATTCCATCACGGACACTGAGGTCCAGCTCCGAGGGCCTTCTGGTGGTTCCCTCACTGTGAGAAGTGAGGTTACAGGGAACCAGGCAGAGGGCCTTCTCGCTAGTAGCGCCCTCCCATCAGATGTCAAGGAAATAAACAACTACAGTGGTACCTCAGGTTACGAATTTAATTCGTTCTGGAAGTACGTTCTTAACCCGAAGCGTTCTTAACCCAAGGCGTGCATTCCCTACATAGGCCTCTCGTGGCCCTGGAAGCAGATTTTGTTTGTATCCTGGGGCAAAGTTCCTAACCCAGAACACCTACTTCTGGGTTTGTGGAGTTCGTAACCCGAAGCATTCGTAAGCAGGACTGTTCGTAACCTGAGGTACCACTGTATCTGACTTTTATTTTTTTTAAAAAAATAATATTAAGTTTTCAAACACAAGATAAAAAGCAAACACACAAAATCCCTTCACCAAGAGAATAACAAACATAGAAAAACAAATACAAATACACCAACAAAAATGTAGAAAAGAAGCAATAAAAAAACCCAACTGTTCAAAACATTTTTTATATAACTAACTGGACTTCCTCACATCTCCCTAACCCTGCGTTCTTTGTAATAAAGAATACCAGCAAATTATTACCTTGTTTCATACCTTATTTTGTACTTTTCAAATGTTATATTTCTAAATTTAAAGTAGTTTTTGTCAACTTATTTGTACCTTAAATTAAACATAATATTCCTTTAAATTTCAACCTTTTCTTACTTATGACTTAGTTTTCTGTATCTCAAATTCAAGTTACTGGGGCCATATTTTTCTGAATCGTGCACTTTCTTAACATTCATACAGCTTCTATTGTTTTTGTAAATAGTCCTTAAATTTTTTCCAGTCCTCTTCCGTTGTTTCTTCTCCCAAATCTCGGATTCTGCCGGTCATTTCAGCCAGTTCCATATAGTCCATCAATTGCGTCTGCCACTCTTCCAGTGTGGGCAAATCTTGTGTCTTCCAATGTTTTGCAATAAGTATTCTTGCTGCCACTGTATCTGACTTTTAGAAGACACCTGAAGGCAGCCCTGTTTAGGGAAGTTTTAAACGTTTGATGTTTTATTGTGTTTTTAATATTGGGAGTTGCCCAGAGTGGCTGTGGAAACTCAGCCAGATGGGTGGGGTATAAATAATATGTTGTTGTTGTTTTTGTTGTTACTGCCAGGCGAAGGCTCGCTCATGAGATGGGGGCAGGACATGCAGAGAGTGAAAATCACCCTCTGCTCTCCCCAATCCCTGCCGCTGATAGGAGAGCGCTGGTGCAATGGGCAGGAGCGTGACGTGGGACGTCATGCTGGGCCCCCTCAATGTCAGCAAGTCAGCACCCTTGGGAGAGTCACGACACCCCCTTGATCATTTTGGTTGCATTTTTCCAACCCTTCTCCAACTCTACCATATCCTTTTTCAGATGCGGCAACCAGAACTGTACATAGTATTCCAAATGTGGTCACTCCATAGATCTGTACAGCGCAGCATTCTTCTATTGGCAGTTTTATTTTCCTTATGATCCCTAGCATCATTTTTACCTTTTTCACCACTACTGCACACAGGGCCAACATCTTCATCAGATATCTCCTATAACTCCAAGCTTTTGTTCCTGGTCAGTTCAGACTGGCAGTTCAGACCACGGCCATTCCACATTTCTTAATTTGCAAGCAGATGAGGATAATGGTCATAGGATCATAGAGTTGGAAGGAGCCACCAGGGTGATCTAGTCCAATCCCCTGCAATGTAGGAATCTTTTTGCCCAACGTGAGGCTCAAACCTACAACCAGGACTGTATATCTGAAATGAAGATATCTAGGCCTGACACGCATTACTCTAGACTTGTTTACATTGATCTGCATTCACCATTTTACTGCCCATTGACTCAGTTTGGAGAGGTGCTTTCAGAGCTCTTCACAATCTCTTTTAGTTCCAGTGACCCTGAATAATGTGGAATCATCAGCAAACTTCTTCTTCTTCTTTGACAACCACTCGTAGCTGAGTAATATTGTCTTCCATGAACACTGTCTTAACATTGACCGTAAGTGTCTGTGGAGGCCAATTCTGGATCCACATGTCCTTCCACAGTGGGGACATTGGTTTCCGGGCAGGAGTTGATCACGGTGTGGATTTGCCAAGTGTGCCTTCCTCTTAGCTCTGGGATCCCACAGCTAATTCTCCCCTGGTCTCCTCGCTGGCCGAAATAGGACTAATTTAACCAGCTAGCCCTGGTGATCATCTAATGCTTATTGGATGGATTTTCCCCCTAAATAGATTTTTGAATTCTGAATTTATTGTTATTCACATTTTATACTGTATTTTATGCTGTTTTTTGTTGCATCAATTAAGTGTTTTAATTTGTTGTTAGCCGCCCTGAGCCCGCTTTTCTGGGTGGGGTATAAATAAATTATTATTATTATTATTATTATTATTATTATTATTATTATTATTATTATTATTATTATCCCGTTTCTCCCTTGCATCCTGAATTCAAGTGTCTATCAGCAAACTTGGCCACCTCCCTGCTCGCTCCTAACTCTAAATCACTTATGAACAAGTAAAACAACACAAGTCCCTTGGGAGACCCCACGTTCTACTATCTATTTATTCCTATTCACTGCTTCCTGCAATGGAGCTAAGAGATAATTCTGCACATTGGCAAGAAATGGATCCTTGCTCCCAAAGAACTCACGGGGCTGATTTATAGAACCAGCTTCCATGCAACTGCCACCAGAAGGGGACCTCCGGAATCCTGTTGTTGTTTTAACATTGCCTAATTTGGCATTTTATCAGAGTCAGCAGAAATAAATAACTTTATAAAGTCTTCCTGCTACGGCGCATTGGTCAGCTAATTGCCCTGAATTTTGATCCCATTAGCCAGTACTTAGAGTAGGAATGATCTGTGGTCATCCCTCAGCCTAATTTCATGGGGGTGGCAAGGAGGAGGGAAGGTGGGAGAGAGAGAAACTGAGTGAAAATGAGTAGGAGTAGGAGTATTTATGAGACCTGAAGGTTTCCCAATGACTTATAGCACTTTTTTTTTAAAATGGCTATACTGTAAATAATGAAAAGTCTGTTTCCAGACACAGTTCCAAGTGCTAGTTATGACCTATAAAGCCCAGCAGCTCTTAGGTCCAGGCTATCTGAGAGACCATATTTCTTCATACGAAATATGGAGGTTTTCAGAGGAGGGACTTTTCTCAGTCCTGCCACCCTCATAGGCAAACTTTGTGAAGATGTAGGAAAGGGCCTTTTTGGTGGCATCTCGCAGTCTCTATAACTCCCTCTTTGGAGAAGCTAGACTTGCTCCCTCCATTTTCCCCAGCCATAATTTTTTAAACTGAAACTTTTCATCATACAATACAACAAAAATGCTATTAAAAAGAAATTCACCTACATAAGGGAAAGGGAAAGGACCTCTGGACAGTTAAGTCCTACCAAAGGCTTGCGGCGCTCATCTCGCTTTCGGGCCGAGGGAGCCGGCGTTTGTCCAGAAATAGCTTTCCAGCACAGACAGCTTTCCAGGTCATATGGCCAGCATGACTAAACCATTTCTGGCACAACGGAACAACGTGACGGAAACCGGAGCACACAGAAACGCCGTTTACCTTCCCACCACAACAGTACCTATTTATCTACTTGCACTGGTGTGCTTTCGAACTGCTAGGTGGCAGGAGCTGGGACAGAGCAATGGGAGCTCACCCCGTTGCGGGGATTCGAACCACCAACCTTCTGATTGGCAAGCCCAAGAGACTCAGTGGTTTAGACCACAGTGCCACCCACATCCCTATGTATCTAACACTGTCTCTTTTTCAGTGTTCATGGAGATGCAGCCATTACAGTCAAGTCACTCACACACAAAACAAAATGGAGAATGTAATAAGATGCCTCCCATGTGACCAGAGTTAACCAATCACACGAGAGTTACTGGGGAACACACAGCAATGCATTTAAGCACTCCCAATTTCAGTAAATTAAGTCACTGTACTTAACAGCACCTCCAGATGCACATCTAGAGATGGAGTCCATCTCATTATCAGCTTCAGAGAGAGGGACTTTTTTTGTTGATGGAGAGGGCCAGATTCCTCTCCTTGGCTGGCAAGTCTGCATCCCAGCCCATGTATACAGTGACGTGAATGAAATCGCGTAAAATCCCAGCATCAGAGCTCACTCCTAAATGGCCTTTAGGCAGAAACAAATGTTTGCTAAATGCAGAGCAGCTTTTCCGCTGTCCATAAACAACAGCTGTAGCGTTAACTATCAGGGACACCTCAATGGATTTTAAATCATTCCTATTCTTTATCTTTCATAATGTTTTCTTATTACAGCCCATCCAATTCATCATGTAGCTAGCCTGAGACGGGACCTACAGGACACCAAAATGAATGCGTTATTAGATAATGGGATGAGCCTCTGTGTATATCTGAAATATGGAGAATGAATTCCCTGAGGGCGGTGATCTACAGCTACAACCCACAGCTAATTTATTTTAATGCATACACATGGTTCGAAATGTATGATATCCTGGCTGAACAAGGCAAGCTTAACCTTGACGAGGTGATTAGAATTTCAGAATCGGCTGCCCAGCTCAGGCCATGCCTGGGGGAAGTTTTGTATCAAAGGCGTTGTTAAAATAGGCAGCTCTGTGTAACATGGTCTCCACTCTTTGCGCAAATGATTAAAGCCGGGACTCCCTGCATGGCTGGCAGCTGGAAGGTGCTGGAAGCTGTTGTGCTTCCCAACTTTTGACTTTTTTAAAAATGCCAGGTGAGGCAATCAGCTGATTAACAATGGAAGAGTGTGTGTGTGTGTGTGTGTGTGTGTGTGTGTGTGTGTGTGTGTTTAAAGAAAAACACACCACTTATTTGCAAGTGGGTACTGCCAAGGAAGGGGACGCAGGTGGCGCTGTGGTCTAAACCACAGAGCCTAGGACTTGTCGATCAGAAGGTTGGCGGTTCGAATCCCTGTGACGGGGTGAGCTCCTGTTGTTCGGTCCCTGCTCCTGCCCACTTAGCAGTTTGAAAGCATGTCAAAGTAGATAAATAGGTACCGCTCCGGCAGGAAGGTAAACGGCATTTCCATGTACTGCTCTGGTATCACCAGAAGCGGCTTAGTCATGCTGGCCACATGACCTGGAAGCTGCAGACAAACGCCCGCTCCCTCGGCCTATGGAGTGAGATGAGCGCCGCAACCCCAGAGTCGTCCACGACTGGACCTAACAATCAGGGGTACCTTTGCCTTTTACTGCCAAGGACAGATTAGAGTCTGAGAAACTCCAGCAGGAGATGAGCTAATAGCATAAGCATTCTGTCACTTTTAGCTGGCCCTGTATTATATGGTAGACTGAGCATATGGTGGTGCACTAGTGCAAGAAATGTCTGTCCAGGGCTGGCATCAACACTTGGCATCCCTGGACAGCAGACAGGTCCCCAAGAACTTGAGGGAGCACAATGCGGGTGTCTGCTTTAGGCCACCATAAAAAATAAATTCTGGCCCAACACTAAAAGCAATGTCATTTGACTTGGTCTACCTACCCATGTAATTTCTCACAGTTATCTGACCCTAGCACCACTACAAGGTAGGGATATACTAGGATTTTCATCTGGTCCACATTTTTTTAAGGAGCTGGCCTGATTTGCACTTCCTGGACTCATATGTGACTTGGAACAAAACTCTCCTTCGTTTTTCACACTGCTCTTGAATTTTGCAATAAGTCTCCCATTATTATTATTATTATTATTAGTAGTAGTAGTAGTATTAGCCTCCCTATGCCCACGTTTCAGGACATTTATAAAAACAGTGCTAAAATGTGTACCTAAAATGTGCCTGTAAGGATTACATTTTAGGTTTCTTTATTTATATATCAAATGTATATCCTGCCCTTCCTCTCAATGGAGTGCATGAGGGCAGCAAACATACTGGTAATTTTTAAAAATACAATTAAAAAGGAAAGGAAAGGAAAAGAAAACACATTGAAAAATTTAAAAAGTCTATGGAACATTTATTTTTTTAAGTACAACTTATTGTGTATATTCAGAATGCATTCCAAAAGATGTATTGAGTTGGAATATGCTAGAATAAATTGAAATTTTCATGCACTTTTTGTGTGTTCATATCCATATATTGTTAGATTGATAGATGATAGATGATAGATAGATAGATAGATAGATAGATAGATAGATAGATAGATAGATAGATGATAGATAGATAAATAGATAGATGATAGATAGACAGAGAAGGAGGATGGGGCTTGCCAAAGAACACTATGCCCAGAGCCCCTTAATATATTCAGAGTTCATGTGCTGATTTGGCACCTGTATAGTAGGCATTCTTCAAAATATAGTAGGACCCTGTTGCCCTCCAGACATTTCTGGATGACAGTTCTCCTCAGCCCTGAGCATTGGCCTTGCCGACTAGGGCTGATGTGGGTTGACATCCAATAACACTTGGAAGGGCACATGGTCCCCATCTTTGCATCACCTGCCATGAGCACATCTTCAGAACTCAATTACTCCAACTCTTTATCATGTCAAAATCCCTTGTAGACATCCACAATGCCTGAAGACAGTCAGGTTGTGCATCCATAGCATTTCCCAGAGGAGGAATGGCCACCAGGAGGAGGCACAGAGAGAAGAAATGCCATGGTGCATCTGCAGCAGCACAACTGGATGCCATCATCTGCTCCAGGTGCGACAAAATATGTTTCTCCCATATCGGTCTCTACAGCCACAGCAGGCGCTGTAACTCTCCAGTGGCATGAACTTATCCATTGTCTCCAGAGATCAGTGCTTTTCTTCTAGAAAAAAATGGTGCTCATAATGAAGTTGTTATAGTAAGTGCCACACGTTTGACCAATGCTTTTCTTCTAGGGGGGGAAAAGGGGTGCTGGTACTGCGTATCCTTGAGTACCCCAAGAAGAAGAAGAAAGCACTGCTGGAGATAGATGGGTGCCAAAAATATTACCTTTGAATGAATCTGGAGCCAGCCCAGAGTCTACACAAGATAGTTGAATGTGGCCTCAATGTACAGATTCTACATACCACTTAATACAAGTTAAAGAAAGGAGGGATAACAGCACTGTAGGGCTATTCCCACCAGGCTCATTGCTGTGTGTGCTGCAACAGGCTTAACACAAAACTCAAAATGTGTTGTGTGCAGTGCTTTTTTCGGGGGGGGGACGCATACCCCTAAACATTTTATGAATCTAACTTTGGCCTCATTGAGGGGCAGTATTTCAGTATGAGTAGGAAAATGAGAGTGCCCCTAAACATTTTTTTAAGGGGGGGAGCACTGGTTGTGTGCATGCTGTTGGTTCTGTTTTAGGAAGAAGAAAGGTGTAGCAAACATCATTTTGGCTTGGGTGGAGCTCATTTGCAACAGAGCCTGAGGAGCTCAACAAAAGGAAAGGAGATGGCAGGAACCGTCAGGACTATTCAGCTCTGCACAGAGAATTGGACAGTTTCTGAGCTCTGGTGGAGAATTGTGACAAGAGTTAAGAATTTCACAGGAAAAAATGAAGACTTTCTTAAACACCAAAAAAGAAAAAAGAGAAGCTAAAAAGGGAGATGCTCCCAATGTAAGCTTCACTGCTCTCCTGACAGGCCAGGAAGAAATCTTAAGTCTACCAACATGCTTGACTGGTCTTCCTGAATTTCAAGTGATACTAGCCTTCAAGAATAACAGTTAATGAAGAGAGCTGGCTTCCAAGTGAAAGACAGATTTGGGTCGGGAGATAACACCCAGTGCCAAGATACATGGTCCTCTCAACTGAGAGGATCTGTTGTGGCTTACATTAGAGAAAATACACATAAAACGTGTATTTTTTCTAATGTAAACCACAACAGACAGTATCAGTATAGAGAACCATGGGTCTTTGTATAACTTCCACACATGATGACAGCAAGTCAACCAGACTGTTGCTGTAATTGTGGTCCTTGAGGCACATATACACATCTCTGGTGGTAGCGTCCCAGTTGTGTCTGCTGCTTGGGAGAAGACCTCTGAGGTAATTCTCAAGGGACAATAATAAAACAATAAAGTAAAACAACAAAACGAAGCACTAAAAGGTGTTAAGAAATAAAATGGAAGAGAAGATAAAAACAAATGCTAAGGGTTGGTTATAGAGCAGAAACTTGCCTTAGAGTTGGCCTTAGAGCTCAAAACCCTGCTTCAAGAATTCGGCAGCCATCTTCCTCCAATAATAGCCTTTATCTCGCAATTGTTTCCATTATCTCTCTTTGAAGGGGCAATGCAAAATATATACTGTTAGTTTTCTTAATAATAGCTTCACAACTGTATACAGTGCATCTCTGGAGAATGTTAAAGGGTTTAAATCTTAATTGACGGCATTGCAATGCTTGCAAGAGCTGAAAAAGTAACACTTCCAGCTATATATAACAAGAGAGATGGCATCGTGTGAATTTTTTTATGTAATACGGAACAGTTTAGCCGTGTTCTCCAGTTGTCACACAAACCATGTGTAATCCCTTTCTCCAGCAAAGCCTCTGACTGAAGGAAACCTGTAGTCCACTAACATCTGCAATCTGGATCTTGACTGATCTGACATGTAAATTGTATATTCACAATTTCATTGGGTGTGGAATGGGAACATTTTAACCACCTCAGAAGGAATAATCAGAGCAAAATGGAAAGTTCTAAATGGAAAGGAAAGGATGGTTAGTAAAGGCTTGGGATGCACATATTTATAAATATTCCAAGTGCTATAGTTAAAAAGAAAAACATACAGTGGTACCTCGGGTTAAGTACTTAATTCGTTCCGAAGGTCTGTTCTTAACCTGAAACTGTTCTTAACCTGAAGCACCACTTTAGCCAATGAGGCCTCCCGCTGCTGCCGCGCCAACAGAGCACGATTTCTGTTCTCATCCTGAAGCAAAGTTCTTAACCTGAAGTACTATTTCTGGGTTAGTGGAGTCTGTAACCTGAAGCGTATGTAACCAGAGGTACCACTGTATTCACAGAGACTCACTGCAGCATGCGTTCAGGAACCTTTTATTCTGACAGGGGCCACATTCCTTTGAGAATAATCTTGTTGAGGGCCACAATTCAGTGGTGAGTTGACCTGAGTGGAGTGCAGCCGTGAATAAGGAGAGATGCCAAAGTGGATTTGGCCATCCTTTTCTTTCCTCTAACTTTCTGCCACCTCTTCTCTCTTCTCCCTTTCTTTTCCTCTTTTTGACATCCGCCATGTCTCTCCCTCTCTCCCCCCCCCCCGACACCCTTTATCTCTCTCTCTTTCGCTTTCTAACACCCCTCACTCTCTCCCTAGCTATCTCTCCCAGTGTGAGCCAGTGTGGTGTGGTGGTTAAGAGCGGTGGACTTGTAATCTGGTGAACCGGGTTCGCTTCCCCGCTCCTCCACATGCAGCTGCTGGGTGACCTTAGGCCAGTCACACTTCTCTGAAGTCTCTCAGCCTCCCTCACCTCACAGAGTGTTTGTTGTGGGGGAGGAAGGGAAAGGAGAATGTTAGCCGATTTGAGACTCTTTCAGGTAGTGATAAAGTGGGATATCAAATCCAAACTCTTCTTCTTCTTCTCTACCTAGTGGGCTGCCAAGAAAGGGATGGACCTCTCTTGCCAGAGATCTGATCAGGTTGCCCTAAGAGGGCTTTGAAATTAGGCTGAGAGCCACATGCAACCCCCTGCACTATGGACAGACTGCACTAGATTCAGATTTCTGCTCAGTCATGATGCTCAGTGGGTTGTCCTGAGCTAGTATCTGAACCCCACAACCTAACCTACCTCGCAGGAGTTTTGTATAAATTAAATGGAACGCTGGAAGTTGCCTTACACAGACGCTCTACCTAGCCTAGCAATCCAGCTATGGTTTCCCATTCGTACCTGGAGATGCTGTGACGTTTTCTGTGGAAAGCTTGCACACTGCTACCAAGCATTGCAAGCTACTCAGATGAAGGATGGGCTACGATAAATAAAGCAGAGACCACATCTCTGCTAGGGATGGAGGGGGGAGGAGAGCCCAGTTTATTCTCATTCACTTCGCTATCGTGAAAGCAATCCTTTTACTTATTCGCTGAAACCTGGCCTGCTTTCGAATTCTTTGTCAGAGTTTAAAATGGAAGTGGCAGGTATCTGTCCCCTCACGGCTCGATCGCGAGCAAAAACTGGCAATGCAGAAAGCGTTGTCATTCAAAGCTGTCATTTACCGAGATGCTTAGAGATGTTGCCGCAGCTATCAAGCGCATTGGACAACATGGCAAATGACAACGGGGGGGGGGGCGGAGGACGGAAAAGGCCTCACTCGGAGGCCCACATCGCCATCTACTGGAGGCTACTGACATCGCACAGCATGCCGGGGAGGAACGAAGCAACGGTGCTCTTTCGGCTTGCTTTAAAAAAAAATATTGATGGGCTCAGAGATTGATGGTGCTTAGGGGATATACATGCAAGAGGTATCTGAGAGTTGCCTTGTGAGAATGCAGATCTTCCTTCTCCTACAATCTTGTCTACTGGGGAGTGATGCAGAAGGTATTGTCCTCCGATATCAGAGGTAGGATGCCTCTGGGTACCATTTGCTGGGGAACATGAAGATTGTTGTGCTCGTGTCCAGTGGCGTAGCGTGGGTTGTCAGCACCCGGGGCAAGGCAAGTAATTTGCACCCCCTAACCCATGGATTTGCGCACCCTAACCCTAACCCCCAGATGTTGCGCCAGGTGCGGCCGACCCCCCCTGCACCCCCCATGCTACGCCACTGCTCCCATCCTCTCATAGCTGGAGGTGCCGGCGACTCAACCTGGGGGCCTTTTGCAAGGAAAGCAGCGCTCTCCCATGCAGCCATGAACTGTAGTAGACCGGATCTTTTGAGAAGCAAGGCGGACTCGGCTGAGGGACGTGGCTGGTCTCTGCAGGGGAAGGAAAGGAAGAGACCGCGGGGTCTTTTTCTTCAAGGCATCCGTCCAAGAAGGAGCGCCTGCCTCTGGTTTAAACCTCGCTCACCAGAAGAGTTGCAGATCCAGCCGGGGCCGCGCGCGCTTTCCTGAGCGGGAAAGCAAATGCGGGGGAAAGTCTCCTGAGAGGTGCCCTCCCTGCTCTCAGAATGGCGGGATGATGAGAGGCGCCCTCTAAGGGACAAGAGACCCAGGAAATCCACCTCCCACTGAACTGAGCTGGGGTGGGACTTAATTGGAAAGAGGATCGCAGCTTCCTCGAAGGGAGCCTTTGACCTTGAAGCTTGCTGCTGGCAGGGTGGCTTTTTGCGGTCGCTCCAATTTGGGGCGCAAATACCCGGCGGCTTCGCCCCCCAACCCCCGCGAAGATGCGGCTTGGGGGCGCGCGCGCGTTTCCACCTGACTCTCTCCCTCGCCCCCTCCCCGGAGCGTTGCAGTGAGAAAGGGAGAATCTCCCGCTCGGCTGCCGCTGTTTCTCTCCACGTGTCCGCCGCCAGAGGAAGCAGCGTCGGCGGCGGGCGGCCGTGCCTGTGCGAGCAAGTCTGGCGGCGGAATGGTGGCGAGGTGCTGCGGCTGCTGCCGGGCCCTGGCGGTGGTGCCTCCCGGTGCGCTCTGCCTGGGCGCGGCGCTCAGCGGGCTCTTCAGCTTCGGCTTCTTGGCCGCGGCCCTGGTGCTACAGCCTGCGCCCGAGGCTCTTCGGAGACTCCGGAGGCGGCGAGCGCCCCCCCCAGATGTTGCGCCCGGTGCGGCCGGCCCCCCCTGCACCCCCCACGCTACGCCACTGCTCGCGTCTTGGTTCCTATGGGCATTTTTGACTGGCTACTGTGAGAGAAGAGTGCTGGACTAGGTAGGCCTTTGATCAGACCACTGGAGCTCTTTGTGTGTTTTAATTGAGGCGGACTGCCTGCTGAGGGCCTGAAGGACGCTGCCCTTGCCTCTTTCCACCTGGCTTGGGGCGGGACTTGACAGGCTTCACAAGGACTGTGGCTGCTGCTTAACACCAAGGACTCCTCTTTTAAACTGTTTTTAATTTTTATCTGTGTTGCTTTAAACGAGACCATCCTTGGCTGTGAGCTCTGGAAGAACTGCACCCTGCCTTACTGGCCCTTTCCCATCTGGCCTGGGAGAGTGGAGTGCTGACTGACTCCAGCTACAAAAGCTGAGGCTGTTGGATAGATTTTGGGGCTGGATTATTGTTGAGAGAGCGGTTGCTGTTATCGATACTATTGTTGTACAGTGGTACCTCAGGTTACAGACGCTTCAGGTTACAGACTCCGCTAGCCAAGAAATAGTACCTCGGGTTGAGAACTTTGCTTCAGGATGAGAACAGAAATCGTGCAGTGGCGGCAGCAGGAGATCCCATTAGCTAAAGTGGTACCTCAGGTTAAGAACAGTTTCAGGTTAAGAACGGACCTCCAGAATGAATTAAGTTCTTAACCCGAGGTACCACTGTATCTTTAATTTTAGATCTTATGATTTATGTGGAAATTGTTTACATTAGGTTGTGTACTTTTGGATGTGTTTTATATATTGTTTATGACTTCTGCTATGTTTGTAATTATGTAAATCTTGTCATGTTGTAAGCCGCCTTGAGTATAGTTTCAGCTATGGAAAGGCGGCATACCAAAAAAATGATGATGATGATTGCCCACACTGGTCCAGCAGTCTGCTCCATCAGCTGGGTGGGCAAGTAGGCAGTAGGTGCAGATGGGAAAGCCCTGCTTTGTCTGGACTGTACAAATCAGAGTGGCTTCACGTGCCTTTGAGATCCCTCCACTGACTGAGAGCTGTGTTCTTCTACCACTAAGCTACAGGCTTTTCCTGTAGCAGAGCACAATAAGAACATGGCAGCAAGGAGTGTTTTAGAAATAAAAAAACTCAAATGAAAATGACCAGAAAAATAAAACTTCAATTGATCTATTCAATCAATCAATCAAATCTTTATTATGGTCATAGACCAGCATAAGTAGGGTGGGGTACAATCATTTAAAATCTGTAAAACGTTTTGGAAAGCTAAAATTATTAAAACAGAAGGTATATATAAAAGACTATAAGAAGCTAAAAGAAGGATTAGGAGCATTAAATGGATGTGGAAGAGCATAAAACGTTGGTATACGAAAGGCTATGACTATCAATTTACAAAGCACTCTGATATGGGTGTTCATTAAATCTAGATTGTTGCACAGGTCATCAACTGACGGGTTTTGAACGCTGCTATGCAGAAGCTGACAACATTGTATGTTGTAGCAGGGTTAGTATTTGAAAACAGCAGGGAGGTATAGAATTGTCTTGTGCACCCTGGGAACATATGGAGTAGTGGGGAGATGAGGCTAATATAGTGGTACCTCGGGTTACAAACTTAATTCCTTCCAGAGGTCCGTTCTTAACCTGAAACTGTTCTTAACCTGAGGTACCACTTTAGCTAATGGGGGCTCCCGCTGCCACTGTACATAATATTTATTAGAAGTTTAAAAAATTACAGAAAAAAGAAAAAAGGAAAACAATAAAAAAATTAACAGAACATACATTACAATACATAAAAAGAAAAACATAAAAAATACAACAATACAGCAAAAAGAAACAAAAACACTAAAACACACATCCAATATTCCATATCTTTACCTTTCATTTACTTGTTTCATCGACCTCCTCACACCTCCCTTTTTTGTAGTCTAGTTCAATTAACTATTTCAGCAAATTCTTTCCATCTTTCTCAATTTTTGTTCTACAATTTATCTTAACGGTCTAACCTTAAATTTTTTCATTTTGGCCCATTATCAATCAGCTTTTACTTAATTCTTTACTACATTTCTGCTAAAACCATATAACTTCATTCCAGCATCCTTCTAACATTCATTAATTTTGCAATGTTTTTGTAAATATACTTTGAATTTTTTCCAATCTTCTTCCACCAACTCTTCTCCCTGGTTTCGGATTCTGCCAGTCATTTCCGCCAGTTCCATGTAGTCCATCAGCTTCATCTGCCATTCTTCCCTGGTGGGTAGATCTTGTGTCTTCCAATACTTTGCGATAAGTATTCTTGCTGCTGTTGTGGCGTACATTAAAAAAGTCCTATCTTTCCTTGGCACCAATTGGCCGGCCATGCCCAGGAGAAAGGCCTCTGGTTTCTTCAGGAAGGTATATTTAAATACCTTTTTCATTTCATTATAAATCATCTCCCAGAATGCCTTAATCTTTGGGCATGTCCACCAAAGGTGAAAGAATGTACCTTCTGTTTCATTACATTTCCAACACTTGTTATCGGGCAGATGATAGGTTTTTGAAAGCTTGACTGGTGTTATGTACCACCTGTAGATCATTTTCATTAAATTCTCTTTTAAGGCATTACATGCCGTAAACTTCATACCAGTGGTCCATAACTGTTCCCAGTCAGCCATCATAATATTATGTCCAACATCTTGTGCCCATTTAATCGTAGCAGATTTCACCGTTTCATCTTGAGTATTCCATTTCAACAGCAAGTTATACATTTTTGACAAATTTAGGGTCTAACAATTCTGTTTCCAATTTTGATTTTTCCACCTGGAAGCCTAATTTTTTGTCCAAGTTATATGCCTCCTTTATTTGATAATAATGGAGCCAATCTCGTACTCTGTTTTTTAATTTTTCAAAGCTCTGCAGCCTGAAACCGTTCTTAACCTGAGGTACCACTTTAGCTAATGAGGCCTCCTGCTGCTGCTACGCTGCTGGTGCACGATTTCTGTTCTCATCCTGAGGTAAAGTTATTAACCTGAGGTACTACTTCTGGGTTAGCGGAGTCTGTAAGCCAAAGTGTTTGTAACCCAAGGTGTTTGTAACCTGATGTCTCTATAATATAGGCACTGGAGAAGCACACGCTCTATTGTTTCTGTTTGACCAGAATCACAGAGGCATTGCTCTCCGAGTAAGCAATCTCCTTATATCAACCTTCAATGACAGCCGAGGGGAGGCCATTGAGCCAGGGTAAAGGCCCTCCAATGCTTAGGGACTTCGAGTTTAGTTAGATATGCCACGAGGGAGGCAGAGTACCTGATGGATTCATTGGCAATAAAAGTTGGGGTCCTGGCTAGATCCAATTGGTGTTCTATGTCTGCTACATGTTGTTTAATGAGTGCTTTGGCCTGATCATATCCCATGCTGAGTAGAAGACCCAGAGAGAAGTCCAGGGGTGAGATTTTAGTTGCCATTGCCTGTTTTCACGTGGATTGGAAGTCATCACTCATAGTTCGTGGGGCAAGGCCAAGGAATCTATTCATAAAATGGTTGTAGCCATGTTGATCCATTGGGATAACAAGCAAACAAGCAAATTCGAGATACTAACTGATATTAAAAAGGTAAAGGTAAAGGACCCCTGACAGTTAAGTCCAATCACAGACAACTCTGGGGTTGCGGCACTCATCTCGCTTTCAGGCCGAGGGAGCCAGCGTTTGTCCAGAGACAGTTTTCCCGGGTCATGTGGCCAGCATGACTAAGCTGCTTCTGGCGAAACCAGAGCAGCACACGAAAACGCCATTTACCTTCCTGCCAGAGTGGTACCTATTTATCTACTTGCACTTTGACGTGCTTTCGAACTGCTGGGTTGGCAAGAGCTGGGACCGAGCAACAGGAGCTCACCCCGTCGCGGGGATTTGAACTGCCGACCTTCTGATTGGCGAGCCCAAGAGGCTCAGTGGTTTAGACCACAGAGCCACCCGCGTCCCTTATTGACCGATATTAGGAATGATCAGAAGTTACAAAATAGGTAGAAAGCTTTGCATTATTATTATTAGTTTTATTTCCCAGTCGTGACCAGGGCAGGTTACGGTTACGTAAAATACAGCATTAGAAACATGTTCATAGGAAATCACAACTAAAGTGTCTCCTAAACACGTCTCTCTCAAGGGTCAAAGAGATTCATCTTCAGCATATGATGCGTAATGAAGTTGCTAGATGCACCTCTGTCGCGAAGAGGAAGAGGAAGAGGAAGAAGAAGAAGAAGAAGAAGAAGAAGAAGAAGAAGAAGAAGACGACGACGACAACTTTGGATTTGATATCCCGCTTTATCACTACCCGAAGGAGTCTCAAAGCGGCTAACATTCTCCTTTCCCTTCCTCCCCCACAACAAACATTCTGTGAGGTGAGTGAGGCTGAGAGACTTCAGAGAAGTGTGATTAGCCCAAGGTCACCCAGCAGCTGCATGTGGAGGAACAGAGACGCGAACCCGGTTCACCAGATTACAAGTCCACCGCTCTTAACCGCTACACCACAACTTAGGGGCTGCCACAGAGAAGGCCTCCTTCTAATATGACATTCGCCAACCAGGTCCATGCAGTCAGTGCAGGGACGCGGACTTAGAAAAAATATTGGGGGGGCCCGGGAAAGCTCATGAATAATAAATAAGCTCATGAATATGCAAATAAAGTGGCTCCGGCCCTAAATAGGGCAAGCCACGCCCCCCCAGCCAGCCGATTGGCTGGCTGGGAGGTGTGGCCAGTCGGGATTCCCCTGTTCTCGCGGGATTTCCGGCCGGGGCTCTCCGATTAGGGCGCGCGGCTGGCTGGCTGGCAAAGGAGGAGGCGGGGGACGGCGGCGGCGCTCTGCTGGAAGGGCGCCCGCCTGAGATTATTGGGGGGGCTGAGCCCCCCCAAAAAAATTTTTGAGGGGGCTCGAGCCCCCTCAAGCCCCATGGAGTCGGCGCCTATGAGTCAGTGCTGGTCCATGTGGCCTCTCCTGATGCTATGTGGCTCAGGGCAACATCCCACCAGTCTGCACTGCATCACATGACTCAGCGTGGCCAGGGCAACATTCCACCAGACCATGCAGCAACAGGAGATGCTCCATGGCCAGGGGAAACTTCTCATCAGGCTGCACCATGCCGGTAGACACCACACGGCCTGGGGTGAATTGCTGCCAGGCCTCCTCAGCCCCCTCAAGATTGGGGGGGGGCTGAGCCCCATACCCATGGACATTAGGAGGCTGTAGAGCCCTCGGCCCCATGGAGCTGGAGCTCCTGCCAGAAGGATTACAGGAGCAAGATAATGGCAAAATACATAGGAAGCATTAGGGGAGAGAAGGAATCTGTTTGAACTTGGCACGCAAACTGCATGTGGCACTGAAGCCAAGGTTTGGCTTCCCAAGAAATCCACTCTCTTTTATTACCAAAAAAAAAAAATTTAAAAAAAATGTGCACCTCTTTCTAGCCTTCACCCTTGCAAACATTTCTCTAACAGCGTGTGAGCAGTGCCCGGGTCAACGAAACAAAACTCAGCGCACAGTAAGATTCATCATTCCATTGTGCTTTATTTGTGTGCCGTATACGCGCACTGTGCCTGTAATTTTAGGCGGAGAGGGGTTTGGCAAGTAGAGACTGGCATTTGCTGAAGAACGAACCCCAGTGATTTTTGGCAAGTGCATTTTCTCCCTTTCCTTTTTTCTCTTCCTAACACAGGTGCCTCAAGGAACAAGAGGCCAAACACTTTTGCGGCGCAATCAGAAATAATGTGTGCATAACGCTGGCACCGCCTTCTGGTTCCTTTCAAAGGAAGTACCATGCTGGATTGAGATGGGAGGACTTCCAGCCTCCTAATAAGATGTTAAAGCCTTCTAAGCTTTCCCCATCAATAGATTAGTTCACCCCCCTCCCTTTTCTTCAAAGCACTTCGCATGTTAAAATCCTCCCAATCTAAATTGACCAAGTCGAGTGCACTGCTAGAGCATATCAATAGCAATTGGGAAACTTGGAAGCAGATTTCTGTGGGAGTTGCTATAATAGGACTTTCACATACAAATCCCATTCAGTAGTCCTGTTCTGAATGCCTCCCTTGATGTGAAAAGCAGGGCCCTCAGTCACCACCACCAACACTTTTAGTCTTTTTGAGAAAGAAGCTGCTCATATCTCAAATAAATAAATGAATGAATAAATTTGGCTTGTCTGCTAAGAATAAGTCTCACTGGGGTGCAGCTGGGAGGATTCCATTTCCAGCAATAAGTCAACAGCAAGGCGTTCATTGAGAATTCACCTTTCTTTGTTGCATCCCATAGAGCTGCGGAACAATGTCTTTCCTGCATAGATAGACAGAGGAAAGCCTTTTGTTTGTGATCTTCATCTTCTTGACAGTATTCTTAAATATTAGTGGCTCGGGACTGGGAGAGAAATTTTTATTATTATTTGTATTGTAACATACCTGATGTGCTGTTTCCAAAACGATACTCATGCCCAAGTGCAGCTATGCTTCAAAATCCTCACTTCTCCAGTTTTGCGATGGAAGTTCTCTGACCAGTTCATAGATAAAGGGTAAAGGGGACCCCTGACCATTAGGTCCAGTTGTGGCCGACTCTGGGGTTGCAGACTCTGGGGTGGCCAACTCTGGGGTTGCATCTCGCTTTATTGGCCGAGGGAGCCGGCGTACAGCTTCCGGGTCATGTGGCCAGCATGACTAAGCCGCTTCTGGCGAACCAGAGCAGCGCACTGAAATGTCGTTTACCTTCCTGCCAGAGTGGTACCTATTTTTCTACTTGCACTTTGACGTGCTTTCAAACTGCTAGGTTGGCAGGAGCAGGGACCGAGCAACGGGAGCTCACCCCGTTGCAGGGATTCGAACCGCCGACCTTCTGATCGGCAAGTCCTAGGCTCTGTGGTTTAACCCACAGCGCCACCTGTGTCCCTTGACCAATTCATACTAATATGCTAATGAATTTTAATCAGAGGTTCCTTTTTTAAAAGCAATGCATAAATGTGGAGAACCGAACTTTATACTGGGGAAAACCAGAATCCAAAAGAAACTGAAATTGACAGATTCTTCCATCTTTATTAAAGGCCAACCACTGCATGATTTTAACTGCATTGCTCTGCCCTTGAGTTCAAGTCCCCCCACCCCCACCCCCCAAAAATGCAGGCACAAGGGTCCCCAGTCCAGACTGGGACCCTAGCACTGGTGTAAAATCCAGATCAGTTCTCCCACACACACACCCATGAAACCTGCAATTTGGCTTGCAAAAGAGGTTCCATTCATTGGACCTTGTTTTGCAATGCACATTCCAAGTTCAGGAGGCAATCTGAATTGAAACCAACAGCAAAGAGTTAAAGCACCCACTGTCCTGAACCCAGGCATATTCTGGGGTAAGTCCTGATAGCGTGCACAGGGAGCAGCATAGTCTAAAGTTCTGTTGACCCCAGCCCAAGGACAACGCTAGAGAGTCACTCAGTCCAAAGATCAAATACCAGTTCAGGTCCAGCGCAATGAGAAAGGTTCAAAGTCAAACCATAAAGGCAGGTTCCCAACACTGAAGGAGGTACAGTGGTGCCTCGCAAGACGAAAAGAATCCGTTCTGTGATTCTCTTCGTCTAGCGGTTTTTTCGTCTTGCGAAGCAAGCCCATTGAAGGATTAGCGGATTAGCGCTATTAGCGGCTTTTAGTGGCTTATCTGCTGATCAGATCAGCTGATAAGCGGCTTAGCGGCTTAGAAAAAGGGGGGAGGGGGGAAAAAACAGCAGGAACTCGCAAGACATTGTCGTCTTGCGAAGCAAGCCCATAGGAAATTCGTTTTGCGAAGCACCTCCAAAACGGAAAACTCTTTCATCTAGCGAGTTTTCCATCTTGCGAGGCATTCGTCTTGCGGGGCACCACTGCACATTTGGCTGGCTGTAGTGAGAACACAATGCTGGACTAGACGGGCCACTGGCCTGATCCAACGGGACTCTTCTTATGTTGGCTTAAGTCGCTGAGCCTTAAGAAGCAAATGTATAATTCCTTTTTTCAGCCTCAAACAAAGAGTCATATTTAGCAAGGAGCAGTCATCCACAAAAGGGACACGCCATATGACTTGCGCCATAGTGCTGGACCCAAAAATGTGCATCTATTGTTCTCGTGCTCTGGCCAGAATGGGACATCTGGGGTTGGGCCCAGAAGCCCAGGGGGCTTCCGTAAATCCGGGATGTCCCTCTTAAAATGGAACAGTTGCATGGTATGAGCTCTGCCAGCAACTAGTATTCAGGGGAATACCACATCTGACGGTAGAGGTGGCAACATAGTCATCATGGTCAGTAGCCATTTGCATGCAGAAGGTCATGGGTTCAGTTGCCTCCATCATCTCTTGGTAGGGCTGGGAATGTCCCTTCTAAAACGCTGGAGAGCCTCTGGAAGTCAGTGCGAACCATACCGAGGTAGCTGAACCAATGGCCTGATTCAATATACAGTGGTGCCTTGCAAGACGAAAAGAATCCGTTCTGTGATTCTCTTCGTCTAGCGGTTTTTTCGTCTTGCGAAGCAAGCCCATTGAAGGATTAGCAGATTAGCACTATTAGCGTTATTAGCGGCTTATCTGCTGATCGGATCAGCTGATAAGCGGCTTAGAAAAAGGGGGGGGAGGAAAAAAAACCAGCAGGAACTCGCAAGACATTGTCGTCTTGTGAAGCAAGCCCATAGGAGATTCGTTTTGCGAAGCACCTGCAAAACGGAAAACTCTTTCGTCTAGCGAGTTTTCCGTCTTGCGAGGCATTCGTCTTGCGGGGCACCACTGTACAGGGTTTGAATCCTAGGGTCGCTCCCGGAATCACAGTCCAGTCCAGAGGAGTTCTCAAAACAGTCAAGCTGTGGTCCATTAATGGTGAAAGCCGAACAGACACAGAGTCTCTGCCTTGCATCTCTTTTTCTTCCTCCCAATCTTATTTGACGCACCTGAGCTTGAGCTTCAGCAGTGGAGACATCTCTCCTACTACCAAGAGCAGATTGAGTTGGGATTTCCATCAGGAGCAACTGATGGCTACATTCCACCTCCATGGTCAGAGTCAGTATGCTTCCGAATAGGTAAAGGGCCCCTGGACAGTTAAGTCTTGTCAAAGGCGACTATGGGGTTGCGGCGCTCATCTCGCTTTCAGGCCGAGGGAGCCAGCGTTTGTCCACAAATAGCTTTCCGGGTTGTGTGGCCAGCGTGACTAAACCACTTCTGGTGCAACAGAAACACTGTGATGGAAACCAGAGCGCACAGAAACACTGTTTACCTTCCCGACACAGTGGTACCTACTTATCTACTTACACCGGTGTGCTTTCGAACTGCTAGGTTGGCAGGAGCTGGGACAGAGTAAAGGGAGCTCACTTTGTCACAGGGATTCGAACCACCGACCTTCTGATCGGCAAGCCCAAGAGGCTCAGTGGTTTAGACCACAGCGCCACCTGCTTCTGAATACCAGTTGCTGGGAACTCAAGGAGGGGAGATTACTGTTACACTCCGGTTCTTGCTTAGAATCATAGAATCATAGAGTTGGAAGAGACCACAAGGGCCATCGAGTCCAACCCCCTGCCAAGCAGGAAACACCATCAGAGCACTCCTGACATATGGTTGTCAAGCCTCTGCTTAAAGACCTCCAAAGTAGGAGACTCCACCACACTCCTTGGCAGCAAATTCCACTGTCGAACAGCTCTTACTGTCAGGAAGTTCTTCCTAATGTTTAGGTGGAATCTTCTTTCTTGTAGTTTGGATCCATTGCTCCGTGTCCGCTTCTCTGGAGCAGCAGAAAACAACCTTTCTCCCTCCTCTATGTGACATCCTTTTATATATTTGAACATGGCTATCATATCACCCCTTAACCTCCTCTTCTCCAGGCTAAACATGCCCAGCTCCCTTAGCCGTTCCTCATAAGGCATCGTTTCCAGGCCTTTGACCATTTGGGTTGCCCTCCTCTGGACACGTTCCAGTTTGTCAGTGTCCTTCTTGAACTGTGGTGCCCAGAACTGGACACAGTACTCCAGGTGAGGTCTGACCAGAGCAGAATACAGTGGCACTATTACTTCCCTTGATCTAGATGCTATACTCCTATTGATGAGGCCCAGAATTGCATTGGCTTTTTTAGCTGCCGCGTCACACTGTTGGCTCATGTCAAGTTTGTGGTCAACCAAGACTCCTAGATCCTTTTCACATGTACTGCTCTCAAGCCAGGTGTCCCCCATCTTGTATTTGTGCCTCTCATTTTTTTTGCCCAAGTGCAATACTTTACATTTCTCCCTGTTAAAATTCATCTTGTTTGTTTTGCTTGAATGCTTCCTCTGGCATCTGGTTGGCCTCTGCAAGAACAGGATGCTGGACTGGACAGGCCACTGGCCTGATCCTGCAGGCTCTTTTTATGTGAAAACTTAATTTCCCCAACCCACCTCCTGAAATCCCAACACTCCTCGACAACAACACCCCACAGCTGGCACAAACGATGCATAATCATCGCATTAGCTTCCCATATACTTTTCTCTAAAATATATATCTGCCCACTCCCTGAGATCAGTGAGTTCCATCCTGTAGACATTTGGAAGAGGTCCTTAACAGTACAGTGGTACCTCGGGTTACAGACGCTTCAGGTTACAGACTCTGCTAACCCAGAAATAGTACCTCAGGTTAAGAACTTTGCTTCAGGATGAGAACAGAAATTGTGCTCCGGCGTCGCGGCAGCAGCAGGAGGCCCCATTAGCTAAAGTGGTGCTTCAAGTTAAGAACAGTTTCAGGTTAAGAACGGACCTCCGGAATGAATTAAGTTCTTAACCCGAGGTACCACTGTAATGGCATCTTTCTTTCTGGAGCAGCCTTCTTTCTGAGATTAGGGATGAGCAAACTGTACTATCATTTCGCTGCATGCTTAAAGTTAATTTGCTTAAGCAGGCAATTCCTGACCAGTAATATTACTGTCAGATTGAATATTGTATTATTTATGCATCACTGTTTTATGATTTCACATTGATTTATTGCCTTTATCGTGCTGTAATTTTATTATGTTACATTGTACTTCACGTTGGTTATTTGTCTTCAGTACTGTTATGAGTCTTCAGGGGGCCTAAAATTCCTGGGTGCCAGGATCTCCCCGTAATCTCTGCAATTAGTAAATCATAGAATCAAAAAACTGTAGATTTGGAAAGGACCCTAAGGATCATCTATTCCAGGGGTCAGCAACCTAAGGTGGCCCACAGGACTCGTCTATGCAGCCCATGGAGACCTCTGCCACACACACCCCGCCGCCTGCTCTTACCACCGCGGTGCAGTGCGGCACGGGGACCAACTTCCGGGTTGATGGCCCCTGTGCGCATGTGCATGGGCGCTCCTCCGACCCGGATGTGCACCGGAAATAGTATGTGTGCATGCATGCAGGATGGAGAACTGCCCGTGTGTATGCATACATGCTATTTCCGGCGCACTTCCAGGTCAGAGGAGCGCCAGAAATAGTGTGTGCGCATGCGCACGGGCGCTCCTCCGACCCGGAAGAGTACACATGCACACATGCCCCGGCCCATCCTCCGATAGATAGAGCATCAACTGGCCCATTGCTTGGTAAGCTTGCAGACCCCTGATCTACTCCAACCCTCTGCAATGCAGGAATATGCAGCTGTCCCACGCAGGGATTGAACCTGAAACCTGGCCGTTATCAGCAGCATGCTCTAACCAACTGAGCTATCTAGGCTGACATCTGGGGTTTTCAGACAAGGCTGCTTCTTCATGAGCTTGGCTTAGAGAGGTGCCATCAAAGAACAAAGACAGTCGTTACCCTGAGGAAAAGTGAGACATTCAGCATCAGACAAGAGACGGCTAGGATTACAGTGGGTGTGATGTCACAAGAGAAAAAGTCCTTTCTGAGATGGAGGGTGACAGAGGTAGGCAGTGGCGTAGCGTGGGGGTGCAGGGGGGCCGGCCGCACCGGGTGCAACATCTGGGGGGGGCGCTCACACTCGCAGCTCTCTGCCCCTACCTGACTCACTCACTCTCTCTCACTGCAGTTGCGAATCTGATCCAAGCCGCCGGGTCGCCGGGTCGCCGCCCACTGTGGAGGGGGGGGTGCCAGGCATGCGGGTTAGGGGGTGCAAATTACTTGCCTTGTCCCGGGTGCTGACAACCCACGCTACGCCACTGGAGGTAGGAGATGCTTTCTGCAAAGGCTTCTGGGAAGAAGAAGAAGAAGAAGAAGAAGAAGAAGAAGAAGAAGAAGAAGAAGAAGAAGAAGAAGAAGAAGAAGAAAGTAGGCTTAAATATACTCGGAGTCAAGAGTGGATTTCATGCTCTTTATTCAGCTCATAGTGTTGAAGAGGAATGGAAGTTCCCCCAGAATGTCTGCTTTATATACATTATTTACACAATGGCCCCCACGTGATTGGCTAATTCTGGGATTCACCTGTAGGCCAATCAGGTTGCAGATTCACTTCCACCTGGAGCTGGATTGGGTGGCTCCTGTGGACCAATCAGACTGCTGCATTCTGGACCCTATTGTTCTAGGACCAATCAGACTGCTGCATTCTGAATCCTATTGTTCTAGGACCAATCAGACTGCTGCCTTTTGAATCAGTACATAACATAGGCAGAGCTTTATACTGGCTGGAGGAGGCTGCACTGAGAAACCAGGGGCCATGACTGGCTGCTGCTATGTACCCCAGCTTGTTGAAGCTATGAGAAGAACAACAACAGGGGACATACTCGGGGTGTAATATTCTGCACTGCCATCACTGAAGGCTATAGGTGCAAATACGTGTAAAATGAACCATCTTTCTTAAATACGCTAGTCTCCGCTGCGCCTTGATTTCCCAACAGAAACACAAATTCTTGAGTGAATACCTGGAACCCCCTGGAATATGTTTTATATATGCTGGAAGCTGCCCAGAGTGGCTGGAGCAACCCGATCAGATGGGCAGGATACAAATAATGACATTTATTATTAATAATATTAGTATTACTACTACTACTACCGCTTGACAGAGATTCGGAGTGGCGTGTAACAATATAAAGCAATATGAACTGTTGGGATACTGCCAGGGAGAGATCATCCATCAAGGCCCCACGTCGATTCCGGACGGTCCATCGATCTCCCGTAGACACGCAGTATCATTCAATTAGCGGCACGAGCCCCAGAAATAGCTTCCCACATTCCAGAGCTCTTGCACGCTCTATCAGCAGATAATGCACAGCGAAAGATGCACGCAGGAGAGCATTATTTACAATTTTATTCCGCGTTGGTCAGAACAAAGAAAACATGACTGCCTGCTTCGGTGTCTCAGGCACAGAGAGAGAACCGAAAGCATAGACACAACAGAAACATCCTGTGAACAGGAAATACGCAGACTCTGTGACTCACAAAGCCTGCTCCCTTTTAAGGTGGAACGGAAATATCCTAACATGAACATGCTTCTAAATAAATGAATGCTTGGTCTTGCTTGGAGTTTAGGTACTGGGGCAGAAACATTGGCTGGTAACAGAGTGGACCAGAGAGCAAAGGACAACATGGCTCCTCTCCTCATTCCATGTACAAAAGCCAAGCAGACTGGCAACTTAATCTTACTTCAGCACTGGCAGCAGAACAGTACCTGCCACTTTACCCGAGGGCACGGGCCAGCTTAGGGGTCATAGGGCATGGCACAAATAGCTCTGTCCTCTCCTTGTTCCTCAGCATCGGTCACCTGAGACACTTGCCTCGTTCTGCCTCATGGTAGGGCTGGGCCCTGCCTGGCTGCTTTGGGGGAAATAGCAGAAATCAAAGGGATACAGAAACACCAAGAATTTGGGGTATATATTTTCCCCTGCTTCCAGCTCTGGAGGCATAACCGCATTACCTTGAATTATTCTGCTGGAGAAGGGCATGCAACTCTCAGGATCAATTTTAATTTGATCTCGCTCAGTGTAGTGCTGCCAGATAATCCTACTCGAATTATTGTTCTACAGCTTCCCAGTATCTAAGGTGAAAGCATCACCAAGGGTTTTGATCAATTTACAGGATGCAACCTTTTCCTCTGCAGTGTTTCTTTTTATTTATTTTAAAGAAAAGCAAAAAAAGGGGGGGGGGAGAAAAGTACAAGGCATAACAAGGTTTTATTTGCTCCCTAACAGTCACAGCCATTTCAGTGCCAGAACTCAATTGAGAGCAGCTTCAGATTTTACTCAGGACTGGAGGAAGGAGAAAGATTTACTGAGAGCTGTTAGGCAGTGAGAGAGTGGTATAAAATTAATAAATATGATGCCAAATCTTGGAATTGCCAGATGAAATTGAGTGTAAGGTTGAAACAGACAACAGAAAGTAGATCTTCACAGAACCCGTCCTACCCTATCTATTCACTACTAACATACTATTCCCCAACTGTCTATGCCAAAATCACACCATCCATACCCAAGAGAGATGTATCAGCAATCAAGGAATGATGTCTCCACAGATAGATGCATGGATTCCCATACTTGGGCATTCAGCTGTTTTTGGACTACAGTTCCAATAATAATAATAATAATAATAATAATAATAATAATAATAATAATAATAATAATAATAATAATAATAATAATTTTTTATTTATACCCCGCCCTCCCCAGCCAAGACCAGGCTCAGGGCTTCTAACACTGAATATAAATACAGTAAAAACATTAAAAACAAACCAACAACAAAAACAACAACAGTTGATTAAAATATAAGTTAGAATACAGTTTAACATGCAGCTTAAAATGCAGCCTTGTTTTAGTGGTAGTCCATAGATCAAAGCCATAAGGGGAGAAAATGTCAAATATTCACCGGGGCCAACTATCCATGTTGGTCCTGCATGGGCCAGCAAAAAAGAGCCGAGAGGAAATTTGTATACAAATCCCATATAAGGGGTTCCATCAAAAAAAAAATGGGAGGGGGGTTAGACTGAGTCCAGCCCAAAGGCCAGGTGGAACAGCTCTGCCCTGCAAGCCCTGAGGAAAGATGTCAAATCCCGCAAGGCCCTGATTTCCTGCAGTAGGGCGTTCCACCAGGCCGGGGCTGAAAAGGCCCTGGCCCTGGTTAAGGCCAATCTAACCTCCTTGGGGCTCGGGACTTCCAAAGTGTTGTTATTTATGGGCCTTAAGGTCCTCCGTGGGGCATACCAGGAGTGGCGGTCCCGTAGGCATGAGGGTCCTAGGCTGCATAGGGCTTTAAATGTCAAAACCAGCACCTTAAACCTGACCCTGTACTCCACCGGGATCCAGTGCAGCTAATAAAGCACTGGATGAATGTGATCCCACAGCAAGGACCCCGTAAGGAGTCTCGCCGCAGCATTCTGCACCCGCTGGAGTTTCTGAGTCAGCTTCAAGGGCAGCCTCTTGACCACTTGTCCTGCTAGCCAGGGGTGATGGGAGTTGTAGTCCAACAACAGACAGAGACCCAAGTTTGGGAAACCCTGTAGTACTCCAGAGCTTTGCATACGTTGGACGTACCAACTCCTTGTATAAGAATAGTCAAAGTGCAGCACATTCCCTTTTCCTAAGGGAAAGGCCATAGTTCAGCATTAAAGTGCATGTTCTGCATGAGGTTGCAGATTCAATCCCTGCCCCCTCCAGGTGGGGTTCAGAAATATTCCTGCCTGATACCCTGGAGAGCTACTTCCAGTCAATTTAAACCATACCAAGTTAAGATGGGCCAATGGCTTGACTTGGAATAAGATTGCTTCCTATGTTTTTGGATAGATAGAAGGATCAAGTAAGCAGGTTCCATCATGAACTTGCTGTCACTAACAGTGTAGTCCTATGTACGCTTATTCATAAGGAAACTGTGGTTTGTTTAATGGGGCTTGCTCCCAGAAAACAGTGCCTCAGAATAGGAGCCTAAGAACATAAGAAAAGCCTGCTGGATCAAGCCAGAGGTCCACCAAATCCAGCATCCTGTGTTAAAATTCCTGCTCCGTGATTGCAGTCATGGGATTGTTGTCTATCACATGACGGTGTGTGTTTTGACTCCACAGTGTGGGAAGTGACAGAGACAGAATGTTTGTGTTACTGTGTTCTGTGAAGTGGGACTATTGTCCTTTGTTCTTTCTCTTTGCTGTCTGCTGCTAGAGAGAGAGGGAGCCATGTTGCAGTGCTCCGTGTGTGTTTATATGTAAATAAAGTAGATTAGCCAAAATGCTGAGTTGCTGAGGTCTGTTACACGAACCGCAAAGACTCTGCGGATCCCTAAGTGTGCCGATGTCTGTTGGCATCGGTTGCTGTGATGTTCGGGCAGAAGAAAGCTTTTGAAGCTCCCGAACAATCAACCAGGAGGGAGGGAACATGCCAGTCAGGCATGTGTCTTTGCCAGGGTCCTACTCAAGAGTGGGACGAGCTCCTGACATCCCGTTCTCACAGTGGCCAACCAGAGGCCTTCTGGGAAATCTTGCAAGTAGGACTTGAGTGCAACAACAGTCTCCCCACTTACGATTCCCAGCAAGGACTACCGATAAGGTCATCCTTCCAGTAGACCGGCTCCAAGCTGTCTTAAAATGTAAACTAATTCCTGAATTAATAATCCATCTAATCTGAATTTGAAAGAAGTGACCATGTTTCCTAAAATCCTCTTTAATTTCAGCTTCTTTTCCTCCCCCCTTTTTTTACTAATAAAGGGGAAGATATCACCAAATAAAGTTTTTTAAGGGAGAGCCTCAAAAGTCTCTATGCGTTTCTCACCATAGAGGGAATACTTTTTCAAAAACTTTCCTTGACTTCATTTAAAGTAAGAAAACTGGATCTTAACTATGGCTGCTCTCAAAGTTTTCATCCTGAAACACCAGGGGCAGAAGGTCAAGTGTTCTGTTAAAAAATTTCCAAGCATGCCTTCAGGTGTTTGTTCATCCGTTTGCCTTTCTAATGAAAAGTGCCTTAAAGCAGTACAAGCAGTGCTTCTCCCTCGAGGGCCACTTTTGCTTAACCTTTTCCTTTGGAGCAATGTGAAAACCCAATAGGGAGCAGCTTACAAAACTCAGAACTAGCACTCGCCTTAATTTTAAAGCGCATGCATGTAAAATCTCAATATATCCAGTTTCTGACGTTCCATAACATATGACCAAAGAGAAATTATATTAGGCAGCACAGTGACGATTAAAAGAATTGCGGCTAGGAACACAAAGGAGAGCCCTGCTGGATGAAACCAGAGGCCTAGATTGGTGGCATCCGTCCATCTCAACAGACTGACCTAGATTGGTGGCATCCGTCCATCTCAACAGAGTGTGCCTCTGGTTAAACTGCACCAAAGTCAACTCCCCAGGGCGCAAGCCTGGGCAGTATGTGTGGAGGTCCTGGGTGGCTCAGATAACAAGACACGCACACCCCCTCAGCCTCACTGATGTGGTCTGAAGGAAAACAGAGCAATATGTTTGGCACCAGCTTGGCTCCAGGAGTTGCCGGAAGGGTGCATACAAGGCATCATCCAGCTGTCTTAGGGCCTCCACTCTCAATTTCTTTGCCTTTTCTTCTCCTGAAGATGTCATGCAAGGCAGTGAAGGTTTAGGACCAGAGTTTTTCTTCTCCTAGGTGGGGTACCTTCCCAGGTTGACGAGCCTCATCTGCCCCTCACTTCCCTCTACTACAGCATGTGCACAAACCACCTTCTTGATGGTTGGACCCACTACTGGTCTTGTTCATTCGATCCACCAGACCCTGTCTTCCCATGCAGAGGATGCCCCTAACTTACTGAGCGTTTGAGACCGATGGACAACCTGATTTAGCTGGCCAGTTGAAGTCATTCCCAAGGTGTGGCTGCTGTCGCATGCAGACAGCTTCTAGGAGCCACAGGTGAGAGATAAGTGCAGGGTGGTGATCAAAGGTGGACAAACTACCCTAGAAGGAACACAGCATGTCTCCCACCAGAGGTTCTTATCAATTTGTCTCACCCATTTTAAAGCCATCTAAGATATTGTACCTCATCACATCTTTCGGCCGTGAGTTAGCACAATAGGAAGCTGCCTTACACTGGCCCATGATCCATCAGCTTAGCATGATCTGCACTGACTGGTAGAGGCTCTCCAGGATTTCAGATGGGAGACCTTCTCATCCTTACCTGGAGATGCCAGGGATTGAACCTTCTACTACTGAATAATAATAGCTGACAATTTGTTGTGTTGGCTTGTAACCAATGCAGTGCTAAGTAAACATTGCATCAACACAAGGATTCCCAGTTCTGCAGTAGGAGAATTAACAATTACTCTGGCTCTTTTATGTATATGGCTGAAAACTTGATTTCTTGCTGGCTAAGACCACAAGGGACACCACACCAGAAAGCCCCTGAGATTCATTAGCAATCCAGGTAGACAACGCTGGGCTTGATCGACTATTAATCCAACTGCATCAGGCCGCTCCTTATGCACTCTCTTCAGCAAGTTGCTCAATGGCATTTGTTCCTTTCCAACATGATAGAATTCTCCAATTCTTTGAAGCTATCCTTCCTCATCCTATGGGAGCAAGCCCTTTTTGAATGCCAACTGCCCCGGGGCAAGAGGCAAAGCTGTAAGCATCATTAATCTTCAAGCAGTTCGCCCATAGGCTAAATTCATCCTGGCTTGAAAGAACAGGGAGGTCATTCAAGCCGCTCTTCATCCTGCTTTGACAAGGGCAAGAAGCAGGAAGACTGAACTCTAACCCGCCTGAAGTTTGATGCTCAAAAACCATACCAAGGAGCCAAGTTGGAGCTGTGAAGCATCTCCATGTGGAATCTCTTTTGGCTTCCTTCAAAAACCCGCTGGTTTCATTTCTGTCCAAAGCATTTATATCCCACTTCTTTTTTTTGATTGTCTGCAGCAGCTCATTAAGTGTTTATTTGTGCCATTTCTTTCCTCCACTGAAATTTAGAAGGGATGTAGCTCGCTGGCTTTGCATGCAAGAAGTCCCAAGTTCAATCCCCAACATCTCCAGGCAGGCCTGGGAGAAACCCCTGCCAATGTTGGCTGGTGCTTATTGGGACTCACTGGGAAGAAGGCAAGGAAAGCTACAGTAGAGGGAGGCAGAATGATGACAAGCAGAGCCACCCACTGATTGTTGTTGTTGTTTAGTCGTGTCCGACTCTTCATGACCCCATGGACCAGAGCACGCCAGGCACTCCTGTCTTCCACTGCCTCCTGCAATTTGGTCAAACTCATGCTGGTAGCTTCGAGAACACTATCCAACCATCTCATCCTCTGTCGTCCCCTTCTCCTTGTGCCCTCCATCTTTCCCAGCATCAGGGTCTTTTCCAGGGAGTCTTCTCTTCTCATGAGGTGGCCAAAGTATTGGAGCCTCAGCTTCACGATTTGTCCTTCCAGTGAGCACTCAGGGCTGATTTCCTTAAGAATGTATAGGTTTGATCTTCTTGCAGTCCATGGGACTCTCAAGAGTCTCCTCCAGGACAAGAATTCAAAAGCATCAATTCTTCGGTGATCAGCCTTATTTATGGTCCAGCTCTCACTTCCATACATCACTACTGGGAAAACCATAGCTTTTGCTATACGGACCTTTGTTGGCAAGGTGATGTCTCTGCTTTTTAGGATGCTGTCCCACTGATCGGTTATAGGTAAAAAAAAGTAGGTGGGACCTGGCTAAGATTCTGGAGGCCTTTCACCTGAATGGACCAGCCTCCTCTGCCTCCAACACTACAGCTCCCATTATCCCTGACTATTGGCTGTGCTAGGTGGAACTAATGGGAGTTGGAGTCCAACCATATCCTGTGTGGAAATCTGGGCTAGACGCCTTAGCGTAGGGCATTCTGTTCATAACTCCGACTGCTGCTCTCCCAAAATTATTTCTGAGATCTGCTTACAGCTTAGTCCATTGTGTGTTTTGTTTTGTTCGATTATTACATTTATATACCTCCTTTTCCTCCAACGAGCTCCAGCTGGTGGATATGGTTCCCTGCTTCCCCCATTTTGTCTTCACAACAACCCTGTGAGGTAAAAAAAGCCTGAGAAACAGCAACTGGTCCAAAGTCAGCTAGTGAGCTTCATGGCCAGGTAGGGATTCGAACCCTGATCTCTCAGGTCACATTTCAACACTCTAACCTAATAGGCTCTCCGGCTTACAGTGGTGCCTCGCTGATCTACGCTGAATAAACCTGCTTGTGAAACAGTTCTGTGATTCTCTTCGTCTAGCGGTTTTTTCGTCTTGCGAAGCAAGCCCATTGATGGATTAGCGGATTAGCGCTATTAGCGCTATTAGCGGCTTTTAGCGGCTTATCTGCTGATCGGATCAGCTGATAAGCGGCTTAGCAGCTTAGAGAAAGGGGGGGAGGGGAAAAAAGCAGCAGGAACTCGCAAGACATTGTCGTCTTGCGAAGCAAGCCCATAGGAAATTTGTTTTGCGAAGCACCTCCAAAACGGAAAACACTTTCGTCTAGCGAGTTTTCCATCTTGCGAGGCATTCGTCTTGCAGGGCACCACTGTATTCTGCTGCATTTATTAAAATAAATAAACAAGTAACCGTTTAATACCAGTAGAGTTAGCCAAACCCCATTGGCGTTAAGGGGATAATGGTTGTTGTTTTTAACCTGCATAAAGTTACACCGTTTACAATACAGGCACTCAATATAGCTGAAGTGTCAAAGTCAGGCCTTCCGTGGCCACCAAAATGAATGCCAATTGCGCTAGGAGCTTCAAACAAGCACCCAGAGTGTGAAGAAAGGTGCATCTCGTCTTGCTCCACAAAATCTCCATTGAACCTTTTGACTCCTCACTTTCGATTGATGCTGTGCCGTTGGCAGCATAAAAATGGAGGTCATCCCGATTTCACTGGAGCTTCTTGACATTTCAGCTCATGGCGGGGTGTCTTACTTTCAAACTTACTCCCCCCACCCTCTCTCTCTCTCTTTCTTTTGCATCACACACAAATCTCTTTTTACATAATGTAGAAGTACAAAGAAATCGAAGCTTGAAATGGATAGAAGCCAGGATGCTGATCTCTGCACGGTGACAGTTTGGATACAGGCTGGCTTAGACATTGCCCACCAAGCCACTTAGTGATGGCTGAACACTCCTCCGCTGGGTTCAGAATCGGCTCAGTAATTCCAAACTTTTTCAGAGAACCTTCAGAATAAGAAGGGAAAGTTCTGTTTTCAGAGAGTTCCCTCCCAACTCGCAACGTTCATCATCCAGTGCTTTTCCAGCTGCACTGGCTCCCAGTGATGTACAGGGTCAGGTTTAAGGTGCTGGTTTTGACCTTTAAAGCCCTATGTGGCCTAGGACCCACGTACCTACGGGACCGCCTCTCCTGGTATGCCCCGCGGAGGACCTTAAGGTCCACAAATGACAACATTTTTTAGGTCCCAGGTTGCAAGGTGGTTAGATTGGTCTCAACTAGGGCCAGGGCCTTTTCAGTACTGGCCCCGACTTGTCACACGAGACTAGGGCCCTGCAGTATTTGCCATCTTTCTGCAGGGCCTGCAAGACAGAGCTCCTCCGCCTGGCCTTTGGTTTGGACTCAGTCTGACCCTTATGTTTTCCCTCCCCTTATGGTTTTGATCTATGGGCTACTTTTTAAAAGAGGCTGCATTTTCAATTGCATTTTAACCTGTATTTTAAATTGGTTGGTTTTTTTCCCCTATTATGATTTTACTGTAATTTTACTGGTGTTAGCTGCCCTGAGCCCAGCTCTGGCCGGAAAGGGTGGGATATAAATAAAAATTATTATTAGCCTTTGGCCGGGGAGGGCAGGATATAAATAAATATTATTATTATTATTATTATTATTATTATTATTATTATTATTATTATTATTATTATTAACATTGGAGCCTGCGTCCTGCTGGTGCTGCGTGCAGGTGTCTTATCCTATTGCCTTCTGGGAAATCTAGTTTCCAGTACCAGTATCACCTGTAGTCTGATGAGCTGTCGGACAACCCAAGTAGTCAGGACTGAAGAGTAAGGCTGCTTCCAAACCGAGACTGTTTAGACCTGCCCACTCATTGGTCTCATACGGTGAGCTGCGTAATTTTCTGCACTCAGCAGATAAATAGAAACATAGCATTGCAAAGTTGAAAGGGACCCAAAAGATAATCTGGTCCAACTCCCTGCAGTGCAGAAATCAACACATTCTCCTCTCCTGTGATACCAATTTTCACTCACTTTTTATGGGGCAAAGAGTGGGGTTTTCACCTTACCTCATTGGTGCCAAGGGTGTATATGTTGAGAATTCCATTCCACCTTGAGAGACAGACGTGTGGAATTGTTGCATGTCACATGTCTGTTTACATTCCAGCACAGCTTGCTGGGAACTTCCGTTTGTGTATAGTTTGCTGTTTTTGCTTTGGACACGAAGGAGATCAGACATGGTTTCCTTTTTTCCTGATCTACGCTGAATAAACCTGCTTGTCAATATGCTCACACAGCCTCTCGTGCCACTTCTGTTTGCGCAGCGTTTTCTCTGCTGAATAGCACGCTCAGTCTTCCGAAGCCTGGGCCGCAGAACTCCAAGGACTGGAGTTCGCCCGGCACACCAGCCAGTGGGCTGGAGCCAGCTGGGGGCCTGCCACTTGCCCCCATTTCCACGGGTACATGCCAACAGTATATGCATGCATGTTGCAATGACATCTGTAAGCCGCCCAGAGTGGCTGGGGAAACCCAGCCAGGTGGGTGGGGTATATATATTAAAATTATGATGATTATCATCATCACAGCACATGGTGCAAAATGTATTTGTGCATGTGCAGTAAGGTCTACTGCATCTAGAATGAGAATTCAACAATGTGGGGCCCCGGTGCATTTTTGTGTACTGTGGTTCAGTTCTTACATGGATGGACTCACATCTTCATCACCATATCCTACCTCTGCTGGATTTTCTCTGGGCAGATACATTTAGAGCACATCCAACACCCATGACTCCCCCTCCCTCAAGAACTCTGGGACTGCTGTTTCCTATCATAGAGCTACAACTACCAGCACCCTTCACAAACTACAGTTCCCAGGATTCTAGGGGGGAAGCAATGTGCTTTAAATGTGCATGAGATGTGTTTAAATGTGTAGGGGGATCTGCCATCTGACAGCAATAATGATAAGTGAGGCTAAGATTTGCTCCGGCATCATGAAGAATGTTTTTTTTTTTCCTATTATGCTTTGACACTACATAAATTCCTTTGAAACAAACATTATTTCGATATTTACAGCGTGCCAGCTTAGAAAAGATTGCAGTCGGCTCACGCAAGCCATTTTCGCCAAGAACCTGAACGCAACTTCAAAAAACACACACACAAAAAGGGGAGATGACGATAGCTTGAGGAGCCTTCATTCACCTATAAATTTAATGTATAGGATGAATCTTTTTTTAGGTCCGTTTAAAAGCTGCAAAATTGAAAGCAGGTGTCCTGAATTTTTAGATCAAATGATAGCTTTGAGGCAACCCTTAAACTGGTGGGGAATAAGTAAATAATTACAGTGAAAGAGGTATCAAAATGGTGTGTGGGACAGTGCTTGGATAGGAATGGACCATTTGCTGAAACAATAGCACAGGCCATAATCTAGAACATGGGTAGGCAAACTAAGGCCCGGGGGCCGGATCCAGCCCAATCGCCTTCTAAATCCAGCCCGCGGACGGTCGGGGAATCAGTGTGTTTTTATAATAATAATAATAATAATTTATTATTTATACCCCGCCCATCTGGCTGGGCCTCCCCAGCCACTCTGGGCGGCTTCCATAAAAACCAAAAATACAATAAAATATCACACGTTAAAAACTTCCCTGAACAGGGCTGCCTTAAGATGTCTCCTGAATGTCAGATAGTTGTTTATCACTTTGACATCTGCTGGAAGGGCGTTCCACAGGGCGGGCGCCACTACCGAGAAGGCCCTCTGCCTGGTTCCCTGTAGCTTTGCTTCTCGCAATGAGGGAACCGCCAGAAGGCCCTCGGTGCTGGACCTCAGCGTCCGGGCAGAATGATGGGGGTGGAGACGCTCCTTCAGGTACACTGGACCGAGGCCGTTTAGGGCTTTAAAGGTCAGCACCAACACTTTGAATTGTGCTCGGAAACGTACTGGGAGCCAATGCAGGTCTTTCAAGACCGGTGTTATATGGTCTCGGCGGCCGCTCCCAGTCACCAGTCTAGCTGCCGCATTCTGGATTAGTTGTAGTTTCCGAGTCACCTTCAAAGGTAGCCCCACGTAGAGTGCATTGCAGTAGTCCAAGCGGGAGATAACCAGAGCATGCACCACTCTGGCGAGACAGTCCGCAGGCAGATAGGGTCTCAGCCTACGTACCAGATGGAGCTGGTAAACAGCTGCCCTGGACACAGATTTGACCTGCGCCTCCATGGACAGCTGTGAGTCCAAAATGACTCCCAGGCTGCGCACCTGGTCCTTCAGGGGCACAGTTACCCCATTCAGGACCAGGGAATCCTCCACACCTGCCCGCCTCCTGTCCCCCAAAAACAGTACTTCTGTCTTGTCAGGATTCAACCTCAATCTGTTAGCCGCCATCCATCCTCCAACCGCCTCCAGACACTCACACAGGACCTTCACCGCCTTCACTGGTTCTGATTTAAAAGAGAGGTAGAGCTGGGTATCATCCGCATACTGATGAACACCCAGCCCAAACCTCCTGATGATCTCTCCCAGCGGCCGCATGTAGATGTTGAAAAGCATGGGGGAGAGGACAGAACCCTGAGGCACCCCACAAGTGAGAGCCCAGGGGTCTGAACACTCATCCCCCACCACCACTTTCTGAACACGGCCCAGGAGGAAGGAGCGGAACCACTGTATGACAGTGCCCCCAGCTCCCAGCCCCTCAAGACGGTCCAGAAGGATGCTATGGTCGATGGTATCGAACGCCGCTGAGAGATCCAGCAGAACTAGGAAACAGCTCTCACCTTTGTCCCTAGCCCGCCGGAGATCATCAACCAGTGCGACCAAGGCAGTTTCAGTCCCATGATGAGGCCTGAATCCCGACTGGAAGGGATCCAAATGGTCCGCTTCTTCCAGGCGTGCCTGGAGTTGTTCGGCAACCGCTCGCTCAATCACCTTGCCCAGGAATGGAAGATTTGAGACTGGGCGATAGTTGGCCATCGTGGCCGCATCTAAAGATGGTTTTTTAAGAAGCGGTTTAATAACCGCCTCTTTCAGCGGGTCTGGGAAGGCTCCCTCACGGAGGGAAGCATTCACCACCCCACGAAGCCCATCGCCCAGTCCTTCCCGGCTAGCTTTTATAAGCCAGGATGGGCAAGGATCCAGGAGACAGGTGGTTGGTTTCACTCGTCCAAGCAGCCTGTCCACATCCTCGGAGGTAACAGATTGGAATTGATCCCACTCAACTTGACTAGACAGAACTCTAGCACTCTCCCGCCCCGGCCCTGCTCCCACGGTGGAGTCTACTTCTTCCCGAATCTGAGCGATTTTATCTGCAAAAAACTTTGCAAAATCATTGCAGGAGAACATGTGGCCCGTACTGGGCCCCGATGTTGCAGGTGGTTCCGCTAAATTGTGAACCACCTGAAAAAGTCTCCTCCTGCTGTTTTCTGCAGATGCAATAGAGGCGGTGAAGAAATTCTTCTTCGCCGTCGCTATCGCCACTTGGTAGGCTCGACGTTGAGCTCTAACCTGTGTCCGGTCAGATTCGGAATGAGTTATCCGCCACCGGCGCTCTAGCCGTCTCAACGATTGTTTCATTGCCCTCAGATCCGTGGAAAACCACGGGGCTGTCCGGGCTCCATGCAATCGGAGAGGGCGCTTCGGAGCCAAACAGTCAATAGCCCTGGTTAACTCCACATTCCAGCGGGCCACCAGGGAATCAGCTGAAAGGCCATCAACATGGGATAAAGTATCCCCTACATGAGTCAAATGTGTCCTTTTATTTTATAATGCATCTCTGGGTTATTTGTGGGGCCTGCCTGGTGTTTTTATGTGAATAGAATGTGTCATTTTATTTAAACTGCATCTCTGGGTTATTTGTGGGGCATAGGAATTCATTCATATATTTTTTCCAAAATATAGTCCAGCCCCCCACAAAGGTCTGAGGGACAGTGGACCAGCCCCCTGCTGAAAAAGTTTGTGACCCCTGATCTAGAGAATTGCATTAGCACTCTGCACTCAGGTGGGCTTTGGGGCTCATGTTTCTCAGAAACAACAATGTGGTGAGCTCTTCAAATCCAACCTGAAATGTCTCATTTCCTGAAACACTTCCCAAAGTCCTTCTGAGTGCTTTGCCCCATCCAGGGGAAAGTAAATGGCTCCAGCGGATGAGGTTCTAGAGATGTTGCTCGCTGCAGCCCACTGCAACTCAACCATCAATCCAGGGGAATTCTGGAAAATTTTAGGTCTGTGAAGGAAAAAGAAGGTCTTCTAACAATTCTCCGGCCCCTTATCGAACCGCAGTCTCCAGGATTCTTTGGGGGGAGCCATCATTGTTCAAAGTGGTATGATACTGCTTTAAATTGTACAGCGCACACAGGGACTAAGCCTCTTCTAAAGCTACCCAAATGGGTGAACCAGCAATCCTTAGGGAGCATCCATCTACACTGATCTCCCCTGGGTCATTAGTATTGGGCATTTGAAACATACCACAGAGTGCGTGCAGAGTAGACCACACAGATGGAATCACTGAAGAGACGCAAAGCGATCTTTTCAAGGTTTAATAAAAAAACTCCTCTAACATACATCTTTGTAGTTGTTGTTTAGTCATTTAATCGTGTACAACTCTTCGTGACCCCCTGGACCAGAACACGCCAGGCACTCCTGTCTTCCACTGCCTCCTGCAGTTTGGTCAGACTCATGCTGGTAGCTTCAAGAACACTGTCCAACCATCTCGTTCTCTGTCGTCCCCTTGTGCCCTCCATCTTTCCCAACATCAGAGTCTTTTCCAGGGAGTCTTCTGTTCTCATGAGGTGGCCAAAGTATTGGAGCCTCACTTCAGGATCTGTCCTTCCACTGAGCACTCAGGGCTGATTTCCTTAAGAATGGATAGGTTTGATCTTCTTGCAGTCCATAGGACTCTCAACAAACTCCTCCAGCACCATAATTCAAAAGCATCAATTCTTTGGCGATCTGCCTTCTTTATGGTCCAGCTCTCACTTTCATACATCACTACTGGGAAAACCATAGCTTTAAGTATATAGACCTTTGTTGGCAAGGTGATGTCTCTGCTTTTTAAGATGCTGTCTAGGTTTGTCATTGCTTTTCTCCCAAGAAGCAGGCGTCTTTTAATTTCGTGACTGCTGTCACCATCTGCAGTGATCATGGAGCCCAAGAAAGCCCAAGAAACACACATTTTACATAGTGTCTATAATCATCACCCACCCATCTATCCATGGGGGGGGGGGGCAGAGTAAGGTACATACAGCACATTATATACCATTCACAATTGCTGACGCAGCTAATCACAGTGACCTATCAGCACCTGTTACACCGCCACACCCCTGCAAAAACTAGGTCAGGATATGCACTCTGGCCCTTAAAGTGGCAGACACCCAGTGAAACAATAATGAGCCCTACCTTTAAACAAAACTATTCAACAATTAGATCTGCAGGAGAGACCCCATTCTGTTGGGTATAAGCAACCTTGCATGACTCAGAGGGCAGGGTTGAGACTACCAGAGAGTCAGTGTGTGGTTTTCCTGCCATGCCCCCAAGCTCCACCCCTTCCTCTTCTTCCCCCCTGCTCTCTCTCCTGCATGATACATCCATGAGACACTTGCCCTCACTATGTAGGCTTAGGATCTGAAGCCATCCTTGTAAATATGAAGAAACTCTAAAGAACCTGGGTTTCTTGCCCTTTACCAATGGGACCTCTGTGTGATATATTTACTTTTGAAAGCAAACGCTAGTGGTGTATGAATGAGACAGAACACATTGTGGTGGGTAGTTTCAGTTTCCAAGCTTTTAAACTCTGCTGTATAAACCATTTCCCCCCCCCAAAAAAAAACCCAAATGTTTCACACTTTTAAATGGCTAAAGCCTACAGGGGTTGGGGTCTGTCTTCTTCTACAACAGCATCCTCCTCCCCAGGGTGCTCTGGCTGCTACCTTCATTTTTCTTCTTCTTTGGCAATCACTCGTAGCAGAGTAAGATTGTCTTCTATAAACACAGTTTTAACAATGAGTCTGTAATGACTGTGGAGGCCAATTCTGGATCCACATATCCTTCCACAGTGGGGACATTGGTTTCTGGGCAGGAACTGATCACAGTGAGGGTTTGCCAAGCGTGCCTTCCTCTTAGCACGTTTCTCCCTTTCGTCTTGAGTTTGAGCATCTTCAGAGCCCATGACACCTTTGGTAAAGGCTGTTCTCCAATTGGAGTGCCTGCAGGCCAGTGTTTCCCAGTTGTTTGTGACCATCAGCAGTACGCTTTCCATTTTAAAGTTCAGAATAGAGTACAGTGGTACCTCGGGTTAAGAACTTAATTCATTCTGGAGGTCCGTTCTTAACCTGAAACTGTTCTTAACCTGAGGTACCACTTTAGCTAATGGGGCCTCTCGCTGCCACCGTGCCACTGCCGTACGATTTCTGTTCTCATCCTGAAGCAAAGTTCTTAATCTGAGGTACTATTTCCGGGTTAGCAGAGTCTGTAACTTGAAGCCTCTGTAACCTGAAGGGTCTGTAACCCAAGGTACCAGTGTAGTTACTTCAGAAGGTGATCATCAGGCATCCGAACAACATGACCAATCCAACAAAGTTGATGTTGAAGAATAACTGCTTCAACACTGATGATCTTTGCTTCTTCCAGTACACTGGCATTAGCTTGCCTGTTTTCCCAAGTGATGGGTAAGATTTCATTTTACACCTTTAGGCGCCAGGCAAAATTGTTTCTTTTGTTGTTTCTTTGGCTGATTACCATGCCTTTAAAATATGCTTGTGGTGGGGGGTTACTTTCACTTCTCCGCAGCCTGATTCACATGGTTTGTGTACCTATGTGCTAATAGAATGAACAAACACTTCAAAAGAGGTTTGAGTAGCCCAGAGCTAATGTTTCACAAACAGTTCTAATCAAAGCATTTCCTCTAGTGCTTTACTAAAGTCAGATTTTATTTCTTTGTCCCAAAACAATAATCAAACAATACACAAGGAAGTAGGAATGGGTGGTTCTGCCCATTTCAGTTCTCACAGTTCCTCGTTTTCCTATATCAAATTCAGTCTTCCGGATTTCCACAGGAATTGGAGATTTTTTTTAAAAAAAATGCCTCATGAAAATTCATCAGCACCTCAGTGCAAATTTCTTCTAATAAACATGTTTTTGTATGCAATTTTTCCAAATGCATACACTCTTGCAAACAGCTTCCACTCACTTGGTACATTTTTGTACTCATTGCTTAGCTGGAGAACAACAACTGCATTGCAAAATTCAGAGATGTGCAGATTTTTTTAAAAAAATGACTTTTTTGGGTCGCGTTATTTTTCAGGAAGTGCAAATTAGGTAAGTCCGGGGGTGGGGTTTCAGCCGGAACTCTCTGGAACTCAGTTCCAGCACCTCTCAAGTGGGCGCCATTGCCATTATGAGAACATTGTAAATTATGGCACCTCTTTTTCTAGAAAAATAACACTGGGTAAGTTAACCTTTAAATCTGAAGTAAACAGAATTTCTCCCTCCATCCATGGTCCTGTGTACACAAACATTCATTCTAATCTCTCAACTTCCCAGGCTGATATCATGTTTCCCTTTGAGAATGACTGCCTCACCTTGCTCCGCTAGCAATATGTAGCAGAGCACATGGCTGTGATTAAGCTTTTGGCAGGCTGCTAAAAAGTCGCAGCAAAGAAGGGTCTCTTCTGGGAGGCTTGCCTTCGCGTTCTCTCTCGAAATTAAGCATGCATTTATTCAGGAAAGAGATTTGGATCAACTTGATTGACAGCAGCTCTCAGACATCAGCAAAAAGTTCCTTTGCTTTCCACCTCAGTGCTCACCTCAAAAAGCAAATTCCCATCATGCTTTGTTCTCGGTTATCCTGCACGTTCTGGGTATTCCTCTCTCTCAGATCCCTGGGCATTTGTCTTTTTCACAGCTGCTTGTTCTTGGCTCTCCTTGAGGCGCCGACCCTGAGTGTCCCATCTACATCACGGCTGACCTCTTTCTTGCTCCTGCCACCAATATATTGGCTTCTGCTGTCAAGCGAGGCGTTGCAGTCACCATTCACATACAGTCCATAAGAACGTGAGAAGAGCTTGCCAAATCAGGCCAATGGTCCATCTTACTCGAGCACCCTGTCCTCACAGGGACCAATCAGATGGCTGCAGTTGAGAGACGGGGAGGTGATTGAGAGAGGAGACCCAAGGGAGAGCTGGGAAATAAGGCTACCATGAAGGGACGCTGGTGTCTCTATGGTCTAAACCAGTGTTCCCCAACCTTGGGCCTCCAGCTGTTTTTGGACTACAACTCCCATCATCCCTCGCTAGCAAGACCAGTGGTCAAGGATGATGGGAATTGTAGTCCAAAAACAGCTGGAGGCCCAAGGTTGGGGAACACTGGTCTAAACCACTGAGCCTCTTGGGCTTGCATTGCTGTGTGTTCACCAGTAACTCTCGTGTTAACTGTGGTCACATGGGAGGCATCTTATTACATTCTCCATTTTGTTTTGTGTGTGAGTGACTTGACTGTAATGGCTGCATCTCCATGAACACTGAAGGCAGTCTCTCAGCCCCACTCACCTCACAGAGTGTTTGTTGTGGAGGAGGAAGGGAAAGGAGAATGTTAGCCACTTTGAGACTCCTTAGGGTAGTGATAAAGCGGGATATCCAAACTTCTTGTTGTTGTTCTTGTTGTTGTTGTTGTTCTGCTTTGTTTAATTCTTAGGGTTACTATGTAGTGGGCCACTTTGAGCACCATTGTGGGAAAGAGACATAAAATAGCTCAGCTGGTTAAAGCATGGTGCTGAGAATGCCAAGGTTGCAAGTTTGATCCCTGGATGGGACAGCTGCGTGGTCCTGTATTGCAAGGGGGTTGGACTAGATGACCCTCGGGACCCCCTCCAACTCTGCAATTCTATAATTCTATGAAATAAGCTGATGAATGAACAAAGAGAATGGATGGAAGTTGCTTTACTCTGGTTGTCAATCTGTTGCCTGGGGCTACATTTGGAAGGCACCATAGAATCATAGAGTTGGAATAGACCACAAGGGCCATCGAGTCCAACCCCCTGCCAAGCAGGAAACACCATCAGAGCACTCCTGACATATGGTTGTCAAGCCTCTGCTTAAAGACCTCCAAAGTAGGAGACTCCACCACACTCCTTGGCAGCAAATTCCACTGTCAAACAGCTCTTACTGTCAGGAAGTTCTTCCTAATGTTTAGGTGGAATCTTCTTTCTTGTAGTCTGAATCCATTGCTCCGTGTCCGCTTCTCTGGAGCAGCAGAAAACAACCTTTCTCCCTCCACTATATGACATCCTTTATATATTTGAACATGGCTATCATATCACCCCTTAACCTCCTCTTCTCCAGGCTATACCAGCTTGGCAACGGCTGGTATATGACGTAAAATTAAATCCAAAGGTCTGGGGGGGAGGAACCCCGCTGATTTCGTTTTGTTTTTTTTACATGTTCTCCCAGTTACAGCATAAACAATGTTGTTTATCTTTGGGTACACCTTGTTCATCATGGGCTATTATTATCCTTAAGACTTATGGGGGAAAATAGACCAGTCATTATATTCAAGGAGTTTGTAATTAATTTTTCTATGACACTTGACTTTCACATAGCTCGCACAAACTCATCCATAAACCCATCCCTTTTTACATGAGTCATTTGTTGAAGGAACATGTTCATTTATTAGCACGCAAAAGCTTCTGAACTTAAAGAGTAAGCATTCTGATTAAGAGCATGTGCATTTCTGATGCTAACAGTTCATATGGGTGGGCAAATACTGAGCTAGCAGAGGACAGATAAATGGACCAGCTTCCTGCACTGCTGTGGTGAAGTGGCCATTGTTTGAACAGAGCACTATCTGAGATCTAGGTGCCTCCACTTCAGCCCATTCCATTGCTCAAAAGAGGACCGCAATTGTGCAGCAGAGGACAACAATAGCTCCAGTTCATGGGAGAATGTGAACAATGTCTTCTTCTTCTTCTTGCAAGCCACGCAAATATTTTGGGAGATTCTCATTTCATTAGCAAGTTATGCAAATGCAATAGGATTGTCAGCTTTCTCAGAAACAAGTGGTATTTGGTACTTCAATAAAACATTAACTGGATAGACTATAATCTGCTAACTCAATAGCCCGGGATAGTTCAGGCTATTGTTCTATAGTGGAGGATATTTAATTTTGGTATTCATTTACAGCAGGGTGGTCTGCTTCCCCACCCTCAGGCTAATGGAAGTAGAATTAATCAACCTTGAAATGAGCTAACCATCACAGGCCAATGCAAATATATGAGCATAGTGCATTCCGAGATACAATGATGGATACAAATACTGTTCAAGTTGCTTCTTGCTGTTGCTTCTTGCTGTTTGACCCTCTTCAAGCGACATAAAACGCAGCCAATGTGTTGGGGCGGAGAGAGCCTTGGACTCAGGTGTCCTGAGTTCAAATCTCTCTGCACTTTAATCTCAATAGCACTAAAATCCTGACAACCAGATTGAGTAGAAATGTGACGGTCAACCAGGATGATCAAAAGTCCCACCACTATGAGAGAAGGTTGAAATTGGAGTGGGTAGGACAGGCTATTTGGTTTAAGGAAAAGCAGAGGAGGGGTGCATATATAAAGTGAAGCATGTTGTGGAGAAACTGGAGAGATGTTTCCTCCCCTCTCTCATAATTCTAGACTGGTTTCAGGAGAGACAAAAGGAAGTGTTTTCCCCACAGTACCTAATTAAGCAATGGTATCCACTGTTAGAATTCATGCTCTGTGATTGTAGTCATGGGATTGTTGTCTTTCACATGACAGTATATGTTTTGACTCCATAGTGGGAAGTGACGGAGACAGGATGTTTGTGTTACTGTGTTCCGTGAAGTGGGACTGTTGTCCTTTGTTTTTTCTTTTTTGCTGTCTGATGCTAGAGAGAGAGGGAGCCAAGTTGCAGTGCTCTGTGTGTGTTTATATGTAAATAAAGTAGATTAGCCAAAATGCTGAGTTGCTGAGGTCTGTCACGCGAACTGCAAAGACTCTGTGGATCCCTAAGTGTGCCGATGTCTGTTGGCATCGGTCGCTGTGATGTTCGGGCTGAAGAAAGCTTTTGAAGCTCCCGAATGATCCACCAGGAAGGAGAGAACATGCCAGTCAGGCATGTGTCTCTGCCAGGGTCCTACTCGAGTGTAGGACGAGCTCCTGACATCCACTACCAAAGTATGTAGAGATACCGCTACCAACTTGGACAACTTAAAAAGAGATTCAACTAAGGCAATCAATGGCTACTCATGATGGCTGTGTACTACCTCTGGTACTGGAGACCATCTTGGAGTTGCTGGGAATCAGAAGCAGGTCTTGCTTGTGGGCTTCCTATAGGTGTCTTGGTAGGCCACAGGGTGAATAGGATGCTGGACTAGATTGGGCTTTGGCCTGATCCAGCAGGCTCTTCATATGTACTTATACCCATAGCAGAGGCCGTTGCCCGGGTGCAAAATTGTTAAGGGCGCAAAATTTCAATACGTGCTGCCTCAATACAACTGTGTGCTTCTGTTGTCGGGCTCTGTTGAAAATGGCTTCTTTGTGTGAACCAAGAAGTGACCTCTCCAGACAATAGAATGACTTTTCTTATCTCTGCAGATGCGATCTCCTGGGTGACGCAGATGCTGCTGAATGCACGTGGATACGCCATCCCTTTCCCTCTCTTCCTCCCATCCCCTCCACGTGGCCCCGGGCTCTGGCAACTCACACTATGCCACTGGCCCATGGGGGAAGTCTTGGGATGTATTCTGGGGAAGCTTCTATAGCTATTTCCTTGATCAAAGGAAACCCATATGACAATGATTAATAACCACAGTTAATTTCTGGCAGGCCACCGATTTCAAGAGACATGCCAAAACAAACAACAACAGCAACAACCAACCATCAGATTTGGAAAATAGCTGTTAGACCCAAAGTAAACACTTCAGAAAAATCTGATTCTTAATGTTTCTGTTCTTGCCAGCAGATGTTAAGGGCCAGCAAGGCAGCATTTTACTTTATTGGTTTTAATGAGAGCTTGTTGATTAGGGCTTGTCTGCTCTCTTTCTTATCTCTCTCTCTCACACACACACACACATACACATACACATACACACATACACATATACACACACACACACACTCCCCCTGTTACATTTTCATTGTTTTTTCCGGGTTTTGGTGTTTTTGTTTTTGTTTTTTGTTTACTTCCTTTCTGCCAACTGTGTGGGCTTCTCAGCCTAGCTTTCTCCACGGATAATAGTGGTATCATTTCCCCATGATTACTGCATTTGTTTGTTTGGTGCGTGGGCTGTGGCAACGCTGCAGGAGATTCAGAAGAGGCTCGTTGCTTTTCTCCACCTTTGAAATTCCTCTTTAACTACCTTCTGAAGTCGCTGCTCGCTTCCTTGTGTCCAAATGTGCCTGTACTGAAGTTATAATGAATGTTCCGTTGCAATCAGTGGAACATCAGGTCGTGATCTTAGCATTTGCAGATAGGTGGCTGTCATTATCTTTCTTTTAGCCGGAAGCTGGTATAGTATGGTGGCTATTTTTCTTCCAAAAGCTCAGGGATTATTATGAAGCCAATATTTTATCACAAGGCTCCACAAGACTCACAGAAAGTGGGTGAACTTTGTAACTGACAAGGGAGAAGGGTGAACCTGCAGAACAATGAGCCGGCAGCATGATCTATCTGAAGGAAGGAAACTCATGCAGGGAAGACGGGATCAAGGCATCTGTGACGAGAGGGCGCATGGGAGAGAGAGGCACGAGAGAGTGAAGCGGTGTCCGAATCTGAATGTGCTTGGTGCAGCCACCAAGTTATGCATGTCATCATCATCATCATCATCCTCATCCTCATCCTCATCCTCATCCTCATCATCATCATCATCATCATTTTATTTGTATGCTGCCTTTCCATAGTTGAAACTATGCTCAACACAGCTTGGACTACTGCAATGCACTCTATGTGGGGCTACCTTTGAAGGTGACCCGGAAACTACAACTAATCCAGAATGCGGCAGCTAGACTGGTGACTGGGAGTGGATGCCAACACCATATTTTTTATATATATTATATTTTTGTTAGTTTTCAAATACAAAAACAAATTTATACATTCCATACATCTTAATTACATCTTACTTCTCTTTTTTGACTTCCCTCAATTTGTCTGCCATTCCTTCCTATTGTTACTTTTTACACATTTCTGCCCTTTTAACCCTTTCCCCCTCACAGAGCTTCCTTAAAGCTTACAAACGTAATTTTATTATCACTCAGTTTTTGCATATATTGGATAAACTTTTCCCAACCTTCTGTAAATCTTTGGTCTTGTCGATTCCGGATCCTTCCTGCCATTCTGTCCAGTTCTGCATAATCCATCATTTTAGTTCTCCGTTCTTCTATCGTAGGTAATTCCTCCTGTTTCCATTTCTGAGCCATCAATATTCTTGCTGCTGTCACTGCATATAAAAATAACTTCTTTTCTTTCTTATTTATCTCATTACCTGTAATGCCTAGTAAAAATGCTTCTGGTTTCTTAACAAATGTATATTTCAACATTTTCTTCAATTCATTATAAATCATTTCCCAAAAGCATTTTACCTTCTTACATTCCCACCACATATGAAAAAGGTACCTTCTTTTTCTTTACATTTCCAACATTTGTTACTTATCTTATACATTTTTGCTAACTTCACAGGTGTTACATACCATTGGTACATCATTTTCATAACATTTTCTTTTATAACTGTGCATGCAGTGAATCTTAAACAATCTTTCCAAAGTCTTTCCCAATCCTCCATTTGAATATTATGCCCTATATCTTTGGCCCAGTCGATCATAACTGATTTTACCTCCTCATCCTTCGTACACCATTCCAGTAATATCTTATACATTTTTGCAAAATTCTTATAATCATTATTCAATATTTCTGTCTGAAATTTTGATTCTTTGTCAGCAAAACCCCTCTGATTTAAATCTTTTCTAAACATCTCATTAATTTGAAAATAATGCAGCCAGTCATTCACATAGTCATTAACTTCTTCAAATGATCTCATTTTCCATTTTCCTACACTTTTACACATTAACTTCTCATATGTCACCCAACCCTCTGTCATACTGACTTTTTTCACACTTATCGCCTCCAACGGCGACCACCAATATGGAGTTTTTTGTTCCAACAAGTTTTTATATCTTTCTCACACTTCAATCAAAGACCTTCTTATAATGTGATTTTCAAAACCTTTATGTACTCGTCTCTTGTCATACCACAAATACGCGTGCCACCCAAATCTATTATCAAAACCTTCAAGATCTAACACATCCGTGTCTTTTCATTTCATCCATTCCTTCAACCAACAGAGGCAAGATGCTTCGTAATACAATTTCAAGTCTGGCAGGGCGAAGCCTCCTCTTTCTTTTGCGTCCGTCAATATCTTAAATTTTATCCTCGGCTTCTTACCCTACCAGATATACCTTGAAATTTCTCGTTGCCAATTTTTAAAAATCGCTGCCCCTTTGATTACTGGAACTGTTTGAAACAAGAATAACATCTTCGGTAGCACATTCATTTTTATCATTGCAATTCTTCCCCAAAATTACAATTTCATTCTTTCCCACACCTCTAAGTCTCTTTTGATCTTATTCCATGTTGGAATATAATTATTCTGAAACAAGTCAATACTCCTGGGGGTTAACCAAACTCCTAAATATTTAACTTTCTTTATCACTTCTATTTCAGTTTGCTGCTGTGATCTACATTTTTAGTAATTGCTTTAGTTTTTTTCTTATTCAGAATGAATCCTGCCAACTGACAAAACTGGTCCATTTCTTTCAACACTTCTGTTACCGTGTTCATGGGATCTTCCAAAGTTAATACTAAGTCATCCGCAAAGGCTTTAACCTTAAATTCTTTTCTACCCACCGTTACCCCTTTTATCTGATCATTACTTCTAATTGCCCTTAAAAACACTTCCAGGACCATGATAAATAACAGAGGTGATAAAGGACATCCTTGTCTTGTTCCCTTAGTTATCTTTATATTTTCCGTCGTCACATTATTAACTATTAATTTAGCTCTTTGATACATATATATAGCCTTAATACCATTTAAAAATGAATGTCCCACCTCCATCATTTCAAAATTCTTTAACATAAATTCCCAAGAAATATTATCAAAGGCCTTCTCTACATCCACAATTAACATCGCTTGTTTGTCATTCTTAGCATTCAGGTATTCCAAAATATTAATTATATTTCTAATATTGTCTTTCATTTGTCTACCTGGCAGGAAACCCACCTGATCTTTATGTATTAATTCCTTCAATACTTTTTTTAACCTGTTTGCTAGTATGTTTGCAAATAATTTATAATCATTGTTCAGAAGCGAGATCGGCCTAAATTTTTTAACCTAATTTAGATCAGAATCTTGCTTGCAAAGTGATGTATGCTTCTTTCCATGTTTCTGGTATTTCTCTGTTTAATAGAATGTTGTTCATAACTTCTTTTAATGGGACAAGTAGGATGTCCTTCAATTCTTTATAATATCTTGCACTTAGTCCGTCGGGTCCCGGTGTCTTCCCACTTTTTAATTCTTTTATTGCATTTCTAATCTCTAATTCTATCTTTTCATTGAATTTTCCTCTTTCTTTTGTCGGAATTTTCTGCACCCCTTTTTCTATTAAGTATTCCTCTATTTTTTTTATATTGCTGCCAACACCATATAACACCAGTCCTGAAAGATCTTTGTTGGCTCCCAGTACATTTCCGAGCACAATTCAAAGTGTTAGTGCTGACCTTTAAAGCCCTAAACGGTTTCGGTCCAGTATACCTGAAGAAGCATCTCGGCCTCCATCGTTCTGCCCGGACACTGAGGTCCAGCGTCGAGGGCCTTCTGGCAGTTTCCTCGCTGCAAGAAGCCAAGTTACAGGGAACCAGGCAGAGGGCCTTCTTGGTAGTGTCACCCGCCCTGTAGAACGCCCTCCCACCAGATGTCAGAGAAAAATAACTACCAAACTTTTAGAAGACATCTGAAGGCAGCCCTGTTTAGGGAAGCTTTTAATGTTTAATAGGTTATTGTATTTTTGTGTTTTGTTGGAAGCCACCCAGAGTGGCTGGAGAAACCCAGCCAGATGGGCGAGGTATAAATAATAAATTATTATTATTATTATTATTATTATTATTATTATTATTATTATTATTATTATTATTATTACAACATGACAAGATTTACATAATTACAAAGATAACAGAAGTTATGAACAATAAATAAAACACATCAAAAAGTACACAACCAAATGGAAACCATTTCCACGTAAATCATGAGATCTAAAACTAAAGATACAGCAATAATATCGATAACAGCAACAGCTCACTCAGCGCCCCGAAAACAATACTCCAGCCCAAGAATCTGTTCAACAGCTTCAGCTTTTGTCGCTGGAGTCAGTCAGCACTCCAGGCCAGATGGGGAAAGGCCAGCAAGGCAGGGTGCAGGTCTCCCAGGGCTCACAGCCAAGGATGGCCTCGTTTAAAACAACACAGATAAAAATTAAAAACAATTTAAAAGCAGCTGCAGTCCTTGTGAAGCCTGTCGGACCCCACCCCTAGATGGCTCCCCATATCCAGAAACCTATATTTAGCCACATGTATTATGGCAGCCCTGATGTATGGAAGTGAGAGCTGGACCATGAAGAAGGCTGATCACTGAAGAATTGATGCTTTTAAATTATGGTGCTGAAGGAGACTCTTGAGAGTCCCATGGACTGCAAGAAGATCAAACCTCTCCATTCTGAAGGAAATCAGCCCTGAGTGCTCACTGGAAGGACAGTGTTCTTGAAGCTACCAGCATGAGTTTGACCAAACTGTGGGAGGCAGCGGAAGACAGAAGTGCCTGGCGTGCTCTGGTGCATGGAGTCACGAAGAGTCGGACACGACTAAACAACTAAACAACAACACTAGTTGGGAGGGCACCCCTTCATGGATCACTGCCTTGCCATGGCGAAGGGGCTTGAATAACTCAGAGAAGCTATGAACTATGCCGAGCAGGGCACCCAAGATGAACAGGTCATAGTGGAGAGTTTTGACCAAACGTGATCCACCTGGAGGAGGAACCGGCAAGCCACTCCAGTATCCCTGCCAAGAAAACTCCATGGACAAAGACAACAGGCATATAAAAGTTATGATGCTGGAAGATGAGCCCCTCAGGTCGGAAGGCGTCCAACATGCTACTGAGGAAGAGTGGAGGACAAGTACAAGTAGATCCAGAGCTGATGAAGCGGCTGGGCCAAAGCCGAAAGGACGCTCAGTTGCGGATATGCCTGGAAGCAAAAGGAAAGTCCAATGCTGTAAAGAAAAAATATTGCATAGGAACCTGGAATGTAAGAACCATGAACCTGGGTAAGTTGGATGTGGTCAAAAATGAGATGGCAAGAATAAATATTGACATCCTGGGCACGACTAAATGACTAAACAACAACAACATTCTGGCAGAGACCTGAATAGGGCTAGTATTTGAAAGTAAACAGAGATAATTCACAATAGCATTTAGTGTGAATCCTCATTATGTGTGTGTAAAAGAGGAATCAGTGCTGAAGCCCTGCTACCCAGTAGCCGTATGGTGTTCAATGGTAGACCTACGTCTTTGGGTGCCCCACAGCTTTTGGGAGCCCCTTCATAACCAGCAACGAGGTCTGGGTAACCTCTGTTATCAGTGGGGGTTTTCCATGATGGATCACCACGATTATTACATGAGTTTGTGTTTTGGGGTATCATCCCAAATACCTTCATGACCTCATTATTATTCCTAGGGTCTTGACCTCTGTTAAAAAGGGTTTACATTAGCCACAGCAGAGCAACCAACTTAGCACAACGCTCCACCTTTACAACATCTGTGCTACTGACTCTTAAACTTTGGGGTTGTTGAAATATATACAACAAATATGATCAATTTGAGTCATGCAACCCAAATTGAGTCTACTAGATCCAAACATTTTAAGCAACCCTTCTGGGATTGAGGCCCTGACACATAAGCTTCATTGGTTGATAGTAGTGTCATGGAATTCTATTCAATATTGATCCAGAGGAGAACTCAAACATATCGTTAGCAGAGTAAAAACTTAAACACGTTGTACTATTCCCAAAAATAGACCAGAGGCAATTGTATTTCATCCAGCAGAGCTTTACTGCTACTGAAGGCAAATGAGCATAATGGTTACAAATCCAATACATTCAGGATTGGCACTGTCCATAAGAAATCCAGCTGCAGCAGACTTAAACTTACAATAACTTATAATGTCTAAACCTTAACAATATACACAACACCACACCAGAATGAAAGAGAGATAGAAAGAGAAAGTGAGACCCAGTCTCCTTCTGGCCTCACTTTTATAGTCAGTATCACCTTGACAGAAGAGATAAGAGAACCAGCTTAAGCCAGCTGTACTCAGCTTCTCTGAAAGTATAACCCAAACAACAGGAACCTTCTGCTTGTTTCTTTCACACAGAGCAGCTTCCAGAATCCTCTTTCTGCACTAAGAAATGCAAACTGACATGTAGATCTATCCCTGATGGTGTCCCCTTCATTCATGTAATCGGTAGAAGGGGGTAAGGTAAAGTTGAAGAATGTAAGAAGAGCCAGCTGCTTCAGGCCAGTAGTTCACCAAGTCCATGTCATGGTCCGGTTTACGGGCAATCGAAGTCCCGGCTGAGGATGTCGGGGCTGGGGGCAAGATGGCAGTCTGGGAGCAGTAACAAGAATCCAGAAGCCAGGAAGCCAAGAGTCACGAAGTCAAGGGTCTGAGGATCAGGAGCAAGGATTTACAAAGTCAAGGGTCCAAGGATCAGGAAGCAAGGAGTTATGAAGCCCACGGCAGGAAGCAGGTTGCTGTGGCAAAGAGCCAAAGGGAAATGCTGACCTTATATCCCTTCCCGGCTCTTGCCACCAGGTGCTGTGAGTTACCAATTGGCCTCACCTGTGCGGCCACGCCTTGCCTCTTCAGAACAAACTTAGGAAGGTCCCAGTCCTGCGAAGTCCTACTGGTCACAGGGCCTGGCTCCTGCATGCACTCCTGACAGTCCAGCATCATGTTCTCACAGTGGAGAATCTGATGCCTGTGGGAAGCCCACAAAGAAGGCAGCTGGGTTAGGAGTCATTGATAGCCTTGACTTCTATGAATTTGTCTAATACTCTTTTCAAAGCCATCCTAGCTGGCAGTTATCACTGCAAATTCCATGGTTTATATATTGTGTGAATTGCATTTGTACTATACTGATTCCATGCATTTAATCAGTCAGAACTCCTCTTCATTGGAGGTTTTCAAGGGGAGCTCGGGTGTCCATCTGTCATGGATGCTTCAGTTGTGATTCCTGCATTGCAGAGAGTTGGACTGTATGACCCTTTGGGTCCCGTCCAACTCAACAATTCTATCATTTTATGATAGGACGTTTCTTCGATATACCTCTAGCTCCCCAAAGAGTCACATTTCTAATTTCAGGTTCCAAATCTGTATTGCAAAATTTGACATTTCAGTTAATTTTGAGTTTGTTCACTGCCGTCCTAAAACTATTTATATTTGAGTCTAGATCCTAAGCAGCTCTGCCAACTGCTGCTAAGCATGTGGCTGGCCTGCCAGGAGTTCAACATAATCGCATAACTGCATTGTGTTATAGGGTGCACAATTGTGTCAAATAAATGCAGCTAACCCCCAATTGCAACTAATACGCCGAAATGACGATGCCGGCATTTTTTCATGCGGCTCTAGAAGTGTATACAGGGAAATTAGGCTTTGACATGCCATCAGCTGTAAATTGCTTTAATGGGTTGTTTGTTCAACTGACACCTACAAAAGCTGTTTACTTCATTAATTTGCAGATTTATTAACGTATAAACATCAAAGCTGTTTGAAGGCTTGAGAAAATGTCATCCACTATAGCACTTATAAAGTAAGTGGAAACCCTGTAATGGCTTTCTGCTGTCTGCTGAGTGGAAAGACAGATTCTTGAGTTGGCCTGGATATTTTGTGCATGCATGTGCATGTTTGTATGTACGTAGATTCAGGGAGGTAGCCGTGTTGGTCTGACGAAGTCGAAATAATAATAATAATAAATTTAAAAATTGTCCAGTAGCACCTTAAAAAAGGTTAAGGACCCCTGGCAGTTAAGTCCAGTCGTGAACGACTCTGGGGTTGCAGCGCTCATCTAGCTTTACTGGCCAAGGGAGTCGGTGTTTGTCTGCAGACAGTTTTTCCTGGTCATGTGGCCAGCATAACTAAGCCACTTCTGGTGAAACCAGAGCAGCGCACGGAAATGCCATTTACCTTCCCGCCAGAGTGGTACCTATTTATCTGCTTGCACTTTGACGTGCTTTCGAACTACTAGGTTGGCAGGAGCAGGGACTGAGCAACGGGAGCTCACCTTGTCGCGGGGATTTGAACCACCCACCTTCTGATCAGCAAGCCCTAGACTCTGTGGTTTAGACCATAGCGCCACCCACGTCCCTACTGAAATTATAACCACCATGCAAATGCAAATGAGGCAGAAAAAGCCTCTTTTACAGGAGATGAAAACTTCCCAGAAATTGGATTACAGGTTCTGGCCCAGCGCTAATATGCACACACTTTGCTTTTCCTAGTTGCTTAACATGTATGAGTACGCAAATATTATAGTCCTACATTTTTAGGATATTATAGCTTCCCTCCTGAGATGCGTCAGATCTGAGACAGGCAGGCAGGCACATCTGTATATGATGCAAATGTACGTCTTAGTGTGAGAGGGATGGAGCTTACCGTTCTGGCTTTGCAATGTGCCATTTTCCACAAGGGAGACTGCACATGCCAGCCCTCAAGAGAAGCTAAAGCATCTGGTGAAACGACAGCAGTCAACAGAAGCTTACGCCACAATAAATTTCATAGCCTTTACAGGTGCTGCAAAACTTCCTTTGTTGGTGTTGCTGCAAAAAGACTGGCACAGTTATCCCTCTGGAAACAGCTAAAGACTTAAGACACAGGCTATCCATCTAGAACAGGTGAACTGGAGCTTTTATGGCCAGAGGGCTGGATCCTGAACTGGCCTACCTTATGTGGGCCATTTTGGTCAGATGAGTGGAGTCACCCACCTGTCAATCATCTGACATGATTTCAAAGCTGAAGCCAGGAGCAAGCAGAGGCTTATCCCTCACCTTAGCCCTGTGGTCCCACAGCACTAAGATCAAAGCCAAACCCCGGCCTGTTTTTTGAAGATGAAAGGCAGCTGTAATATCACAGCAGTAAGATGAGAGATAAGCCTCTTGCCTTCTGTCTTCTGCCTTTTAAAGAGCAGAAAGAGGTTCTTTTATGCCTGGTGCCTTTTTCATGCCTTCCTGCTTTTATCTTGGGTCTTAGTGCTTTGGTACTTAACCCTAACATCTGAGATCCCTTATCTCCAATCTTAGTACTTAAATCAGAAATAACAGATCGTGCGCCTGGTGTCTTGTGATATCAGGTGACTAACAGGTGGGTATGATTTTCAAATTCATAGACAAGGCCTTGCTTTCAAATTCAGAGACAAGGCAAGTCTAATTAGACCAGCGAGCTTGAGTTTCCCCACTGCTGATCTAATATATCCAGTGTCGTTAGCTCCCGGGTTTTAATTTATTTCCTACATGCTGTAAGATGAGATTGACTTTCAAAAGTGAGGGGCTCTGTAGTGAATTCACATGCTCTGTTCTCCACAGAGCATCATTTTAGGTTGAAAGGAGGCCACCATGTAGAAAGTCTGATGTGAATTTGGCTCATTAAATCTTTGATGCTAGGAATTTGACACCATTCCAAAAGCTCCATATGAGAAACCCCATCATTTTGCATTATAAAACAGATCTTAGGCAGCAAAGCTGGAATCTTTTCACCTGACTAGGATAGCAGCACAGTCTCACAGCCACAAAGAAGGGAGGTAAGGAGGGCATTGAAACAGGACACTGAAAGAGATATATAGTGTGGGCATTGCTTTCACTTTGTTGCATTATATATTTCATTTATTTCAACCATGTTTTAGTTACATTCCAGCAAACACAGAATGCTAACCATGACAAAAAGTATCTTACCTGAAAATTTGTCTCACCCTTTATATACCTGATCACTGTGCTCTGCAGATGGGGACCTCCTGCCGATATCATCTTATCTGGAGGTCCATTCTGCCCAATACAGGAATCTGGCCTTGAGTGTTGCCACACCTTTGGAGTTCCCTGTCCTTAAATATTAGACAGGCACCATCTCTGCTGTCAGATCCTGAAGCTGAGGCTCCAATACTTTGGCCACCTCATGAGAAGAGAAGACTCCCTGGAAAAGACCCTGGTGTTGGGAAAGATGGAGGGCACAAGGAGAAGAGGACGACAGAGGATGAGGTGGTTGGACAGTGTTCTCAAAGCTACTAACATGAGTTTGACCAAACTGCGGGAGGCAGTGGAAGACAGGAGTGTCTGGCGTGCTCTGGTCCATGGGGTCACAAAAAGTTGGACATGACTAAACAACTAAACAACATCTCTGCTGTCTTTTTGATGCCTGCTAAATACCTTCCTCTTCTAACAAGCATCTTGAGCAGAGATCTTTCCCAGTCTGCATCTGTTACTAGAATTGTACTTAGCTGTTTTATAATTTGTCTGTTTGCCACCCTGGGCTCCTTTGGCAACAACGTGGAATTTCTGCTAGGCTCATTATCAGTGAGTGCAGTGTCATGTACGCAAGAATGCAGCCTGTCCGAAAAACTGGTAAAAACCAGTTAAGGAGAAACCTAATAGCTAAATGCTAAAGCGAAAAACAACTCCAGATAAGGTACAAGGAGGGTGCTAACGCATATAGTAAAAAAAAAGGATTGAGTAAGTGTTTCCAAGGACTGTGGTTGGATGGAAGATGGTGAGTTCCTGGAGTGACAGAAAGTGGTTTGGTAAAGGATGAACAGCTAAGAATGAAATACACTTCCTATATTGTGTGCGTCCTAATGAAAATCTCTTCCAGACTCTGTCCAATGATGCATTACTGAATAAGTCTGGCTGACTGGGAATTTGATGGAAGCCTTCATACTTGAGCCCCCAAGGTGAATTTCCCCCAAGGGGTGAAGGAAGAGATATAAATTTAATAAAGAATAGATTCTTGTTATTATTCTCAGTTCATAGAAGCAATGCCTTTAATGTGAGCGAATGGAGTTCTCAGGATTTCAAACACTGGGTTACCAAGGAATCCTTTGGCTTGGTACCCTTCCCTGGAGCCTGGCAACATCTTTTCTGCGGCATGAGCTCCTTATAATAAAAAAAAGGAGATAGGGAAAAGTCCATCTCTTTCTATGTCAGCCAGCAGCGGTTATTTGTTAAGTCATAAATGGCTGCGATTCCCATCAGTACATCGTTATATACATGACTATTTCTCAATGTGACATGGGGATGCTCAAGGGACAGCTGGATCTGAGCTGACCTTGCAAAAACCACTCCACTAAACTGTTTTTAAGGGGCTGGGGGCAGAAGGGAATTGTGGCTTTTACACAATTTTGTTGCTTAGGAGAAGGAGGAGAGAGACCTTGGATTGTGGATTCCTAATAAGGCTGAAATGACACAAGCCACATCAAGCAGGGGAATTGGGATGCTGACCTTTGTTACTGTAAGCAAAGCATTAAAAAAAATAATAAGCAAGGGCAAACGAGCAAAGAGGAATGTTGATTTTAAAATGCTGGACTAAATTTAAAGATTTCTGTCCTTAACACCAGGCCTTTCACATCTCCTTCTCTTCTTAGGTCAAATTCAAAGATGGAGAAGGCTTGCTTAATTTCACACTAGGGGTGTGAGCCAATCTTTGACCTCCAGGGGCTCAAAATTGGTCCACAAGGTTCCATAACAGTTCTACTGAGAGCAGGTGTACAATGTACTGTGTGTGGCTGTTTAAAAGCCCTTTTCCAAAGATCCCCATGCTGCTCTTTGGGGAACCACCATCTTCCATTTACATTGGTCAAAACTGTGTATAAAATGTGTTCGCTATGAGAATGTTATAATGTTGTGATGCCGGCAATTTATCCGTTTTAATGACTTCTAATTGGATTTGTTGAGTAGTAACAAGGAAGCGCTTTGTGCGATTATAAATCTTTCCCAGCCAGGGAAGGTAGCATATTTTTCAAGAAAGAAAGAAAGAAAGAAAGAAAGAAAGAAAGAAAGAAAGAAAGAAAGAAAGAAAGAAAGAAAGAAAGAAAGAAAGAAAGAAAGAACTTTTGATTGAAGAGTGTAATAAAAGTCCACCAGTTCCTTGCTATATACCATTAGAGCTTTCTAGGGGGGAAAGGTCCTTCCCAAAAAAGACATATTGCAAGCACCGAAAAATCACTGGCACTCAGTCACCAGCTTGAGAGACCATCAGACAGGTTTTAAGCATTTGCAAAGGACCTAACTTTCCCTGGTGTGCTAAGGTGGAGGGGAAAGTGTGTGTGCAGAAGCAGGAGAGAAAGAGAAATGCTATATACTATAGTGGGTAGGGAGAGAGAATAGGATATTATACAATCCACAAAACACAACTAAGATCAGAAAGGCTACACAGGCAGAGAATCCAATAGGCCAAGATTGCACCACAGGTGAGAACATGGATTTATTTTTTTCCCATCACTTGACCGTAACCACTAAGGATGAGCAAGAAATCCAATTCAGTCCACATTGAGAGGTGAACATACTTCATATTTGCATTACAAGAACCAAAACACAGCGGTTCTTTGAAATTCACACTTCTTTGAATTTTGCAATGCAGTTCTTGGGCCAAAATGCGTAAACTGCAGTAAAGTGTGCCTTTAAGTGCATGTATTAGTGAAAAGGACATAAAATGCATGATGTCGTGGAGAAATCGCTTTGCAGAAATGCATGCATTGGGGAAAACTGCATGCAACACTCGAAAATGCGTTACATTTAGGGACTGTTGTATACCAAAATAATATATATATATTGGGAGAAAACCACATTAATATGCCAGTAAATTTGCATGATTACTTTTCACACACCCTGGATTGGTTATAAGTAGAAGGCAGGCAGTGGGCCAGTACTTTCTTCTGTCACATGCATTCACACAGAAACATTAGCAAATCTCTCCTTTATTTCTTTTAGAGAGAGAATTATCCGTCTTCTTCAGTGGTCATGGAGATGCAGCCATTATAGTCAAGTCACTCACACACAAAACAAAATGGAGAATGTAATAAGATGCCTCCCATGTGACCAGAGTTAACCAATCACACAAGAGTTACTGGGGAACATTCCAGAATTAAACGCAGAGTAATGCATTTAAGCACTCCCAGTCTTATTAGCTTATTTGCTCAAGTCAGATGTGCCATTGAATCTAATGCGCACCTCAGTTTTCAGAACCTTGAAACCAAAAAAAAGTATTTGCTGGCAAATGTAAATGTGCCACTGAATTTAATGTGCACCTTAATTTTCGCAATGTAATTTGACCAAAAAAGGTGAGCATTAGATTCGAGTAAATACGGTAAATCACTATACTTAACAAAAGTTACAAAGAAAAGTATTAAAAGAAGCGATGGGACAATACTGCAAGACAAGACATAAACAGCAGATCATAAACTCATATAATCAAAATAGTTGCCACATGAAATGGAATTTGCCATCTGTATGGCTGTGTCATTAAATAAGGTACAAAAAGCCACTAGACGGCCTCAGAGTCCAATGGGTTAACTTCCCCTCTGAGAACTTGGGCCTGGTGGGTCAATTTTTCTGATGTGGTTATAAATAAGGCTTCTAAAAATCAGTTTGTAATGGAGTACAGTGAACCCTCTAGATACGTATTTAATTCATTCCAGGGGCCCGTGCGCACCCCCGAAAAATCCGTATCCAGAGGCACCGCTTCTGTGCACGCACGTGGCACGATAGAGCACTTCTGTGCATGTGCACAGCACGATAGAGTGCTTCTGTGCATGCACGCAGCACAACAGAGCACTTCTGCTCACGCACAAGCGGCGAAACCCAGAAAAATACTTCCAGGTTTGCCGTTTTTGCAACCTGAAGTTTACGTTACTCGAAAGTAATGTAACCCCAGGGTCTAAAAGGTAAAGGTAAAGGGACCCTGACCATTAGGTCCAGTTGTGGCCGACTCTGGGGTTGCGGCACTCATCTCGCTTTATTGGATGAGGGAGCTGGCGTACAGCTTCCGGGTCATGTGGCCAGCATGACTAAGCCGCTTCTGGAGAACCAGAGCAGCACACGGAAATGCTGTTTACCTTCCCGCTGGAGCAGTACCTATTTATCTACTGGCACTTTGACGTGCTTTCAAACTGCTAGGTTGGCAGGAGCAGGGACCAAGCAACAGGAGCTCACCCCGTCACGGGGATTCGAACCGCCGATCTTCTGACCGGCAAGTCCTAGGCTCTGTGGTTTAACCCACAGCGCCACCCGCGTCCCAACCCAAGGGTCTACTGTACGTCAAAGTGTTCTTCCAACCCTGGGCCTCAAGCTACAACTAAACGGACAGCTGTTAGCAAATGAGTTATCAGTATCTTGCTATATAAATTGGAGTTATCTCACACAAGCATGGAAGCTAAATACAACCTAGGGTCCATCTAGATCTTTTGCCTGGTAATGGTGTTGCTTGGGAATCTTTGAGCTATTGCTGTAACCATCTCTGCTAGGCGGTGCTGAATCAAGGTCTTGGCGTCCAAAGGGAAGCTGTTTGTTTGTTTGTTTGTTTGTTTGTTTGTTTGTTTGTTGCTGCTGTTGTTTGCTGCTGCCAAGTTGTTAAATAATTAGGAGATTTTTTTTTTTAAAAAAAAAAGCCAAGTGGAAATTAACTTCTCCACCATCAGCCAATATTGTCCCACAGTTAGATCTGGAACATTGTCGCACGCTGATAAATGAATGCTCGGAAATTCTGGTAAGCTGGAATTTGGGGAGAGCTAAAAACCTTAATTAGATTTATTCAGCATGTGTCCCACATTAGTTTTGCCTTCTCTAACAAACACACACACACACACAGAAGGGGCAGGGAGGCTGACAGCTGCCATGCCGATAGCACAATTTTGACATATGCCTCTCGGAATTAATGAGAGTCCTCGCCAGCAACCCATTTAGATAGTAAAATTGTGATAAAAAGTCAAACTGTCAACAGCAATAAGAGGAGGGGGGACACAAAAACCATCTGACAGGCTGCATAAGCAGTTATTTTACTGGTTCTGGGCAGCCTTGTTCATTTCCCTCTTCACTGCCTCCACCCTGCCCCGTGCTTCTAATATACAGAGGCTGAACGGTCTTCTCTGATGAAACCAAGCAATTTTCTTAATCGGGGGGAGTGGATGATCAAAGCAATTTCAGGGATGGCGCTGGAAGAAAAATGTGGTCATCCCTATCGCTATCTCCCTCTCTTGGGCTCGTTCTTGAAAGCTGAGACATTTGAATGCTCATATAAGCTGTGCCCAGGGTGCACTGAGCAATGACTAAATTCTTTCAGATGAAAACTAAGGAGATTAGAAAGGGCTAATACCTGTTCTGCAAAATTACTTTGCTTCTGGATTTCAGGACACGGAGCGCAAGGCATTAAGAGTCCATCTCACACACAGATCTTCCATATGATCTTCCTGCCCACAGTCCTTCCCCCTTAAAAGCAGGCCTACAAAGTAGAGAGAATGTGTGTCTGGTTGCCTCGGTCAGTTTGTTCGTCCTGTGTAAGACATACCCTCCAACATTTCTCCGATGAAAACAGGGATATCCTATTTTACATTGCAAAGCTTCTCCCTCATTTGATCTCGCTGAACACATAGACATCATATACACATCTACATCAGTCACCTTCAGCCAATTACAACCTCTCCACTGAACCTACCTCATAGGAAATAATAATAATCATCAGTGCTTTTTTCTGGGGTACGACGCAGGGGTACGCATACCCCTAAACATTTTGTGAATCTAAGTTTGGCCTCATTGAGGGGCAGTATTTCAATGAGTAGGAAAATGAGAGTACCCCTAAACATTTTTTAGAAGAAGAAAAAAGCACTGAGGAGGAGGAGGAGGGGGAAGAGGAGGAGGAAGAAGAGGAAGAAGAGGAAGAAGAGGAAGAGGAAGAGGAAGAGGAAGAAGAAGAAGAAGAAGAAGAAGAAGAAGAAGAAGAAGAAGAAGAAGAAGAAGAAGAAGGCGGCAGTGATGGCCACCAAGTTGGAAGACTTTAAAAAAAGGATTAGACAAATTCATTGGGAGGAGGTTATCAACGTCTACTAGCCATGATGACTATATCTGGCTAAGTTTGGACTGATAACAGTAATTCCCCCAGTAAGTGTGGTGGGCCCATTTGTATGCCTGCCCTCAGAATCTGATGCAACTTGATGTGTTCCTGGATGTTCTAGGGGATTTTCCAATTGAGAAAGTTAAAGGTCTCATCGTGGAACAAAGAGGCGAATGTTGGTGTAACTAGGCTGCCATGAGAATGAGAAGTCATGAAATCACCGGTTATCACCTCCTGGAATTCCTCTGAAATGTGACAGCCAGTTTCTACATGGTGGTTGCAGCATATTGCTACCGAGGAACCAAAACATTTGCTATTCGACAGCTGCTATTTGACAACATTTGATAGCAAGCATGCACAGTTTTTGCATTTGATAGCCAGCTACAGAACACAATAGCAGTTAATATTTGGCTAAATTTGTCAGTTGGCATGCAATGATATAGTTGACAGTATCCAATAGCTATCAAGACATGGAATTTAATAGATAGCAGTCCTGCATAGTTGACAAATTATGAAATGTGAATGGCTCTTGATTAAAAAAGAACAGAGGGCCATATCCAACGTTAGTCATACTCAGAGCAGGCTCATTGAAATTAAGGAGCAGGACTAAAGTTCGTTATTTTCATTGGGTCTTCTCTGAGTGGAACTGGGTTGGAGACAACCCAGAGATACCAATAAACAGAGATGTGGTCCACTTTTAAAGTTTGTGTTAAACTATTCCATTGAAACCTAAAATTAAGAAATGTAGGCTGCAATTTGAACCCCACCTACCTAGGAGCAAGCCCCACTGAATTCAGTAGAACTTACTTCTGAGTAGACACGGTTTGGATTTCACTGTTAGATGGCAACGTTCAAAACGTTAACCACATTTCGGATCTCCACAATTCCTTATCTCAGCTCAACATCTTCATGCCAGGCCATTGATCATCCCTGAATCCAAACACTTTTTCATTTAAATGGTCATAGATAAGACTGCATTTCAGGCAGCTCTACGTCTTTCATCAGCTCAGTGAATTGGGGGACAATGCAGAATACTTCAAGTATTCACCTCCTCTCAACCTTCGCTGTGCAAGCATGACAAGGACTTCCATAATGAACGCAGAATATGAAAGAAAGAAAAATCAACTGTATTCACATTTCCAAAAGAAGGCGTTCTGCTGAAGCATTTTAACACCATTTTTATTTTATTGCACAGGAGGTTTTCTTAAGTGATATCCTAATGCTATTTTCTTTGCCTGAGTCCTCAAATGCTCTTGTGTATAAGCATCTCAGACCTTCCCCCACCCAACTCTTCAAATTCCTAGTGCAGTATATATGTGAGGACTAAAGAGAGGAATTGTCTGGAGGGACAAAATTGTTCCCTCAATTATATCACTCCTGGATACATTAAACTTGGAGACTGAAAGCTGAAATAGAGGTCTTTATGGATTCTATCCAGACATAACAATTAAGGTTTGTTTTCCTTGACTATGGTTAAGCGTTATAATCTGGATACCTAAACCATGGCTAAGGATTCCAAACCAGGGTTTGAAATCATTGTGAAGTGGAGGGCTGCAAAGCATGGTTTGCATTAACCAGGGCCACTGGCATTATTTGACACCTGCCAAAGCCCAAGGCTGGCCCAAGACATTTTGCTGTCTGAGATGCTGTGTGTACAGAAGCTCATCAACCTGTCAGATGAAACTTAATATAGCCCATCCTCAAATATACACTGCTCTGCCTTCCAAGTACCTTGCCACCACTTCTTAGCCCCCAGCAGCTTTCACCTGAGGCATTCGCCTCACTTTGCCCAATAGTTGGGCTGGTCCTATCCACACCAATTTAGGGGACCTGCCACTGACTTCTAAGCCTCTTTGCCTGTTGCTGATGCTGTTCTTCCTTGCCTGCCATTGTCTGTTCACCTGACCGCTCCAAACATGTAAATGTTAGGAGGTGGCCCAGCACCTTCCATTTGCCTTGCTGGGAAGGGTGAAGAGGAAGGGCATTCAGAGAGAGGAGGCCCCATGGATGGTATATTGCTCAAGGACCCCTCCCAAACATGGAGCTGGCACTGGCATTAACCATGGTTATGTGCCACAGGCAATATGTCTCCACCTCCTCCGTCTTAATGCTTGCACTTGTACATGTTGGCTATGGTCAGGGCTTAGCTTGGCAAAGTCAGGGGTCTTGACCAGGGTTATGGCAACAAACCATAGTTAGCGCCAACCATAATTAAGTGTTATGGCATTATAGTTGCAAGGATACAAAGGTTCCCTGCATACAGTAAGTAGAAGCAAAGGTGTATGTGTATTAGGAAGCTGTTGTGTACCTTGAGTATAAAAGCCACATCAGATCTCACAGGTAGAAGGCATTAGGCAAAAACAACATTTTTATGAACTGACCCCTCTACATGAGGGGTATTTGCAAGATTTCAGTCACCCCAAATGCACAGATCATAGAGTACATGTAGCTGGTCCAGAAAAATGGTGTCCCTGTGGACACACGTTCCGTATCTCCCACATCTCTGAAAGGGCTACCAGCCAACTATCACCAAGAAGATAAAGGATCTCTGATTTTTGGAACATGGAGCTGTTTTTGACAATCATGCTAGTGCTAAAGAAAGAAAAAGGGTGATGTCCAGTGTAGTCATACTTGGAGGAGACCCACTGAAATGTAATAATAAGAATAAGAATAGGAATAAGAATAATATTTAAATTTATATCCCGCCCAGCTTGCTGGGTTTCCCCAGCCACTCTGGGCAGCTTACAACATTTATAAAAACACAACAAATCATCAAACATTAAAAAACAAAATATCCTATATGAGCAACAAGCAAACTACAATAATAATAATAACAACAACAACAATAGCAAATAATAAACAGTTTACAGTTATACCTGAATTAAAATAACCACCAACTCCAACTAAACATTTAACCAACATCCACCCGACAAAAACAAAACAGAGGAACCAAAATTAGAACTATTTAAAACATTTTAGCCAGTTGCGCCAACCCAAGAGTTGTTCCGGCAACATCCCTCTGGCCTCCCAGGAGCCTCTTTTAGGAAGGACACAAAGTGGCTTCAAATCAGTGTGAAGGTAAGTACAAATATGCATCCATGAATACAAGGGAATAATACAAAAATGAAATTAAAACAACAGTGACAATGTCGTTTTTTTAAAAATCTACTCATACACGGTAGAGGTTTGTCCATCGGTTTCAATGGGCTCTACTTAGACTATGACTACACTCAATGTTTCACCCAATGCAACTGAATTTTTCTCCATGTTGAATCCAGAAGGGAAGGGAATGTTTGTTCTAACAATGCAAAACAAACCAATGCAAATTTATTGATTGGCCACTGAGTTCTCCAGGAATGTTCAAGTCGTCCCCACCACACACACACACAAAAAAATCGAGAACCACTGGGATAGAGGCATCCCCACATTTGCCAGGAACATTGGGGAGGGGGGAAGGAAATTAATGAAATTGGATGAGAAAGCTAAGTAGTACCTTGGCACTCTGCATAATAATTAGGTGGTAATAGTAGGAATGGTGGGTGGCTAATTTTCATATTTCTGACAGCTTTTTCAGAGTGTATGTGCCTGGGCTTACTTCGGACTTGACAAAAATTAAATTAGATGATGCTGCACAGCTTTTTCTTTTTAATGAAACCTCTGAGTATATATTGAACTTGAAATATCTCAAAAAGGAGAAAGGGGGAAAAGAATTGTTTAAATATGTGTTATTCCACAGCAATTTGTGTGAATTTTCTTCCAGGGAGATTATGATGGCATTGGTTGATCCGTTGAGTCATTTCATGTGACAATGACACGCTAAAGTGGATATGAGTTCATGGAAAGTAAGGCTATCCATGGCTCAGCTAGGGCCAGGGCCTTTTCAGTACTGGCCCCGACTTGGTGGAACGCTCTGTCACAAGAGACCAGGGCCCTGTGGGACTTGACATCTTTCCGCAGGGCCTGCAAGACAGAGCTGTTCCGCCTGGCCTTTGGTTTGGACTCAGTCTGACCCTTATGTTTCCCGCCCCTTATGGTCTTGATCTATGAGCTACTTTTAAAATGAGGCTGCATTTTAAATTGCATTTTAACCTGTATTTTATATTGGTTATTTTTTTCCCTATTATGTTTTTACTGTAATTTTACTGGTGTTAGTTGCCCTGATCCCAGCTCTGGCTGGGGAGGGCAGGGAATAAATAAAATGTATTATTATTATTATTATTATTATTATTATTATTATTATTATTATTATTATTATTATTATTTTGCACCTGGCTATTGGCCACTTGCGACCAAATGAGGATGCTTGGGAGCCAGGATGTTGCCTGACGTCTCCACCATCTGGAGTTGTATGCCATGGGACAATTGGATCTTGACTGTTTACACACACTAGCGACACATCCTGTAGAATTCTATCTGCTATATTTTATCTGCACAATCAGAATGAATTTCAGGAACCAAAAAGTCCTACTGAAAAATATGACTTTTGAGTCATCTGGGCCAAAAATGGCAACTAGGCATTCCATTTTGGTGACTTATAACCCTGGTTGAGCATCTTAAAAAGCAGAGACATCACCTTGCCAACAAAGGTCCATATAGTTAAAGCTATGGTTTTCCCAGTAGTGATGTATGGAAGTGAGAGCTGGACCATAAAGAAGGCTGGTTGCCGAAGAATTGATGCTTTTGAATTATGGTGCTGGAGGAGACTCTTGAGAGTCCCATGGACTGCAAGAAGATAAAACCTATCCATTCTTAAGGAAATCAGCCCTGAGTGCTCACTGGAAGGACAGATCGTGAAGCTGAGGCTCCAATACTTTGGCCACCTCATGAGAAGAGAAGACTCCCTGGAAAAGACCCTGTTGGGAAAGACGGAGGGCACAAGAAGAAGAGGACGACAGAGGATGAGATGGTGGGACAGTGTTGTCGAAGCTACCAACATGAGTTTAACCAAACTGCGGGAGGCAGTGGAAGACAGGAGTGCCTGGCGTGCTCTGGTCCATGGGGTCACGAAGAGTCGGACATGACTAAATGACTAAACAACAACAAACCCTGGTTTAAGGAGTCATTTGGTGCCTAGCTTACATATCTGAGTTTCTAACAGTGCCAGAGCGTAGGTAGTGATAAGTATAGATTTCATACTGAGTTGAGCCAAGAAAACTATGATGACCACTCTCGCCTGTTGACAGAGGCCTACAGTACATCTGGGTGCCCCTCGCATACAGTTTCTCCTCCTCTACTTTCAAAGCATATGCTGATTAGCATATCAAACAATATCCCTCCAATGTTCATTTACCCATCACTATGCTTCTCGTGCAATTCAGCTCCATTCAACATTTTAAAGCGACAATGAATAAAATTAAACATTCCAAACATGAAAAGGCAGTTCTCATTTAAATGATATATGGCAGCATGATTATGTGCTTGGCAATTAAATGACAATCACATCAAGTTTATTTAATGTTTTTGCAGCCGCTGACATCTGTCCATGGGTTTGGTGGTTCTGATTTGAGAGTTTGCTTGCTCACTTTTGGAAGTACACCAATTAGGCCTTAATATACGTATGTCCGGGTCTTTCCTTCAGATATGATAATCTAAATAAAGTTAGTGGCGCAGCTAGTGTTCTGCCCGGACACTGAGATCCAGCGCCGAGGGCCTTCTGGCAGTTCCTTCATTGCGAGAAGCAAAGCTACAGGAAACCAGGCAGAGGGCCTTCTCGGTAGTGGCGCCCGCCCTGTGGAACGCCCTCCCATCAGATGTCAAAGAGATAAACAACTACCTGGCATTCAGAAGACATCTGAAGGCAGCCCTGTTCAGGGAAATTTTTAATGTGTGACATCTTAGTGTATTTTTGGTCTTTGTGGAAGCCGCCCAGAGAGCCTGGGGAAACCCAGCCAGATGGGCGGGGTACAAATAATAAATAATAATAATAATAATAATAATAATAATAATAATAATAATAATAATTATTATTATTATTATTATTATTATTATTATTATTATTATTGAAGAGCCTGGCCTTCAGGCCCTACCATGTGTTTTAAGTTGGAAAGCTCTTCTCTTCTCCCTTCCCTGCCTCAATATTCTATGCTTTACAACTACTCTTACATCCTTGATATGCTAGATGAGTGTTTCCCAAACATGGGTCTCCAGCTGTTTTTGGACTACAATTCCCATCATCGCTAGCTAGCAGGACCAGTGGTAAGGAATGATGGGAACTGTAGTCCAAAAACAGCTGGAGACCCAGGTTTGGGAAACACTGTGCTTGCCAATGCTCATTTTAAAAAGGAAGAGATTTGAGCATGTGGAGTTTTGCATTTTAAGAACTCTCCAAAGGGCTCATCTCTACTTCCTTTTATCTTGATTTCTTACATTCTCCCTGTGATTTGTAAGCGTGTCTCTGAGAGGTTTTTTCATTTGTTCCACCTCTTTCCCTGGGAAAACCCGCTGTTTACCTCTGCATTGAAAGAAGAAAAACCGCCATTGACGTTTGTTCCGATTCAGCAGTGAACCATGGGTTTTCCTGAGGAAAGCAGTGGGACAAAGCAAAAATCTCTCAGACCTGGAAAATCACAGATCCCAAATCAGAGTTTGGGGACCTCAGGCTTTCCGGTAAGCCCAATGAAAGGAGCATGACTAGGTAAAATTGTCAACTGCTGTATTGATTATTTTGTTTGTGATTTGTTGTTGTTGTAATATGTTGGAGAACTTCATTGTAAACCACCTTCAGTGTGCCCTGCTAGGTGGGCTAGGAATTATTTGAATAAATAAATAACTGTAGTGTAACAGCAACAGAATACACTGGTACCTCTGATTAAGAACTTAATTTGTTCTGGAGGTCCATTCTTAACCTGAAACTGTTCTTAACTGTTCTTAACCTGTTCTTAACCTTAACTTTAGCTAAAGGGGCCTCCCACTGCTGCGCAATTTCTGTTCTCATCCTGAAGCAAAGTTCTTAACCTGAGATACTATTTCTGAGTTAGCAGAGTCTGTAACCTGAAGCATCTGAAGCGTCTGTAACCCGAGGTACCACTGTAGACAATATCACTCCAAGCAGAAACACCAGCCATGTCAGGAAGAGCTGGGGGTGGAGTCAAACACAGTGGCAACGAACGTTCATTGGCTGGCAGTTCCTGCTGCTGCTGCCACGGGGGGTGGGCCTTCATCATCTCTCCTTCCCCTCGGCAGCAGGAGGAAGAATAATAGAATCATAGAGTTGGAATAGACCACAAGGGCCATCGAGTCCAACCCCCTGCCAAGCAGGAAACACCATCAGAGCACTCCTGACATATGGTTGTCAAGCCTCTGCTTAAAGACCTCCAAAGAAGGAGACTCCACCACACTCCTTGGCAGCAAATTCCACTGTCAAACAGCTCTTACTGTCAGGAAGTTCTTCCTAATGTTTAGGTGGAATCTTCTTTCTTGTAGTTTGGATCCATTGCTCCGTGTCCGCTTCTCTGGAGCAGCAGAAAACAACCTTTCTCCCTCCTGTATATGACATCCTTTTATATATTTGAACATTGCTATCATATCACCCCTTAACCTCCTCTTCTCCAGGCTAAACATGCCCAGCTCCCTTAGCCGTTCCTCATAAGGCATCGTTTCCAGGCCTTTGACCATTTTGGTTGCCCTCCTCTGGACACGTTCCAGTTTGTCAGTGTCCTTCTTGAACTGTGGTGCCCAGAACTGGACACAGTACTCCAGGTGAGGTCTGACCAGAGCAGAATACAGTGGCACTATTACTTCCCTTGATCTAGATGCTATACTCCGATTGATGCAGCCCAGAATTGCATTGGCTTTTTTAGCTGTCACGTCACACTGTTGGCTCATGTCAAGTTTGTGGTCAACCAAGACTCCTAGATCCTTTTCACATGTACTGCTCTCAAACCAGGTGTCACCCATCTTGTGCCTCTCATTTTTTTTGCCCAAGTGCAATACTTTACATTTCTCCCTGTTAAACTTGTTTGTTTTGGCCCAGTTCTCTAATCTGTCAAGGTCGTTTTGAAGTGTGATCCTGTCCTCTGGGGTGTTAGCCACCCCTCCCAGTTTGGTGTCATCTGCAAATTTGATCAGGGTGCCCTTGAGTCCATCATCCAAGTCGTTGATAAAGATGTTGAATAAGACCGGGCCCAAGACAGAACCCTGTGGCACCCCACGAGTCACTCTTCTCTAGGATGAAGAGGAAAGGAGGAGGAGCCGGCCACTGAAGCCATGCCTTGCTCAGCTCCACACTCAGCCTTCTCTGTCCCCTGATTTCTTGGGACATTGTGGGGCTTGGCCCCCTCTCAAAAAATATTGGGAGAGCCCAAAAAGTCTCAGCCCCCATGCATTGACACTCCTGACTCCAAGCTGCAGGGGCAGGGAGCAGGGATCATTGTTCTTAATCCTTGTATACATTTTATACAAGTAGAAGGTTAGCTCAGCAGGAGGAGAGAAGAAGAAGATGAATGTTAAGTTGTGGGTGAACATATCAGACAACACAACGATTTTTCAAACAGTTCTTGTTTATTCATAGGCCCAGAACAGAACTGAACTGAAGGGTTCAGCCAACCTGCTTATATAGAGCTCCACTAGAACGCAACAATAACAACTTTCTGTAACTATCCAATCACCAAACGTCACTTTCAATCCCTTATTTGCATATGTGGACCTGAGTGAAAACCATCTACAGTACTCCCCTGCTGGCCCAGGGTGAGAACTTCAGTACATGACAAAGAAGAAGAAAAGGAGAAGGAGGAGGAGGTGGAGGAATTTGGATTTGATATCCCCCCTTTCACTTCCCTTAAGGAGTCTCAAAGTGGCTAACATTCTCCTTTCCCTTCCTCCCCCACAACAACACTCTGTGAGGTGAGTGGGGCTGAGAGACTTCAGAGAAGTGTGACTGGCCCAAGGTCACCCAGCAGCTGCATGTGGAGGAGCGGAGAGGCGAACCCAGTTCCTCAGATTACGAGTCTACCGCTCTTAACCACTACACCACACTGGCTCTATAATCTTTAGCCTGAACTGTTCCTTTTCAATCTACAGGAAGATTTGCGGTTTTTATGGTGAGTGGAAAGGTAATATCCCCCCAATCTGCAGTTGTGCAAACCATCTCAGCCCCAAACCAAACAACTAATTAAGAGGCACATGTGGGTCTGGCCTGGGGCTGAGCTGAAGCAAAGGGGGCTTATGGCTTACTAAGCTGGGTTTTTGAAGGGCACCAAAGGACTGCAGTAGAACTGTCCCCGTCCCCCAACCTTGTACCATCCAGATGTTGTTGGACTCCAACTCCCATCAGCCTGAGCCAGCACAGCCAGTGGACAAGGATGATGGGAGCTACCTCCCAAAGTCTCTGGAGGGTTACCTGGTTGGAGACACGTTATAGTGGAAGAGGAGCCGAGACGCTCGGATGTGTCTAACCTGCACCAGAGTTCTGCTACCCAAACTTCCGTGAGCTTTTGCAGGAGCAACTTGGGAGGTTCTGCTAGATGTTAATTTACTTCCATCAGATCTATCCCAGTGACCGTTATCCATGAGGCCTTTCTTCACCCCCACCCCCACCCCCAAAACATCTGTTCTCCCAGACTGAGTGATTGCTTTAATAAGCTACGACGAGAAATATTTTTACAGTTCTGGCTGTGCAAGAAGAAATATGACACTAACAAAAGCGGATGGAGGTCACACTTCACTGACGGCTCAATGCCTCTCTGCACAACATGCATATAAATAGGAGATTTGCTTTGTGTGTGCCTGCGTTCTCCTCCCCTCCTTTTCTTTAGCTAACGTCTACCTCCCTTGAACCATCTAAACAAAGAGCATAGATCATCTTTCCGTTAGAACCTTCATTTTTATGGCAGTTCTTGCGGCACGCAGCATCTGCTGGCACCCTTCACCGTGCAAGCGTGGGAGCTCGTCACATCATCCCAGTTAATGAAATGCTTGCATTTTAAAGTTAATGAAGCATTTTAAAGCAGGCTCCTAATGGCAGCTTTTGCCAAATGCTACCATCAAGTCTAGTGGCAGCTCTGTCGTAAGGATGCTACCTTCTGCCGCGGGAGAAGTCTGTGACAGCTACGGCCATTTCTGGACCAGGAAAGCTTGGCCACAGTGGTTAGTGCATCGGTGACTTCAAGGCTGGATTACTGCAATGCCCTCTTCGTGGGGCTTCCCTGGCTCTTGAGCCAGGAGCTGCAGTTCATGCAGAATGCTGCAGCACAATTGCTAGCAGGAGCAAGACCCTGCCAGCATATAGCGTCTCGGCTCAGAGACCTCCACTGGTTGCCAATGGGTTACCAGGCCTAGTTCAAGGTGTAGCCATCATGTCCGGGTATGGTCAGCCCAGGGACCTGGGGATATTAAACCAGGGGTTGCCAAACCAGTGCATGCCCACCAGTACCTCATATGGTGCCAGAGAATGTATATATCCCCTCAAAAGCTTGCAATGCACATGAGAGACTGTTTGCTCTTCCTGCTCAGTTCCAGTTAGCAGTGGCTCCAACACAGAACATGGCCACGTGTGGTGTTTTTTTTTTTGGATGCCAGAAATGAAACCCCATCTGTTCTGAATGGAGAGGTGCAAAGAGCTTCTCTCTTCGGGCAGGATTCTATCTAACTACTGTTGTCTGTGCTCTCGTAACCTCAAGGTTAGGTTACTGCAATGTGTTACAGGCAGAAGTGCCTCTGGAGACAGTGCAGAATTCAGCAGTGAGGTTGCCAGTGTGGTGTAGTGGTTATGAGTGGTAGACTCGTAATCTGGGGAACCAGGTTCGCTTCCCCGCTCCTCCACATGCAGCTGCTGGGTGACCTTGGGCTAGTCACACTTCTCTGAAGTCTCTCAGCCCCACTCACCTCACAGAGTGTTGTTGGGGAAAGGAGGTGGTATTGCAGTAGCAAGGAACAACTGGAGAAAACGGGCTTCCACCTGGTTGCTCTGGAACTGCCCATCACAGCCTATGGTACCCCGGACGCCTCTTCCCATCTCTTCAGGACTTCCTAGCACCTTTTGCACAGCTACCCAACACCCAGCGCTCATATGAGTAGACAACCTCACGCAGACGTCAATGCCCTGCCTTGGAATCGTGACATTTCGAAAAAGCTGTTTTGTCTAAGCCTGAAGCGATAAGAAGACTGAGCTGGCTACATGACTCCCGCGAAGCCATTTTGTTATCCTGCCATCCCCTTCTTTTTACTTGTGGCACCCTGATGCTATTGCACACATCACAGACAAGGTACTCTGATGTCGGAGAGCCCCAGATGATCGTCTCAACAATTGTTTATAAGATTTCATTGTCATTTGTACTGTTGGGTTTTGAAAGTGTAATCCTTGCCGACATCTCCCACTGAGCAGGGATTATAAAGAAGCAGTCTGTGAAAGGATATCAGCCTTGAGTGAAGGGGGGGTATAAAAACCTCAGAATAAGTTTGCAGGAGAGAGAGAGAGAGAGAGAGAGAGAGAGAGAGAGAGAGAGAGAGAGAGAGAGAGAGAGAGAGAGAGTGTGCCTGTCTGGAGCTAAATATAAATGTGCCAGCATTCACTGCACAATGTCGTTTGGCTCTGAACCAAAACGTCCTCGTGTTTGCCATCTTCCTTGCTAATAGATGCAGGGAGTAACTCTTTCTTATGCACAATGGCAGCTTCAGTTGTCTAATGAAGTAATTCCCCAAGGAAGGCACTATTGATCAAATCTTAGACCTGCAAATCCATATATTGTTTCGTTGGCCGGTCTGTTGGTCAGTGGTCATGGTGGTGGTGGGGAAAGGGGCTCCCCAAATGGAGCTTGTCGATTGGAAAGCAAAACACATCGCCCTCCTCTCTTGTTTTTAATTATTCAAAAGCCATTTTGCAGTAAAACAAGAGTCACAAGTTAGCGACTGCTCAACCAAAGCAGTGCGGGTTAATGCGTCCGACGCCAGGATTGAATTTATTTATTTTTTTGATGCTATGCATTCGATCTTGAGAACAGGGAGCTTCTGAAAAGAATGCTGTGCACCCCATATTTTGCATCCATTTCCCATTTTGGAAACCAATTAACAGCTATGCTAAGTATGCTAAAGATCAGGGGTTGGGAACCTTTGCTCCCTCCCCCCGACACTTCTTCACTACGCCTCCCATCATCCCCAGCAAGAATGGCCAATGGTCAGGGATGATGGGAACTGTAGTCCAACAACATGTGGATAGCCAAAGGTCGCCCACACCTGCTGTAGACTGAGAGCTGGCTCATATGTTCGTGACATTACCATATCCTCCAACATCTTGAGTCCCCAAACTGGGACGCATGTCTTCCTGACCATGCTCCCATGCGAGTCACATAATCCGTGCGAGATCACAAAGCCCCAAAGGCACACTTTTCAGGGCTGTGCTCAAAAACACAGATTTTGGGTTGCCACACAAGATCGCTCTCCCCCCAAAAAAAGTGCAAGTTCTAGGCAGGAAATAGCGGAACCCCAAATGACCGCCACAGTCTCACACAAGAAAATTAGATGTTGAGTTTTTTCTGGGACACTTGCAGGGTGTGCATTCCCAAAGTTTGGAGCTGGTTGTAATGGTGGACCGAAGCATTCACTCGTTATGCCACACACTGGCACATTGCAAGCTCATTCAAATAAATTGTAAAATTGATAATAGTTTTATTATCCTTTCCCTCCCTGTTTTAGGAAAGAGTGGAAAACAGAGAGCTCTCCCAGGTACACCAAGATTCCAAGAAGTGTGTGTGTGTGTGTGTGTGTGTGTGTGTGTGTGTGTGTGTAAAAAGGTTGTGTTTTTCTGATTTCTCTGAGAAAGCTAATTATGAGGAGAGGGGAGTTTACCCATCATCATTAAGTTTACTATACAGCGGAAAGGAGCAGCCAAGCATACTAGGACTCAATTTCTTGACTTTAAGAAAGCCGACTTCATAAAACTTAGGGAAGTGCTGGGTGAGATCCCGTGGACAGTAATACTAAAAGGAAAGGGAGTTCATGATGGCTGGGAGTTTGTTAAGAGGGAGATAGTAAAAGCACAACTTCAGGCAATACCAATGAGACGGAAACATGGAAGGTGCCTAAAGAAGCCAGGGTGGCTATCTAAAGAACTTTTAACTGAGTTAAGATTAAAAAAGGATGTGTACAAAAAATGGAAAAGGGGGGAAACCACCAAAGAGGAATTCAAACAAATAGCCAGCACGTGTAGACACAAAGTCAGAAAAGCTAAAGCACAGAATGAACTCAGGCTTGCTAGAGAGGTTAAAAGCAACAAAAAAGGCTTCTATGGGTATGTTCGTAGCAAAAGGAAGAGCAAAGAAACAGTGGGGTCACTCAGAGGAGAAGATGGTGAAATGCAAACAGGGGACACAGAAAGGGCTGAAATCCTCAATGCCTTCTTTGCCTCAGTCTTCTCCGATAAGGAAAACAATGCCCGACCTGAAGAATTTGGAGCAAATGATTCAGCAAAGGAAACACAGCCCAGAATAACTAAGGAGATAGTACAAGAATACTTGGCCAGTTTAGATGTATTCAAGTCTCCAGGGCCAGATGAACTGCATCCAAGAGTATTAAAAGAACTGGCAGATGTGATCTCAGAACCACTGGCAGTCATCTTTGAGAATTCCTGGAGAACAGGCGAAGTCCCGGCAGACTGGAGGAGGGCAAATGTTGTCCCTATTTTCAAAAAGGGGAAAAGAGAGGACCCAAATAATTACCGCCCAGTCAGTCTGACATCAATACCAGGGAAGATTCTGGAGCAGATCATTAAGCAAACAGTCTGTGCGCACCTAGAAAGGAATGCTGTGATCACCAATAGTCAGCATGGATTTCTGAAAAATAAGTCATGTCAGACTAACCTGATCTTGTTTTTTGACAGAATTACAAGCCTGGTAGATGAAGGGAACGCAGTGGATGTAGCCTACCTTGATTTCAGCAAGGCATTTGACAAGGTGCCCCATGATATTCTTGTAAAGAAACTGGTAAAATGCGGTCTTGACTATGCTACGACTCAGTGGATTTGTAACTGGCTGACTGACCGAACCCAAAGAGTGCTCATCAATGGTTCCTCTTCATCCTGGAGAAGAGTGACTAGTGGGGTGCCACAGGGTTCTGTCTTGGGCCCGGTCTTATTCAACATCTTTATCAACGACTTGGATGATGGACTCAAGGGCATCCTGATCAAATTTGCAGATGACACCAAACTGGGAGGGGTGGCTAACACCCCAGAGGACAGGATCACACTTCAAAACGACCTTGACAGATTAGAGAACTGGGCCAAAACAAACAAGATGAATTTTAACAGGGAGAAATGTAAAGTATTGCACTTGGGCAAAAAAAATGAGAGGCACAAATACAAGATGGGTGACACCTGGCTTGAGAGCAGTACATGTGAAAAGGATCTAGGAGTCTTGGTTGACCACAAACTTGACATGAGCCAACAGTGTGACGCGGCAGCTAAAAAAGCCAATGCAATTCTGGGCTGCATCAATAGGAGTATAGCATCTAGATCAAGGGAAGTAATAGTGCCACTGTATTCTGCTCTGGTCAGACCTCACCTGGAGTACTGTGTCCAGTTCTGGGCACCACAATTCAAGAAGGACACTGACAAACTGGAACGTGTCCAGAGGAGGGCAACCAAAATGGTCAAAGGCCTGGAAACGATGCCTTATGAGGAACGGCTAAGGGAGCTGGGCATGTTTAGCCTGGAGAAGAGGAGGTTAAGGGGTGATATGATAGCCATGTTCAAATATATAAAAGGATGTCACATAGAGGAGGGAGAAAGGTTGTTTTCTGCTGCTCCAGAGAAGCGGACACGGAGCAATGGATCCAAACTACAAGAAAGAAGATTCCACCTAAACATTAGGAAGAACTTCCTGACAGTAAGAGCTGTTCGGCAGTGGAATTTGCTGCCAAGGAGTGTGGTGGAGTCTCCTGCTTTGGAGGTCTTTAAGCAGAGGCTTGACAACCATATGTCAGGAGTGCTCTGATGGTGTTTCCTGCTTGGCAGGGGGTTGGACTCGATGGCCCTTGTGGTCTCTTCCAACTCTATGATTCTATGATTCTATGATTCTATGATTAATTACCAGAGAGATATGAGAGCCATCTCCCAGTCGTCTGATCCTTAACTACTCTGGAAATATCTGAGAGAAGGAACCATGAAAGCTGGCTCCATTATTGCCAGCCCTCAGGGCTAATTATCTTTCCGATGCGTCCTCAGGAAAAGAGAGAAAGGTAAAAAGGAAGGCATGTTCCTTCTAGCAGTGGTACTTGGGGCGATAGAGGAGAATGCACCTCCAGGGTTTCTTTTATCAGAGCAGGAGCAATTACATCATCTGCTGAAGTGCCAGGGTAATTGACCAATCAAAATCCCTGCTTTGGAAAGTGAAAAGAGGTGATAATGAGTTTGGTTCTGACAAGATTAGCCAAAAAGACAGTCAGAGAATGCAGAAGATGGATGAATAGAGGTTAGGTGCTTCTTCCCTTTTCTTTGATGGGGTTCTTGCTTCATGCTTGAAGCTAAAATCTTCTCTGCAAGATTGTTGCATTTTGAATTCAATGGAATTAAAAGCTCAGAGTTACATTTCAGCTGGCTAAGAATCTTTTGTTAAGCATGATATGTATACCCTCCCATCCGATGTCAGGGAGATGAAGAACTTTTAGAAGACATCTGAAGGCAGCCCTGTATCAGGAAGTTTTTAACGTTTGACGTTTTATTATGTTTTTATGTGTGTTGGAAGCCGCCCAGAGTGGCTGGGGCAACCCAGCCAGATGGACGGGGTATAAATAATAAAATTATTAAGTTGAGCCAATGTAGTCAGAAGTAAGCACCACTGAGTTCATTTGAGCTTAATCCTAGGAGACCACACACTGGATTGCAGTCTTGTTGCTCCTAACCAATTGGGTATTTTGCTATGCTCTTAGGGTGTGTGAGAGCGTATATATGTGTTATGTACCAAGCTTGGATCCTAGAACAATAGGCATGTAGGATCCTAGAACGCAACAACTGATTGGCTTGCAGGAGAAGTCCAATCAGGCTCCAGGAGGAAGTTAATCAGCCTATTAGGCTGGTAGGATCAAAGAACGCAACAACTGATTGGCCTGCAGGAGAAGACCAATCAGGCTTCAGGAGGGAAGCAGAATCAGCCAATCAGACGGGACTCATTGTGTAAATACAGTGGTACCTCGCAAGACGAATGCCTCGCAAGACAAAAAACTCGCTAGACGAAAGGTTTTTTCGTCCGCGATTTGCCTCGCAAGACGAATTTCCCTATGGGCTTGCTTCGCAAGACAAAAACGTCTTGCGACTTTGTTAAGCCGTTTAAACCGTGCTTCGCAAGACGGAAAATTCGCTAGGCGGCAAAAATTGCGGAACGAATTAATTTCGTCTTGCGGGGCACCACTGTAATGTATATAAAAGCCTGAGGTTGGGGGGGGGATTCAATCACTATTTTACAAGCCACAATAAAGAGAATGAAATCATGCAGGACTCCGAGTATATTTCAATATGGATCTCATTGGGGACAGGTGTATGGGGTGGTCATGATCTGAGTTCCTGCCCGTCAAGAGTCGCCTCCATCCCATTTTCTCCCAGGAACTAGTGGAACACAAGATTAGCCTGGCCTAAAAACAAGAAAGGAAAAGCCACAGTTTATGGGACACTACCAGCCAGTTTGGCCACAAACAGAGTATACTGGGAGACAGTGGTTTCCCGTCTGCTCCGTGGCAGGATATGGCATTGCACCATGATTTTCCAGAGTTCTGTTCAACACACAAGCCACTCCTGAGTTAGGCTAGAAGACGGGCCACTTGCTTGAGCTTCACAGCTATGCAAGGATGTGAAGCTGAATCAATACAACAACACCCTCGCCAATACCATATCATACTGCCTCCCCAGAAACAAGTCAACATTAAGGCTGATAGAAAGCCTCAGACAGCCTTGATGTTAGGCTTCCCCTCCAAATCATTGCAAAAGGGCAACAGATGAGCAGCCAGGGAGTTCAACAGCAACTACAAAACCCTTAATGTTCCTTAACAACTGGATGGTTGCTGCTGGAGGAAGAGGACAGGGCAGCCTTGAAATCTCACCAGCGCCCCTGACTTTGCGATTTGATATCGTCTCAGGGCATAGGAAAGAGGCAGAGGAAAGAGTTTCTAACACACCATTGCCAGCTCAAATAATTCATTGTTGGAATTGTGCAATGGGTTTTTTGTGTGTGTGAGAGAGAGAGATTTGCTTTCAAATAGTTTCCTGTTAATAAGGCGAGAAGATGGGCTGGTCTGATAAATTGTCTAAGAGGTTTATGATCCCTTGAAAGCCATTTATGCATTTTTCTCCAGGTTATTAACTCTGGGGATGGAATTTTAGACACACTCAAAACTACACAGTGAGAGAAAGCACACAGGCGAGAGCTCTATTTTCGAACAAGCCAAACACCCCATATATTGTTCAGCAAACTTAAAACCAGACTTCCCTGGAGCAACCCATAAAAGCACCCATCTCTTGCCTACGTCCTTGCGATAGGGTAATTGATCCTCTTTTATGAAAATGACCCTTCTTGTACCGCCATTTAGAAAGAGCATAGAGAAGAAGGAAGATAAGTTGGTGCCGTCTGTTGGACCAACTCCAGTAGACCATTGGTCAACTAGAGCTATTTGCAATGAAGTCTTCATAATGCGTGGCATCTTCTATACTTTGTTAGAAGGCACTAATGAGGCCCCAGAAATTACACTTCCAAGAATTATTCCCCCCATGCCAAACAATTACTGGACAACAAGACTTGGATCTTAATTCGCTGATGGGCTGATCCAGGAAGAGCATTTGGCTCGCAAGGAGCTTACCGGGGGTTCCATGGCCCTCATCCAGCCCACCACTGCCTCCAAGCATTGGTGCAAGATCAGCACAGTCTCACCTGACAAACATGATGCAAACAGCATGTTCCTAAACATCTTCTAACTCTTCAAGCCTAATCAGAAAAGAATATATCTGAAAATGCTTCAGAAGAGAAGGGGGGTAAAGACCTTCAGTTTAATTTGCTGGAGCTGAACGAGCAATGCTTTAAAAGAAGTCTAAAAGTTTTGCCACTTAATTAAGCTGTCTGAAATGCCACATTAACTCGAGAGAAAAAACACCTTAAGTATTGAGAAGCTGAATGTGCAAAGTCGTCCCTCTAATTTCACAACCAATACCCTACAGTAGATCGACTTCTGAAAAAGAAGCAAGGGTTTAAAAGGAATATTTAACAGGGGTGTCATGTGCTCTCTCTATATATATATATATTATACAACATACTGCTTGGTCCATGGCAATAAGCCCTTCATAAGGAACATCAAATTACCAAGATGGTTTATGCAGAAATAAAAGGGAAACAAGTAGGCAAAGTCCCAAGATGCTTCATTCCGATCACTAAGACAAAGATCAAACCTGAAGTACTCCCTTATTCTTTTATTGCACTCTTTGCAAAAGGAATATTTTAAGAGCACAAACTTGATTCTTAACATCCATTTTAACTGCTCCTGTATCATACACAGAGCTGGAGGTCCAGAGAGCCAGTACAGAGCATCGTATCTTAAAACTTGGACTGAAAAGATTTAATAATAATAATAATAATAATTTTATTTATACCCCACCCACCCCAGCCAGAGTCGGGCTCAGGGCAGCTAACACCAGTAAAATTACAATAAAAACATAATAGGGGGTGGAAAGAAAAAAGAAAAAAACAATTTAAAATATGGGTTAAAATGCAGCCTCATTTAATAGTAGCCCATAGATCAAAACCATAAGGGGAGGGAAACATAAGGGTCAGACTGAGTCCAAACCAAAGGCCAGGCAGAACAGCTCTGTCTTGCAGGCCCTGCGGAAAGATGTCAAGTCCCGCAGGGCCCTAGTCTCTTGTGACAGAGCGTTCCACCAAGTCGGGGCCAGTACTGAAAAGGCCCTGGCCCTAGTTGAGACCAATCTAACCACCTTGCGACTTGGGACCTCCAAAGTGTTGTCATTTGTGGACCTTAAGGTCCTCCACGGGGCATACCAGGAGAGGTGGTCCCGTAGGTACGTGGGTCCTAGGTCAAATCTCTGAACCTGAAGCTCATCAGGTAACCTTAGCCCAGCCACTGTCCCACAATCTCTTGCTTGCCTGTTTGCAGCATAGGGAGGGGTGTTGTGAGCTTGTGTGGAAGCCAGCCTAGGACATAAGAATGGGGGAATGTAAGAGGAAGAGTTTGGATTTGATGAAGAAGAGTTTGGATTTGATATCCCGCTTTATCACTACCCGAAGGAGTCTCAAAGAGGCTAACATTCTCCTTTCCCTTCCTCCCCCACAACAAACACTCTGTGAGGTGAGTGGGGCTGAGAGACTTCAAAGAAGTGTGACTGGCCCAAGGTCACCCAGCAGCTGCATGTGGAGGAGCGGAGACGCGAACCCGGTTCACCAGATTACGAGACTACCGCTCTTAACCACTACACCACACTGGCTCTGAATCAGGCCCATGACCCATCTAGTCCAGCATCCTGGTCCAACCAGTTGCCTGTGGGAAACCGCAAGAAGAACATGAGCACAAGGGGGCACCATAATCAGGGGCAGACCTCTGTGCTAGGCCAAAATTTGACACCCCAGCCCAAATCTGCCTTCCCAAAGCCAAGAAAGAGAGGAGCAGGGCTTTGGGAAGGAGGTGTGAGGGCTCTGCCAGGGTCCTGGAGTCCTCCCTTCTCTTTCCCAAAGCCTAGTTAGTGCTTTCCCAGCTTTTGGAAGGAGACAGGAGAGCTGCAGGACCCTGCCAGAAGCTTGTGCGTCCTCCCCAAAGCCTTGGCATTTTGCTTACTAGGCTTTGTGAAGGAGGCAAGAAGGTGCCCCCTCGACTCAGTGCCCTGTGCTGGGTCATGTGGCCCTAATTCCACTTCTGCCGTAATCTTTTCAGTGCTTAGGGTCTCTAAAGGTCTTAATCCAGCCTTGACACAGGTTCCCCCCAACTACTGTGCACTTTTCTGTATAACATGCATTTTGACCCTCGTCTTAGACCGCGGCTGTAACCTTCTCTGGTGAAAAGTCGAGTTGTGATCCACCGAGTCCAAATAGCTGAATTATTTACAGCAGCAGAGAGAGGATAATGGCTGTGGATTTTCATTCTTTAGCAGTCATTCTCTAGTGCATCCCATTTTCAAAGTCTGCACACACACAGCCTGCCAGTCGCACATTAGGCCCCTGCACATGGCTAATACCCGCTTGCCATGAAATATACATTCCATCCACTGTCCAAGGAACTGAAATATTCAGTTCACCCCTCCATGTTCAAGTCATGGATTAACCCAGTTTCCTAGTATGCTCCTGGGCCACGAAGTGCTGCTGTAGTAAGCAGACTGGGGAATTTGAGAGAGAGCACCTGAAATACCATAAAAACAACTTCTGATTATTTAATGAATCTTTCGATGAAGGCAAGGCATCCCTTTGCTCCCTTCACAACAACTTAAGGCTTGCTTCTGCAGCTACCTCATCTACACTTTTTAATAATGATCTCAGCACTGCTCAATTCCAAATCCCATCTGAGCAGACAGGATTGCCTAATTAAAAAAAATATATTGAGCTATATATCGGAAGAGGGAAAATATCATCAAAACTGATGGAACTACCTTCCCCTTTATGGTGAGAGAAGAAAGACTGTGTTGCCAGTCTTGAGTCCTATTTAACACCAGAAAACCCTCCAAGCATCCGTATTTTCCAGGGAACGGCTCGGATATACAGAATCTCCCCATTTTCATTGGAGAAATGTTGAAGGGTATGTAGTTATGTGACCCCCCCGCCAAGCCGAGATAAGTAACTATAAAACCTTTAGAAGGCAGCCATGTATAGAGAAGTTTTTAAATGTTTAATGTTTTGTTATGTTTTTTATATGTGTTTAATAATAATAATAATAATAATAATAATAATAATAATAATGGAATAGGACATCCCTATTTTCATCGAGGAAATATTAGAGGGTGTGCACCAATAACAGAAGTAGCAATGACCAAGACCTTTGGTTTTGCATATTTCACAGTAAATGGCTGAAATTTGCTGGACCGGAATGCAAGACCCTTGTGAAGGCTGACAAATCCCTTCACAAATGCAGCAAACAACTGAGAAGTTTAAGAAAAAGCAATGAATGTAGGAATGTGGGAAGGGGAATGTTGTGATGTCACATTTGTGAGCATTGCGTCTTCCTCCCTCAGTTGGGAAGAAGCTTCCCAGCTTTGAGAGCCAGTGTGGTGTAGTGGTTAAGAGTCACGTAATCTGGTGAACTGAGTTCGTGTCTCCGCTCCTCCACATGCAGCTGCTGGGTGACTGTCAGGGAACTGACATTGGAGCTAGAGGCGGAGGGAAGGCTCTCAAATGATGCTGGAGAAGGGCCCAGCAGGGAGAGAGGCAGCTCCGCAGATGGGGAAGCTAATCAGCGCAACACCAGGGATATAGAGGGGCTGATGGGGGAATCGGCGAGAGGGCTCCAGGATTCTTCACTGGACACCAGCGGGGAGAGCACGGGTCCTCCGCTACCCACGCCCACCCTGCGCATAAGACTTCCGCGCAGAGAGAGTAGGAGGAGACTGGGTGTCAAACAACCTTTATGTTGGAAAAGATTTAAGAAATGCCCACTGACGGATTCTGCTAGCGACTGAGGCAGCCACGAAGTGAAGGGCTGCCCAGACTGAAAGGTTTAGCAAGGCAACAAAGCCTGGAGAGGCGGCAACTTACGCACGAGCAACCCATACACATTACAGTGACCTTGGGCCAGTCACACTTCTTTGAAGTCTCTCAGCCCCACTCACCTCACAGAGTGTTTGTTGTGGGGGAGGAAGGGAAAGGAGAATGTTAGCGGCTTTGAGACTCCTGAAGGGGAGTGAAAGGCGGGGTATCAAATCCCAACTCTTCTTCCTCTTCTTCTTCTTCTTTGGGAAGAAGGCACCAGGGAAACATTTAAGGGGCTTGCTATTGTCATTGTACATAGTGTGGAAGTTGCCCCGGGTTGCCTGACCCTTTTTAATAGTTCTCTTTTCTCCTAGAAAAACCAGGCAACCCTTGCTTTTAAAGTTTAAACATAACATATGACTTTTACTTGCTGTGCTTGCTCTTGTCAGATTGAATGTACAAGAGTCGCAGGTGATACTTATGTTACTGAAACATATTTACATGAATTTGTATCTGAGACTGACGGATATTTACAGACTGGCTCTGAGGCAAGTAGCAGCACAGCGCAGAACACTTGCTGCTCTCACCGTCAAAACTCTCACGCAGTTGATAACTGAACTAACTGAAAGAAAACAGCCTCAGTATGTCTATGACATCACATGATTCAATGCTCCAGCATTAGCTTTGCAAAGTATTTTGGATGCACCATTCTGTGGTCTAAACCACTGTGCCTCTTGGGCTCAGAAGGTCGGTAGTTCGAATCCCAACGATGGGGAGAGCTCCCGTTGCTCTGTCCCAGCTTCTGCCAACCTAACAGTTCAAAAGCACACCAGTGCAAGTAGATAAATAGGTTCCGCTGCAGCAAAGTGTGTTTCCATGCTCTTTGGTTTCCGTCACGGTGTGATGGTTTTTCCATGCGCCAGAAGTGGTTTAGTTATGCTGGCCACATGACCCGGAAAGCTGCCCGTGGACAAACGCTGGCTCCCTCAGCCTGAAAGCAAGATGAGTGCCACAACTCCATAGTCACTGAAGTGAAGGCATGAGGCAGGAGTTGGTAATGCAGGTGAGCTGTGCATAAGCAAGCTGCCAGCTAGCTCTGTCAAGGCTCTTTTTATTAGCACAATATGCAAAAGCAGTCAGATACATTTTGGACTGTGACCTTTACACATCTTCCAATCCCGAGATCGTGGGGTGGTACAAAGTTATTTTGGCACCTGTTTCCACCGCGGCACTTTCCCCTTGCACAATGTATGACAAAGGAGACAAAGGTCACAGACAGGGCATGGCAGACCACTGAGAAAGCCAAAGGTTAGATAGAGGGCATGATGTTCAGACAGCTGAGGTTGTCTGTGGGTGGAAGTGTGCTCCACACCCAATGGTCATTCCTTCAGTCCCCTTTGACTTGACTTAACCGTCCAGGGGTCCTTTACCTTACCTTTTTACCTAGTCCTCTTAGTCCACTGACCGCATACCACTGATTCCAAGGACTGAATGCCAATAACAGGCAGAACCAAAGGCAAAAGTGAGTGGAGCAGCAAATCTTAAACCCACCTCCATATAAAAGGGCTAGTTTCTACATACACTCATGCCCCATGGTCTCCATCCTTCCATCAAGGCAAGCAAGAAGCAGGATCCGAGTTCAGTGACATGTTCCAGTCAGGCACACACACTCAAGGAGGATGCAAAGCTGAATCAGTGAGTGAAGTAGCTTATAGGGAGAGGGCTCTGGCCAGGGAGGGGGGCATCCTGGGGAGAGCCTTAGAGAGACTTGGACTGAAACCGAGATTGAAGCCAATGGAAGAAGTACGGAGCCAAATTATGAATTGGTTACAGTATCATCAAATATATGATATGTTTGAATTAGATTTTAAACATGGGTTTCCAGATCAAAGCTCACAGTATGAAAGATAATTATTATGGAATAAGGATAAATCATTGTCAAAAATGTATAACTTATTATTTGAATGGGAAACGAGTTAGTCAAAGCATCAATGACACACTGGGCAACAGATATAGGGCATAACATAGACCTAAAGCTGTGGGAGAAACTTTGGGGGAATGATTTGAAATTTACCGCATGTTATACTTTGAAAGTATGAAAAGTATGATGCATAGATGGTATTTAACCCCAAATAGGTTGGTCAAGACGTACAAAGTTGGATCAGATCTGTGTTGGAAATGCAGAGAAACGGAAGGGACATTTTTTCACATGTGGTGGACATGTAAAAAGGTTAAAGATTATTGGGGAATGATCTACAATGAGTTTTTAAAATTGCTTAAAATAACATCCCCCAAAAAAATCTGAGACCATTTTGCTAGAAATAGTGCAGTCTGAAGTTCCCAGTTGTCAGAAAAAAATATTTATCTACACAACTACGGCAGTTCAAATTTTGCTAGCCCAAAGATGGAAAGTGAGCGAGATCTCTAGTAAGGAAGATTGGCAACTTAAGATGGTAGTATTTGTAGAAGCAGAATAAGAGAGCAAGAAGAATCTTTATTCAAAGAGGAGTGGAAAATATTTGCTGAATGTTTAGAAAATAACTGTGTACAATTGAAAACGCTGGTAGCATTTAGATAAATTCAACAGTATGGTAAATATGTGAAGGATGTAAAATGGAGAAACGGTTAGATTGGCTATGGTGAAATATGCAGGAATGATGGATAAGTAAAATGAACCATGAAAGGAGAAGGAGGGAAGTCAATTGTTACATGGTATTAAGTAAAATGTTTATTCTGAGATGTATAAACTGAAAAATTAAGTAAAATTGTTATAAAAAAGATTTGGGAGGCCACATTTGGCCCCTAGACTTGAAGTTCTCTGCCCTTCAATGCTTCTTTCATTTTCAGGATTTGCTCCCCTCCCCCCAAAAAAAACACTTTTGGGGGGGGGGTTGTTTTTACATTTGAAGTACAATTTAATAAAGGCATAATGATTAACTTTATATGAGGTGTTCAGAAAGGTATGTGATTAACTCAAGGCATTCTCTGAGCTTCCTGCAAAACACGTTGATTTTTCAAAACAAAGTTTCTGACGTGAAGACAGCTATTTCTGGTCATTTCCACAGTGCTGATTATCCCAGAGACGCGGGTGGCACAGAGAGAAGACTTAACAGTAGCATGAGTGCTTGACTCAGTTTGTAACAATGTAGGTATGTAATTATACTAGAAGGTTTTTTTTTTGGTTTTTTTTTGAGAGAGAGAATGAGAGAATGAGAGAAAGAGAGCAGTTGTCCCATGTAATTTTCTAATCTTTGCCAAGATATTACAGTACCAGCGTAGGCTCTCTACCAAAGTGGTATTCAGAAGAACCATTTATACAGACAAAGAACTGGTATTGCACAAGGAAATGACAAGAACTCGTGGAAAATGCAAGGAGGGCGGAGAAAATTGGACCCCGAAATCCTTCAACATGTAAAACACATTCTTTAGATGTATGGAGAAATGTAGAACGGTGATATTTGAGTTATATCTTATGAATATCGTATCTGAGGTGTCTGGAGAGTGAAATTCAGGAGGCACTAGCTGGGGTGGGCTCCAAGAAGCAACTGGAAATGTATTTGTTTAGACAGACTCTCCATGATACTTGAGAGAATAGAACTGTCCTGGTTCACCCTTCATGATAAACCAGTTTGTTTTAAACCATAGTGTGGTGTTTGCCTCCTAAGTGGGTCATAAGGAACGGGTTAAATGAGTGTGATGTGATTGGCCAGTGGGAACCAAGGGGAGGAGTTAGAGTTAGAGTCGGAGTTGGTTGGAAAGTCAGTTGAGAGTTGGGAGTTGGAGAAGGAAGAGGGAGGATAGGCCTGTGGGTTGGTCGAGTTGTGGTGAGAGAGTGAGAGGAACTGTTAGGTGGAGTCAGATAGATAGTTGGGATAATCAGTTTGAAGTTGTTAGGAACCTATAGGACAGTTAAGGAACTAAGATTAAGAAACTGACAAGAAAAATTAACTGAAACCATAACCTTGTTCATGCTTATAAAAATAAACTTGATTATTTGTTAATGTTAACAACTGTCTGGACTTCGTGTGTACCTGAGAGAAATGGGTTGGTGGCAGTGAAGAAAGCAGTCACAATGGTGGCACAGGGATCAATAGACTGTCAAACGTCTGGGGACCCTGTGTGATCACCACACATGGTTTAACCAGGGCTTCTCCACTGTCACGTGGGTCTCTCTATGGCTTCTTCTCTGCCCTACCCTACCCCACCTCCATCCCAAGACATAAAAAAGATGGTTCAGATAAGCCATACGGTGACTTGTTGCATCATCTGACTCTGGACCATGGTTAGTTTTGCGCCAAACAAACCACAAGCTCTAAGCCAGAAAAAAAGCAGAAAACAAATCTATTTATTTCTGCCTTAATGCTCATGATCTCTTTGAAGCAAACCATATTCTGAGTTCAGATGGCATGACAAACCATAATATGACTTTTATCTGTCGAGGCCTTTTTATGTTGATCTGTTTTTTTATGACGGACTTTCATCTGGTTTCATTAGGATTGCGCTAGTATAGGCCTTGTTCACACACAGCACTATTATTAAACCCTGGCTTAGCATTCTTATGTGGGAACACTGCCCACTATCTTAACTATGGTTTGTATACTGCCAACAAACCATGAGCTGCAGTCATGGTTAGTTGTTGTCTTATGAACTTTGGTTTGTTTTAATAGGGCTGCCACATGTCCAGGTTTTCTCAGACATATCCGGGATTCCAATACTGGAAATGGCGTCCAGGTGGAATTTCCGGAAATCGCTAAAATGTCAGGGGAAACCCAGACGTATGACAACGCGGCCAATTTTCTGGTGAAAATCCTTTAAAAAGCTTCAAAACTATTTTTTTCCAGAGCTATATATATATATATATAATATATATATAAAATTTTATATATATATATATATATATATATATATATATATATATATATATATGCAGGTTTTGGTGTTTTCGGGTATCTTCCCGTGTAAGAGTAGGGGTGTCTAGGCGACGTTTCGACGAGGTCTCACTCGTCATCTTCAGGCTGGTGCTTTCGGCTTCTTGTTACTAGAACAGAGCAGGATCTCAGTGTTTGAGTTCCTATAAATACTGTTGAGGGGGTGTGGTGTATAGCCTCCAACGTTCTGGGCAGAGAGGAAGTTCCCAGGTTATTGTGCCTTTTCTTCTTTTGTTCATTAATTACTTGAGGGATATCTTGAGTGATTTCTTGAGTGATATTCAGAATAACAGATATTCAAAAACAGGGTTACGAAGCTAATCCAAAAAGAAACACCCCCCAAAAACCAAGACACAGAAGAAAACAATGGCATGGCCCTCCTTCCTTATATCAAGGGCACTACAGATAAAATTAGCAAAATCCTCCATAAACACAATATCAAAACAGCCTTTTGCACCAACCAAAAAATAGCCAATATCCTCAGAAACCCCAAAGATAAAATCCAGCTAGAAAACCAAGGGGTCTATGAAATACCCTGCAAAGTCTGCCCAGCCACGTACATTGGACAAACAAACAGACGAATAAATGCACGTATCGCAGAACACAAGAATGCCGTCAAAAAAGAAGAAAAAACTTCCTCTCTTTACCAACACATGAAAGAAACAGGACACGAAATTAATTTTGCAGATTCCAAATTGCTCTTTAACATGGAACATCACCACAAGAGAATAATCATGGAAGCCATCGAGATAGAGAAACACCCCCACAACATGAACAAGCGTGACGACACGTCCCGCCTGCCAGACATCTGGAAATTAGCCCTCCCCACAAAAACCGACACCAGAACCAGAGGCACACAGAACGCCATCTCCAATCAACCACACCAGACCCAAACCCAGACCCTCTCCACAGATAAATTACAGACACCATCCAGTAGCCAAACCATAGTGGCACCTCCGGATGCTGCACCCCCCTACAATCCCTACACAGATCTGGCTGGCACAGGGCACAAAACCACAGCTCGCCCCTATACACGAAGCCAAGCCAGAGCACAACTATTTGCAGTACAGCCATCTTCTCAGAAAAACTCTTCACAAGCTCAAGAGGTCAAGACACGAAAGCTTTAGCAACTAATCCACACCTAATGACCCTCCTAAGTGGTACTCAGAATATCACTCAAGAAATCACTCAAGATATCCCTCAAGTAATTAATGAACAAAAGAAGAAAAGGCACACTAACCTGGGAACTTCCTCTCTGCCCAGAACGTTGGAGGCTATACACCACACCCCCTCAACAGTATTTATAGGAACTCAAACACTGAGATCCTGCTCTGTTCCAGTAACAAGAAGCCGAAAGCACCAGCCTGAAGATGACGAGTGAGACCTCGTCGAAACGTCGCCTAGACACCCCAACTCTTACACGGGAAGACACCCGAAGACACCAAAACCTGCATATATATATATGCAATCCCTACACAGATCTGGCTGGCACAGGACACAAAACCACAGCTCGCCCCTATACACGAAGCCAAGCCAGAGCACAACTAAGTGCAGTACAGCCATCTTCTCAGGAAGAAAAAAAAACTCTTCACAAGCTCAAAAGGTCAAGACACGAAAGCTTTAGCAACTAATCCACACCTAATGACCCTCCTAAGTGGTACTCAGAATATCACTCAAGAAATCACTCAAGATATCCCTCAAGTAATTAATGAACAAAAGAAGAAAAGACACACTAACCTGGGAACTTCCTCTCTGCCCAGAACGTTGGAGGCTATACACCACACCCCCTCAACAGTATTTATAGGAACTCAAACACTGAGATCCTGCTCTGTTCCAGTAACAAGAAGCCGAAAGCACCAGCCTGAAGATGACGAGTGAGACCTCGTCGAAACGTCGCCTAGACACCCCAACTCTTACACGGGAAGACACCCGAAGACACCAAAACCTGCATTCCTGTACCCGTGAAAATCTACGAAAGCATATATATATATATATATATATATATATATATATATATATATACACACACACCTCAACAACAGCTACCTGGCCTCAGAGCTTCCTGACATCTTTTTATATATACCGAATATATATTTTTATTAGCTTTTTAATATATCATTTTCAACAATTATAAAACATACTTTTATATCTTATGCAATTTTTTGACTTCCACCAATCACATCTGAAAATTTTCCAATCTTTTCCACTTAATTTACATTTCTTAATTTCACTATTACATTTAAGTATCATAACTAATGTCTCTCTTCTTTATCTTCTTTGCAATATTTCATATATTACAAAACATCTTGTGGTCCTACTAGCGTAATTTGTTGATTACAGTTGCTCTTCAAATAGATCGTATATTTCTTCCAGTCTTCTGTGAATCTCTGGTCCCGCAGGTTTCAAATCCTTCCTGTCATCTTATCCAATTCTGCATAGTCCATTAATTTTGACTGCCATTCTTCTTGGAATAACAGGTTTGGAATTGCCCAAGAAAGATGTTAAATTATTTTTGTATGCCACAACTGCCACTCGAATTTTACTAGCTAAAAAGTGGAAAATGCAAGAATTACCAACTGTGGAAGAATGGCAGATGAAGATGATGGATTTTTCGGAGCTAGCCGACCTGACCGGAAGAGTTCGCGACAAGAAGGAGGAGGAGTATCAGGAAGAATGGAAAAAAATTTAATGATTCTTTAGTTAAGTTAAACTAATTAGAAATCACTTGCAGGTATTAGATTGGTTTAGGATTTCATATACCGGTAAGTTAAGTGATGAATTAATATATTTAATCTTGAATTGAAAAGGTATAAGGATGTTAAATGATTAAGTTAAGTTTATGAGAACTCTGATTTGGAAAACTGTTCAAGGATATGCACTGAAATTCAACTAAGGGGAAGCGAGGAAACCACTTAACAATGTTAATAAGTGTAATTTTAATAAGGTTATGATGTTTGTTTGTTTGTTTGTTTATCTGTTTGTTTGTTTGTTTGTTTGTTTATAATTTTGTGAAAATCAATTAAAAAATTGGGGGGGACTGGAGACAGCACGGCCCAAGAGCTCACTCTTCAAGGCCATGGGCAGCTGTGCCTCAGCATGCCCCCCCCCCATGAAGCCAGACTCCTGCTTGCATCACCACCGAGATAGGCCGCTCGTTCACGCACCCTCCACCCTTCTCTCTGTGTTTCTTGCCAGCAGTGAGGGCGCTGAAGCTCTCGCCCTGGGGAAGCACAGACTATGGTGGAAGCCCTTCTCGGTCGCAAGCAGATGCCAGGACAAACAATGGGGGCATGTGAAAAAGTCTACCCCTTACTTTTGTGCCTTAGACAGGGAGACAGCTCCCACCAACAGCCCCCAACAACTTTGGCTGGGGGGGGGAGAGGAAGCTCAACAACTCTTTCCAAATTTTCACTTTTTGAAATATGGCAACCCTAGTTTTAACTACTAGATGCTTATCAAAATCCAGGGAAGACCAGCTAGAAAACAAACCAAGCTCTGGACAAACAAGCCACGGTTTGTTTGATTCTCTGTCAAGCAAACCGTGGCTTGCTTGTTGTGCACAAATCAAGCCACTGCTTCCTGTAAAACGATCAATCGCTCTTGTCTTATGTTGTCCGCTTTTAAAACGTACAGAGCTACTGAACAGTGCCTTGCCAACTGCCCTGTACTTTGCCCTTGGATACATTGCCTTTGCCTGAACTACTGCTTCCATGCAACTAGGTCGTGGACTGCCTTTGAACTTGTCTTTGCCTTGGCCCTTGCCTGAATTGCAGCCTCTGGGTGACAATTCAGTGGGCTGCTTGAGGTCTTGCTGTGGAATCTCACGAGCCTGGGCTTGCCTTGAAAAAGGGCATATGTACATGGGTGGCGCTGTGGGTTCAACCACAGAGCCTAGGACTTGCCGATCAGAAGGTCAGCGGTTTGAATCCCCGCAATGGGGTGAGCTCCGGTTGCTCGGTCCCTGCTCCTGCCAACCTAGCAGCTCGAAAGCACGTCAAAGTGCAAGTAGATAAATAGGTACCGCTCCGGCGGGAAGGTAAACGGTGTTTCCATGCGCTGCTCTGGTTTGCCAGAAGCGGCTTAGTCATGATGGCCACATGACTCGGAAACTGTACACCGTCTCCCTCGGCCAATAAAGTGAGATGAGTGCCGCAACCCTAGAGTCGGTCATGACTGGACCCAATGGTCAGGGGTCCCCTTACCTTTACCTTTACACATATAGTTCGGGCCTTGGAGCGCTGCATAACACCAGCAAAAAAAGATAAAATACAGACCCTGGATTTAAAGATACAATTAGCTCGGTAAATTAAAAATTACTGTGAAAATGATTCTCCTGTGGCAACTGCCGTAGAAACACCATGGCTACTCATATTAAATTATCCTCTGGGCTTGTAAAATGTCATCGGCCGTGGAAGGATTTGAAGGCTCCCTTCAGTTGTGTGCAAATATGCTTGTCTTTCCAGTGGATTGCCCCACCGAAGCGCTAGAGGGCTGTTCTTCCAGAAGAAATATAATTACCACTCTGTTTTAAATTCATGAGGAATTATGGGGCTTAAGGTGGGATGCATTCAGAAGCAGCTTTGGAGATTCCAAGATAAGAAGACTGTGTGAAGCTCAGCCTCGCAGACACCCTCATGGGGTTCTCCGGTTAGGGAATAAATTTGTTCTTAATCCAAATGCCTTTGAATATTTGATACTGGGAGACCAGGCTAGCTGGAAGAATGTAAACTGTATATTGCACAGGCTCTCATATTGTGCTGCTTTGTACAGGGGAAACGCAAAGGATGTAGACCAAGCACCATGATTTTTCCCAGGATAGGGACATGAAGGCCTCATTCTCCACCACTGCCATCACCCCAATGAGACTTCAAGCCAAGGAATTCCTAACATTTTGTTGCGATTCAAGCAGGGGGGGTCATTATGTGTCAGGTGTTGAGCTCTATGTAAAATAGATTCACTCTCCTATTTGAAAGGAAACATATTCGTTCTAAAATACATGGCCCGTCTATTGGAGCAGTGCCAATTTTCTCGGACTTCTTTATATTTTAGGGATGGGAGGAGTCTTCCATTCTTAATAGGCCTGAGGCCCCATGACACCACTCTAAACAGTCATGGCTTCCCCCAAAGAATTCTGGGAACTGAAGTTTGTTAAGGCTGCTGAGTGTTGTTAAGAGGTCCCCTATTCCCTTCACAGAGCTACAATTTCCAAAGCAGTTGAACCAGCAATCCCTCTTCTTTCCCCCCGATATCTTTATTGTCATTGTCCCATACAGAACAATGAAATTGAAAAATCTACGTAAGACATTCAAAAACCCCTAAAAACTCTGAAACCCCATTTTAAAATACAATATACTATAGAGACTCCTTATACTGCGTTTAGAACCAGAATTGCATTCTGGGAACTCTAGAAATTGGGAAACTGGGAAACTTCATGGGGAACTCTAGAAATTGTAGCTCTGTGAGGGGAATAGGGGCTTCCTAAAAATTTGCAGCAAAACCATCAAAGGTACCACAAGTGATGTCAGCCATCATCTTACTCACTTGGAATGGCATTTACTGCCTGGTCTACAAGCAACCACCACTTCATAATACATTCTGTACCACTGTAGTGGTAAAGAGAATGAGCTGTGAGCTAAGAACAGAAAAGCTCTACTGGATCATGCTAAATGGAGTTTGGAGTTTGGATTTGATATCCCGCTTTATCACTACCCGAAGGAGTCTCAAAGCGGCTAACATTCTCCTTTCCCTTCCTCCCCCACAACAAACACTCTGTGAGGTGAGTGGGACTGAGAGACTTCAGAGAAGGGTGACTGGCCCAAAGTCACCCAGCAGCTGCATGTGGAGGAGTGGAGACGCGAACCCGGTTCACCAGATTACGAATCTACCGCTCTTAACCACTACACCACACTGGCTCTCTGGATATAATGTTCATTATATCCAGCTTCCCGCTTGTCCATAGTGGACAACTTTACACCTTGCATGTTTTGTCATCCATCTGTCTTGAGAGACAATGGAAGAGTGTGCCATTGGGGGTAAAGTCAAGCCATTGAACCCCAAACCAGGAATTAAGGAATTCTGCAGCTGTCGGTCCCCCACATTTTGTCTGATTTCCCAGAAATCCCAAAGTTTACCTAGGATGTCATAGTTGCATACTTAACAGCAGATCCTGCACTGAGAAAGAGGTTGCACTAAACAAATTCCATCACCAACATTCTATTACAGTAGTACCTTGGTTCTCAAACTTAATCAGTGCCGGAAGTCCGTTCCAAAACCAAAGCGTTCCAGAACCAAGGCTAGCTTTCCCATAGAAAGTAATGCAAAACGGATTAATCCGTTCCAGACTTTTAAAAACAACCCCTAAAACAGCATATAACATAAATTTTACTATCTAACGAGGCCATTGATCCATAAAATGAAAGCAATAATCAATGTACTGTACTATAAAATAAATAAGACAGTATTGTAGATGATAAAAATAAAAATAAAATATATTTCTTACCTTCACTGATGATAGTCATTGTTTGGATGGGGGGGCTTTTATCCATTTCCGCAGTCACACAGTCAGTCAATCCATCAGTATCTGAACTGGGTTCCACACAGTCACAAAAACAAATTAACCGAAAAAGCCTCAGAAACAAAAACGCCAAAGAAATAGCAAAAACAGAAGCGCCAAACTTAATCTGTTCCGGAAGTCCATTTGACTTCCGAAATGTTCAGAAACCAAGGCGCAGCTTCTGATTGGTGCAGATGCCCTGGAAACAATAGCCAACATCCGCATTGGATGTTTGGCTTCCGAAAAATGTTCAAAAACTGGAACCCCTATTTCTGGGTTTTCGGTGTTTGAGAACCAAGGTACCGCCGTATTCCAAAGTAGAACCAAATTAGAAACTGGTGAATTAGAAGCAGAGCTGTAATGGACTCTTACAAATTAGGAATGGAGCCACCACAGATTCCGGTATATCAGTAGTTGTCCCAGACTGGAATTTACAGAATAGTAAGTGGAACCAGGCAGATACTGGCATTTAGTCAGAGTACAGTGTACTAGTTACCTGGCACAATACATTTTTTATTGCCTTGTGAAGTACTGGAAGAGATCGCACTTGTCTTCTGATGGCATTGCCTTTGCGACTGGACAACTACTCACCAGGAGCGAGAGAGAAAAGAATTAAGGTGGGAAAACAAGATAACCAGCTTGAGAGTCTACTTTCCTTTTAAGTATTTATAGAGCGCTTATCGGAGATGCCCAACTGCCTCCATGCATAAATTATTATGAAAGCATATAAGAAAAAGAGTGTTCCTGCACGCACCTGAGAGCATCTAATTAAAATTAGTTTACATTGAACACTTAATAGCCCTTAACTAGTGTTTCCAGGTAGTTTGACAACTGTTATTTGGTGACTGTTAATTAGTCTACAAGTTCCATTCCCTGCTCACAGACAGATCATTTGCTTTTTCTAGAACAGGAGATGCAGCTGGAGCAAGCCAACTGCCAATACAGTGGTACCTTGGGTTAAGAACTTAATTCGTTCTGGAGGTCCGTTCTTAAGCTGAAATTGTTCTTAACCTGAGGTACCACTTTAGCTAATGGGGCCTCCCGCTGCTGCCACACCATTTCTGTTCTCATCCTGAAGCAAAGTTCTTAACCCAAGATACTATTTCTGGGTTAGCAGAGTCTGTAACCTGAAGCGTATGTAACCTGAAGCATCTGTAACCCGAGGTACCACTGCACAGTGGAACTGTGTACAGTTAGGGCACAGCCAAAATCTTCCAACTCACTCTTCTTCTCACCCCATCTGGCTGCGAGGCAGCAGCGGAGCAAACCGATAGGGTGCTTGCGGTGGCAGGCATGCCCTGCACCTGATGCCAGGACCAGCCACCCACGGGGCAGGGAGAGCCAGTGCAGGACGCTCCATGGGGCCTCTGAGGTGTCTGTCTGCCTCCTCTCACTCAGCCACCCTACAGCTGAGGGAGAGGTGGCGGGAGGACCGTTTGGGGCAGCGCAGAGCCTGCGGGCACCCAAGCCACTGTGTCACTCCCTGGAGAGACGTGTGGCTTGGGCGCGCTGCAGGCCCCGAGGTGAGTGCCGCCCGCCATTTTGTCACCCCCCTCAGTGGTGACACCTGAGGCACACCGCCCCCACCGCAACCTCCTTCCTCCGCCGCTGCTGTGAGGCAAAGCTTGGATATCATTAGAAAGGAGTCCTTAAAATTAAAAGTTAGTTCAGGTATGCATATCTATTAGACAAACCATATATTTCAAAATACAATAGGTACTGGGCAACTTTATTCTTCTCGATCTAGGAAGGTTAGAAAGCTTCACCAGTCTGAAGCTAAGGGGTAGAAATCTGGTTTGAGCACTCAAAACCCCACCAAGAATAATTATTTTTCAGAATCCGAGGCACTTCCTACTCACCGCACAGAAAAAAATAAATCTGTATAATTTGCTGGAAGTATGAAGTATGACTGGCATGTGGTTCTCTGTAACTATCCTGTTGGAGGGAAAGAAGGCTGTATCCCATTGCTCCTGCTGCTTTTATTTATTCATTTAAGCTCTCCAGCTATGCATGAATGAAATGCAAACTTCCCCTTAGCTGATCGTCTCTCAATACATAAGCCAAAATATACCTCCTATTGTTCTGTCATTCAGAAGCATAAAATTCTGGTTATGGGATAATGGTTTCTGTAAATACTCAAGATGCTGTTGCGGGCTTCAGAGACATCTGTGTGCCGACAGACTCAGTTGTTTCTTCTCTCCTTATTGTGAGCACACAAACCGACAGACACACAGGTACCATTTGTGTAATACTCTCCGATTAGAAAGATGCAAATTTAATAATAAACAAATCATCTTGCCACCTGCATTGCTTGATATAATTCTGCCCACCTCAAACATGCATGTCTCCTGGTCACTCCATTTTTCTTCCCATGCCGCCGTTCCATTGTCAGGGGCAGTTTGCCTCTGAATGAGAGCTGGTGGGAATCAAGAGAGACACTCTTATTGCTCTCAAGCCCTGCTTTTGGGTTCCCACAGGCATCTACTAAAACCCCTGGATTCAGATGTTGCCCATCTTATATTTGTGCAGCTAGTTATTCCTGCCTAAGTGCAGAACCTTACAGTTGTCCCTACTGAATTTTCATTCTGTTAATTTGGAGCCAGTTCTCCAATCTGTTAAGGTCATCTGGAATCCTGATTCCGTCTTCTGTAGCATTAACCAGTTTGGTGTCATCTGCAGATTGGATAAGCCTCAATTCTTTCAAACAAGTCATTTATAAAGACATTGAACAACAACAGGCCCAGGGCAGAACACTGCAGCACCCCAATTGTCACATTTTTTTCCCAGGATGACAAGGATGTTGGGATACTGCCGGGGAGACAGGGGCATCAGGCAAGCATCAGGCAGGCCCCCAGCTGGCTCAAGTCACTGGCTGGCAGCCGCACTTCCTTGGAACAGCATGGGGGACTTGGTCAAAGCCTTGCTGAAATCAAGATACGCTATGTCCAGAGCATTCCCCTGATCCACCAAGCATCTATCAAATTAAGAAATGAGATTTGTCTGGCATGACTTGTTTTTGAGAAACCCATGCTTGGGGATCACATCTTTTCAAAGTGCTCACAAACCAGCTATTTAATTATCTGTTCTAGGACCTTTCCTGGTATCAGTAAGGAATGTTCCCCACCCCCCTTTACCAATGGAACCTCTGTGTGTTTTATTCACTGTTTTAAGCAACGCAAGTGATGGGTAAATAAGATAGAACAGGTGGTGATAGGAATGGGTAGCTTCAGCTCCTAAGCTGTTAGGTAAAGGTAAAGGAACCCTGACCATTAGGTCCAGTCGTGACCGACTCTGGGGTTGTGGTGCTCATCTCACTTTATTGACCGAGGGAGCCAGCGTTCAGCTTCTGGGTCATGTGGCCAGCATGACTAAGCCGCTTCTGGCGAACCAGAGCAGCACATGGAAGCGCCATTTACCTTCCTGCTGGAGTGGTGCCTATTTATCTACTTGCACTTTGGCGTGTTTTTGAACTGCTAGGTTGGCAGGAGCAGGGACCGAGCAACGGCAGCTCACCCCGTCGCGGGGATTCGAACTGCTGACCTTCTGATTGGCAAGTCCTAGGCTCAGTGGTTTAACCCACATCGCCACCTGCGTCCCTGTTATGCAACGCTAGTGATGGGTAAATGAGATAGAACAGGTGGTGGTGGGAATGGGTAGCTTCAGCTCCTAAGCTGTTGCTCTGCTATATAAACTCTAAACCAATTATATTTTTGGAAACCCAAGAAGACCAACAACTTGGGCAAGGCCTTCCCATTCTGATTACCCAATCCAGGCAAGTTCATCCATCTCCCTCTTTCCCATTAGCAGGGCCCAGAGCCATACCTCCCACCCCCACCCCCTTTCTGTGATATTGTTGGCAATATATGGTGGCAATGAGAGAGAGAGAGAGAGAGAGAGAGAGAGAGAGAGAGAGAGAGAGAGAGAGAGGAGCTCATCAAAGTCATTGTTGCTTTACATTTATCCACACCAAACTGTCCTTCTCATCTATTATACTTTAAATGATCTGAGCCTCTCACTCCATCTCCATCTCGCTGTTTTATCTTCTCTTCTTCTCCCCCCTCCACCTCATTATACCTTGTCACACTGGCGCTGTCCTTTGTTCTGCGCCTCTTATTCTTCCAAACCAGACATCAATAGAGATCACAAGGACCTAGAGGCTCAATGTTTAAAAAATGGCATTAACCTTCCCTCTGAACACAGAGCTGTTTTTAAAATAACTTCTCCCCACCACCACCACCGCCCCTTGTTGACATTGTTTTTTTAATGCCCCAGCTCAGTAAGTCGGGACTTAAATATATTTTCCCCCTTAAGCAAATCATTGCCGTTTTTGAAAATAAAGCCATGGGGTATCATGACCTGTATTTAATGACGTGTAAAGGCCTCCTTCTCCCTCCATCCTACCTCCCCCTTTACTGTCTGCATTCGGCGTTACGTGCACCCAACTCTAATTCTGTATGTTGGACAGCTCTTCCTCCTAGCCAGACGGACTTGTCACCATTTATCAATGCCACGAGAAGCGTCCCTGTCATGTATTTATTAGCTTTAAAAAAAGATTTGTCTCTTTGTATGAATAAAAGCCGTCAGTTTTTCATCAGTGTTTGTCAAGGGTGCCGCCACTCACTCACTTTATCTGCCTGTCCCTCCGCCCGCACACTCCATTACGTGTCACCCTTTTGATAGTCAAACTTCCACTTGATTCCGTGCCTGCCTTGCTGAACCAGTCCTTTGTTCTAAAAAAATGTTTAGGGGTACTCTCATTTTCCTACTCATATTGAAATACAGTGGTACCTCTGGTTGCGAACGGGATCCGTTCCGGAGGCCCGTTCGCAACCTGAAAAGAACGCAACCCGCATCTGCACGTGCGCGGGTCGCGATTCACCGCTTCTGCGCATGCGCATGATGTCATTTTGCACATCTGCGTATGTGCGAGCGGCGAAACCCGGAAGTAACCCTTTCCGGTACTTCTGGGTCGCCGCGGGACACAACCTGAAAATGCGCAACCTGAAGCAAACGTGACATAAGGTATGACTGTACTGCCCCTCAATGAGGCCAAACCTAGATTCACAAAATGTTTAGGGGTATGTGTACCCCTGTGTACCCCCCCCCCCCAGAAAAAGCACTGTGCTGAACCATTAACCCTGAGCACCCACTTCTCTCACAAAACACACACTAAAGTCAACAATAGTAGCTGGGGAACTTGCCATCACTATCGCCCCCAACCCACATTTTGCTTAAGCATGCCATCTGGCTGCAGCCTTTAGGTGAGAGAAACCCCACAACTGATAATATTACTTATGGTTTGTACGCCCTGGCATCAGTGTGTATGGCTCCCCAGAAGTTGCATAGGCAAAGCAGGGCAAGGGATAGAGGAGAAAGTTGATTTCAACTGCAACTTTAATAAGAAGCTGCCTGATTAGGGGACGGGGATGGCGCTGTGGGTTAAACCACAGAGCCTAGGACTTGGCCCTTGCCTGAATTGCAGCCTCTGGGTGCCAATTCTGTGGGCTGCTTGAGGTCTTGCTGTGGAATCTCACGAGCCTGGGCCTGCCTTGAAAAAGGGCATATGTACATTGGTGGTGCTGTGGGTTAAACCACAGAGCCTAGGACTTGCTGATCAGAAGGTCAGCGGTTTGAATCCCCGCAATGGGGTGAGCTCCCGTTGCTCGGTCCCTGCTCCTGCCAACCTAGCAGTTCGAAAGCACATCAAAGTGCAAGTAGATAAATAGGTACCGCTCCGGCGGGAAGGTAAACAGCATTTCTGTGTGCTGCTCTGATTCTCCAGAAGCGGCTTAGTCATGCTGGCCACATGACCCGGCTCCCTTGGCCAATAAAGCGAGATGAGCACTGCAACCCCAGAGTTGGTCACGACTGGACCTAATGGTCAGGGGTCCCTTTACCTTTACCTGATTTGTACTTCTCATACCAATGTCAGAACTGGAACACAGATATCATTTGAAATTTGCACTTCTCCCTATTTTCCTATGCAATTATCCAGCCAAAGAAGATGTATGAATGTACATATATATGGAGATACCTTTGAAGATAATGAATGCATGTACAGCAGAACCTCGGGTTAAAGACACTTCAGGTTACAGACGCTTCAGGTTACAGACTCCGCTAACCCAGAAATAGTACCTCAGGTTAAGAACTTTGCTTCAGGATGAGAACAGAAATTGTGCGGTGGCGGCGTAGCAGCGATGTGGCGGCACAGGAGGCCCCATTAGTTAAAGTGGTACCTCAGGTTAAGAACAGTTTCAGGTCAAGAACGGACCTCCAGAATGAATTAAGTTCTTAACCCGAGGTACCACTGTATTTGTGAACAGGCACAGACAAACAAACAGCTACGCAAGACTTGGCTGGCAGCATCCTGGCACCTAGTCCGGACCAGTGGAGCTTCCTATGAGCGTGCTATGGCTGGTGTACCTTGCCCCAGGCACTGGCAACCCATGCTATGCCAGTGGTTTGTTGTGGCAAGGTGGGCCCTGTGGAACTCCCCACATGCAGAGCCTCAGCAGGAAGCAGGTCTTTGAAATATGAATTTCATTTTTCCAACATTGTTGTAATTTGGCATGTTGGTATACTGCCTTGCTGTATGTTTATGGGAAGCATTTAAATAAACAATCAAACATATAAATACCTAGGGCACTTTCTCAATTAACACATAGAGGATCTAACAAAAATAATGCGCGCTTGATTTGAGGGCACCGTTTCTTCCAATTTTGCCCTGGATTTCATTTTAAGCAATGTTTGGTAGCCAGGGGTGGAGCAGGTTGGTTGTGGTGGGGACGGTCCACCCCAGGTGTCACCTCTGATGGGGGTGACAAAATGGTGTGTGGCACTCACTGTACATGAGAGACGCTGTGGCTTTGGCACGCGCAGGCTTCCCGCTGCCAAAACAGTCTGCCTGCTGCATCCCCCTCAGCTATAGGGCGGCAGGCAGACTCCTCGTCACAAGACACACAATCTCCACAAGAAAAGCTCAGCAACTTTGGCTCCCCCAAAAAAGCTCAACAACATTGGCCAATCCAATGGGTAGACCACTCCCAGCTTTTAATAGTGGGAGTAGATCGCAGTCTCTTGGGACATGCCTGCTATAAATAAATTAACACAATCCATCCTATAGATTTAAGTATCTGTCCACAGGCACCTACTTGGCTCCCAGTACGTTTCCAAGCACAATTCAAAGTGTTGGTGCTGACCTTGAAAGCCCTAAACGGCCTCGGTTCTGTATACTTGAAGGAGCGTCTCCACCCACATCATTCAGCCCGGACACTGAGATCCAGCGCCAAGGGCCTTCTGGCAGATCCCTCATTGCGAAAAGTGAGGTTACAGGGAACCAGACAGAGGGCCTTCTCCATAGTGGCACCTGCCCTGTGGAACGCCCTCCCATCAGATGTCAAGGAAATAAGCAGCTACAGTGGTACCTCGGGTTACATATGCTTCAGGTTACATACGGTTCAGGTTACAGACTCCGCTAACCCAGAAATAGTGCTTCAGGTTAAGAAGTTTACTTCAGGATGAGAACAGAAATGGTGCTCCGGCGGCGCGGCAGCAGCAGGAGGCCCCATTAGCTAAAGTGGTGCTTCAGGTTAAGAACAGTTTCAGGTTAAGTACAGACCTCTGGAACAAATTAAGTACTTAACCCGAGGTACCACTGTATCTTACTTTTAAAAGACATCTGAAGGCAGCCCTGTTTAGGGAAGTTTTTTTAATATTTAATGCTGTATTGCTTTTAACACTTGATTGGAAGCCGCCCAGAGTGGCTGGGGAAACTCAGCCAGATGGGTGGGGTATAAATAATAAATTATTATTATTATTATTATTATTATTATTATTATTATTATTATTATTATTATTATTATTATTATTATACTTGTTATCCGAGGCCCAGAATCCACATTCCTTTGTAAGAAAATATGAAATAAAGTCAAACCATTTTTGCAAGCAAATAAATAAATGGGGGGGGGGGGGTTGACAAGATTTTTTCCGCACTGGCTACCACCTGACCTTGCTACACCACTGTTGGTAGCCACTCTCCAACACAGAGATTGTAGAAACTTGCCACTAGGTTTCATTTCCTGATCTATCCCAAGACTAACAGTGCTGTAGCTGCTTCATTTTCCCCTTTCCCCTTACTTTGATTTACTCCTGGGTTGAAACATGATGAGGGGAGAAACACCCCAAGGAGATAATCCGCAGGCAAGAGAGTGAGATAACTCTGGGGAGGGAAGACAGGAGTTTCAGAAGAGAGACTCTGAAGTTCATCATTGGCAAGACACACTCTTTCTCCACACATCAGAGGCATCATTTTAAAAGGGGCTTTGCTCACTTTCGCTTTCTTTGTTCCTCGAAAACTATGTCAAAGAGCATTTGAAGATCTGCTTTTGCTCTAGAATTCATCTTTGTCTAATCATCTGAGCTGTAAGATGTTCAGGACAAATGAATCTTCAAGTCTCGACATTTATCCTTAGACCAGCAGTTTTGAAATGTCTTACTAAAGAAATGTATTGGAATATTTTGCTACCGGGTTGAGGCTTTGTTGCTTGGCAGAGGCCAGTATTTAGTTGGCATCTGTCTGTCCCAAGAGAAGACATGTTGCGGATCCGGGGGTGGAGTCAAACCACTGGAGAATCACAGCGCCTGCTGTGGCTGCAGAGACAGGTAACTTGTTACTGCTACCTCCCATGTTTGTTTTTGCTACGTTAGTAGCAGCAAAGAGAGCTCTCCAGGGTGCAAGCCTGGGCAGTGTGTGTGTGGAGGCAGTGGCGTAGCGTGGGTTGTCAGTGCCCGGGGCAAGGCAAGTAATTTGCGCCCCCTAATCCGTGGATTTGCACCCCCTAACCTGTGGATTTGTGCCCCCTAACCCCCAGATGTTGCGCCCGGTGCGGCCAGCCCCCCCTGCACCCCCCACGCTACGCCACTGTGTGGAAGTATTGGGCCAGACAAAAGACCCCACTATCAGCCTCGCTGATGTGGTCCAAAGGAAAGCAGAGCAATACACTTAGAATCATCTTAACAGCAGGAGTGTCCGGAAGGAGGCATACAAGACACCATCCAACCAGTATTACCGTATAGGTAAAGGTAAAGGACCCCTGGATGGTTAAGTCCAGTCAAAGGCCACGGGTGGCGCTGTGGTCTAAAGCACTGAGCCTCTTGGGCATGCCATTTGGAAGGTCTGCATTTCGAATCCCCGTGATGGAGTGAGCTCCCATTGATCTGTCCCAGCTCCTGCCAACCTAGCAGTTTGAAAGCACGCCAGTGTAAGTAGATAAATAGGTACCACTGTGGCGGGAAGGTAAATGGCATTTCTGTGTGCTCTGGTTTCCATCACGGTGTTCTGTTGTGCCAGAAGCAGTTTAGTCATGCTGGCCACATGACCCAGAAAGCTGTCTATGGGCAAAGGCTGGCTCCCTCAGCCTTAAAGCAAGATGAGCGCTGCAACCCCATAGTCACCTTTGATTGGACTTAACCGTCCAGCGGTCCTTTATCTTTACCTTTACCTATATGGTAATACCTTTACCTATTACAGTGGTACCTTGGGTTACAGACGTTTCAGGTTACAGACTCCACTAACTCAGGTTACAGACTCCACTAACCTCGGGTTAAGAACTTTGCTTCAGGATGAGAACAGAAATCGTGCAGCAGCGGCGCAGAGGTAGCGGAAGGCCCCATTAGCTAAAGTGGTGCTTCAGGTTAAGAACAGTTTCCGGTTAAGAACGGACCTCCAGAATGAATTAAGTTCTTAACCTGAGGTACCACTGTACTATGTAAGAATGATAAACACATGGTGTTGCACAATACAATCAATCTAAGCCTTCTTCCAAAAATCCAGATCTGAAGCATGATCTATCTATTCCCACATTAATCTACTGAGCAGTGTCTAAATGAAGAGGTGGATGGATTCCTTGGCTATTGGGTCAGCCTCCTTACCTAAGCTCTCAGTCATAAACTATCAACTATCATCTCATCTTCTATGTGCCTGCTTTGCTAGCTCCCTAGCAGCAGCATCACTGACATTTACCGGGAGGCAGAGATGGTGGGGAGATCAGGGCTAGGCTGGTACACCAGCAGAAGCAATCTTGTACAGTGGTGCCCCGCAAGACGAATGCCTCGCAAGACGGAAAACTCGCTAGACGAAAGAGTTTTCCGTTTTGGAGGTGCTTCGCAAAACAAATTTCCTATGGGCTTGCTTCGCAAGACGACAATGTCTTGCGAGTTCCTGCTGGGTTTCCCCCCCCCCTTTTTTCTAAGCCGCTAAGCCGCTTATCAGCTGATCCGATCAGCTGATAAGCCGCTAAAAGCCGATAATAGCGCTAATCCACTAATCCGTCAATAGGCTTGCTTCGCAAGACGAAAAAACCGCTAGATGAAGAGAATCACAGAACGGATTCTTTTCATCTTGCGAGGCACCACTGTATAACCATCAACCAAAGTGGGTTATACCAGAGAACTCTGTGGACTGTAGTTCGGCCAGGGAAATAAGTGTCTTCTAACTCTCTGCACTCTCCACAAACTACAGCTCCCAGGATTCCTTGGGGGAAACCATGACTGTTTAAAGGGGTATAATGCTCATTTAAATGCATAGTGCAGATAGGGCCCACGTCATACTCAGAGTAGCTCACTGTAATCAATGGACTTCAATTATCCATGTTCCATCGATCGCAGTGAGTCTTCTCTGAGCACAGCTTAGTCAGATGTAGCCCATATTCTCTTAATGTTCTGTGCAGCTTGCTTCGCTTTTAAACGCTCCTCCTACAACTCCTTTTTTCCCCCTGCCATCATCTTCTCAAGCATATTTCTTCTGACGATTGCTGTCAGAGCTTGGCATGCACCATAGACTTGTAAACACTGCTGATGCCAATTTAAAAATGCTTCCTCGTTCGGTTGGTGGATCACTTCCCTCTTGTCTGAATTACCCAACTCATTAGATTGAATTAGTGCTTAATAACTGCCGAGTCCTTACCAGCATGGCAGCCGTTTAGGAGTCGACGTGCAACGCCGTCGCTGAGGCTAAGTGTGGCCAAAACCTAATACATTGGAACATTTATCGATCTGGTTGTTTTTCCACTTTTAATTAGAAATTGACTCTTTTTTTAAGTCATTTTACATTAGCAACAAATTGGAAGGATGCACAGACATCCCTCCTAGCCAGAAGAGAGAACACCTGCCAGACTATTTTAAGATTGCATTAACAATATGACGATGCCTCCTCCTGCCAAGAATACTTAGCAGATGACAAGGAACAGATTGATCTAGTCCCAGTCATTTTGGTGGCCAGGATAAGGATAGGGAACTGTAGAACCCACCCACCCCACCCCACCCAAAAAATCCATACTTTGGCTGCAACCATAGTCTGCAAGCACTGGAATCATGGAGTTTAGGGGTGGAACTCAATGTTACACAGAAGCGATCATTCCATCAGTGCAGAATGAAATAATCCACCTCTTACCCCCATGTGTGGTTCTGGGGGTTCTCCCAGCCAGAGTTGATTTGGGAAGTCTTTGGGTGCATAGGAGGGGGGGAGCCCCACTGCATCAGCAGAACTCACTGCGATGGCTCCTACTATTGGAACTATTTAGATAAATCTGGCCCAAGGTGTTTTGAGATTTGACACTATTAATCCTAGCAACAAACCTGGAGACGTCTATACTTTTAACGCATTTCTTGTTTTAGTGGACACAGCGAAAGCCACCAACTTGCACCAACTTTTTAGAAAGCATTACAGGCAACCATGCAGAACCCAGAAATGACTTTTTTTAAAGCAAAAAATGGCCCTAAAAGAGCCCGGAAAGGGCAAAAAAAGCAGCAAAACCAGCTCTGAGCAATCCCAGGAACCCTTGCACCGACCATTGAGGACTGTGGAGAGTTGCAGTTTGAGCAAGGAGGTTTGGAGGGAGCAATTGTCGTGAGTTTGGCACCCGGGAGCATTGAGTTTCAGCAAGGGTCATCCTGAATACTTCCCCACCCCAAAAAAGTCACCATAGTGTCCCCCACCATTTTGCCACTTGCAAATGGGGCAGTGAAATAAAGGTTCCATATCAGCTGCCCGTGCCTTAACTCAGTGAAGATAACCATTTAAAACAGATGGCCCAATATGTGCCCAGATATATCTCCAGAAGAGCCACATTTGCAAGCGCCACATAATGTTCCTTGCACACTTGCAATAAATTGTTCCTTTAGTGTGGTACCAGCTATTCCCTGGAACTCCCTGCCTATTGATTTCAGGCAGGAACCTTCACTTTTGTTTTCTGCAGCTGCTGAAAACACTTGTGTTTAGGCAGGCCTATCCAGATATGTAATTATATTACGTCCTTTTGTTGTAAACGTCTGTCAGTTTTATCTATGTTGTGAAAAAACTGCCTTGGGCCAGTTTTTCTCTCTCAGCCTATCCTACCTCACAGGGATGTTGTGGGGATTTAAAGAGGAGGAAGAGAACCATGCGTGCCACTTTGATCTCCTTGAAGGACTGGTGGGGTATTTTTGCAATAAATAAATATACCTAATTGCACAAGCATCAGAAGCAAGAATAATGCAACCTTCTACCGAGTAGAGTTTTTATTTTATTTTTCTTTCTCTCTATCTTTTTTAGGTAGCGCTGATTACAAAGCCAGCTTTTAACCGATAGCAGTGCTGCCCTTTACACATCAGAGGCAAAATACTGAAGTGAGGCAGATCAAATGAAATGAATTACTTTTGTGCAGGGAGGTCTAAAATGTTCACAAATAACATCAAAGATACAGTGAAAGAAGAGGCCACGCTTACAATGAAGCTGTTTTTACAAAATGCAGATCATAAAAAGGGACAATGATAGGACAAGTTGCTGCTGCTGCTGCTGCTGCTGCTGCTGCTGCTGCTTCGATCACTCGTAGCCGAGTAAGATTGTCTTCCTTGAACACAGTCTTAACAGTGAGTCCATAAGTGACTGGGGAGACCAATTCTGGATCCACACGTCCTTCCACAGTGGGGACATAGGTTTCCAAGCGGGAGTTGATCATGGTGAGGGTTTGCCAAGCATGCCTTCCTCTTAGCACATTTCTCCCTTTTGTCCTGAGTTCAAGTGTCTTCAAAGCCTATGACACCTTCGGTAAAGGCTGTTCTCCAACTGGAGCGCTCACAGGCCAGTGTTTCCCAGTTGTCGGTGTTTATACTACTTTTTTTTCAGATTTCCCTTGATAGAGTCTTTAAACCTCTTTTGCTGACCACCAACATTGCGCTTTCCATTTTTATGTTCGGAATAGAGTCATTGCTTTGGAATACAATAATCAGGCATCTGCACAACATGACCAGTGCCAACGAAGTTGATGTTGAAGAATCATTGCTTCAACACTGGTGATCTTTGCTTCTTCCAGTACACCGGCATTAGTTCGCCTGTCTTCCCAAGTGATGTGTGAGCATACAATTACTGAACCAAAAAGAGGCATTGCCAAGCCAGGCATTGCCAACCTGGTGCCCTCCAGGTGTTATGGACTACAATTCCCATCAGCTACAGCCAGTGTAGGTGCTTCCAGAAAGCCTTCAAACAAGGCCTGAAGCTAACAGTCCCCCCCCCATTCCTCATCCCCCAGCAACAGCAAACTGCCTCTCAGCACGACAGTTGAGGGTCCATTTAGCTGTCGCCCCTTAATTGCATGGCTTTATATCCAAAAGGAAAACAGTGTAACTCCGGCATAAAGGGCTATTTGAAAACTGAAGAGAAATTGCATAAACGGACCACGTCACCTTACGACAAAGGTGCACGCCGGCTTGACTTGGGAGATTCAGGAGCGCACGTTCAGAGCAATGAGGGGCTGCGGTTGGAATTAAAAACAAAAGGCTGTTTTTCTTCTTCCCTCCACTGGAGATTAAGCAGAAAAAAATGTTTCCAGGTGTCGTGTTTTGAACTGACCTTCCATGAAAGAGAATTTACCTGTGGGCTGTCATCACGACAGAGGAATCCAGGGACTTAGCTCTTCCTCCCTTTTCGAGATCTCTGGCTTTGAACTGAACGCTGCAGTCGGGTTACTGTGGTGCCATTAACGCCGATAGCTGTGTGGTAAATTGGCTTTCATGTGGTAAATTGGCTTTTGTGTGCCATGCCTTCGCTTGGCTTCCAGCTTGTTATAGATAGGCTAGGAGGTGTGGATGACCTCAGGTTCGGGGACTGAACATGGCCCTCCACAATTATCCATCAGGCCCTCAGAAAGCTCCCCAGGTTACACCCCTCTTTACAACCTCCCTTTTGACTTTTTGGAATGGGTCCTGGAACTCTGATCATGGCTCTTGCTTGGTTAGAAGAAAGAGGAATGCATGTAAAAACTAGCCCACTGTACAAAGGTATTGTTGCAGACCTGGGGTAACAGAGTTTGGGGGTGCAAGGGCACCCATAACTGCTAGAGTTAGTGAATGTCAGAAACTAATAAAGGGACTATGGACAGAACCAGTTCTCCCATTCAGGAACTCTCTGGGAGCAATGTGCATAAGAACACTAGGAGAACTACTAAGGGCCAGGCCATTAAAGAACAATTGGCCATGCAGTTGCTGTCCTTCCCCCACAACTGAGTGTTAGTTAGAAAAAGAGATAGAGTTGGGGGGGTGGAAACAAGAATGAGAAAGTGGGAAGAACTCCATGTGGTGCTGGCTGGAAAAGGCTACACCAAGAGACCAGGGGCCATGACTGGCTGCTGCTTCGGTCCCCAGCTTGGTGAAGCTGTGAGATTAGCCATGAGGGACATCTTCGGGGTGTAATGCTCTGCACCCCCTCCATTGAAGACTTTAGGTGTCAATATGTGTAAATATTTCTTAAAGGCATGACAGTTTCCACCACGCCTCTATTCCCAACAGAAACACAGCCCTGGGTGAGCACCTGGAACCCCTTGGTATTTTGCTACTACTCGGCAGAGTGTTAGAATTCCTGGCTCCGTGACAGCAGTCATAGGATTGTTGTCTTTCACATGACGGTATATGTTTTGACTCCACAGAGTGGGAAGTGATGAAGACAGGATGTTTGTGTTACTGTGTTCCGTGGGGACTATTGTCCTTTGTTCGTTTTCTCTTTGCTGTCTGATGCTAGAGAGAGAGGGAGCCATGTTGCAGCGCTCCATGTGTGTTTATATGTCAATAAAGTAGATTAGCCAAAATGCTGAGTTGCTGGGGTTCTGTTACGCAACTGCACAAACTCTGCAGATCCCTAAGTGTGCCGATGTCTGTTGGCATCGGTTGCTGTGATGTTCGGGCAGAAGAAAGCTTTTGAAGCTCCCGAACAGAAGACCAGGAGAGAGTGAACATGCCAGTAGGGCATGTGTCTCTGCCAGGGTCCTACTCGAGTGTAGGCTGAACTCCTGACACAGAGATCGGGGGCGGCACACAACCTTTGCAACAGTATTTGATTTGTTTATTTCATAAAAATTATAAATGGCTTGATTGTAGAAAACTTGGAAGCAGTTTACAAAAAGAACTAGACAGCAAGATTATTAGTAAAAACAAATTAAACAAATTAAAAACCAGCAATAAACGGAAAAACCAGCATTCTAAATAGGTAGGCTTCTCCTAACAAAAATGTTTTCAGCAGGTGCCAAAAAGAATACAGTGAAGGAGTCTACCTGATAGCAATAGGTAGAGAGTTCCAAAGTTTAAGTTCCACCACATTAAAAGATCGATTTCTTACCAATGCAGAATGGAAAGGTGACAGTTGCATTCATTGTTCCACTCACCTCCCTGCCACGTGGCCCTTGGGAGGCTGTTTAGGAGCGAATGTGGCCCTCAGGGTGAAAGGGCTTCTCCACCTCTCTGCTTGGCTTTATGCAGCTGCTGAAGAGGTGGTCAGCTGGAGCCCTAGCAGGACTATGGCCAGAGTTAGATGGCACCTTGGGGCAGATTCATAGGAAGGCTGACTGAGCAAGGATGAACCAATGAGCTCCCAAAGTGTTGGCGTCATCAGTACTGGGCAATACCACCTGTTCTTTCTCAATTCAATCAGCCCACCATGATAAGGGACACCAGAGAAAAATGCCAGGAGATATCCAAGCGCCCTCTGATCCCAACAGGGGCATATACCCCCAGCTGCAACAGAAGACAACCAAGGAAAGAGGATATAGCTCAGTGACAGAGAACATGTTTGGCATACAGAAAGATGCTGATTCAATCTTGGGTGGCCTGTACATCAGCCTCTAGCATGGAAGATAGAACACTTTCCACACCAGAAGGGTTGTTTTCAGGGAGGGCGTCAGAGGAGCTATGTCAAACAGGGGTGACACTGGATGATGTTTTAGAGCTAATTGACAACTTACAAATTAACAAGTCAACAGGACCAGATGGCATTCACCCGGGAGTCCTTAAAGAGCTTAAATGTGAAATCGCTGATCTTTTTGACAAAATATTCAACTTCTCATTAAAATCAGCTTACATACCAGAGGGCTGGGAAAGAGCTGGTAATGCAAACACCAGTTTTCAAAAAAGATTTAAAATGGAGAGTTGATGCACTGCAAACTGTCAGCCTAATTCCTGCCCTTGGGGGGATTGCTAGAGTTCCCCACTGCATAGAAGAAGCCTTGCTCATGACAAATCAGCATGGCTTTTGCAAAAGGCAGTATCGCTTCCCCAAACTTTAGAATCAGCGAAGCCTATAATGATAGTGAATGTTGGAATAGGACATGGGAGACTGGGTTTCAAATTCCCACTCGTCTATGAAGCTCACTGTGTGACCTTGGGCCAGTCAGTATCTCTTGTCCCAACCAGACTTCACAGGGCGGGTATGAACATAAAATGGGGAAGGGAATCATGTATCCTACCTTAAGCTCTGGGGGGTGGGGATGGAGTGAAGGTGATATATAAATGTAATAATTAATAATATACTCTTGTTGATATCCCAAGCATTTTTAGGAAGGGCCTTGCAGAGCCCAGCCTTTGTATACAGAAGGTGCCAAGTTCAATTCCCAGCAGCTGCAGGAAGAATGGGGCAAGATGCAAATCTGAAACCTTGGAGAGCCTCTGCCTGCGTGGACAGCGCTTATTGCAGATATTATTAGTATTGTGCAGTCTGAAGCGACTGGATGCATAAAAACTGGCTCCTTTTGGAATGCAGCATTGTCCAGACCCATTAGATGGCTCAAAACTCTACTTGCAGAACTTTCTTCAAGAACAGAACAAAAACATCAAATATGCGTCCAAATAATTCCATAAGTCATCTTGTGCTGTCCAGAACAGGCACAGCATCTTAGAAAAGTTGAAATACTCGAAACAGACCTATAAGCAAAGGTCTCTCTCTCTCTCTTTACAGCCTCCAATAGCCTTCATTTACCTCCTCACTCTCACAGAGCCTAGGAACAAGGACCAAAGGCAACTCCCTTTCAAAATGGTGGTGTGCAATTCAATACCTTAATCACCTGATCTAAGGTTAAACACTCACATCAGAGCTAGCAGCAAACAATAACAACAGTTAATTATCAGCTCAGCTAGAGCTCAGAGAGAGCTGCTTCTAGCTTAGTATGCTCCAATGGAATTTTCCTATGTTAAACCTTTAGCAACATACATGCAGGCATTACAGTGTGAATGAAACATTTATTGGTCACTACTGGAAACAGGATGCTGTCCAGGACTGACCTCCAACCTGAACCAGCAGGGTCCTTCTTGCATTCTTGCGACCTGGAGTGCTCCAGGTTTGAGACTCATAGGGCCTGGAGGTAGCCAACAGCCCTGATCAGAAACAGAAGAAGAAAAGGCAACACTTGGGCAATATTGAGGATTCCTTGATAATCGTGTAATCTCCTTTCCCCAGCATTGTATCCTTGCAAAATCAGGTAAGCTTATCTCTCCAAAATGCCAGTGTGCTACTGAACACTGGGGAAATTAAAAGAATGGATTGCATGAGAAAAGGTAGGGTGTGTGTGTGTGTGTGTGTGTGTGTGTGTGTGTGTGTGTGTGGTGACTTATGCTGTTTGATTAATCTCATCACTGTGCCTTGGGAAAGGAGGATTATCAGGCTGCCGTGACTCTGAACGTGTGTGGGTGAGTTCATTCTCTCCCCTACCCCGCCGAAAACCCTTATGCCAAGTTCAAATGTAGCAAAACAACTTCAGAGTCCTTTGCACATAAGCAGGAGAGGAGGGCAAGGAAACTTCTACAGCATCTCTCTGGCTGCTTCTCGGGAAATGTTCCAAAGAGAGAGCATTTTCTGCCTCGGGCAATCAGCTGCTGATGAACACTGAAGATGCTGCTCCAACTTGTATCCACCCAGAAGAGCTCTTTTACAATAATGGCACTTACTTTTGGAATCCTCGCAGCAGCCTTCTCCCACCTTGGAGATTTGGCATGCACAAATAGTGCTTGCCTTTCTTGCCACATGCCTAAAACCTATTTGTTTTGGAACAGGCCATTTCTGATCAGCAGTAATGTTGCCATTAGGTTAGGAATGGGAAAGGAATCTGATTCAGCTAAGGGTGCTATTCATTCATCATTTTATTTGTATGCTGCCTTTCCAGAGTTAAAACAAAGTTCAAGGCGGCTAATAATAATAATAATAATAATAATAATAATAATAATAGTATAATAATTTATTATTTATACCTGGCCATCTGGCGGGGTTTCCCCAGCTACTCTGGGCAGCTTCCAACAGAATATTAAAATACAATAGTCTATTAAACATTAAAAGATTCCCTAAACAGAGCTGCCTTCAGATGTCTTCTAAAACAGTGTTTCCCAAACTTTTTTGGGCAACGGCACACCTGTTTACTGAAAAAAAATCTCGCAGCACACCACCATTAAAGCCCCGCCCCGTGACGTCAGCGCGCAGCGTCACGCCGGGAGGGACGCACGAAAGTGAAAGTTTTTTTCCCTCCCCCCTCAGTCCCTCGCTCGGAATTCAGCTCGTTTGGGGCATCGCTCCGGCTGCTCCCTCTCCCGCCGCGCAGGAGCGATGCCTCTCTCTGGCTCTCCCTCCGCGCAGGCTGAGGGAGGGAGGGAGGTGCGCGTGTGACCCGTCTCTGCTGGGAGACCAAACCCAGCGAGGCAGAGTCGCGCGGAGGCGCCCAGGCAGCGCTGCCGGCTGCGAGGAGGAGCGCCAGGCAGCAGCAGGAGGCGCGGCCTCTCCTCGCCGCCGCCGCCCCGCCTCTCGCCGCCCGACTCGCCTGCCTCCCTTCAGGCATCTCGCGGCACACGAGGCAACGTCTCACGGCACACTCGTGTGCCGCGGAACACCAGTTGGGAAACACTGTTCTAAAAGTCTGGTAGTTGTTTTTCTCTTTGACATCTGGTGGGAGGGCGTTCCACAGGGCGGGGGCCACTACCAAGAAGGCCCTCTGCCCGGTTCCCTGTAACTTGGCTTCTTGCAGTGAGGGAACCACCAGAAGGCCCTCGGCACTGGACCTCAGTGTCCGGGCAGAACGATGGGGTTGGAGACGTTCCTTCAGGCTTACAACGCGACAAGATTTACATAATTACCAACATAACAAAAGTCATAAACAATAAATAAAAAACATCAAAAAGCACACAACCAAATGGAAAACACATTCCACATAAATCATAAAATCTAAAACTAAGAATACAGCATTAATATCAATCGCAATTTAAAATGACCTAGATAAAAAATAAAAGCAATTTAAAAACAAAAACAAAAACGGAGCCCTCTCTGCCCAGTAAGAGCAGCATTCCTTTATGGAGCCTGCCAGGTCCCACCCCAAGCCAGGTGGAGAGAAGCAGGGCAGGGCCATTTAGGCTCCCAGCAGGTCAGTCCTGTTGTCAGGGGAGGTGGTCTGCTAGATGGCTTTAAAAGAGGGTTGGACAAATCCATGGAAGATATCAATGGCTCCTAGTCATAATGGCTATGCTCTGCCTCCATGGTCAGAAGACGTGTGCATGTACACTAAAGCTCATACCAATAACAAACTCACGTAGTTGGTCTCTGTGGTGATCACGAGACATCACCTTGCCAACAAAGGTCCGTCAAGCTAAAGCTATGGTTTTCCCAGTAGTGATGTATGGAAGTGAGAGCTGGACCATAAAGAAGGCTGATCGCCAAAGAATTGATGCTTTTGAATTATGGTGCTGGAGGAGACTCTTGAGAGTCCCATGGACTGCAAGAAGGTCAAACCTATCCATTCTTAAGGAAATCAGCCCTGAGTGCTCACTGGAAGGACAGATTGTGAAGCTGAGGCTCCAGTATTTTGGCCACCTCATGAGAAGAGAAGACTCCCTGGAAAAGACCCTGATGTTGGGAAAGATTGAGGGCACAAGGAGAAGGGGACGACAGAGGATGAGATGGTTGGACAGTGTTCTCGAAGCTACCAACATGAGTCTGACCAAACTGCGGGAGGCAGTGGAAGACAGGAGTGCCTTGCATGCTCTGGTCCATGGGGTCACGAAGAGTTGGACATGACTAAACAACAACGTGGTGATCACACAGGGTCCCCGGACGTTTAATGGTCTATTGATCCCTGTGCCACCACTGTGCTCGCTTCCCCACTGCCACCAACCAGTTACTCTCTCGTAAAACACTGAGTCCAGTCAGTTGTTAAAAGTGAACCAAAAAAAAAAGTTTATTTTACAAACATTAACAAGTTTATGGTTTCTCAGATAATATTCCTGTCAGTATCTTAACTTTAGTTTCTTTACTGGCCTATACCTTCCTAATACCTTCTGACTATCTCAACTGTTTGACTGACTCCTCTTAACAAATTCTCTCACTCGCTCACACCAGACTAGCCCAACCCACAGACTTATCTTCTCTGTCTTCTCTAACTCCAGACAGTCTTCTCAACAACTCTAACTCCCTAAAAAACCTCTGTGCTTAAACCTTATACACAGTTAACTCTGTCCCCTTGGGTTCCCACTGGTTAGTCATTTTACAATTAGTTAACCCTTTCCTTATGAACCCAGTATGATGTCACATACATAGGAGGGCAAACGCCACAGTCTCTAAGGTGCTACTGGAAGGAGTTTTTTTATTTTGTTTTGTCCATGGTCAGAGGCAGGAGTGCTTCTGAATACCAGCTATGGAAACCACCAGTGGAGAGAGGGCTTTTGTGTTTGGGTCCTACTTGCAAGCTTCCCACAGGCATCTAGGTGGACCCTGTGAAAAGAGGGTGCTGGACCCAGCAGACTGTTCTTATGTTCTTAGGTATCCTGGGGCTCATCCAGACTTCCTTTTGCATGCTTTAATGCTTTTTCCATGCTTTCAAGCTCTGCATCCAATCAGTTTTTGTTGTTGTTTTGTCCTGGCGCTTTCTCCCAAGGAATACCCACATTTTGCTACTGAATCAGAGCAAATGGCCAGTGCTATTTTTCTTTTTAAGAAAATGTTTAGGTTGTACTCTCATTTTGACTCAAGAAAATCACCATTTTATAGTTCAAATCAGGAAAAAATAAATACAGTAAATGGGCAGAAGTACAAAGAACATGCATTACCTCATATTACACAGCCGACAGCTCACTGTAACTTCCACATTGGCAAGAAGAAGAAGAAGAAGAAGAAGAAGAAGAAGAAGAAGAAGAAGAAGAAGAAGAAGAAGAGGAGGAGGAGGAGGAGGAGGGGGAGGGGGAGGGGGAGTTTGGACTTGATATCCCACCTTTCACTCCCCTTAAGGAGTCTCAAAGCAGCTAACAATTTCCTTTCCCTTCCTCCCCCCACAACAAACACTCTGTAAGGTGAGTGAGGCTGAGAGACTTCAGAGAAGTGTGACTAGCCCAAGGTCACCCAGCAGCTGCATGTGGAGGAGCAGGGAAGCGAACCTGGTTCCCCAGATTACAAGTCCACCGCTCTTAACCACTACACCACGCTGGCTCTCGAGGTTGTGGGAACTAATATCTTCCCTCCTACTTCCAACTCCTACTTCACACATTAAATGCTAGCTTCCGTCTGAGACTCAGGAAACACCGTGACAGGAAAGGAGGCGGACATCGGGGGTCGCAACAAAACTGGCGATTCACCGTGCTAATTAATTTTAGTTTCTTCTCCCGTTAGATTCACAAAATGTTTAGGGGTATGCGTACCCCCGAGTCCCCACAGAAAAAAGCACTGCAAATAGCAATCCACATAGATGAAATCCAGACTAATATTCACAAAGAAATGGGGGCAGGTTGGGCAGGATGGATGCTGAGCTATACTTAAAAGGACAGTATACAGTTAACTTGCTGTTCCTGAATTTAACAAAGCTATCACCTTCAAGTCCTGCTTCTAAACACCTGGAGGCATCTGGTTGGCAGCTCATACAAAGGCAATGCTGGAAAAGATGGTCCTTGGTTTGATTCAACAATAGTCCTTTTAGATTCATGGCATGGAGGCTGTGCAAGCAGGTTTGCCCCTGTTGACAGCAGGCATCAGGTTAGCTGTGGTTACTACGGAGCTATTGTGATGTCATGGCTAGAGCTCTGGGCTAAGATCAGGGAGTCAAAGGTTCAGGCCCTACTCAGCCATGAAGCTCACTAGCTGATCTTGGACCAATCACTCCTAGCCTTACCTACTTCCTTAGGTTGTTGTGAGGCTGTATTTGGATACATAGCCCTGGGCTTCTCATACAAAAATGTAATAAATAACCTGGTAACCTGATGAATGCTAATTACGGCTGCTTTAAGTCTCAGGCTGTATATTTTCAACAACAACAACAACAACAACAACAACAACAACAACAACAACATATTATTATTATTTATATCCCACCCATCTGACGACGACGACGACAACAACAACAACAACAACAACAACAACAACAACAACAACAACAACAACAACAACATATTATTTATATCCCACCCATCTGGCTGGGCTTTCCCAGCCACTCTGGGTGGCTTCCAGCAAAATATCAAAATACAATAATCCATCAAACATTAAACAGGGCTGCCTTCAGGTGCCTTCTAAAAGTTGTTCTCTTTGACACCTGGTGGGAGGGCATTCCACAGGGAGGGTGCCACTACCGAGAAGGCCCTCTGCCTGGTTCCCTGTAACTTGGCTTCTCGCAGTGAGGGAACCGCTAGAAGGCCCTTGGCACTGGACCATTTCCTTTTTTCCTTTTTTTCCAAATTTTTTTATTGATTTTCCAGATTTTTCACACAGAGAAAAGAAAAAACATGACAAAACACACAACAAAGACAATAAACTAAACACATAAGGAAATTATTACTTCAAATACCTAAATCTCTTAACATTGGTAACTGACTTCCTAGAATCCCCTCATTATATCACCTGTATAACAGTTCTCCAATTTCATATTTCTAATAATATTAACTCCTTTCATTAACAAACCTCTTTTCCTTTATTATTATTCTAATCATTAATATTTACTACCACATATTCTTATTCTACCCCTAAGCCTATTTGTTACTTCCAAGAATTTTCTATTTATCTTATATTACAATATATAGCTAAATATTCTTTAAATTTCTTCCAATCCTCTTGTGTATCCTTTTCTTTCTGGTCGCGGATTCTTCCAGTCAGGTCGGCCAGCTCCAAAAAAACCAACATCTTCATCTGCCAATCTTCTATTGTTGGTATTTCTTGCGATTTCCAGTTTTTGGCTAATAAAAGTCTTGCTGCTGTACAAAAACAATCTAACATCTTTTTGGAGCAATTCCAGTCCTATTATTCCAAGTAGAAAGCCTTCTGGTTTCTTAATAAATGTATTTTTCAACATTTTTTTCAACTCATTATAAATCTTTTCCCAGAAGTCTTTCACCTTAGGGCACGTCCACTACATATGATAAAACGTACCTTCTTTTTCTTTACATTTCCAACATAGATTATCATTTGTATGATAGATCTTTGCTAATTTCACCAGGGTTAAGTACCATCTATACATCATTTTCATATTTTCTTTTAATACAGTACATGCAGTGAACTTAACCCCTTTCTTCCACAACCTTTCTCAATCTTCCAACGTTATATTGTGTCCAACATTTCTTGCCCAATCAATCATCACTGACTTAACTTGTTCATTCTTTGTATGCCATTCCAACAATAAATTATACATTTTAGAGAGATTTTTAACATTGGTGTCTAACAATTCTGTTTCCAATTTGGATTTTTCTATCGCAAAACCAATTTTCTTATCAAGATTATACAATTCATTAATCTGGTAATATTATAATCATCCATCCAACCTATCTTTAATTTGATCAAAGGCGCTGGACCATTTTCAAGCATTCCTTGATCAACGAATGAGTTCCTGATGAGAGCCAGCAATGACAAGAGATTTCCATCTCGTTTGTATGCCCACAAACATCAATCTCTTCCTGACCAATAACAGCAGAGTTAACTTTTTTTAAAAAAAAATCGAACTCACTGATGCCTGAGAGAAAATGTAAATCTGAGGGACTCTGGATGAAAGTTCGCAAGAGTACAAAATGATCAATGGCGCCGAGAAACACTCACCCTTAAGTAGAAACATATATTTTTATATCCAGCTGACTTTCACTTGCTATTGTATTACTGAAATGAAAATGTGTTTTCATTCAAGCCAGCCGCTCATAATCACCCGCCATTTTTCAGCAATCTTCAGAGAGGAACAATCTGTTTCAAGGAGCGAAATGAGGAACCTCTGAATAACTAGCTGATTGGAGAGGCAGAAATGTTTGTAATATATATGGAGGGCTTTTTTGAGGGGGGGATGCTTTAGCAAAAGAAAGAGCGTTTTGAGAAAACATCAGTTTGATCTAAGTTCTTTCACAAAGTTTACAGACTGTTGCCCTGAGATCTGGAGCTTTGAGCAAAGTAGGGTTTCTGGCCAAGGAAGTTATGGGTCACATACAAAGCCCTATAAAGGCATGGATATAGTCCCTCCATTTAAACCAGATAGTCTACCAGATCACTTAAACTTGGTCCTCAGCCCTCTCCTTAAAGCATACATCCCCAGCTTCAATCCACAAATATCCACACAGCTTCCAAAGGTGAAGTTCAACAAGCTTACCTTCACAAACATCAGCCTGTTTCAGCCTTGCCACACCTACCAATTTCCAAATGCTAACTCAATCACCTTTTACCCACCAGCTTCTGCCAACTTGCTCCAGCTTCTGACCATGGATATGCCTTCAAGCTGCAACCTCACCCAACTAGAGAACTTGCCTTCTCATCTCTCCACAGCACGCTGCTACTAAATGATCACCTCCTTCCATCTGCCAGTCCACCTACCTATGGCAGGAGAACACCCAGCGTTAAATGTCCCTGTGTTCTGATAGGGAAGGAAAATGCTTTGCCCTTGGCTTTCCTCCTTCATACCCACTCAGCTGGCATGTGCTTTTGTGACATCACAAGTGTTCACAGCCAATGACAACAGCTGGGGAGGCATCATTAAAACCTCCTCAGACCTCACAATGGTGGGCGCAGCTCAGCAGGGCTTTGTTCATTTGCCTGTCTGCAGCCCACCTCTTCCCTGTACTGACAACCAGGGAAGGGCACACCATAAACCCGGGGATGGGGACATTTTTCACTGACGCTAAAGAAAAGCAAAAAGAAATCTCTGAGCTTCTTCTTGGGTTGATGATTAGCTGTTGTTCTCTGGTAGATCTGACAAGGTGTTTAACTATAGATCACATGGGAGGCTACTGAATTGCAAACCTGCCATCTTGGAAGGGTGGTAGCTGGAATCTTTTTTTTCCCGGACTCTGTGGGATTAAGGATGTAAAGCTTTTCATGAGCACCCAGCCTCAGGCTGTAATGAGGGCTGGAATATGGGAGAGACAGAGTTTTGATCTCAATCCTGTTTAAAGTTATTTCTTAAAAGATGCCGAGCCTATGCTTGGCTAAGCATGTGTTTTAGGGAATTATCTGGATGAATCTTTGACGTTTTTGTTCTGTTTTGGAGAAAGCTCTTCAAGTAAAGTTTTGAATAACAGCTAACGGGTGTGGACAATGTTTCATTGCAAAAGGAGGCAGGTTTTTTGCATCCAGTCGCTTCATGCTGTGCAATATTAATATCTGCAATATCTACACCCCACGCCATCTCTCCATCCATTTAAGCAAGGAGCATTATCACAGATCAGGCAAAACCACTCAAAGAGAGGTAACAGCACAGCTGGTGAGGTGCTTAGTTTGGGGAGAGTCCCAGAGGGCCGGACAGAGTGGCCCTCAGCCTCAGGGCAAGATGGTTCCTCAGAAGCTCCTCTAGGTCCCTTGGTCCAGCTGGCTCAGGAGCATCTACCGTATTTTTTGCTCTATAAGACTCACTTTTTCCCTCCTAAAAAGTAAGGGGAAATGTGTGTGCATCTTATGGAGCGAATGCAGGCTGCGCAGCTATCCCAGAAGCCAGAGGAGCAAGAGGGATTGCTGCTTTCACTGCGCAGCGATCCCTCTTGCTGTTCTGGCTTCTGAGATTCAGAATATTTTTTTTCTTGTTTTCCTCCTCCCAAAACTAGGTGCGTCTTGTGGTCTGTTGCATCTTATAGAGCGAAAAATACGGTACATTGACTAGCAGCTGCTATCCAGGGATTCAGGTGGAGAGTATTTCAAGCCTAGAGAGGTCAGAGCTTAAACCTGGGACATTCTGCATGCAAAAGAGATCCCCTCCCACTGAACTATGGCCCTTCCCCACAACTGAATTACATGTGCCCACTAATGTGTAGCAATGCAACCCCCTGAGATTGGGTGTATGAAAGAAGGCAGGCAGGTGTGGGGCTGGTTGAAGGTAGGATGAACTTGGTGGGGCAGTGCCCCATTCAACCTGATGGACCAGCCTCTGCTGGAGATAAGCCAAAGGAGGCAGAAGCTGGATGTGGTTGGATTGCTGGGAGTACATTGCAACAGTGTTCCATTGACATCGCAGCCAAATTGTACAAATCCGGAGATCCTTATTCACGCCAACACATCCAGAAAAGCAGTTCATGCTAGTCACCCAGAGAAGCAGCTACAATTTCAGGCACTTATCCAAACAGAAGAGAATCCCCCGACCTTTCAAGGCTGACCCATCACCAGCCATGATAAATGGCTGCACTGTCTTATAGACACAATGCACCAGCTTTGCGCTTTCCACTGCCTTGGTCAAAGTGGATAACTTATGGTCTCAATTTTCAGCGTCTCGGGCAATAAAACATTCACTAAACTCTTCCCGGCCTCTGATGTTTTGCAGGCACCGAAGACAGCCCTGCTCATGAGTAATGGTGTATCTCGCCGCCTGGGGCAAGGAGGCTTTGGTTAGTTCAGGACTAAGGTTGTTTGCCTTCCTTGAGGTTCCACATGGGTCAGGCCTGAAGCATGTCTGCACTCCCCTCTTCAGAACATCAGAGTGGTTTATGTCTTCCCTGGATTTGAACAGGGCCCGTTTCCAAAAGTCTTGACAGTTGACAATCAGGGAATGGTGGTGATGAATGTCAGGTTTCCTAGGTGGAATCTGCTGGTGAGCAAGCTTTCCAAATATAAAGTAGATTCCAATCTAAAGCAAAGGGCTTCCAAGCTCTGCACATTTCAATTTTGGAGTAAATGACACGGGTGCAAGCCCCTCTGCTCATCTCTCCCGTAGATTGGTGCATACCCAGTGCTTTTTAAGGAAGGAAGGAAGGAAGGAAGGAAGGAAGGAAGGAAGGAAGGAAGGAAGGAAGGAAGGAAGGAAGGAAGGAAGGTGCCAGAACTCACATTGACGTTGTTACAGCCACACTTTTCAATAAGTGCCACACATTCCCCCCAAACATTTGAAAAATAAAGGTGCTGGTACCGCAGAATAGGGACGCGGGTGGCGCTGTGGGTTAAACCATTGAGCCTAGGACTTGCTGATCAGAAGGTCAGCGGTTCGAATCCCCGCAACAGGGTGAGCTCCCGTTGCTCGGTCCGTGCTCCTGCCAACCTAGCAGTTCGAAAGCATGTCAAAGTGCAAGTAGATAAATAGGTACCGCTCCGGCGGGAAAGTAAATGGAGTTTCCATGCACTGCTCTAGTTTGCCATAAGCAGCTTAGTCATGCTGGCCACATGACCCGGAGGCTGTACGCCGGCTCCCTCGGCCAATAAAGCGAGATGAGCGCTGTAACCCCAGAGTCAGTCATGACTGGACCTAATGGTCAGGGCTCCATTTACCTTTACCTTTTTACCGCAGAATAAAAGCACTGCGCATACCCACCCACCTACTCATGAGAAAGTACACAGACATACACTTTGTTCTTCCAAAGGAGCTGGCTAAAACTTGGATCTAGGAGAATTACTCTAACCAACTGGAAGAGAAAGCTGGAAAGAACATAACTCTTCCATTTTAAATACAGTGGTGCCGCGCAAGACGAATGCCTCGCAAGACGAAAAACTCGCTAGACGAAAGGGTTTTCCGTTTTTGCGTTGCTTCGCTAGACGAATTTCCCTATGGGCTTGCTTCGCAAGATGAAAACGTCTTGCACTTTTTTTTAAAGCTGCTTGAAGAGGCACAGTTGCGACGGACTGTGCTTCGCAAGATGAAAAACATCGCAAGACGAAAAGACTCGTGGAATGAATTCTTTTCGTCTTGCGAGGCACCACTGTAATAAAATGGCATTGCCCATCCAAAATGGAATACAATGATAAAAACAGGGCTACGGACAGTCCCTCTATGCACCTCATTACTTCCATACAGTCATAGGAGCCAACTCCTAGGAGCCAAGATCCCTTCACCCCGCCCCATAAAATATTTCAGAGAGCTGCCCCCCAAAGTGGATGGGCATTGCCATTCAAATGGTGTGTGTGTGTGTGTGTGTGTGTGTGTGTGTGTGTGTGTGTGTGCCGTGTCATGTGATCAGTTATGTGGGGTGGGGCTTACCTTCATAAGGCACCTGTAACTATGAATAACCACAATGGCTATGCTCTCCCTCCACTGTTTGAGGCAGTGTACATCTGAATGCCAACTGCTGGTATTCAGTTATTCATGGACACCTGGTTGGCCACCAGGTCGCTGGACGAGATGGACCACTTGCCTGATCCCCCAGGGCTCTTCTTACATCACGTCAAACATTTTGTAAGAAGTGAGAAATAAATTCACCACTGAAGGAACGGCACCACCAAGTTCCTGGCCTTCAGCTTGCCCACTTCCTGCCCAAGATCCTTGCTTTCCCTGGGGCATGAGCACCCAGCAGATTGGATCCCAGAGCTATTGGAACATTTGTCCCAGTACGTTTCTGAGCACAATTCAAAGTGTTGGTGCTGACCTTTAAAGCCCTAAATGGCCTCAGTCCAGTGTACCTGAAGGAGCGTCTCCACCTCCATCATCCAGCCCGGACACTGAGGTCCAGCTCTGAGAGCCTTCTGGTGGTTCCCTCCCTGTGAGAAGTGAGGTTACAGGGAACCAGGCAGAAGGCCTTCTTGGTAGTGGCGCCCACCCTGTGGAATGCCCTCCCATCAGATGTCAAGGAAAGAAACAACTACAGTGGACGCTCAGGTTGCGAACGTGATCCGTGCAGGAGGCACGTTCGCAACCCGCAGCATTTGCAACCTGCAGCGCCACATCTGCGCGTGCACGGGTTGCGATTCGGTGCTTCTACGCATGCGCAAAGCACAATTCAGTGTTTCTGCATAGGCGTGAGCACCAAAACCCGGAAGTAACCCGTTCCGGTACTTCTGGGTTCGGCGTGGTGCGCAACCCAAAAATGTGCAACCTGAAGCGTCTGTAACCCGAGGTATGACTTTATCTGACTTTTAGAAGACATCTGAAGGCAGCCCTGTTTAGGGAAGTTTTTAATGTTTGATGTTTTATCGTGTTTTTAATATTCTGTTGGGAGCCGCCCAGAGTGGCTGGAGAGGCCCAGCCAGATGGGCGGGGTATGGGTGGTAAATTATTTTTATTATTGTTATTGTCCTAGATTTCATGGCTATTTTGTTCCAGTTCAGTTTGAAGCCTGTGGAGAGGTATTCTTCCTTTCTGTCTCATTCGCACACACACACACCTTCCTACACCTAATTATTTGCAGGCCGCACGGGCCACAGCAGCCCCCATCTGCAAAGGCGCCATGACATTCTCCCCGAGCTACCTGTCTTTCACACTTAATTTTCACACCAATGTCCCCTCTTGCTGAGAACACCAGTGCGCTGCAAGCGCACCTGGAGCAAAATAAACACACCGCGTCTGGCAAACAAAGCAGGGGAACATATCCATTAATAGCTACACCTTCACCATTTGCTTTATCTCTGACTTGCCTGGATGGCAGAACAGATTAAAGAAAAGGGAGAAGACACCGTCCACCCCTTCATGGTTCAGTGTTTCCTAATTGCTTCTGCAATCTGCCATGACATGTCACCCTACTCCGTCGAGGTGCAGAATATTACAGAATTATTTTCGTTATTTTAGTGCAGTGCTTGACAGCTACAAGCCTAAGCAACTACTTTTGTTTTCTCGAATCGAAGAGAGCTGTCAGGGGCATGATAGTTGATGCCATTGTTTCAGGGACACCAGCATGAATGTTTGCTCTCTCTCTCGACATCAGTTCCCGAAACCTAGGGAGCCATCAAGAGCAACTTTTTCTTCTGTCTCCACTGTCAGAGTTGCTAGGAACTGCCGATGGAGAGAGCAGTGTTGCATTCAGGTCTAGTTTAGCAACGCACACCTACAGGAGCCCAGCAACAGCTAGTAAGGGGAGAGGCATGTATACCGACCCTATTCAAGCGGGACATTCTGGAATTACAGAAGCCATCCCAGCTTCTGATTGGATCCCATTATGTCCCACCTTTCAGTCCAACGCTCGGGTGAGAGTCAGCTGCCTCACACCAGAGTAGCTGACCAAAAGAATGAGCGTCCCGATTTGGATCTCCCCCCACCCCCAAATGTTGGAAGGTATGGGCATCCTGGTGAACGAAGGATTCACTAAAGAGGAGGGGCCTCTGCTGAATGCAAGGGTATGTGCTTGTCATGCAGTGTCTCAGGTTACAGTTACAGTAGTACCTCAGGTTAAGTACTTAATTCGTTCCGGAGGTCCGTTCTTAACCCGAAACTGTTCTTAACCTGAAGCGCCACTTTAGCTAATGGGGCCTCCTGCTGCCGCTGCACCGCCGGAGCACGATTTCTGTTCTCATCCTGAAGCAAAGTTCTTAACCCAAGGTACTATTTCTGGGTTAGCGGAGTCTGTAACCTGAAGCGTATGTAACCTGAAGCGTATGTAACCCGAGGTACCACTGTACATCCAAAAATTCTCGGCTAAAAGGGCTGGAGTGGAAGAGACTTCTCTGGGCCCTTCTGCAGGGCTGCCATACATCGGGGTTTTCACACACACACACACACACACACACACACACAGACACACACACACACACAAACAAACAAACAAACAAACACACAGCACATATTTAATGCATTATAGACATGCAACACCAGGTGGTGCTGTAGAGCAGAAAACTTTTCTTTGCGATTTTACATAGCATTTTTTTTTCTGACTTATTTATAGCGTGTGGTTTTGTTCCTCCAGGTGCTAAGGATGCGATTCCAATCATACCTGACAGTTAGTTACACTTGCTGTTGCGTATGATAGTTGGATTGGACCAGATTGTACAAGCAAGGAAGAGGAATTTGGCTTGGTTCCCCCTAAAGTCTGAGCATACCTAAGTCACCCTTTCTGAAACTGTATGCGAACTGGGAGGAAGTGGTGGTGGGGAGGTATCACACACACACACACACACAAATTCAAATCTAATACCAATATAGATGTAGGCTGCATTAGAGTGTGACAAAGAGACAGAACTGCAGAACCAACTTTTCCAGATGCGAAGACTGCAAGCCAGCTAGACAGCAGGGCGTGTGGTCAGCGGACATGAGGGACTAGGCTAGTCCTCTAAATGTTGATGCTGCCTTCACAAAATCTAGGAAGTTCCTGACCAGCTGAGGGAGGGAGGCCGGATGTTCATGCGGACAGCATCAGGACATCAAGACGTCATAGGTGCGGCGACATTGCCCCCATTGCCCTCGCAAGCTGGTGGCTCTGGCCCTATCTGTTCCTCTACAAAAGAATTCACCGCATGCCACTGCAAGCCAGCACCAGGTGGATGAATTTAACCGGCATTTCTGCCTTTTGCAATTGCTCCTTAAGTCTATAGGCCAGTGAGGAACTGATGCATTCTTTTCTTCCAGGGGTATATTTAAGCACAGCTGGTTCCTTCCACAGTCACCACGGACAGTTTAGCAGTGACTACGCAACCCTTTATTTCCCAGAGCAGGGTATCGTAACATTGTGAACCATGCCAGTCTGACCTAACACAGCAAATAATTATTCACCTGTTGGTCAGGAAAGCTAAAGCGATTCTTATTTTAAATCCAGAGAGAGAGGCCCTTCCCCCAGAAGACTGGAAATTCACAGCTGTATCTAAGGGTTGTGAAGAATATTTTCTACACATACAGTCACAAAACACCCTCCAATGGGTGCTTCAGGGAAGATCTATGGGGAGTGCTTATCTAATGTCAAAAGACAACAGGATCACCAACCCTGCTTGTTCTTCCACCTCTCAGTCCAAAAACACATTGCACAGAGCTTTTTCCAGGGAGTTGGCACATTTCGTTTTTAAAACTTACATGGCTCTCAATTTTCAAAATACACTTGGGTTGCTCCCAGACCGTTGCTGTTCTGTGGGTGCGATTCGATCACATACCAGCAAATTCAGGTTGTGCAGTTAACGTGCATTCGGTGTCCTTGCACACCCAACCAGCTTCCAAAAAAAACCCCTCATTGTTGTAAGGAAACCAATGGGAAAATAGCCTTGAAAATGTGGGCTCGCAATTGCTAGATGCAATGTCAGACAACCTCCCCACTAGCAAATCAGAAGGAAATGCTCAATATTTTCCAAAAAAAACTTTGTGCAAACAAATCAGGATGAATGCTCACTAAAAAGACCATCTGGAAGCCTTCTTCTTCCTCTTCTTCTTCTTCGGCGATCACTCATAGCCAAGTAAGATTGTCTTCCATAACCACGGTTTTAACAATGAGTCCATAAGTGACTGTGGATCCACACGTCCTTCCACAGTGGGGACACTGGTTACCGGGTGGGAGTTGATCATGGTGTGGATTTGCCAAGCGTGCCTTCCTCTGAGCACATTTCTCCCTTGCGTCCTGAGTTCGAGTGTCTTCAAAGTCCATGACACCTTTGGTAAAGGCTGTTCTCCAGTTGGAACGCTCGCAGGCCAGTGTTTCCCAGTTGTTAGTGTTTATACTGCATTTTTTAAGATTTCCCTTGAGTGAGTCTTTAAACCTCTTTTGCTGACCACCAGCATTACGCTTTCCGTTTTTAAGTTTGAATAGAGTAGTTGCTTTGGAAGGCGATAATCAGGCATCCGCACAACATGACCAGTCCAATGAAGTTGATGTTGAAGAATCATTGCTTCGACACTGGTGATCATCTGGAAGTCACCTCAGTGTGGTTAACAAGTCATAATGTCATGACAGCATTGAAACATATCTAAATCCTCAATTCCAACTCCAGTCATAACGTCAAAGTATCTTTGTGTAGACAGGATGAGGAGTCCCCAGATCCCGCGCGGTCCCCCCTCCCCCCGTCATGTGAAATAACGACTCATGACAACGTGCTATGGGATTAAATTGGCCACAACTTTATTAAATTTCAAATGTGGGTAGACCTTGGCTCAGGCATTGGGCGTTCTCCCTCCCCAGTCCCCAGCCGGGGACCTAGGGAGCATCAGGGTTATCCAGTGGGGGGGGATGGGCCGGCTCTGGAGAACATATGTTCAAGCAGAGATAGCCGCCCCCGTTATGCCGCCGCCGCAGGGGAGAGCAATAACGACCTTTCGGCGTACGGTCAAAGCCTCCCTTCAGAAACCCCTTTAACGGGGAACCCTGGTATCGCCGCCGCAAAGAGGAAGATGGACTAAAGGATTCCGCCCAAGGCCTGATACCGCCAAAGTTGTGACGTTTTGCTACGGGAAAGGCGAAACCTGCCAATGCAGGGAAATTCCTTTCCGGCCCTTCAACAGCAACCTTAACGTAGCAGCGCCCGCATACCTGTGAAGAAAAGTTAACCTGCAAAATCTATGAAGAAAAGTTAACCTGCAAATAAGACATTAACTGAGGGTGGGTAGGGTGGGAGAAGCTCTGGAGCCAAGTGAGGATTCCCAGGTAAGATCCTCCCTCTATTGTGTGGGCAGGTAATCCTCCCCTACCTGGCCTGGTCTCCTTAGCAACGCTTCCCCCAGGTGGGATTGGACAACTGACTGAGGTAGGCGGGGACCTCCAGGTATCCCACCTGAGGGAAGGCAAACCAAGCCTATGCTGTTGGAGCCGCTCCAGATCTAGGGGCTGCGCGCGTCCACGCAAATGGCGCCCCCCGTTTTAAGCGTGGAGAGGTCATTTTTAAAAGAAGAATTCCAAAACAGGCATCTGAATTCATGAATGGCTAGCTGCCAATTCAGCGTCCTGAGCCAACTCCTCAATTTTCCTTGGCCCTCCAAAAACCCACAATATTAGCAGTGGCAGGGAAAGTAATTTTTTTTTAAGTAGCTGCAGGGTTGACAGATTCCAACACCCTGATAGGAATGTGAATAGCCTCCTCCTGATCATTTGATCAACCACTTGATGAATCGAGGGAGTGGGTACTTTGTGCCTGCATGTTCATAATGAGAGTGCCCAAGGTGGCCGCGCCCACTTGCAGCCACACGCACCAGTGGCCTGCCGCCCCTGGGGGTGGGGTCAAAAAAGTTCAGCCACTCTGATTAATAGCCTTCTGCTTGCTCCTTCGTTTTCAACAGGCTAATTGTATTTTGCTTGCTTATTGCTTCCTACAAAACATCTCTGAGTGATTTAGCAATAAGAAAACATCAACAATGAAAAAATATACAAATGATTTCATATGTTGTTTTAAAAACAATTTCATAACAAAAACAGTAACGTCATATACGTAAAAGACAAATTCGCATTCAGTACAGACACAGCCTAATGAGTTGCTTCCTGTTCAATCACCCTGCCTTTAGCAATCCTGAATTGCCTTTAATTAGTCAGTTCTTGTTCTGGGGGAGGGGCCAGTCTCCGTTTGCAATTGCAATCTTAATAAATAAAATAGGAGAACACAAACTGACTAATTAGGGGCAATTCAAGAATGGCGTGGTCAGGGCTATGAACAGAAACTAATTAGCTGTTTTAAAAAGAAAGGGGCAAGGATGATTATACCAATTAAAGGGATATTTTGCAGGAAGAAGCAAAAGCTAAATGAGGCTTCCTTCTGAGTGAATGTTCCTACCTTTGGATGGGGAAAGTTGCACCACATTTAAAACACATTCAAAGCACATACCAACTCCAAGAATTCTGGGAGCTGTAGTTTACCTATCACAGACCTACCATTCCCAGCATCCTTAACAAAACTACAGTTCCCAGGATTCTTTGGGAGAAGGAGGCGGTGCCTTAAAGGTCTGGTGTATGGGTAGGCCCAATTGCCTATGAAATCCGGCCCACGGGTAGTCCGGGAATCAGCATGTTTCTACATGAGTAGAATGTGCCCTTTTATTTAAAATGAATCCCTGCGACAGGGTGGGTTCCCGTTGCTCGGTCCCTGCTCCTGCCAACCTAGCAGTTCGAAAGCACAAAGTGCAAATAGATAAATAGGTACCACTCCGGTGGGAAGGTAAACGGCATTTCCATGCACTGCTCTGGTTCGCCAGAAGCGGCTTAGTCAAGCTGGCCACATGACCCGGAAGCTGTACATTGGCTCCCTCGACCAATAAAGCGAGATGAGCGCCGCAACCCCAGAGTCATCTGCGACTGGACCTAATGGTCAGGGGTCCCTTTACCTTTACCTTTATCTCTGGGTTATTTGTGGGGTATAGGAATTCGTTCAATTTTCACCCAAAAAGTAGTCCAGCCCCCCACAAGTTCTGAGGGACAGTAGACCAGCCCACTGCTGAAAAAGTTTGATGACTCCTGGTCTGGTGTGAACCCAGTCTAAGTGTCAAATGGAACCACCCTTTTAATTCTGCTCTCAGCCAATAGCAGAAAAGCAGTGACTCATCAGCGCTAAAGGGTTTTTAGTATGCAAATAACTGTGCTGGCTGATAGGTTGTCGTCCCAAACATCTGAATGTGTTTGTGCCATGTTGGGAAAGGTTGCTCTATCTAGCCCAGGGTTTGCCAAACTTGGGTCTCCAGCTGTTTTTGGACTACAACTCCCATCATCCAGGACCAGTAGTCAAGGATGATGGGAACTGTAGTCCAAAAACAGCTGGAGACCCAAGTTTGGGAAAGCCTGATCTAGCCACTATAGAATACTGGTTTCCAGAGCCTGCAAATATATTTAATGAACAGATTTATCAGCACTTTTAGGGGTTCACCTGACCTGATTTCTAGGAGCACCACACCCCAGGTTTACAATAGCATATTTTATTTTTATTGTTGTTTCATTCATTGGGGAAGAAGAAGAAGAAGAAGAAGAAGAAGAAGAAGAAGAAGAAGAAGAAGAAGAAGAAGAAATTGATTCAAGCAACATTCCAATAAATACTAACTTATTCAGATACCATGGAATGTCACAAGGGAAAATAAACCCAAAAGGCTTTCAGTAGAGACAACCGCAGCTTTCCAGCATTGGCTCCAGTTTCATTTCTAGTTCACTGGATTAATCAGATGATCATCTGCTAGAGATTATCGCACCCACCTTTCCAGAATCCTAATTCATTTCCCAATCAGCATATTACTCAGAATGAGGAGGTAAACAGAAGAGGCCGACTTGCAGACTGTGCCATTTGAAATTGGCTTTTTAAATGCATGGTGAGAAAACAGAAGGCATCTGAAGCAAATGTGGAATGCTCAGAAGCCAGAACTGTAGCACCACCGCCACCCCATCAATCATTTTGTACTTTCACGAGATCTGCCATTTTGTCTGCCCTGCCAACCATGATTTCAGACTCATTTACATGCTTGCTCCAACATGCTTCTGTGAATTAGCTACCAGGCTAGGTTCAAGTGCTAATACTGATGCACAAAGCTCTATGGAGGTTGGGAGAAGGGCACCTAGAAGATTGGCTCATGACCTATATACCCAACCATCACTGCATTCTGCAGGCAAGGGCATCCTGCAAACCCCATCCTATCAGGAGGTTCATTCCTGCATTGCAGGGGGTTGGACTAGATGACTCTTGGGGTCCCTTCCAACTCTACAATTCTGTGATAATATTGGAATCAGGCCCTACCCCTTTCCATTACATATCAGACAAACACCTTCTCTGTTGTCTTCTCAGCACCTGCCAAAGACACCCCCTTTTCAACAAGCTTTCTAAGTGGAGATCCCCTTGGTATCTGGATTAGATTTGAGCTGATCCTATACATGTGCTGATAGCTTGAATCATGTTATTATACATGTGTAATTATTTCTATACAGTGGTACCTCGGGTTAAGAACTTAATTCGTTCTGGAGGTCCGTTCTTAACCTGAAGCTGTTCTTAACCTGAGGTACCACTTTAGCTGATGGGGTCTCCCACTGCTGCCGTGCAATTTCTGTTCTCATCCTGAAGCAAAGTTCTTAACCTGAGGTATTATTTCTGGGTTAATTTCTGTAACCTGAAGTGTCTGTAACCTGAAGCGTCTGTAACCCGAGGTACCACTGTATAAGCAAATGTTCTAGCTGTTTTGATATATGCAATTGCTCTGCACATGTTTTTATTCTATTGTAAGTCACTTCAGGGTGCCTCAGAGGAAGCGATTCATAAATGATTACAGTCATACCTCATGTTATGTCCACTTCATGTTACGTTCTTTCAGGATACATCCTGCGGAGACCCGGAAGTACCGGAAAGGGTTACTTCCGGGTTTCACCGCTCACGCATGCGCAGACATGCAAAATGACGTCACGCGCATGCACAGAAGCGGTGAATCGCGACCCGTGCAGAAGCGGTTTGTGTTCTGCTCATGTTGCGAATGGGGCTCTGGAACAGATCCTGTTCGCAACCAGAGGTACCACTGTTTAGTGTTCATAGAACTGTGGAGTTGGAAGAGATCCTGAGCGTCACCCCCTGCTATGCCAAAACCTCTAACGTAGATCATCTCTGACAGATGGCCATCCAACCTCTACTTAAAAAACTCTACAACCTGCTGAGGGAGTCCATTGTTGAACAGCTCTTACTGCCATAAAGTTCTTCCTGATGTTTAGCTGGAATCTCCTTTCTTCTAACTTGAAGCCATTGGCCCTCCGGAGGAGGAGAAAGCAAGCTAGCTCTATCTCCCATATGGTAGCCCTTGAGATATTTGAAGGTGGCTATCATACCCCTCTCAGTTTCCTCATTTCCAGGCTAAAGAGACCCTTCAGTCCAAGGAATGATGGTGATGATGGTGTTTGGTGGCAATTTAGGAAAGAATAAGATGATGCCCAGTGGGCACACATCCCCCAAATGTTGATTTGCTTACTTATTCTTCATTCTATTTCTACCCCAGCTTTCTTCAGAGGAACTCAAGGTGGCCTACACGTCTCTCCCCCTCTCTTCCCCATTTCAAGCCCCACCTGGTGAGGAAGCTTAGGCCGAGAGACGGCAAGTGGCCCAAGGTGACCCAAGTGAGCTTCATGGCAAAGTGGGGACCAGAACCCCCATCTCCTGGGCCTTAGCCTAACACTCTAACCACTACACCACACTGCTTGCAGCAGCTGGTCATGTCGCCAGGTTGCACCCTGTGCAAAAGGGGCCTACTGCCCACAAAGGTATTAAGTTCCTTCACAGAGTTCCTTCAAACAAGGTGGAACCCTGATCTAGGACTCAAATGGAGGAGGCCTACACACAGAGACCCTGTACACATGCAGGTCCCCTTTTAGAATCATAGAATCATAGAGTTGGAAGAGACCACAAGGGCCATCGAGTCCAACCCCCTGCCAAGCAGGAAACACCATCAGAGCACTCCTGACATATGGTTGTCAAGCCTCTGCTTAAAGACCTCCAAAGAAGGAGACTCCACCACACTCCTTGGCAGCAAATTCCACTGTCGAACAGCTCTTACTGTCAGGAAGTTCTTCCTAATGTTTAGGTGGAATCTTCTTTCTTGTAGTTTGGATCCATTGCTCCGTGTCCGCTTCTCTTTGCACAATATAAAGCTAGGGACATAGAATTAAAGAATTGTAGAGGTGGAAGGGACCCTAAGGATCATCTATTCCAACCCCCTGCCATGCGGGAATATGCAGCTATCCCATACGGGGATCAAACCTGCAACCATGGCATTACTCTACGTGGGGCTGCCCTTGAGACTGACCCAGAAACTCCAGCGGGTGCAGAATGCCACGGTGAGACTCCTTACGGGGTCCTCCATGCGGGATCACATTCACCCGGTGCTATACCAGCTGCACTGGCTCCCGGTGGAGTACAGGATCAGGTTTAAGGTGCTGGTTTTAACCTTTTCTTAAAAAAAAAAATTATGATATTTATTGAAAATTTTTGAATTTACAGAGGAAAAACAAAGCAGAAAAAGAAAAGAGAAAAAACAAAGAAAAAACAAACCACATCAAACAATACACATTCAAGAAACAAAAATACACTGCAAACAGACAAAAATAAATCCATCATTCTCAAATCCTCAGCTCTCATTACCTTCTTTCTTTGACCTCCTCCTCCTCCCTTTTTTTGTATCCTGGTTAATAATTATCGCAGCAAATCCTTTCCATATTTCATAGTATTCTGTCATTACATTACCTTAATCTATTTTCATCTTATCTTATAGAAAACCTTAAAAACTTAAATCTTATTTTTACTGACTTCTCACAACCATAATATTCTTACCTAATTCTTTAAACATTTTTGCTAGAGCCAAGTAATTTCGTTCCAACATTTTTCTAACATTAAGGTGCTGGTTTTAACCTTTAAAGCCCTTTATGGCCTAGGATCCTCGTACCTACGGGACCACCTCTCCTGGTATGTCCCACGGAGGACCTTACGGTCTTCAAACAAAAACACATTGGAGATCCCGGGCCACAGGGAGGTTAGGCTGGCCTCAACCAGAGCCAGGGCTTTTTCGGCTGTGGCCCCGATCTGGTTGAACGCTCTGTCACAAGAGACTAGGGCCCTGCGGGACTTGACATCTTTCCGTAGGGCCTGCAAGACAGAGCTGTTCCACCAGGCCTTTGGCCAAGGCACAGTCTGACCTCCTCCTTTGGCAGTCCTCACAGAACTCTAGCCCAATGGTTGCCACTAATTTGATTTGAACTGATTTTATAATGAACTGATTTTATAATGTTGTAGTATTTTACTGTTGTTAGCCTCTCTGAGCCCGGCTTTGGGTGGGGAGGGCAGGATATTAATAATAATAATAATAATAATAATAATAATAATAATAATAATAAGAAGCACCACACTCCGACCAACTGAGCTGTCCAGACACGGCCAACAGGCACACAGAATGCATGTGAATGGGAATGATCCTGCTCTCCCTCAATGCTTCATTGAGTAACTTGGAGTCACGCTGTCCCATCCCAGTATTCATTGCTTATCTTTGGCTGAATCGAGTAATCAGGTTCTTTAATGGCCGTTTTGCTGCTGTTCAAAAAGGCAGCCAGAGAGCTCCACCTAGTGCATGCATAGCCCCAGTAGCTTCCCACAATAGCTTGCTTGATAGAATATAGAATTCACTCTCCATTAGATGATGCTAAAAACAAGGTGGGGCTGACTGCCTTGCTCGCTTTTGCGATTGCAGTGCCTTTTACAGACCACAAGGAAGAGGCCAAAAAGGACATATCGTTAAGGTTAAAGCCGTTGCAGCTGTGAAAAACTGGTCAAGCAGAAGAAGATACGTTTATGAATATCTTTGCACAGGTGTTATCAGTATGCAGGTGGCACACAGCTCAATCTGTCTCTTTCATCAGAGGCAGGCGAGGCTGTGGACATCCTGATTCAGGGCCTGTAATGGACTGGATGAGGGGAAGCAACTGAGGCTCAACTGTTGTAAACAAAAATTGCCCTTTTCCCTTATGGGGTATCCAAGAGCCCATATAGAGCCCTTACATATGTTCCCTGTTGGTAGGAGAAGATAACAGAGGCCAACCAGAGAATATTGAGAAGCAAAGCAGCTAGTAAGCTTGATCTTTATTGATGTGTTGCAACAGGGTGCTCCCCTCACCCGCAGGAGAGGAGGAAGAACCCAGAACAATGGCGCGCAAGGCCTTATAAAGACTTTCGAAATTGCCCCCCTGTAGATCAAGACCACCCCCAGAAACATCATACATACATACATACATCACAGAAGGGGTGTAACCTAAGACCACCCCTCAGATACATCACACCTACATCACAGAAAAGGCGGTCTAAACAGAAATTTGAATGTTGTTTTTCTCCTGTCCTTGTTTATCTCCTGTCTGGCAGGTCACTTGATTGGATTGCCTGGGGAGCCTGGCCAGTCTTTTGTAATGCTAAAGACTTAGTTCCTGGGCCAGGTCACAGGCTCACACCCTATTCATATCTTAAATGTGCCCTTAAGACAGGATTTGTGAGGAAAGAGACAATGGGAGGTTTCCCACTTTAACCTTGCAGAGAAAACATTTGCTCAGTTTAGGAATCAAAATGGTTCCAGGTCGGTCTTCCTGTGCTGATCTATGTACGTGCTTGGTTGGTACGCTTATGAACATTACCATATATCTAAGACCATAAAATTCCTATCACAATATACAACCCAGACAAGACAGAAGCAAAAGTGGTAGCAGGTCACCTGCCTTGCATGCAGAAGTTCCCAGACTGAATCTATGCCCTGGTGAGCTCCTGCTTAGACTACTGCAATGTGTCATACATAGGGCTGCCTTTAAAAGCAATACAAATACTACAGTTGGTCCAAAAAAGAGCCATAAGACCATCAAGTCCTACATGCTGACAACTGAAGCTGGAACCTTCTACATGTAAAGAAGGTGCTCAACCACTCTGCTATGGAGTTCCCCCAAAGATTTGCAGGGAAAGCTAATCTTTGAGAATGTGGGTTTCTCAGCCATGCAAGGTTGTGTAAGTCAAAGCCACACCTTGAATTGGGCTGAGAAACAAAATGACAGGCAGTGTTGAGTATAATTGGTTTAATTGACACAGAAATGAAAGATGTGTGTATATTAATGAAGGCTCAAAATGGAAAATGGCTAAATGTAGGGTTGCCATATGTCTGGAGTTTTCTGGACATAGTCGGTATTCAACCCTGTTAAGCAGTGTCCGGTAGTATAGATTTTGCAGATGTTCATTTAAAAAATAGTTCAAAAGCTCTTTTGGGGGGAGGGTTGAGATTTTGAAAAGGGAAAAAAAACACTCAATGACTTTCGTGTCTGAATTTTCACTTGCCAGATTTTCACATGAAATATTGCAACCCTAGCTAAATGTGTATTGCTAACACTGGGGGTTTTCCCAAGGAAAAGGAGAAGTTTCAGGAGGAAACAGGTTTGACAGTGGTTAAGAAAGTCAAATACCTAGGGGTTTATTTAACACCTAAGAATGTTAATTTGTATAAGGACAATTATGAAAAATGTTGGTCAGAGATTAAAAAAGATCTAGAAATATGGTCAAATCTGAAACTGTCAATGTTAGGCCGAATTGCAGTAATTAAAATGAATGTATTGCCTAGAATGTTATTTTTGTTTCAGACCTTGCAGATTCTTGATAAGACGGAATGTTTTAAGAGGTGGCACAAAGACATTTCGAAATTTGTCTGGCAGGGCAAAAAGCCCCGAATTAAATTCAAAATACTGACTGACGCTAAAGAAAGAGGGGGTTTTGCCCTGCCGGACCTAAAATTGTACTATGAGGCAGCAGCGTTTTGCTGGCTGAAAGAATGGATGCTCCTCGAGAATACAGACATCTTGGATCTGGAAGGCTTCAATAATGCTTTTGGTTGGCATGCATATCTTTGGTATGACAAGGTCAACAGTACCTTTAAAAATCACATTGTTAGAAAAGCATTATTTAATGTCTGGATAAGATACAAAGACTTATTGGAAAATAAAACCCCTAGATGGGTGTCACCAGTGGAGGCTAAAGCAGTGAAGAAACTCAATATGGAGGTCGGATGGCCGAAGTATTGGGAAATTTTAGAACAGGATGGAGACAAGGTTAAACTACAAAGTCAGGAGAAATTGAAGCACAAAGTAGAAAATTGGTTTCAATATCGCCAAATAATGGAAATTTTTAAACAGGATAGGAAAATCGGTTTCCAAGTGGAGAAATCAAAACTAGAGACCGAATTGCTAGAACCCAATACTAAGAATTTATCTAGAATGTATAACTTGCTGTTGAAATGGAACACACAGGATGAAACAGTTAAATCTGCTATGATTAAGTGGGCGCAGGATGTTGGACACAACATTATGTCAGATGACTGGGAATGGTTATGGAACACCGGTATCAAATTTACGGCATGTAATGCCTTAAAGGAAAACACTATGAAAATGGTATACAGGTGGTACATGACCCCAGTCAAGCTGGCAAAAATCTATCATTTGCCCGATAATAAATGTTGGAAATGTAAAGAGACTGAAGGTACTTTTTACCACCTTTGGTGGACATGCCCGAAGATAAAGGCCTTCTGGGAAATGATCTATAATGAAATGAAAAAGGTACTTAAATGTACATTTTCCAAAAAACCAGAGGCCTTTCTCTTGGGCATTGTCGGCCAATTGGTGACAAAGAAAGATAGAAATTTCTTTATGTATGCCACAACAGCAGCAAGAATACTCATCGCAAAGTATTGGAAGACACAAGATTTACCTACTCTGGAAGAATGGCAGATGAAAGTGATGGACTATATGACACTGGCTGAGATGACAGGCAGAATCCGTGACCAACGTAAAGAGATGGTGGAAGAAGAATGGAAAAAATTTAAGAGCTATCTTAAGGACTACTACAAACTCAACGAATGTTAAAATGTTGTGGTTGCTAGAAGTAACAGGGTACAGGGATACAAGGTTAGATAATAAAGGAGGACTAAGATGACAGAGATTAGAAAGTAACAACTGGGAGTTGCTAGTTCAAATATGGACACTGGGATGCAGAGAGGGGGGGTATGGGGAAGTCCAAGAAAAGAGGTTTATGAAAATATCTTTGAAAGTATTTTGTATGTTTGTTTTGTTTTGTGTTTGTTTGTTCTTTTTAAAAAATGCTGTAAAACCAATAAAAATTTATTAAAAAAAAAAAAAAACACTGGGGGTTTTCCACGGTAATTATCTAGGTGGATTCTGAGCTCTTGATGAGTTGATGATTAACTAATTGTTTTCTGCTAGCTAACATGTGAGTGTTATAACCTTAGATCAGGTGACAAAGGTATTGAGTTGCAAATCTGCCATCTTGAAAGGGTGGTAGCTCTTAGTCTTTCTCTGAGCTGCATAGCCTTAGGAAGGCTAAGGCAGGCTGGAATGGGGGAAAGAGGATTTTTCCCCCATTGGATTTTTGGGGAATTATTGTTTATTTCTAAGGAGCTGAGCCTGTGCTGGGCAGCACAAGACATTGTACGGATGATTTGGGTGTATATTGGATATTTCAATTCTGTTGTGAAGATAGTTCTGCAAGAATAAATGGGAGCAACATTTTTATGGGTCTGGACAAGGATTTCTCCCAAAAGGAGTCAGTTCTTATGCATCCAGTCACTTCAAACTGTACAATATTAAAATCTGCAATAGTGCAGGCAGCCCGGCACCAGTCCAAGGCAGCCCACCATGCAAAACATTGCAGGATTCTGACCTAGAGGTTGCCAGTACCAAAGCTAAGCTTTCCCCATCCAGATACTCATCTTCCAGAACAAAGGCAATCTACAATCATGACCATTTGATTGATTCTTTGAATGGCTGATTTATGGATTCAGAAGATTTATTATGTTCTGCCTTTCAGCATCAAGTAATGATTCTGATTTACCATGCAGGGATAGTGTAGGGATTAAAACCAGACAGTGCATGTGAAAGGCTTTGAAAGTGCTAACCAAATGTTAAGTGTTAAGTATTATAATGAAATGCTTCTGAGGCAGCTAGAAATTGGGAATCAAACCATCAAACCCAAGAGGAAAACAATAGATCTTCAATAATAATAATAAAAACAGCGATAAAAGCGGCAAGAATAAAAGCAGGAACATCACAGGCATGCACATTGATAAATACAATAATAAACAGAAGTAAATGCAGAAATAAACAGCAAGGCAGGGAAAATAATCTAAATTTAAGCTGGAAGAAATGTGATCATTTTTACGACACTTAGAAGAGAATGTATCAAGTGAAAGTCAGTGGCATGGTGGGGAAATATATTTACAGTGGTAAGGTAAAGGTAAAGGTACCCCTGCCCGTACGGGCCAGTCTTGCCAGACTCTAGGGTTGTGTGCCCATCTCACTCAAGAGGCCGCGGGCCAGCGCTGTCCGAAGACACTTCCGGGTCACGTGGCCAGCGTGACATCGCTGCTCTGGCGAACCAGAGCCGCACACGGAAACACCGTTTACCTTCCCGCTTTGTAAGCGGTCCCTATTTATCTACTTGCACCCGGGGGTGCTTTCGAACTGCTAGGTTGGCAGGCGCTGGGACCGAACGACGGGAGCGCACCCCGTCGCAGGGATTCGAACCGCCGACCTTTCGATCGGCAAGCCCTAGGTGCTGAGGCTTTTACCCACAGCGCCACCTGCGTCCCTATTTACAGTGGTACTTCGGGTTAAGAACTTAATTCATTCCGGAGGTCCGTTCTTAACCTGAAACTGTTCTTAACCTGAGATTCCACTTTAGCTAATGGGGCCTCCTGCTGCCACCGCACAATTTCTCTTCTCATCCTGAAGCAAAGTTCTTAACCCGAGGTACTATTTCTGGGTTAGCAGCGTCTGTAACCTGAAGTGTCTGTAACCCAAGGTACCACTGTATTAGGACCAACCAAAATGTTTGGAGTATCAGAGAAGATTGAAGGCCAGCGTGCCAAGTTGATTGCACTGAAAGCTGTGGATACAAAGAGCTCCTACAATTGTAGAGCTGAAAGGGAACCTCCAACGATCTTCTAGTCTATCTTCTACTATGCAGGAATCACAGCTAAAGAATGCCTGACAGATGGCCATCCAACCTCTGCTTAAAAACCTCCAATGAAAGAGAGTCCATAGCCTTCCAAGGTCTGGTTGTCAGAGCTGGTGGGAAGGTAAGCCTGCTGCCCTCCAGATGCTATTAGACTACAACTCCCATCATTCCTGATCCCGCCAGCCATTTTGTTAAAGGAGGGGCGGTGAGGGACAGGGCCTGTGGGGAGAGGATGGGGCTGGGGAGGGAGGGAGAGGCCACATTTGGCCCCCAAGGCCTGAGGCTTCTCTTTTTTAAAAAATAAAATTTTTATTGGTTTTTCACAATTTTTATAAACACAAACAGTACACACTACAAACAAACAAGTACACAAACAAACATGTATAATTTCATATCCCTTTTTCTTAAACCTTACTTCGCCGACTTCCCCCTACCTCCCCTTTCTACATCCCATTTTCCAAACTTATTTCAGCAAATCCTAGCTTTTAGTTTTATCAAATTTTTCCCTTATTTTTTTCTTTTACTTAATCTTTTACAGCTGTAAACCCCTTTTTTCCAAAAACCTCGACATTTTAGCTTTCATTAATTTTACAATGTTTCTTAAGATAGATTTTAAATTTCTTCCAGTCTTCTTCCGCTGTCTCTTTCCCCTGGTCATGGATTCTGCCAGTCATTTCAGCCAGTCCCATATAGTCTATCACCTTCATCTGCCATTCTTCCAGAGTGGGTAGATCTTGAGTCTTCCAATGCTTTGCGATGAGTACCCTTGCTGCTGTGGTGGCGTACATAAAAAAAGTTCTATCTTTCTTTGGCACCAGTTGGCCGACAATGCCCAAGAGAAAGGCCTCTGGTTTCTTAGGGAAAGTACATTTAAGCACCTTTTTCATTTCATTATATATCATTTCCCAGAAAGCCTTAATCTTCGGGCCTGAGGCTTCTCACCCCTCCTTTCATAGATTAAATACTTATCTTACGACAACACATTTGCTGAGGTGTTGGGGAGACTAGGCTTGCTCATTCCTCACCTCAGTTATAAGAAGGTGACGTTTTCAACCCACTGGCCGGCTTGTTGACAGACTCTCCCTGTTTTAATCATTACCCTAAACTCTCTTTGCAATGCCGTGCTGCTGGAACGTTGTGTTTCGACCATCCTTACCCCTGCCCGCCTTTCTGTTTAATGCAAGCCATACGGAGAGGTCCATGTTGAAAATCCTGCTATCTGATCTGGCTTTCCAGATGGAATTAGCGGAAGCTAAGGGTTTGGCACTAAGTTTCGTGACACTGAGCAGGCTCAATAGATGCATTTGCTCCTATGGGGGGGGGGAGCAGGAGGGGTGAATCAATAACAAGTCCTGGCCAAAAGCACTTACTTCAACTCAGGAATTTTCAGTGCAAACCTCAGCAGACTCATTATCGCCATGATCAGATTCTAAAAGCCCAGATCTTGCTTCCCCATACACCCCACCCCTTTAATTGTTTCCTAGCCGTTAAAGGCTCAATGTCACCACCTGGTCGCATCTTATCTGTGCACCTCAGTGAATGCAAACTTCTTCCTCCAGGAGAGAGGGATGTTAAACCCTTTCATGGGACAGCAAAGGACTGGCTTGGGATATGTTTATAGTTAAGACTCCGTTTTGCCATGAAACATCACAGCTGGTCACACTTTGTAGCATGCTTCTCTGTGATTGAAATGCACAAAATGCACCAAAAACATCCTGGACATATATATAATATTAAAGAAGGAAATAAGACAGCACAAAGTAAACCAGCCAGGATCAGCAGAGGCCATGCAAGTATTTTAAAGTCACCCAAGCATATTTTGGTTTGTGATAATGTCCTGGTGAAATCCTAAATTGCTGGTGGCACTGTGGTCTAAACCACAGAGCCTAGGGCTTCTGATTGGAAGGTTGGTGGTTCGAATCCGCATGATGGGGTGAGCTCCCGTTGCTCGGTCCCAGCTCCTGCCCACCTAGCAGTTTGTAAGCACAAAAGTGCAAGTAGATAAATAGGTACCACTCTGGAGGGAAGGTAAACACCATTTCCGTGTGCTGCTCTGGTTTGCCAGAAGCGGCTTAGTCATGCTGGCCACATGACCCGGAAGCTGTCTGCAGACAAACTCCAACTCCCTCTGCCTATAGAGCAAGATGAGCGCCGCAACCCCAGAGTCATCCGCAACTGGACCTAACAGTCAGGGGTCCCTTTACCTTTACTATGTACTGCTTTTCCTTAGGATGTCCCTATTTTCATCAGAGAAATGTTGGAGGGTACGGAGTTATCTGAGCCATCTGAAGGCAGCTCTGTATAAGGAAGTTTTTTAATGTTTAATTATGTTTTTATATATGTTGGAAGCTGCCCAGAGTGGCTGGGGCAACCAGTCAGGTGTGTGGGGTATAAATAGTACAATTATCATTATGGAAGGGGACGTCCCTATTTTCCTCGGAGAAATGTCGGAGGGTGTGCAGTAGATAACCCTGATGAGTTTATATACAGTGCAAGAGTAAGAACTCATATAGACAGCATTACCCAGACCAGCTTAAGTTGAAGGATTTCCTTGAATCTCTTTTCAAAACCAATGTGTTATAATTACACTGAGACCACATCTGAATCCTAGAATCATAGAGTTGGAAGATGAGGGTCATCTATTTTTAAAAAAATATATATTTATTAACTTTTCAGATGTTATACAAAAAAAGCAAAAAGCAAAAAAAAAAAACACACATATATTTTCATTCACTTATTTTCTTTTAACTTATTTCTCGGACCTCCTCATACCTCCCCTTTTTGTATTCCAATTCAAATTATTCATCCAGCAAATCCTCACCCTTAATTTTCACTTAATTTTACATCTTTCTTTCTCCCCCCCCCCCCATTATCTTAATCATTACAGCTGATAACCACTTAAATTCTATCCAACATCATTCTAACATTCACTGATTTTATAATATTTCCCAAGATAGTCCTTAAATTATTGGAAGATGAGGGTCATCTAAACCCAACCTCCTGAAATCCAGCAATTTCAGCTAAAGCACCCATGACAGATGGCCATCCAACCTCTGCTTAAAAACCTTCAAAGGATGAGAGTCCAACACCTTCTGACGTAGTCTGTTCCACCGTCAAATAACCTCTACTGTCAGAAAGTTCTTCTCAGTGTTTAGTCGGAATCTCCTTTCTTGTAACTTGAAACCATTGGTTTGAGTCCTACTCTCCAGGGCAGGAGAAAACAAGCTTTCTCCATCTTCCATGTGACAGCCCTAAATATATTTGTCACATGGAATGTGGAGCAAGCTTTGTCAGGGAACTGACATCAGAGCAACAGGAGAAGGAGAAGCTCTCCGATTCTGCAGGGGAAGGTACCAGCACAAGGGGGAGACGTAGCTTGATAGAGGGGAAAGGAAATCAGCGTAACACCAAGGATCCAGGAGAGCAAATGGGAGAAGAGGTGGAAGGGCTCCGGGATTCTTCCTTGGAAGTCAGTGAGGAGAGCACTGATCCTCCACCACCCACGCCCTCCCTGCACAGGAGACTTCCGCGCAATGAGAGGCGGAGACGACTGGGAGTCAAACAGCTTTTATGCTGGCAAAGGTTTAAGAAACGCCCACAGACAGATTCTGCTAGCGACTGAGGCAGCCACGCTGAGATGGGCTGTGCAGTCAAGACGGTTTAACCTATGCAGCCAAGCTTCCAAACGGGAAAGTTTACGCACGAGTAACTCCCAACCATTACAAACTTGTTTTCTGAACCATACATTTACGGGACTATTATACCCCTTTAACCGTCATGGCATCCCCCAAAGAATCCTGGGAGCTCTAGTTTGTTAATGGTGCTGAGAGTTGTTAGGGGACCCCTATCACCTTCACAAAGGTACAATTCCCAGCACTCCCTGGGAAGAATTATTTATTGTTAAACCACTCTGGACACTGTAGTTCTGTGAGGGGCAGATCAACTGCAGGAGCCCTTAAGATATGGTTACCAGATGTCCCCGTTTCCCGGGCACAGTCCCCGGATTTACAAATCTGTCCCCGGCCAAAATCCGTCCCCGGAATGTCCCTAGATTTCATTTAATGTCCCCGGATTTATATTTTAAGTGTTGTAGATTTATTAGTAGGGAATGAACGTTGTGTGATTGGTTCAACGGCACAAGACACATCATATGGGGACTTCTGGTGAGGCAAAATGGTGGGCACCACAGCAGCGAGCACTCCTGAAGCCAGCCAGAGCCAACTGCACTACCAGGCTGACTCCGGGCTGCTGAGACTGCCACTGCTGCTGCCGAGGGGGAATCAGGGACGCCTGGCGTGCCAACTGGGGGAACCGCTGACCCAAGTCAAGCCGGGAGTGAGAGCGCCTGGCCACCCAGCCGACTGCCAAGCGGAGCTCCAGGGTCAGTAAAAACGCCAGAGCTGACACAGGGAGAAGGAGAAGGAAGAGAGAGAACGAGGAAGGAGAAAAAAGAGGGGAGCCCTGACCTTGCAGCGCTGCCGCTGCCACTGAGGAAGAGAGGTAGGAGATTACCGGGAGGGCAAGGACACATGGCTGAGCCCAGGCCCAATCTGAGCCTATTCCACAGCGGATAGCGCTCCAAGAGATCAGGCCCAGAGGAAGGCTGCACGACAGAGGAGACCACAGAAGAGAAGATATTCTTAATTTTCTTTAAAAATGATTTTTTCAAAATAACTTTTTTTTCTCTTTAAAAAAAAAATGAAGTGTCCCCAGATTCTTTGAAAAAAATCTGGTAACCTTACCTTAGGATTCAGTCCTGGGACTGCCAATCTATTGGCCTCTTATGCACACCGTTCAGTGATATCACCTCTAGCCAGGGAAGGAGGTGGGGAAAGACATGAACCTTTCCAGGATGATCACCAACCATTAGCTCCTAAGGCAACAAGTCACCTGTACTTGGCCCTCTCTTTAGTCATGTGAAGGCCCATCTTCCCAGCCAAAGGGAATCTCCCGAGCTAAACAGAGTCAGCAGCTAAGCTACCGTATTTTTCGTTCCATAAGACACTTTTTTTCTTCCTAAAAAGTAAGGGGGGATGTCTGTGCGTCTTATGGAGCGAATGCATGGTCCCCAGAGCTGAATTGTGCAGGGGCAAAAAGCAGATCATGCTTCCCCCCCCCCTTTTTTTTTTTGAAACAAAGCTGATTGTTTGCCAATCGGGGAGAGAGATAAGGGACAGTAGAGATAAAGGAGGCTGCCTAGGAGCGGGGGAGGTAAAGACAGCAAACTTGCAAAGGGGGAAAACAGGAAGACTAAAGCAATAAGGAGAGAAATTAGAAGAAAAGGAGGAGCAAAAAACTGCTTCAGCTAAGGAAAAGACACTAAGGCAAACAAGAGGGAAGGGAGTGTTGAAAGGAAACAGCTGATCGGTGGGATCAGGAGAGAGATAAGGGACACTAGCAGAGGCTGCCTGGGAGGGGGGAGGTAAAAGCCCCTGGATCCTCAGGATTTTTGCATTGGGTCACCCCAAATTCACCATCAGATCACATGTCTGTGGCCACAGCATGAAGCACAAAAATCATACATCCACTGTTTTGTTCAGAATATTTTTTTCTTGTTTTCCTCCTCTAAAAACTAGGTACGTCTTATGGTCAGGTGCGTCTTATGGTGCGAATAATACGGTAAGTCTTTAAGCAGTTTCTCTGCAAGCAGTGTAATAGGGTTGTGGTGTGGCTGAATGATCTGTAAGAGATCGCTCGAACCACCTTCCAGAGCAAGAAACCTCACTGGCTTTCAACAGAAGCTTGACCCAACCCCACCAAGAGAGAAGGGAACTTTTGACATTTCAATCTGGCAGAAGTTTAGAATATTTCCTCACTCGGTGCCAAAGAATAGGAGCAATTTTTTCCCGGGAGCCAAAGGAAATTACTGGAGGTTTCTAAGGAGAATGCCAAGCTTTGGTCTATTACTTAGATTATTACCTTGGGTGAGGTATTTTCTCAGCCAGCAATTTCAAAGGTTTCTGGGCCGCTCTGGAAGGAAGATAAGTCTTCATAAAGCTGATTGACACACCAAGCCATGTGCCTGAAAGCAAAGTGGCAGAATGGATTTCAAAACAGAGATCAGAATATTGTACCCTAAAATCAGCGCTGACCTCTTCACACCGGCTTTCCCCTTTGCTATAATAAAAAAAGAAGCCTTTAAAAACTGGCATTTCAGGAGCTTTCAAGTCATAGAGAATAATATGTATCAGCGAAGGCGTCTTGTGTTGGTAAAGCGATGCCATGGGAAAAGCAACGTCCATGGGTCAAGAGGGCAAAGGCAGAGCAATCCTAAGTGAGTTAAGCTTGCATAAAAAGGTAAAGGGACCCCTGACCATTAGGTCCAGTCGTGGACGACTCTGGGGTTGCGGCGCTCATCTCGCTTTATTGGCTGAGGGAGCCGGCTACAGCTTCTGGGTCATGTGTCCAGCATGACTAAGCCGCTTCTGGCGAACCAGAGCAGTGCACGGAAAAGCTGTTTACCTTCCCGCCGGAGTGGTACCCATTTATCTACTTGCACTTTGACGTGCTTTCAAACTGCTAGCTTGGCAGGAGCAGGGACCGAGCATCAGGAGCTCACCCCGTCACGGGGATTCAAACCACCGACCTTCTGATTGGCAAGTCCTAGGCTCGGTGGTTTAACCCACAGCGTCACCCGCGTCCCTTTTAAGCTTGCATAGGTCACCCCTATTCCAAACTCCATTCAGGAGCAGAGCTGCTTCCAGCTGAGTCAGGCCAAGCAGCACGGTGTAGTGGTTAGAGATCTGGACTTGGAACTGGGAGGCAAAGGTTGTGATCTCTACTTGGCCATGAAGCTCACTGGGTGATTTTGGGCAGCCACTGCCTCTCAGCCTAACTTACCTCAGAAGATTGGTGTGTTTTTTTTGGGGGGGGGAATAAACCAGAGAACCATGTGCACTGCCTTTAACACCATGGAGAAAAGCTGGGGTGTAAGTGTAAAAATATCCAATGTTCATTCAAAACTTGCAATTGAACGTCTTTTTAACTTTAAAATTTTGATCTATATCAGGGTAGACAGCATGGTGCCCTGCAGATGTTGTGGTCAAGGATGTTGGGAGTGTAAGAATGCGTATAGATGCCAGGAGAGGATATATTTATTCGATATTATCCTTCCTTCCTCACGTTTGTGAGTTCAGCAGAAGGCCATAGCCCTTTGCAGCTTAAAAGGGACTCTTAGGTAGGCTAGTTTTAGCCATTTGGTTTAAGTAATCCAGAACGCTTTAAGGCAGACTGGATTCTCCTGGTATTTCCCCTTTAGAACAATAATCACACAAGCAGTCTTGTAAAAGGTAAAAATGACATTTACCCACTCGGTGTTTCTGGCTGAAGGATAACAGACACAGCAGCTTTGTTCAGGCAGGCTTAAAATGGTAATTCAGTTATACTAACACATGCTTTAGTCTAGCACAAGATGGAGTCTGAGCAGTGTTTCAGATTTAGCATGTGTTCCACATTGCTGGAACAAGGTCAAAGACCAAAGAGGAAGCACCCAGCCAGGTGAGAAGAAGATCCGTATAGTTAAAGCTATGGTTTTCCCAGTAGTGATGTATGGAAGTGAGAGCTGGACCATAAAGAAGGCTGATCACCGAAGAATTGATGCTTTTGAATTATGGTGCTGCAGGAGACTCTTGAGAGTCCCATGGACTGCAAGAAGATCAAACCTATCCATTCTGAAGGAAATCAGCCCTGAGTGCTCACTGGAAGGACAGATCCTGAAGCTGAGGCTCCAATACTTTGGCCACCTCATGAGAAGAGAAGACTCCCTGGAAAAGACCCTGATGTTGGGAAAGATGGAGGGTACTAGGAGAAGGGAAGACAGAGGACGAGATGGTTGGACAGTGTTCTCGAAGCTACCAACATGAGCTTGAGCAAACTGCGGGAGGCAGTGGAAGACAGGAATGCCTTGCATGCTCTGGTCTATGGGGTCACAAAGAGTCGGACACAACTAAACAACTAAACAACTCCCCCCCTACCTGTCAGAGTTCTCTCTAGCAATTTTACAGGAAAATGCTGTGAGCTTCAGCTCCTATCATGTGCCTATCTAGCAAACATGCATTGTTGGTTTGACTGCATTGTAAATATATTGCAATCAACAGCAGGTTCCCCATTCCTGGACAAGCCAGGTCCTTGCTGTGATCCACCAGATCTCTCTTATTTTATACTCTTTCCCTTCTTACATTTTGCAAACCACTCAAAGAGTGCAAGGAGGTAGCATTTCATAAGTCTGACGATTTATAATCTCCGAAACAGCCAAACCTCCATATTTAATATTTTGTGGCAGCACTTTTATGTTTTTACGCCAGCCCTCCCATCATTCATAAACATGACTCTCATTATTCAGCTTGAACATTTGCATAAAAAAAACACTACCTGCCTCAAGTGCTTACAGGTTAAAGTCTCAATGAATAAGGATAGTGAAATATGGGTGTTCAGGAATCCATTTGCATTATGCAAACTTAAACCAGATTTCTGTAAAAGAATTTGGTAACAAAAGTTCCGGGGGGGGGGGATAACTCATGAAAATTTAATCTGTTTTTTTTAAAAAAAAAAACAACAGGATGGAGACCAACTTTTTAAATATAAGAAACAATAAATATGCATAGCGCATGAAATTTTGATGACACACTAACTTAATAGCTTGAGAGGCAGACTAGATAAAGGTATAAATACGTTTTAAAAGACAGAATAATTTGATTGCCACAAATATAGCTCACATTCATAAATATGTTTTGAGTTTCTCTTGCTCGTCTCTAACAAAGCCGACTGCAGGAGGAAGACAGCGCTGAAAATAGCAAATAAATAAATAAACCCGCGCATTGAAGAGCAGCCGTAGTTGACTAAATGCCAATTAAAATTCAGCGGTGGAATAAAATGCTATGTAACAAAATATGTGGGATATAAGCCTGCCAACATACACATACAAATTGCCTTTCTGGGTCAGACCAAGGTCTGCCTAATTTGGGGGTGGGGAACCTGTGAGGATGGTGAACTGATGTTGTAGGACCCAAACTCCCATCAATTCTAACTATTGGTCATGCTGGTTAAGACTGATGGAACTGGTTTCCAACATCATCTGAACGGCCAAAGGTTCCCCCCCAAAAAATCCTAGAAACTATAGTTCATTATGGATTCTGGGAACTAGAGCTCTGTGAGGGATGGAGTACAGTTCTCAAGTTTTTTTGGCTGGGTGCTGTAATTGTTTATGCAGCCTTAGTCAAGTTCTCATATTTTCAACCGCTGTCGGACTTGAAATTCAAAAGTAAGGACGCGGGTCGTGCTGTGGGTTAAACCACAGAGCCTAGGGCTTGCCGATCAGAAGGTCGGCGGTTTGAATCCCCACAACGGGGTGAGCTCCCGTTGTTCAGTCCCAGCTCCTGCCCACCTAGCAGTTCGAAAGCACGCCAGTGCAAGTAGATAAATAGGTACTGCTCCAGCGGGAAGGTAAATGGCGTTTCCATGTGCTGCTCTGGTTCGCCAGAAGCAGCTTAGTCATGCTGGCCACATGACCCAAAAGCTGTACGCCGGCTCCCTCGGCCAGTAAAGCGAGATGAGCGCTGCGACCCCAGAGTTGGTCACAACTGGACCTAATGGTCAGGGGTCCCTTTACCTTTAAGGCTTATCCCAACATTTTGTACTGGGAAATAGACTGCCTCTGAACATGCAGGTTTCATGGCCATATAATGTTCATTCAGCATCTTGTGAATCGCTCTAAGATATACAGATGGCGGGGTGGTATATAAATTTAATTAATAATAATAATATTGCAAGGAGTTGGTCTTCTAGGAACTCCCTAGAAGCAGGTGTTGGGTAGGAATGGAAGAGAAAATTAGTTTGTTTCAGATCTCAATGGGAACCTACCAAATCTGTACTTTCTGAAGCACTTTGCAAATCGAAGAACAGCTATCCTTTGAAATTGACACTTTTCTGAATTTTTTTATGCAGTTCTCCAGCAAAAGAGTGTGTCCATAAATGTATATGTCAGGAGGAGTGAAAAGTATGCATAAAAATGAATATAACATGTAAAATACATTGCATTAGGGAAATTGCTTGCAAAACACATGCATATCATGTACAATTGCATACAAAGATATTAGGAGACATTTGTTCTAAAATGCGGGTGAATTTCCATGAAAATGCTTTTATTAAAAAATAATGCAAACTGATGCAGAAATGTGGAGGATTCAACTGGGAAAATGAGAAACAGAGAAACTGAAATTGATAGTTTTTTCCATCCATACAGTGGCGTAGCGTGGGGGGTGCAGGGGGGGCCGGCCGCACCGGGCGCAACATCTGGGGGTTAGGGTTAGGGGGCGCAAATCCACGGGTTAGGGGGCGCAAATCCACGGGTTAGGGGGCGCAAATTACTTGCCTTGCCCCGGGTGCTGACAACCCACGCTACGCCACTGCATCCATATGGTCACTCTTCCATCTTAGACGCCTGCTGGAATACTTTTTTTTTATTATTACAAGTCCACTCAGACATATAATTTAGTTTTGCATACATGTTTTATTTTTTCCTGATTTTATCAGGGTATTACCTATAATTATTTTAAATGATTTTCTGTTCACCACTTAGGAGATTTGTTTACTTTTGTTAAGCCATTTATACATATTTCAAAAGCGGGGTGGAAGCAGTTATGGGTTTAAAATTCAGTCCTTCCCAACTAGGCCTCGTCTCCACAGCAACCAGTGTGTGAGAAAGAAGAATCTAGGAAGCCCTCTGAACACACAGCAAACCTTCCTGAGCATACGCACCTCAAAGTTTGACCTTTTCCTTCTACATTCAAAGCGCAAAGCCCAGCACACACACACCAGACAGCCATGGAGAATTGTCTAGCTATTGTGGTTATTGCTGCATTTACTGTGTAATGCACAGGGGTGTTTTTTATATTATATTGGCATTCACGGGCTCTAAACTGCATTGTGATCTTTAATGAAGAATGGTATATTTAAATATATATTGTTGGCACCCGTCTCTCTCAAGAGACATTAGAGTGCGCCTCTGGGGGGGGGGTGAAGTCAAACCATTGCATTAGCTGCACCAAAGTGACTTTCCTGGGGCGCAAGCCTGGGGAGTGTGTATGGAGGTCCTGGGCTGCCTGGACGTCAATGTCAGGAGCTCATCCTACACTCGAGTAGGACCCTGGCAGAGACACATGCCTGACTGGCATGTTCTCTCCCTCCTGGTCGATCATTCGGGAGCTTCAAAAGCTTTCTTCAGCCTGAACATCACAGCAACCTATGCCAACTGACACCGGCACACTTAGGGATCCACAGAGTCTTCGCAGCTTGCGTGACAGATTCAGCAACTCAGCATTTTGGCTAATCTACTTTATTTACATATAAACACACACGGAGCACTGCAACATGGCTCCCTCTCTCTTTAGCATCAGACAGCAAAGAGAAAGCACAAAGGACAATAGTCCCACTTCACAGAACACAGTAACACAAACATCCTGTCTCCGTCATTTCACACTCTGTGGAGTCAAAACATACACCGTCATGTGATAGACAAAAATCCCATGACTGCAATCATGGAGAAGGAATTCTATCATCCAAGACCCCGTTCTTGGGTTCCACGTGTTCCGATTGGAAGCCCACAGCCTCAAGAGTGCCAACTTGGGCCCCAGATTATGGGTGCTCAATGGCGCCCATGATGTAACATTAGCATGCCACAGCAGTGCTTCCAAGACCTCCAACACAACTTCCGTTTTTCTACTGGAAATCACGTCGGAGGCTTCGCAGGGCCTCAGACGTCACCTGGGAGGTCACGTCCGGCCTCCCGATGCAACTTCCAGTAGAAACTGGAATTCACGTCAGAGCCGTGCGGTGTGGGTGCTGAGCGCCCGCAAAAAAATTGTGGGAGCCTAGGCACCAGGGCCCCCTAAAGCTGGTGCCTGTGCACAGCATAGCAATGGCCAGCAGTGGTCACCACCCCTCACTTCTTAAAGGAAAAACGGTGTAAGGTCAGACCAAGGCTGGGCAGGGAAGGAGAACTGAGCTGAGCAGAAAATTCAGTCTTCCTTCTTTTCCTTGTCAGTTCATTCTGGAAAATTCTGTGAATTTTTCCCGCCTTTTTTTTTTTTTTTTTTTTTTGTCTCCGACTCTCAGCAACAGAAGACCTTGGTCATTCCACCCTGTTTGTGTGGAGCTGCCACACATGCGTAATTCCCACAGGAGCATGCGCAGTGCGCTCCTAACTCTTTGCCTTGTGACAGAAATTTCAATCCTGAGGTGGTGGAGCCCAGGGCAGGGCAGGCAGATATCTGTCTACAAAAATATTTTGCATATTGCTATGCCACAGAAAAATCTCAAAGAGGTTTACACACACACACACAAAAACCCATCCAGTAAAAACTCTAAAGGTAATTAAAATAAGACATCAATTAACTATCGAGGAAGGATGTCTTCTTAGTTGCCTGCAGAGGAATAGAAAAGTTTTCATCAGGCATTTAAAAGTAGGCACAGAAGTTGCCCACTAAATCCCTCTTGGTAGATTATTCCACTGGACTGGACCGATGGCATAAAAGACTCCGTTTCTCATTGTGGCCAAATGGGCCTCACCAACTCGGAATAACCAACAGAGCTCTGAGATATAAGGGTTCAAGCAATCCCTGAGGTACCCTGGACCCAAGCTGTTAGGACTTTGTAAATCAATGCAAGACCCTTGAACCTGGACAGCCAGTCCAGCTGTTTCAATGATGGCGTTGCATGTTCTCAACCAGAAGCTCCCATCAACAATCTGGCCTCCATATTCTGTGCCAGCTGGAGCTTCTGAACAAGACCTAAGGGCAGCCCCACATAGAGCGCCTATGTGGGAATGTTTAGGGATGCAGGGGAGGATATATTGTCTAAGATATCCTATCCCAACTTGTCTTTACAAGTTCAACAAAATCAGCAGAGTTAAAATTCCCCTTTTTTAAACACACACAGCAGACAGCTTGCTCAGACTCGTTAGAGTCTCTGTAAATATTTCCTGGTATTTTCCCTGTTTAATCCCTCCTAAAATAAGATGCTACACAGTCTTCTGTAAAGTATAAAACATTTACTCACAAGTAATCATCTGGTCACATAAAGGTTCCCAGAAGGCAGACTAAAAAGGTTAGAACATAGTTTAAATGTGGTGGCTATCTCCTTATGGGAGAAAGCCCCCCTAATAATAATAATAATTTATTTATACCCCGCCCATTCTTCTCTTGGCCTGGAGCCAAGGGTGCATTTTAGCAGTGCTGTTGTTAAGGTGGCATCGATAGAGACAAGAGAGACAAGATGGTCGCCAGCCTGTGGTTCTGGTTCTTTCTATTTCAGGAGAGGTCACACCCATCTCAAGTTACACATAGGAAGTTTCGTCTCAGTCCTGGAAAGCAGGACGTTCCAGCTGGAGGACTGAGACTACCTTCATGTCTACTCTAGCAATGTTGTGTTTGACTGCACCTGATTCTTACATCCCACATCCTAGCAGGGTGGAAAGGCTCCAATTCTGGAGCTTCCAAGGTACACACCTGCAAGGGTAACTTGCCTGAGAGCCACCCACCCAAAGAGCTTCCGTCTTCCCAAGATGCAAGCACTCATACGTAAAATGAAAACAAATTCTCACCCCGCTCCCCTTGCCAGTTTTGAGTGTCTCCCCTGCCGTCTGAGATTTCGCCAGAGGCCGCAATGAAAGCAGCAGTTAAAATATTTCTCCTGTTACTGAGGGGGAAAGCCTGCGGTATCTTCCACAGTCTCCTCTGAGCCATCCGTTCTAGTGCATTTTAATTTCAGTTTATCTGTTTGGTCGTTTAACGCAATGAACCAGGCATCGTAAACACACTTCCCACCAGGAAACCGAAAGCCGCCAATACACTTCCACTGCTGAAAAGGTTTTAGTTCAAGATCCTGAACAAATCAAATCAAACCAACACGGCAGGTTTTCACCTCCTTTCTCTAACATACAATAATCTTATTTGGAAAGCGGCTTAAGAGGGGGTAATGCGGGAAAGAGGTAATACTCCAACGTTGAATGCTGTGTGAGAGAGAAAATCAATTAAAATGCATTTGAATTTCATTCCCCCCCCCTCTGTTTGCAGAAAGTCGCCCTTTTACAATTAGCCTTGATTGCGATCTAATTGTGAATGCAAATCATTTTTTTTTGCCTTTTTGTTTTGCATTTATTTGGAACTTTTTATACGAGGGCTAAGTGGGAAATAATTAGCATAGGTAAAAAGCAGGCCTGTATAATGGTGGGACTTGGGTAACACAGAGACACCTTCCAGAAATGAAATGAAAATTATTCCTTCACGTCTCCATCTGGAAACTGTGAGCCTAGATGCAAAGATGAAAATATTAGCTGGCAGGATGGGGGCGTTTGTGCAATTTCAAATCCCAGCAGCTCTTATCTGCATATGCCTGATCCTTCCCCCCCCCTCCCCCATTCACTTCAAAGGAGGAATTAAATTGATTGGTCCAGAAATGAACAAGCTGCTTCGGGCCTAGTCAGTTTCACTGCTCAGTTTCTAGTGACTGAGAAGCAATTCTCCATTCACTTCAATGGTGTAGTGGGGGGTGGCACTCGATAGGAAATGCTTTGCTGGGGGATAACAAAATACAGGGAGTTGAGGAGGGTCAGTGGAGGAGGAGTAAGAAATTCCCCTATTTTCATCTGAGGAATGTTGGAGGGTATACCAGTCTGTGGGGTTGCCTTGTCTGTCAACTGCCTCTTCCTTGGTCTTCCTTGCACAACTGAGCCCCATTATTATTATTATTATTATTATTATTATTATTATTATTAGGCAAGAGGAGGCGACAAATCTAGAATTAGTTGGCTCTGCCTGTCTGTCAAACCAAAATAAAATGTTCGAGAACGCCTGCGAACACCATCTTGGTAGTCAAGATAACCCCCAAACTAATTAGTATTTGTTGTGAGAATGAGCTCAGTACAGTGGTACCTCAGGTTAAGTACTTAATTCGTTCCGGAGGTCTGTACTTAACCTGAAACTGTTCTTAACCTGAAGCACCACTTTAGCTAGTGGGACCTGCTGCTGCCGCCGCGCTGCTGCTGCACGATTTCTGTTCTCATCCTGAAGCAAAGTTCTTAACCCGGGGTACTATTTCTGGGTTAGCAGAGTCTGTAACCTGAAGCGTATGTAACCCAAGGTACCACTGTATATGTTTACGTTCCCTTGATTTGATATATGCTAATGGGCTTGCTTTGATGCTGTGCTTCTCTGTGGATCTTGGGGTGCTGGGCTCTCAGCCTAGAGAGAGGAAAAGTTTTGGATGGCTGCCACCTGTGGCCTCACTGACCAGGTGTGATAGGAGGTTCTGGGCAAGCTGATATGTGCAGCTTTGAGCATAAAGGCAGTATGCAGTGCTATTTTTCTAGAAAAATAGGTTTCGGAACTCACCATGAACTTCGTTCCCTTAGAATGGCCACGGTGCCCACCTGAGGGGTGCCGGAACTGAGTTCCGGTGAGTTCCAGCTGAAGAAAAGCCTTGGCTGTATGAACATTTGCTTGGGCATGGACAAGTCATGGCAAGCTCTCACTGGTGAGGGTTGCATCCTGCGTCTGTAATGGCAGCGAGGCCCAGCAAACTGGTTTATGGCAAGCTTACGCCATCTGATAATAAATCACTAGAACAGATCACTCTGCCCTTTTTGACATCCTCCTTTGGTTTACGTGCACCAGACCATTCCCACAAGCTTACCTTTGGCCTGCGGTTCAGAACACTTGTCATTGGCTATGGCAGACCCTCCAAGTGTCCCTATTTTCCAGGGATGTCCCTGATTTAGAGAAGCCGTCCCGGTTTCTGATTTGATCCCGGAATGTCCCACTTTTCCTTTGTTGTTGTTTAGTCGTTTAGTCATTTCCAACTCTTCGTGGCCCCATGGACCAGAGCACGCCAGGCACTCCTGTCTTCCACTGCCTCCCGCAGTTTCGTCAAACTCATGCTGGTAGCTTCGAGAACACTATCCAACCATCTCGTCCTTTGCCGTCCCTTTGTCCTTGTGCCCTCCATCTTTCCCAACATCAGGGTCTTTTCCAGGGAGTCTTCTCTTCTCATGAGGTGGCCAAAGTATTGGAGCCTCAGCTTCAGGATCTGTCCTTCCAGTGAGCACTCAGGGCTGATTTCCTTCAGAATGGATAGGTTTGATCTTCTTGCAGTCCATGGGACTCTCAAGAGTCTCCTCCAGCACCATAATTCAAAAGCATCAATACTTTGGCGATCAGCCTTCTTTATGGTCCAGCTCTCACTTCCATGCATCACTACTTTTCCTTAGGATGTCCCTATTTACATTGGAGAAATATTGGCGGGTCTGCTATGGCTCCACCTAGTGTTCGTAGGCTCTCTTCCTTCCTCCCTATCAATGGGCATCAGCTGGGAGCAAGCTTGGTTTGGGGATTCAAGATAGGCCATACAGCACACACAACTCTGCTTTACAACACCTCAGTGCTCCCATGCCCGCGCACACACCAGCATCCATCAATGAAGGAAATAGCTCACTCAGCCTAATGATAGGGCCGGCCCTGATATCCTGGGCTTGAACCAGAGCTATCTAGTGCAATCCTCTGATTTACCAGCCACAGTACAGCTGCTGATGGCTGAAGCACAATCCAGGTAGTAGCTCCACCCGACCTTGGCTGACCACCATGATAAAGACGTCAAGAAGCACGGTCAGCAGACAAAACGTCTGAGGAAGCTGGGGCCTAGTGGGAAACGGAGGTGCTGTAATTCAGAAGTGTTGTTCTTGGCTGAAGCAGTTAAAGAAGAAAGATGAAAGGCAATTTCTGGAGGCTTCAACAGTTAGGCACCAGACTTATTACCGGATAAATGAGGTGGAAGGGGCATTGCCGGAAGCAAAACAACAGCGACTGCTGCCAAATTATAACATAGTAAATATGTTTGCAGTAGCTGAGTGGACCCCGCTGCTGACAGGTTCAAGAGGCCAGTCAACCCCTATTAATTTAGACCTTTGCAGGTTCATTCCCCGAGGTTAGTGTATATACAGACGCTGTTAACTACGTAGGGCCAAAAATGGCTTGTGTGTGTGTGTGTGTGTGAAAATTTGCAGGAAGCTATGCAACAGAGTTTCCCAGTGTTGATGTATGGAAGTGAGAGCTGGACCATAAAGAAGGCTGATCGCCGAAGAATTGGTGCTTTTGAATTACGGTGCTGGAGGAGACTCCTGAGAGTCCCATGGAATGCAAGAAGATGAAACCGATCCATTCTTAAGGAAATCAGCCCTGAGTGTTCACTGGAAGGACAGATCCTGAAACTGAGGCTCCAATACTTTGGCCATCTCATGAGAAGGTGGAAAAGACCCTGATGTTGGGAAAGATGGAGGGCACAAGGAGAAGGGGACGACAGAGGAAGAGATGGTTGGACAGTGTTCTCGAAGCTACCAGCATGACTTTGACCAAACTGCGGGAGGCAGTGGAAGACAGGAGTGCCTGGCGTGCTCTGGTCCATGAGGTCACGAAGAGTCGGACACGACTAAACGACTAAACAACAACAACAATGCAACAGAGGCTGGAATTCTGCTTCAGGTTCTGGCTACTACATTATGAGAAGGACATTGACAAACGAGAGGAGGTTTAGTCAATGTGATGCCCTCCAGATCTTGCAGGACTTCAGCACCCATCTCCTGACATCTAGAGCAAGGATGGAAGAAGGCATCATTTCTGCTCATCCCAGCTTTCATCGCATGCAGAACTGTTTCCATCCCACTGCAATTTGTCTTCCACCAAAAACTGTGTTGTTTGTCTCACTGTCTGCTGTATAGAAATTAATTACGGTGTGCATTGCAAACAAACAGATGTGGCCCCCAGATGGTTGCTTAGAAGCGATTGTGGCCCTCAGGCTGAAAAAGGTCCCCTACGCTGGCTTTGAAGGCAGAATAAGGGAAAGGGGGCCAATATGCATTGGCTTCCCCGGGTTCAAACCAACCAAAGCCAACAGAACTCTTGTAGTTACACGGAGAAGACTGAAGGTAAGAAACAGACAAAGGTCATTGAAATTTCAATGAGATTCCTTGTCTTATCCTGCATCAGCACACGGCAGTGCTACCTGTTGTGCCTTCTAAGGAATCCTAAATCTCTGATAGTGTGTGTTGGGGATGGGGAGGAAGGAGTAAACATCCAAGAGGGATATCGCATGGAAAAAACATTTTCCCCCCAACCAGATATTCAAAACTGAGGTATGATGAAGAGAAAAATCAGGGTGGGGGTCCCCAAATGGGGGGGGAGGAAGGGAGAGTTACATGCACATCAAAGCCTTCCAAGTTGTAACACATGTTTGCGCTTTGTGGCTGCGTTCGCCGCGATGTTATCAAAGCCTCTTGATGTTCCCATCATCTTATACACCCTTCCCTACGTGAAGCATCTATCTGGGCTTCCTTGGTGGATAAGATACTGGGGAACTGAATACATTTCCACACATAAATGTTTTATTTCATATATAATGCACCCAACCTCAAAGCGGGGGAAATAAGTGGGGTGGGGGTTACAGAATCTTTCTAGCATTATCTTCGAAAAGAGGCTTAAGTCAGACGGCAGCCTGTTTGATCTCAGAGGACGAGTGTAGACACAGGGAACATGTGAGGGAACGTGTGGCCCGCTTTATCACATGCAACCGCCATCTTTATCCAAAATAAAGCAGCAGCATCATCATCATTAATTACCCATCCTTCGTTGAGGGAAAGTTACAACAATTAAAACAGAATATTATAAAAAAAATCTTAGAAAGAAGGTGAGTTCTGTATATCTCACCTTCCCCCACTTCCCCCTATTCCTCCTTCTTCCCTCATAAATCTCTCCTCCACCTCCAAAGCACCTTGGATCTTCGCTGTTTCTCCTTTCTCCTGTTTCTACCTACCTGAGACATCTCCACATGCCAACCTTTTAACTGTCACGGGATGCTCTCTGAATTCTCCCAACACAAGACTTTCCCACCCAGCTGGATTCCCTCACCCTGACATTAACTTCTTTAAATGTAAAGGGACCCCTGACCATTAGGTCCAGTCGCAGACAACTCTGGGGTTGCATCGCTCATCTCGCTTTACTGGCCGAGGGAGCCGGCGTACAGCTTCCGGGTCATGTGGCCAGCATGACTAAGCCGCTTCTGGCGAACCAGAGCAGCACACGGAAACGCCGTTTACCCACCGGAGCGGTACCTATTTATCTACTTGCACTTTGACGTGCTTTCGAACTGCTAGGTGGCAAGAGCAGGGACCGAGCAACGAGAGCTCACCCTGTCATGAGGATTCAAACCATTGACCTTCTGATCAACAAGCACTAGACACTGTGGTTTAACCCACAGCGCCACCCGTGTCCCTTAATTTCTTTAGAGTGCTTATAAACCGCCATTCCACCAAGCGAATCTCAGGACAAGGGGCAGCAAAAATCTAGAAAGATTATTAGAAGGAGTCTTAGAATCATAGAGTAGGAAGGGGCTACGAGAGTCATCGAGTCCAACCTCCCCACCCCCACCCCCCAAAAAAAACACATGGAGCTCAAAGCCACAACCCTGAGATTAAGAGTTTCATGCTCTACAGACGGCATACAGCAAACGCCGGCAAAAGCGTAACACTAAAAGCTATTAGCACCTGGTTCACTTATTTAAGGGCTTATAAACCACTTCCCGATAAATGTTCCCAAAGGGGTGTGTGGGAAGAAGAGTTTGGATTTGGATTTGATATCCCGCCTTTCACTCCCTTTAAGGAGTCTCAAAGCGGCTAACATTCTCCTTTCCCTTCCTCCCCCACAACAAACACTCTGTGAGGTGAGTGGGTGTAATGGGATGATTAGCTGCTTGTGCGTAAAATCGAGCTCCCTCAGAGTTTGTGCGGCTCCACAAACCTCTGTGCGTGACAGAGCTCCTCAAACATGTCTGCTCTAGTCACTCGTAGAGTCTGACAGTGGCTGTCTGCGGAAGCGCTTCCAGCAAAGAAGCTCCTTCACGGAAACGCGTCTCCTGGACTCACGGCGTGACAGTTTCCGGCGAGGTGTGGGTCTCCCTATGGGAGACTCAGATACCTCCCCACTGTTCTCGCTGGAAGCGTCTCTGAGCCCTCCCTCCTGCTCGCATTCCCTCAGAGAACCACTCCTCCCCCTGCTGGTTCCTTCTTCAGCTGTTGAGTCTCTTTCTTCCTCCCTGAGCCCCTCCACCACCTGATGCTCCGATGGCAGTTCCCTGACATCCACCTCCCCTCCAGGGCCCCCCTCACCCCCTCCCATTTCCTCTCCCCTGGGAGGTGAAGGGTTAAAACCCCGAAAAGAATCTTCTTCATCTTCAGACGTCTCGAACAATTCCCTCCATCGATCGCCGTCCTGGCTCGCTGAATCCTCCTCCTCTTCGGAATCTGTGAACCCCTCCAACTCCTCTTCTTCGTCGGTGGTGGCAAAGTATTCCCTCCGGAACCTCGCTACAGGCTGAGGTTTACGTGGGAACCTCTGATGAAAAGTTTCTATTAAAACTTCGTCATTGACATCCTCTGCCCTAACCCAGGTGTTTTCCGACTCCGGTTCCCCTTCCCACATTACCAAATACTCTACTTGATCTCCCTTCCACCTGGAATCGAGGATCTCCGCTACATGGTAGCTGTGTTCCTTCTCCTCCATTGCTGGCCCCCTAGTGACCCTCCCTTCTCTGTCCCCTTTATACGGTGACAGCAACGACCTGTGGAAAACTGGGTGCAGCTTCATGTGGTTCGGTAACCGGAGTCTGAAAGCCACTGGGTTGACCTGCTGCATGACTTCAAATGGGCCCAGCCTTTTGGGTCTTAACTTCTTACAACCCCCTTTGAATGGCAACCCTTGGGTTGACAGCCACACCTGGTCCCCCACCCTAATGCTTTCACCTTCCCTTCTGCTTTTGTCTGCCTGCCTCTTATATTCCTCCTTAGCCCTGTTTAAGTTGAGTTGGAGCTGGCGATGGATCGCTTCCATTTCTTCAACGAACTGTTCTGCAGCTGGAACGCTCCAGTTCACCCCTTCCCCCCCTGGGAAGGCTCTGGGATGGCACCCGTAATTAGCCAAAAAGGGACTCATCCCCGTGGACACGTTCTCTGCATTGTTGTAGGCAAATTCTGCCAACGCCAGCTTCTCCACCCAATCATTCTCTCTGTCATTCACATAACACCTCAAATATTGCTGGAGAACACCATTAGCTCTTTCCGCCTGCCCGTTGGTTTCTGGATGACGGGCCGTTGAGAAATTAACCTCTACATGCAGTAAGCTCATGAGCTTCCTCCAGAACCTGGAAGTAAATTGTTTCCCTCGGTCTGAAACCACCCTCAAGGGGGCGCCATGCAACCTAAACACATTTTCTACAAACAATTTAGCTGTTTCTTCGGCTGTGACCGCATGTGAGCAGGCTATAAAGTGGGCCATTTTAGTTAACAGGTCTACCACAACCATGATGGCTGTTTTCCCTCTAGACCTTGGCAGATCAGTCATGAAATCTATTGCCACTGCTTCCCACGGTCTTTCAGGTGTGGGTAGTGGTTCTAATAAACCTGCCGGTGCCCGCCTCTCCCCCTTGGCTCGTTGGCATTGTTCACACCCTCTCACATACTCCCGCACATCTTCCCTGACCTTGGGCCACCAAAATTCCCTGGTAACCAGCCACATGGTTTTGTGTTGCCCAAAATGCCCTGCTGTGGGGCTATCGTGCAGTTGCTTGAGTACCTTCTCCCTCAATTCCCCTTCGGGTATATATAACGCTCCCTTGTAGTACAATGCCCCGTTTCTCTCCTCAAAACCCCCGGGTTTGTCTCCCTCCCTCCTGAGACCCCTGAGTTTGTCCTGGGCGTATTCATCATGCACCGTTCCCTCTACCAATTCCCTTTGCCCCACCAATGCCGCCCCACACACCCAGCGGTCCTCTGGAATGACATGGGTCTCTTCGGGTGCTCCCTCCCCCTCCAAATATTCAGGTTTGCGTGAGAGAGCGTCCGCCCTAACGTTCTCTGGGCCTGGCACGTAACAAATCTCAAAGTTAAATTTGGAGAACTCCTGGGCCCATCTCAACTGCCGTTGGTTGAGCACTCGCGCAGTTCTCCAATACTCTAGATTCTTATGGTCCGTGCACACTTGCACCTTATGCTGTGCACCAATTAGCAGGTGCCTCCATTTCCGGAAAGCCTCATGAATAGCAAGAAGTTCCCGGTCGTACACCGTGTAGTTCCTCTCGGATTTGTTCAGCTTTCGCGAAAAGAAGGCACACGGTCGCCACTCTGACTCCTCCTTCCCCGGCTGCAGAAGAAGCACCGCCCCTATGGCTCTGTCAGATGCGTCTGTTTCGACCCTCAGCTTCTTTTGTAAGTCCACATGCAGAAGTTGTTCTTCAGAGGCGAAGGCCCTTTTCAGTTCCTCAAACGCTCGCTCCGCCTCCGCCGTCCATACAAACTTCTTTTTACTGCTGAGACAGTCCGTAATGGGCGCCGTCAGGTGGGCGAAGTTTCGGATGAACTTACGATAAAAGTTTCCAAACCCTAGGAACCTCTGCACATCCTTCTTGGTTTTGGGTGTTTTCCAGTCCAGCACTGCCTGCACCTTGCCGGGATCCATGGCCAATCCCTTGTCTGACAGGCAGTACCCCAGGAATTCCACCTCCTTGGTATGAAACTGACACTTCTCCAGTTTCACCCACAGCCTGTTGGCTTGCAGCCTGCTCAACACTTCTCTGACGTCTCTCACATGTTGCTCCTCATTCTCCGAATACACCAACACATCATCTAGGAAGGCAACGCAATTCTTGTAGAGCAAAGGACCCAGTACGTGGTTCATAAAAGATTGAAAGCACGCTGAGCCTGCTTGTAATCCAAAAGGCATAACGAGATATTCAAATGCCCCCAAAGGGGTAAACATGGTGGTTTTCCATTCATCCCCTTTCCTTATACGTATCAGGTTGTACGCCCCCCTTAGATCCAGCTTTGTAAAAATCTTTCCCTTCCTCACCCTGGTCAAAATATCATCAATCCTGGGCATAGGGAAAGCCACTGGTTCTGTCACTGCATTTAACCGCCTGAAATCACATACAAGTCTCGGCTTGTCCGTGTGCTTTTTATCCACAAAAAACACTGGGCTACCCCCCGCTGCTTTGGACTCTCTGATGAAGCCTCTCTTCAGGTTCTTGTCAATAAACTCTCGCAACTCCTGCATTTCTCTGTCTGACATGGCATACAACTTGCCCACAGGAAGCTGTGCTCCAGGGAGTAAATTGATCTGGCAATCAAAGGGCCTATGCGGGGGTAGTTGGTCAGCTTCCTTCTCGCTGAACACGTCACTGAGATCTGCATACTGTGGTGGTACCTTCACCTTCTCCATTACTTCAGTCCCTGCTACGGTGGCTTGGGCCCCTGCTGAACCCTTTTCCCCTTTGCAGTGTTCTAAGCAATGTGCTGAACCAAAGGAAACCACTCTTTGATGCCAGCCCACCAGCGGATCATGTAGCGCTAGCCAGCTCATTCCCAAAATAATGGGAGCGCCTCCCAAGGTGGCCACATTAAACGCTATCAGTTCTGTGTGCCTTGCCACCCTCATTATCATTGGGACGGTCTGCAAGCTGACTCCTCCTCCCAACAACTCCCTGCCATCGATCGTGGTCACCTGCAGGGGGTTGCTTAAAGGGATCGTCTGTATCTGGTGTTCAGCAGCAAACTCCTTGCTCATAAAATTGCAGGAGCTGCCTGAGTCCAACAGCGCCTTTATTTTTAGGGGGTGTCCATTTTGCAGCTCTAGCGACACTTCAATCACTAGAGCAGGTTGAGGAGCTTCTGGCACGGGCACTTTCACTGCTCTTTGGCCTGGCTGCAGTGCCCCGACTGTGGCAACCAGGCGTTGGCTTTTACCTGCTCCGTTTCTCCCTGCTCTCCTCCCTCAACAGCTCCCACCATCCCTTGCCATTCCTTCCTCTGGGGGCAGACTCTGGCAAAGTGTCCTGGCTGTTGGCAGAGATAGCATTTCCGGGCGCCCTTTCCCTCCTTCTTAGCCCCCTCACTGGGTTTTGAAAATGCGCGCGCGCGCGCTGTTCCGATTTCCATCGGCTCTGCCGGCGGGAAAGCTGGCTCAGGAATGTCTGGAATGCGGAACTCCTTCCAACGTTCCCCTCTCCCTTCCCGCCTCTCCAAGGCTCTTGCCTCCTGACGCGCTCCTATGGTCAGCGCAGATTTGGTCAGCTGATCCATAGACACCGCCCTGGGGCTCCGGGACAGCTCGTCTTTCACAGCCGAAGAAAGACCTTCTTCAAATAGCATCTGAATGGGTGCCGCCGATAAATCCCAACCCAATCTGTGAACCAGCATGGTAAACTCAGTCCAGTACTCACGGACAGATCGGCTTCCCTGCTTGCAAGCCATTAGCTGTCTGCGCACCACCCCTTCCTCAATATCGCTGGAAAACATGATATCCATTGCACGAAAGAACTTCATCGTGTCCTTTAGGACGTCATTGTGCGTTGCCATTAGGGGTCGAACCCAGTCTCGCGCCCCTTTCTCAAGATGCCCAATTACGAAAGCAACTCGCGATTCCTCATCAGGGAACTCATCAAACTGCACATTAATGGCATATTGCATCTCTGTCCTAAAGGCATGGTAATCCTTGGGGTCCCCCCCAAACTTCTGCACCAATCCTGGTACCTTTCTGGGGAATTGGGTGGCTCTCCCCTTCTTGTCTGCATCCTGAGCCCTTCTCTCCTCAAGCCTCGCCGTCTGCAGCGCAAGTTGGACTTCCAACGCTCGGTATCTTTCTTCCAAGCTTGGACCAGCTCCAACCCCTGCTCCTCCGGTTCCGGCTGGTTCGCTCATGATGCTTTCTCCTGCACAGGCAGCGTACAGAGACTGTCAGACTGCTGTAATGGGATGATTAGCTGCTTGTGCGTAAAATCGAGCTCCCTCAGAGTTTGTGCGGCTCCACAAACCTCTGTGCGTGACAGAGCTCCTCAAACATGTCTGCTCTAGTCACTCGTAGAGTCTGACAGTGGCTGTCTGCGGAAGCGCTTCCAGCAAAGAAGCTCCTTCACGGAAACGCGTCTCCTGGACTCACGGCGTGACAGTTTCCGGCGAGGTGTGGGTCTCCCTATGGGAGACTCAGATACCTCCCCACTGTTCTCGCTGGAAGCGTCTCTGAGCCCTCCCTCCTGCTCGCATTCCCTCAGAGAACCACTCCTCCCCCTGCTGGTTCCTTCTTCAGCTGTTGAGTCTCTTTCTTCCTCCCTGAGCCCCTCCACCACCTGATGCTCCGATGGCAGTTCCCTGACAGTGGGGCTGAGAGACTTCAAATAAGTGTGACTGGCCCAAGGTCACCCAGCAGCTGCATGTGGAGGAGCGGGGACGCGAACCCGGTTCCCCAGATTACGTGTCTAGCGCTCTTAACCACTACACCACACTGGCTCTGGGAGAAATGTTGAAAGAGCAACCGCTATACAATGGTACCTTGGTTCTCAAACTTAATCTGTTCCAGAAGTCCATTCCAAAACCAAAGCATTCCAAAACCAAGGCGCGCTTTCCCATAGAAAATAATGCAAAATGGATTAATCTGTTCCAGACTTTTAAAAACAATCCGTAAAACAGCAATTTAATATGGATTTTACTGTCCAACAAGACCATTGATCCATAAAATGAAAGCAAGAAACAATGTACCGCAGTCACACAATCAGTCAGTCAGTAGCTGAACTGGGTTCCACACAGCCACAAAAACAAAACAAAAAGAGCCACAAAAACACAAAATAAATAGCAAAAACAGGCACCTCAGCGTAACACTCAAAACAGAAGTATGGTGCTCAAATCGGAAGCATAACACTCAAAACAGAAGCGTAGCACTCAAAACAGAGCACGTTCAGCTTCCGAAAAAGTTTGCAAACTGGAACACTTACTTCTGGGTTTGCAGTGTTTGGGTTCCAAGTTGTTTGAGTACCAAGGTGTTTGAGAACCAAGGTACCACTGTAGTAAGAATTAAGCATATACATAATGTTCAGGCAACACAACTGCAAAAATGGCTTCACTTCGCCTCTTCAATGGACCGCCCCTGATAACCATCTAAAAAAAAGCCCACCAGATAATAAAATACATTAAGTTACAAGATTCTGTAATGATATACAATATAAAATGTCCAAGTCACTTGTGGCAGACTCCCTCAGCAAAGATGGAAGCCAGATAATATGACTGGGTTGAGGTGCTTTTAAAGCTTAGACTCTCACTTGAAGTATCACTTAAGAGGTCTGGTGTGAACTGTGCTTGTTTGCTAATGTTCAGCAACAATGTCTTTTTACCTGTGTGAAAGGAAAGCCTGCGACCACTTGATCCTCACCCAGAGGATCAAGGTAAGGATGAGGCACTTTTGGAACAAAACTAGATATTTTTTCCTTATACACTTGATGGTGTTTATAGCTTAATAGTTACTCTGATAACTCAAAATGCTGTGTTTAAGTCAAAAGCTCTTAACAGAGATATTTAAGCACGCATTCAGAACTCTCATTTGAAACCAGTATCTGAATGAACTAATTCCTCTTAGAATGGCTATTGGTCTTACTAAACCAGTAAAAAAAGGTGACTAATAATTATTATTATTACCATAATACAGTGGTACACCAGGTTAAGTACTTACTTCATTCCGGAGGTCCGTTCTTAACCTGAAACTGTTCTTAACCTGAAGCACCACTTTAGCTAATGGGGCCTCCTGCTGCTGCCGCGCCACCGGAGCCCGATTTCTGTTCTTATCCTGAAGCAAAGTTCTTAACCTGAAGCACTATTTCTGGGTTAGTGGAGTGTGTAACCTGAAGCGTATGTAACCTGAAGCATATGTAACCCAAGGTACCACTGTAATAGCTACTATAACAGCTACCTGGGACAGCTCAGTTGATAGAGCATGAGACTCTCAGGGTCGTGAAATTGGACCGATACAATTGGGGGGGGGGGAATTGAAATTCTACGAATCTAATTATTAGAACATGGACTGTGAACCTGTCGCCTCCAGATTTTGTTGGACTCTTAACAGCCATCAAGCTCGGAGACGGCTTGAACACAAGTGGAGGAAAGCTCCAGTCAAATGCAATCGAATACTGGTAAGGGCTCATCATCGAGCCTACCTAGTGGCAATGAAGATTGCATCCGCATTGTGCTATCCAGCAGAGTTTTTCTGGGTAGAGTGGGGCCTTTTACAATCTGGCCCATAGGAGGTGACAGAACCAAGTAATGGTGAAAGGATCCAAATACCTAAAGTTCCATCTCTTCCCATATGACCTGGACCCTGTGATCATCATCAGAGGCCCTTCTTCATGTGCCTCCTCCATGAGAGGGCCAGAGGGTGGCAGCACGAGAACAGGGCCTTTTCTGCAGTGGCTCCCCATTTGCAGAATGCTCTCCCCAGGGAGCCTCGCCAGGTGCCTTTTTGTTCCATATCTTTAGACACAAACTTTCCTCTTCTCCCAATTGAATAATCTATGGCCTTTTAAACTGTGTGTGTGTGTCCGTTTGTTGCTATGCTGTGTGTTTTTGTGTTTTTATATTGTAAACTTCGGTGTGATGCTTTGATGAAGGACAGTATAGAATTTTTATAAATAATAATAAATCAGTATCATCATCCCCGACCACTGACTACACTGGTGGGAGGTGGAATCCTGCATCATCTGGGCAGACACAAATTCCCTACTCTCGTGTCAAGACTGATCTGCAGTCCCCATGGGGTCAGTAGTCCATATCTGATCCTCCAAGGCAGTAGGAATTGCACTGTGGCTCAAACGCTTCAGAACGGCGGCAGCAATAGACGCCAGATGTTCACCAGGATGCCATTTGCTCTGTCTTTTGACAGCAAGATGAATAAACACAGCTGCCTAATGTGTTCCTTGCACTTTCGCTGTGGTGCATGAGTAAAGCTCCATCTGTGTCTCTTAGAGACCTCTGCTCTTTCGCTTCCATGCCAGAGGAAAACGTTAGATGCATCCCACAAGAGCAATCTGTGGAGGAGCGAGAAATTTAATATCCGCTCATTTGTTCATAGAGCTAATGGGTGCATGACAGTCCGTGGGGGGGGGGGGATTCTTGTAAAGTTTGCAAACAGTGGCCACTGGTGAGTTATAGACACACACATACACTGTCGCCTGCAGGACTTAGATTTCGGCATGCATGAGGAAGCACTAGAAGATGATGCTTCTCAAAACAAGCTAAAAGCTGCAATCTCTGGGTGGATGTGGCGATGTGGTGGTCTCGCAGCATGCAAGCATTCCTCACAGTCACCACTTGTCCACATATGGCCATGGGACCAAGCCTTCCTCTGCCTTTATAGTGTAGAGCAGGGGTGTCCAACACGTAGATCACAATCTACTGGTAGATCCCTGGGAGGTTTTGGTAGATTGCTGTCGAACGCTGAGTCCCTTTTGTTACTGTTGGTAAAATTGAATCTTGAATCCAGCCCGCCCCCTTGCCCTGCCCTCCATTGTTGCATGATCTGCAGAGCGGAAGAGAGAGCTTACCCAGTGTGGCTGTTTGTTTCCCCAGTGATTTGTTTGTGGGTGGCTGTTTCTCTTCTCACCCCCCCCCAAAAAAATAACCCTTATAAACAGGGCTTTCCTTCTCCCTAAAAAAAGCTCATCGATTTTGCTCTGTACCCCCCCCCCCAAAAAATGGTGCTTTTCTCTTCTAATTTTCTGAGATTGCTAATTTGGGGTTTACATCAGCTGCACACCATGATCATCACAATTATAACAAATAAAGGCTTGACATATCTCGCTTTGCATGTGACGCGGCAGCTAAAAAAGCCAATGCAATTCTGGGCTGCATCAATAGGAGTATAGCATCTAGATCAAGGGAAGTAATAGTGCCACTGTATTCTGCTCTGGTCAGACCTCACCTGGAGTACTGTGTCCAGTTCTGGGCACCACAGTTCAAGAAGGACACTGACAAACTGGAACGTGTCCAGAGGAGGGCAACCAAAATGGTCAAAGGCCTGGAAACGATGCCTTATGAGGAACGGCTAAGGGAGCTGGGCATGTTTAGCCTGGAGAAGAGGAGGTTGAGGGGTGATATGATAGTCATGTTCAAATATATAAAAGGATGTCACATAGAGGAGGGAGAAAGGTTGTTTTCTGCTGCTCCAGAGAAGCGGACACGGAGCAATGGATCCAAACTACAAGAAAGAAGATTCCACCTAAACATTAGGAAGAACTTCCTGACAGTAAGAGCTGTTTGACAGTGGAATTTGCTGCCAAGGAGTGTGGTGGAGTCTCCTACTTTGGAGGTCTTTAAGCAGAGGCTTGACAACCATATGTCAGGAGTGTTCTGATGGTGTTTCCTGCTTGGCAGGGGGTTGGACTCGATGGCCCTTGTGGTCTCTTCCAACTCTATGATTCTATGATTCATGAGTCCATCTCATATATTAGTTTCACCTTTTAAGTTGAATTACTGAAACAAATGAACTTTTCCACGATATTCTAATTTTCCGATTTTCACATGTAGATTGCAGTCTCTGGGGAGTCGGCCACCCAATAATCTGGAGCATGTCTCCAAATCTGAGGGTCCTGTGCTTCCCCCAGGCATCTGGTTGGCCAACATGAGAGCAAGATGCTGGACTACTGTAGACAGACCTTTATTCTGATCTAGCAGGGCTCTTCCAATGTTTTATGTTCTTACAAAGCCCAAGCTGGACGTGGCATTAGTTGCATGAATCCAATTAACACGCATGGTCTTCCTTATGCAAATGGAGACACGGGGAAGCCAGAGCCCACCTAGGTCCATGGGGAGGGGACAGTAGCATTTTTCTTCTCCTTGCTGCAGCCCTGACAAAAAAAAAACCCTCTCCCAAGCTGCAATGTGCCTGTCACCAATGGAGGCTTTCTGTGAATTGCAAACAGCAGATTGGGAGAGGCTATTTTTACTGGGACCATGGCAGGAAGAGAAAGGGTTAAACTTCTTCTCCATGGCCTGTTTGGTTGCAAGGCTGCTCAGGCTTCTATTTACATAACAAAATGACGTCCACATTAACTGCACTCATGCAATCAACATCGCATCTGGGTTGGTCCCGAATATGTGAAGCAATGAAGAGGTGCATTCTTCCTTCTTCATAATCTCTGCATAAGTCATCACCCATCACCATGGGGAGATAGTAGCTCCTTTGTTCAAAGATCTAGGTTCAAGTTATTCAGCGCACAAGTAACACAAAGTGAGCCTTTTATCCTCAGCCTGTCGTGCTGTTTCACCTTTGTTGTAGGAAAGACGTAGCAGAACACCTGAAAATGTCCAAAGCAATGAGCGAGGATTTAGGAGATAGTTGTTGTTGTTTTTACACTGCCTCTCTTAGCTGGCAGATCAAAGCTTTCTGCCAATTGCTTGTCGCAACCTAAGAAGAGGCTTCTCTTCATTCACCAGCAGGACACCCTTCTACAAAGAAAAGGTCTGGCCAGGCTCTCATAATATCGAGCCTAGATCTCGATGGCAACATGTTGCACACGGGGTTCCCCTTGAAGACTCCTTGGAAATCTCATGTGGATGGGAACCCACCTGGCTGATAACTTCTCGCGGAACATTAAAGATCGACAGCAGCATGAGTTTTGTTTCTGGACACAATTAAATGTGTTGGTGTTAACCTACAAAGCCCAAAACAACAGCTGGTGAACCAGTGGAAATTCAGATGGCGCCGGACTACTACTCCCGACATCCCTTACCATTGGTCATGCTGGCCAGGGACTAATGTCCCACAACTTTGGGAGGGCCTCCAAAACCTACCCTAGACAGTTCAAGGATGGCAACCCTAGAGGAAAGCTGTATCGCAAAAAAATCTACCTAACTCGTACTGCCTCCAAATGTTAAACAGTTGGTTTTCAGAGGAAGGCCTTTTATGTGGCTGCAAAATTCCCTTCCCAGACACTTGCCCTTTTTAACCCTGTGTGGCTGTTTGATGGTTTTGTGTTTGATGGTTTTGTGGGGGGGGGGGTTTGGATGATATTTGTGTTGTTGGTGTGGTGTAGTGGTTAAGAGCGGTAGACTCGTAATCTGGTGAACCGGGTTCGCGTCTCCGCTCCTCCACATGCAGCTGCTGGGTGACCTTGGGCCAGTCACACTTCTTTGAAGTCTCTCAGCCCCACTCACCTCACAGAGTGTTTGTTGTGGGGGAGGAAGGGAAAGGAGAATGTTAGCCGCTTTGAGACTCCTTCGGGTAGTGATAAAGCGGGATATCAAATCCAAACTCTTCTCTTCTTTTTCTTGAGCACTATTTGGGGGGAATTGTGGCATATAAATCTGATGAATTTTATCCTAGCACAGATATCCGATTCCCGCTCTGTAAAGTGCAGCATGGAAACTAGCCTAGTGGAGAATTCAGGAGCCCTTGTGCTGGACAGCTCCCAAATGGGGGTGGAGACGCTCCTTCAGGTATACTGGACCGAGGCTGTTTAGAACTTTAAAGGTCAGCACCAGCACTTTGAATTGTGCTCGGAAACGTACTGGGAGCCAGTGTAGGTCTTTCAAGACCGGTGTTTTATGGTCTTGGCGGCCACTCCCAGTCACCGGTCTAGCTGCTGCATTCTGGATTAATTGCAGTTTCCGGGTCACCTTCAAAGGTAGCCCCATGTAGAGCGCATTGCAGTAATCCAAGCGGGAGATAACCAGAGCATGCACCACTCTGGCGAGACAGTCCGCAGTCAGGTAGGGTCTCAGTCTGCGTACCAGATGGAGCTGGTAAACAGCTGCCCTGGCCACAGAATTGACCTGTGCCTTCATGGACAGCTGTGAGTCCAAAATGACTCCCAGGCTGCGCACCTGGTCCTTCAAGGGCACAGTTACCCCATTCAGGACCAGGGAGTCCTCCACACCAGCCCGCCCCATCTCTTCAAAACATGCCTCTCCTGTATCGGTCTCAACAGCCATAGCAAGAGCTGTAACTCTTGAACAAAGGCACACTCCTCCATTGTCTCCCAAGGCAGAGGGTGTGTGAGCAGGCAGGGATGAAGCCACCGCTGCCTTCTTTTGCAAACTGTCTCTGAATAATGAAGAGCCTCAGTGCTGGATCAGGCCAGTGGCCCATCTAGTCCAGCATCCTGTTCTCACAGTGGCCAAACAGGTGTTCATGGGAAGCCCACAACTCTGCCTGCCCAACTGCACAATGGTGCTGGAGTGCTTGGGTAGGTCTTTTGGTGCAAATCAGTGGCTCTGATAAGTGACCCTGCCTAAACTGAAATGTACACAGATTGTACACACAAACACATCCTAAGCATTGCTACCCATTGATGTGGTATCCATGTTGTTATTGTTTAGTCGTGTCCAACTCTTTGTGACCCCATGGACCAGAGCACGCCAGGCACCCCTGTCTTCCACTGCCTCCCGCAGTTTGGTCAAACTCATGTTGGTAGCTTCAAGAACACTATCCAACCATCTCATCCTCTGTCGTCCCCTTCTCCTTGTGCCCTCCATCTTTCCCAACATCAGGGTCTTTTCCAGGGAGTCTTCTCTTCTCATGAGGTGGCCAAAGTATTGGAGCCTCAGCTTCACGATCTGTCCTTTCAGTGAGCACTCAGGGCTGATTCCCTTCAGAATGGATAGGTTTGATCTTCTTGCAGTCCATGGGACTCTCAAGAGTCTCCTCCAGCACCATAATTCAAAAGCATCAATACTTTGGCGATCAGCCTTCTTTATGGTCCAGCTCTCACTTCCATACCAGTCTGCATTTACAGTGGATGCTTGGGTTACAAACGTGATCCGTGCAGGATGCACATTTGCAACCCATAGCAGCGTGTCTGCGCACACGCAAGTTGCGATTCAGCGCTTCTGCGCATGTGCAAAGCGCAATTTAGTGCTTCTGCTTATGCGTGACCACCGAAACCCGGAAGTAACCAATTCCGGTACTTCCGGTTTTCGGCGCATCCATAATCCAAAAAAAACACAACCTGAAGCATCTGTAATCCAAGGTATGACTGTATGTGCATCAGCAATATAGTTTTGTATAGATAGAGACAGACAGACACACACACACAGAGAGAGGGAAAGAAACTGTCTGAACTTTTTTTGAGGGAGGGAGGAAGAAACAGAGGGAGAGGAGGAGGAGGGGGAATGTAACCTTTGCATATCAACTGAGAATTTCACAAAGCACAAAACCTGATTATGACTAAAGCCTATGAATTATTCATCCGGCTTCAATTGAGAGAGATCAGATTTAATTACATTCCAAGGCGCAACTCCTATAGAATTAAAAAACAGGGAAAACAAAAACACTCATAGGTCTAACACAGTGGTTTTTAAGCAAAGGCGTACAGGGAACTTTAAACGTCCATACATATGCATCTCAGAAGAGAAAAGCCAGTGCTCATTCACAAGCTAAACTAAGGGATGTAATTAAAAACATGTAAATGCTTCGTCAGTACTGCCCTCTGCTTAGAGGATGCTTTGATGTGAAATCTGATGAAAAGGTTGTCTCTTGAGCACAGAGTGAACCCTGATAAAAAATACCTGTAGCAAAAGCTGGCCCCGGGGGGGGGGGACACTTGATAAAATCTCATTTATTTTGCCTCCTACACTTCAGTGTTTTTAAATGCCTCAGAGTGCAGGTCCCTATGTATGACTACTCGAAAGCAAGGACTACTGAGTTCAGTAGGGCTTACTCCAAGGTAAGGGGGGCAAATTTCAACCTTAGGAAGGGTAAGACACCTCTTATTTTCCTACAATGCAATGTTTTGTTACAGGTTCCCCTTTGTACTTAGCTCAATACGGTTGTCACTGCAGTGATGGAAATCAATGTTCTACCGTAGCCAGCCTCCCCTCCATGTTTTCATTCCATCTGTGACTGCAAAGGAAGTGGAGCATTTAAGGGACATGGTCTGTTTTGCAGCATGTAAGATTATAAAACTTGCACGTCAGTATGTTTGGGGATCTGGGGCTAACTTGGTTCTCCTTTAGGTGGATCACACTGGACTGGTGGTAAACTCCTTTGAAGATATGATGGGTTGTATCAATCTGCCTACAGTTGGGAATTTATTTATTTTTGTAATCATTTTTAATAATTTTCCATTTTTCCAGTATTGTATCATAACAAATAATTCACTACTTCAAGAGTTTCCCCTCCCCCCTCAGACTTCCCTCAACCTCCTTCTCTGGTTTGTTTTAACATAGTATTATTTCCTGCATATTTCCATTCCATTTGTTTTTAACATTTGATCTTACGTTGTTGTTTAGTCGTTTAGTCATGTCCGACTCCTCATGACCCCATGGACCAGAGCACGCCAGGCACTCCTGTCTTCCACTGCCTCCCGCAGTTTGGTCAAACTCATTCTGGTAGCTTCGAGAACACTGTCCAACCCTCTCGTCCTCTGTCATCCCCTTCTCCTTGTGCCCTCAATCTTTCCCAACATCAGGGTCTTTTCCAGGGAATCTTCTCTTCTCATGAGGTGGCCAAATTATTGGAGCCTCAGCTTCAGGCTCTGTACTTCCTGTGAGCACTCAGGGCTGATTTCCTTAAGAATGGAGAGGTTTGATCTTCTTGCAGTCCATGGGATTCTCCAGAGTCTCCTCCAGCACCATAATTCAAAAGCATCAATTCTTCAGCAATCAGCCTTCTTTATGGTCCAGCTCTCACTTCCCTACATCACTACTGGGAAAACCATAGCTTTAACTATACGGACCTTTGTTGGCAAGGTGATGTCTCTACTTTTTAAGATGCTGTCTAGGTTTGTCATTGCTTTTCTCCCAAGAAGCAGGCGTCTTTTAATTTCATCACTGCTGTCACCATCTGCAGTGATCATGGAGCCCAAGAAAGTAAAATCTCTCACTGCCTCCATTTCTTCCCCTTCTATTTGCCAGGAGGTGATGGGCCCAGTGGCCATGATCAGAAGGTCGGCGGTTCGAATCCGTGCGACGGGGTGAGCTCCCATTGCTCGGTCCCGACTCCTGCCAACCTAGCAGTTCAAAATCACATCAAGTGCAAGTACATAAATAGGTACCATTCTGGCAGGAAGGTAAATGGCGTTTCTGTGTGCTGCTCTGGTTCACCAGAAGTGGCTTAGTCATGCTGGCCACATGACCCAGAAGTTGTACACCGGCTCCTCGGCCAATAAAGCGAGATGAGCGCCGCAACCCCAGAGTCATCCGCGACTGGACCTAACAGTCAGGGGTCCCTTTACCTTTACTATGTACTGCTTTTCCTTAGGATGTCCCTATTTTCATCAGAGAAATGTTGGAGGGTATGGAGTTATCTGACTCCCGAGCCATCTGAAGGCAGCTCTGTATAAGGAAGTTTCTTAATGTTTAATTATATTTTTATATATGTTGGAAGCTGCCCAGAGTGGCTGGGGCAACCCAGTCAGGTGTGTAGGGTATAAATAGTACAATTATCATTATGGAAGGGGACATCCCTATTTTCCTCAGAGAAATGTCGGAGGGTATGCAGTAGATAACCCTGATGAATTTATATGCAGTGCAAGAGTAAGCGCTCATGTAGACAGCATTACCCGGACCAGCTTAAGTTGAAGGATTTCCCTGAATCTCTTTTCAAAACCAACGTGTTATAATTACCTAAACCGTGTGGACAGTATAAGCATCGATCTGGAACTTGCTGAGCATTTTCCCCAAAGGAACAAGGAGAGGAGAAAGGTTGCCACACCATGGAACAACAGCAATCTCCCTAAATTAATTACTTGGATGGGGGGGAGAGAGATTATGCCTACAGAAAATGACAGAGAGCTTAGTCACAAATCCCTATTTCTACTGCTTATACCTTCCTGCTTAAAATTCCCCAAAGATGTAATTTTGTTCCAATAATATATTTATTTTAAAGAATAATAAACAGTTTCCATTCAACCTGTATGTGATGAGTGCCTGTTTCCCTACATTTACTTCTTAAAATGTGTCAGGCTAATAATTGGCATGGTTAGACGTAGACTTCTTTATTTTTTGAAAAAGGCACATTATTATGTCTTTTCTTCCTGTCCCCTGCCACCTTACTGGGCAACTCAAATGCATGCTTCTGTTAATAATAATAATAATAATAATAATAATAATAATAATAATAATAATAATAATAATAATAATAATATATTTATATATTATAAATATATTTATTTATATCCCGCCTTTTCCCCACGTGAGGACCCAAGGCAGCTTGCAGAAATGAAAAGGGATTCCCAACCAAGCTCTGATATTCTTTCTTTACTCAAAGCGATCTTGGTTGCCTAAATCAGTACATAAGCAATACTGTCTTTAATAATAACAATGTCAACCGGCCCCTCCAAAATTATATGTACTTACAAGCCCACCCAATATGCTAGGAGTCTGCTTTCAATGTCAGCAGCTCACACTAGTAAAAACCATGCATTCTTCTTATTGCAAACGGAGTGGAGAAAATGAAATATATAGTGTTTTCTACAAATACCCTTTTTTGCATAGGCACCCAGAGAGTAATTGAAATCATTCATGCACACACAGGACCATTGCTCATTAGACAGACTTAATTGAAAGTCTCTTTCCCATTCCAAAAATAATCAATAGGATAACCTCCATTATTGCTTTCCCTAAAAGTAGCATCTCTTAAGGCTGGTCCGAACAGCTGAGCCAGAGGGGAGGGGAAAGATGTGTTCATTAGCGATAGCATATTAACTAGCTCCCTCTGGTGGCTGGTCTTTGAATATTCTTTCCCTTCAAGTTTTCTTTCGAGATTTATAAGGATTACTCCCTAATTTATTTGCATTGCATTGATCTGTACAGCCCTAAAATGCATTCCTGAATGGCGTGTGCTGTTTGCTTCTTGGCTGGAGGAAAGGAGAGGTGACACCCACTCGTAATTCCCACTCCACTAAGCAAAGCCAAGATTATTGCCACCAGTAAATTTATTCACCAGTTGGACTGGCTGTAAATTAAGAAACAGCGGGAAAAGGCATTACAATGCAAGGAGATATTCTAGCGGTGCCTATAGAGGGGGCGTGGCTTGGAGGGAGTCCTGAGGACCACCGGGGAACGCTGGCCCAACCCTGAAATACTCATTCCATTGGAAGTAAGCCCCACTGAAATCAACAGAGCTTGCTTCCTTTATACACACATATATAATTTTATTAAATTTTCTGTTTTACAATTTAAAGTACTCACTTTTACATCCTTAAGATATCAATGACTTCCCGTCTCCTCTTTCCATGGTTCATTTTACATATCATAAATCCCTGCATTTTTTACAGAAACTATTCCATTATTACATCCATCGCCACTTATTTACACGGTTGAATTTGTTTTAATGCTGCCAGGGTTTTCAGCTGTACACAGTTATTTCCCATAAACGTTTTCCAGTCTTCTCTAAACATGTTGTTCTCTTATTCTGTATGTTAAGTCTGCAAGCTGCGCATATTCTGTCGACTTAAGTTGTCACTCTCCTTTGGTAGGGACCTCGCTCGTTTTCCATTTTGGGGCTAACAAAACACAGGCTGCTGCAATGGCATACATAAATAACCTTTTACAACACCTGGGAATTTCAGTCTGAAATTATCCTCAACAGAAAGGACTCTGGGTTTTTGGGGGGGGAAAGTACTTTTAAACATTTTTTTCAATTCATTATGAATCGTTTCCCAGTACTCTTTTACCCTTTTACAAGTCCACCACATATGAAAGAACGTTCCCTCAACAGAGCTTACTTCAGAGCAGGCATGCACAGACCCTCCAAGTGTCCCAGTTTTCCAGGGACCGTCCTGGATTTACAGAAGCCATCCCAGTTTCTGATTTGATCATGGAATGTCTCACTTTTCCTTAGGATGTCCCTATTTTCATTGGAGAAATGTTGAAGGGTATGGAGTTATCTGACCCCGGAGCCAAGGAGATAACTAATTGCATAACCTTTAGAAGACATCTGAAGGCAGCCCTGTATAGGGAAGGTAAAAAGGGATGCAGGTGGTGCTGTGGTCTAAACCACTGAACCTCTTGGGCTTGCTGATCAGGTCAGCGGTTCGAATCTGCATGACGGGATAAGCTCCCATTGCTTTATCCCAGCTCCTGTCAACCTAGCAGTTCGAAAGCACACAAGTGCAATTAGATAAATAGGTACCGCTGTGGCAGGAAGGTAAACTGCGTTTCCATACACTCTGGCACTCCTCACAGTGTCCCATTGCACCAGAAGCGGTTTAGTTATGCTGCCCCCAAGAGTATTGTTAGCCCAGAAGTGGAAGCAAGAAGAAATTCTGACGAAAGAAGAATGGCAGACGAAATTAATGCAGAATTAGACAATATGACAGGAAGGATTCGAAACCTGCGGGACCAGAGATTTACAGAAGATTGGAAGAAGTATATGAATTACTTGAAGAGCAACTGTAATCAACAAATTACGCTAGTAGGACTACAAGAAGTTTTGTAAGGAGAAATATACGAAGTGTTACAAAGTAGAAAAAGATAGAGATATTGGTTCTGAGTTTTAAATGTAACAGGGAAAGTAAGAAATGCAAAGTAAGAGATTAGATTGGAAAATTTTCAGACAGGGCTGATGGAAGTCAAAAAATTGAATAAGAGGTAAAAGTATGTTTAATTATTGTTGAAAATAGTATGTTAAAAAACTAATACAAATTTATATTAAAAAAAAAGGTTAACCTGAAAAAGCTGTCTGTGTACAAAAATGCCGGCTCCCTCAGCCTGAAAGCAGAGATGAGCCCATAGCCAAATTTGACTGGACTTAACCATACAGGGGTCCTTTCATATACAGAGGGGAGTTTTTTAATACATAATGTTTTGTTATATTTTTATATATGTTGGAAGCAGCCCAAAGTGGCTGGAGCAACCCAGTCATGTGGTTCTTGTGACAATCAGATGGTGAGAGTAGGATGGTGGAATTAAAACCTTTTTAAAATATATATATATATAAAATAAATGTTAGTAGCAGTAAGCAAAGCATTTTTCTCACATGTTAAACACATTGCACATTTGATTCTGCCTCCAAAGCAGCCACACACAGAGCCCAAAAAACCGCGAGACAAACAATGAATGGCTCTTTGGAAAACGACAGCAGCGTCTTGCGAGCAGTAATGGTTTTCAGGGCTAATTATCTCATTAATTTGCAGTCCTCTCCTCCCACAACAAGTTCTCGGGGATGTTAGCAAGTGTCAGCTCATTCCAACCTCTCTTCATCGTAGAAGGAAAAGACGCCAGCATGTATTCCTTCCACTCGAGCAAAAGTATTAATAGGGGGATGCAGAGATGTGCAGAGGAGACCTTTATTGACTCAACATAAACAGCCTGTGAAGTTTATTCCCTGGCCAAATGTCGAACATCCCTCAGCTGCGGGAACACTGGTTTTAACTGTCCTGAACTCTGGTTTCTGAAGTGGATTTATCACTGGTCAATAACCAGCTCCGTTTCCCCCATAAACTATAAAAACAAACATTTCCCTGTGCCAGTAAATGATTTCTCAACATGCAAAAGACTTGTGCTGTTAGGAAGAAGGCAAAGTTGTTCTCATGAGGGGGCATCATGAGGTGCTTAAAAAGGCTCAGGGCCTCCTGGCTGAGGCTGCTGGGATTTGTAGCCCAGTTGCACCTGGAGTTGTCCATCCCTCCTGTATTTTAACCCCTTAGTCCGAGGACTGTTGCAATATATTTTGCAGCCTGTGGTGGAGCAGCAAGCACTCCTTCCCCCAAAATAATGATGCCCAGGACCCCAAGCTGCTCACCCACCAACCCTGTGAATGCTGAGGAATGGTGGCTGAAGGTCACATGCACCCCAGTTAGGTCCTGGGTCAAGCGGGGATTCAATCTTGATTCTCTGTCGTCTTAATCTGACACTTTATTTAATCCACCCTTGCATTTAAGCACTAGCCTGGGAGAAACAGGCAACCAGTGATGCATGCAGGTGCAGGCTAGGCTGAGCGATATTAGCCCAAGGTCAAACACACTACAATGAGGTTCCTGATTTAGGGCAGATTTGAACCTGATTCTTTGTAGCCCAGGACATGGGTGGCGCTGTGGGTTAAACCACAGAGCATGGACTTGCCGATCAGAAGGTTGGCGGTTCGAATCCCCGCGATGGAGTGAGCTCCCATTGCTCGGTCCCTGCTCCTGCCAACCTAGCAGTTCGAAAGCACGTCGAAGTGCAAGTAGATAAATAGGTACCGCTCCGGCGGGAAGGAAATGCTGTTTCCGTGAGCTGCTCTGGTTCGCCAGGAGCGGCTTAGTCATGCTGGCCACATGACCTGGAAGCTGTACACTGGCTCCCTCGGCCAATAAAGCGAGATGAGCGCCGCAACCCCAGAGTCGGTCACGACTGGACCAAATGGTCAGGGGTCCCTTTACCTTTTACCCTGTAGCCCGGATCAGACTCTTCAATACACCCTTGAATTAAGCACTAGCCTGGCAAGCAATGTTGACCAGGAAATGCATGTGAGTGAATGGTCTGGTAGAGGAGGAATAGGGTACTGCGTCCCTTTCTATGCCCAGCACCGAAACTAAATTGGCTGCTAGAGAACAACCAGGAGAAATCCATCCCTCCTCTCCCAAACTCCAGTGGGGAGTGGTTTTTTTGGTAGGCCAGTGACTTCTGGGGAGTTATTTACAAGGTTGCTCTAACCCAGGGGTCTGCAACCCGCGGCTCTGGAGCCACATGTGGCTCTTTTACACCATTGCCGCGGCTCCGGGGCGGATACTAGCGAGGGGAGGTGGCGCATTGTGCGCCCCGACACTCCCCACTGTGGCAGGCGCTGTACTGGCTGTGACGTCGCATGGGGGCAGTGCGTGCGTTAGTCACGCACCGTCCCGATGTCACCTTCCCGGTCGCTGTCAGATCGGAGGGCAGCGGCACGCATGCTTTAAATGTCGCAATGGTTTTGCGGCTCCCAGGTTTTTTTTCTTCAGAAACGGGTCCAAGTGGCTCTTTTTGTCTTAAAGGTTGCAGACCCCTGCTCTAACCACTGCACTAGGCTGTTTTGGTGATGTCAAATGCAATCAGCACCATTCCTATAAAAAGCCAAAATACGCTACATTTTATTTCCTCCACCCCCCCCCCTTTTGTAGGAGTGATAAATCAAGTCTATCCTAAAGGAGAAAGTCAGAATTTCCGCAGCACCATAAATTAATACCGTCGCACCACAAGTACAGAAAAAGGGAAGAAATTATTCCCATCTAGGTTCCCATCTTCTCATCTTCTCATTCTGAATGGCGTATGAAATATTGATGCTCACTTCTGTTAGCAGAAAACTGCTCTCATTGCAATTTTTTCTGTCTTTCCCCAGAGTGGAATTGCAGCGTAAAAGGAGCCATTCTGTAAATTCAGGGATTTGGGAGCCATTTGCCATGCAAATCTACCTTTCTGTGCTAAGGAACTGAAGACTGCAAGAGGAGGAGAATGGGAAGGTTAAGGGAAACGCTCTTGAGACTCAAGTGGTAAAGGTAAAGGGACCCCTGACCATTAGGTCCAGTCATGGCCGACTCTGGGGTTGCGGCGCTCATCTTGCTTTATTGGCCGAGGGAGCCGGCGTACAGCTTCCGGGTCATGTGGCCAGCATGACTAAGCTGCTTCTGGCGAACCAGAGCAGCCCACGGAAACGCCGTTTACCTTCCCACCAGAGCGGTACCTATTTATCTACCTGCACTTTTATGTGCTTTTGAACTGCTAGGTTGGCAGGAGCAGGGACCGAGCAATGGGAGCTCACCCCGTCGCGGGGATTCGAACCGCCGACCTTCAGATCAGCAAGTCCTAGGCTCTGTGGTTTAACCCACAGCGCCACCCGTGTCCCGAGTCTCAAGTGAAGATGCCGCAAAAGAAATGGTTGGAGCCAGCGGAAGTGGCTGGGGAGGGAAAGGGGTCGCAGAGATGCAGGCAGCCGTTTACACCTTCTCCTTCCCATTTGCCTTCAGCTGCAGCAGCACTAGCGCTCTGCCAGCCTCCCTGGGAGGAGGCACAAAGAAGAAGGGCAGAGCCCCCCGCCCTCAAAATGTGGCCAGCAGGGCACTGGCTTCTTCCCAGGCCACTGCTTGAGAGCGAGAGAAGTGACCGGTGGCTGGGTCAAAGGGCATGCTCAGAGGATGTAGCCCTAAGGGTAGCTGCCTGTAAACGAGGCTCTCCAGTGAGGCTGGGTAGGAGACCATCACCACGTCGAAAGAGAAATTAATTCAAGTTCGTTCATCTCCCTACCTCCACAGACCCCCCACAAGGCCAATGTAATACCGGATGATTGATAGGTGGGTGGTCCTGCCCACTGGTCAAAGGTGGCCCTTGAGGCTAAAAGGCTACCCCCATTATTTGAACATAACCAGCATTTCAGCCAGGCAACAAGGTCTTGTGGGGTGTCTGGCCTAGAGAGAATACTGAAAGCCATCAGGGGTCTAGAGCAGGCATAGGCAAACTCGGCCTGCCAGATGTTTTGGGACTACAACTCCCATCATCCCTGACCACTTGTCCTGTTGGCTAGGATGAGAGTTGTAGTCCCAAAACATCTGGAGGGCCGAGTTTGCCTATGCCTGGTCTAGAGGGACGAATATTGCCTCTGGGCCTGAGATTCTCCCCCTCTACTCTGGCCTACCTACCTGCTTGGTACAGGTCAGTATTACCTCCTTAAACCAGCAGTGGCTTTGCATTGTGCTAGTCGGGGTTTTGTCTGAGCCTTGATATCAGAGACAATTTATAACTGGAGATCCTGCATTGATAGCGGCTGTAGAATGAAGACCAAAGAAGCAATGCCTTTTATATCAGCTGCAGGAAAGCAACAATGGGATACCTTGTTTTATTGAGTGTGTTTTAATTATACGTAGGGGTTTTACAATTGGGTTGACACCTGTAAACTGTTTAGAAGCCACTTTGGCAATTGGTGGTATCTACATGTATTATAATCGTTAAAGCCAAGATTGTTTTGCGAGAACCATCTCTTTTGTTGAATCTGTGCTGCTTTGTTAGAATGGATTTTTGCTTTAAGTGCATAGATTGTTTTACTTGTTTTCACAACTGCGCAACTATATTGTTGTAAATGAAGAGCTTTTATGCTCGGAAGACTAAATGCTTTCTCCTCCGCATGACTACAGGTAGATACTCGCAAATTCCTTATAAAGCCTGCCTGTGTGCCTGCAAACAGCGAGTGCCAGATTCACTGGACCATATTCTTTTGGACTGCCCTTTGCACAGCAGACTCCGCAAACAGATGCTGAGCAAGATGCAACCCACGGCTCCGAGAAAAAGCCAAATGAGGTTCCTCTTAGCGGACAGGGACAGGGACGTTGCTACCTCCGTGCCTTCCTTTTTAATCTCCATCTCACCCGAAAGGCTTCTTAATGAATCACCCCTCTAGGGCAGGCATAGGCAAACTCAGCCCTCCAGATGTTTTGAGACTACAATTCCCATCATCCCTGACCACTGGTCCTGTTAGCTAGGGATGATGGGAGTTGTAGTCCCAAAACATCTGGAGGACCGAGTTTGCCTATGCCTGCTCTAGGGAATAGACAGGTGTGAAGCAGAACAACCGAGTGCCTTGTCACCCTCGACAGCCTCACTCCTGTCCCTTTTAAATTTATCCCTCAGATTTGAAATGTCTTTAATGCCAATAAAGGTATTTGTATTGTATTGTATTGTATTGTATTGCATTGCATTGCATTGCATTGCATTGCATTGCATTGCATTGTATTGTATTGTATTGTATTGTATTGTATTGTATTACACAGCCTAAGACCTGGCAAAAAGCCAGGTAAGAAATCAACAATCAATGACAATCAAAATAAATCAACCAACTTTACAGGGAATGCGTCTTTATTTGGAATGATCCATGGCAATATTTATGCCTTTGCAAGTGTTTTCATCCATTTGAATGTTGAACTCCTTTGGGAAAGAACGGCGCTTGGACGCTTATCTGAAAGCCTCTGAGCAAGAGTTTAAAGAATCTCTGAAGAGAGGATATCCTAACACGGGCAGCAATGGAGAGGTCTATCATTGCACTGAGCACCACAACACGGTTCTTATGACAGCCAGAAGCCTTAAGCACTATGAGGAGCCTGCTTCAGTTCTCGTGTTTTCTCTCCTCTCTGTGTTTCCTAAACTGGAAAGAGGTGGCGGGACATTCTGTTCGTACACTTCGCCCAGTCTAAGCTGAGATTCCGAAATGGCATAGCTTCTCAAAACGTCTTTGTAAAGTAAGGCGTCCTGCAGGCAAGCAGGTAATGGCAGCTGGCGGATAAACTGGTCTGACCGTAAGCGATCGCTCATCAAAAGTGACCGGATCTCCAGACGGCAGAGATGAGACAAGGGAGGGATGTGCTCTGTCGCAGAAAAATAAAACAGAATTATATGGGGCACAACAACTGAGAGGACTTCAAGCTCCCTTCTGCAATTGTTCCATAAAACCATCATAGTTAACATCCACAGGTCAGGCTGCCCCTCCATGACTTCGTCTTGGCTCCTTTTAAACCCATCTAATTGAGCAGCCATCGCCACACCATGCAGCAGCGAATTCCATAAATGCATCACGCACTGTTTAGAGAGTGGAAGCCTTTCTTCCTTCTGCCCTGAATCTACTTAGCAGTCAAGACATATCTAATCTGCATTAAGAGTTCCTGAGCCCACAGACATGCTTTGCAAATTCAGTGCAAACTGGATGATCTTGGGTTTTTTGTTTGTTTGTTTTGCTTATAAAATTTAAAATATAAGACCGAAACCAGCTCCCTTCTATTAAATAGCACCATCTGCCTTATTTTTTTAAAAAAAAAAATACTGCAGATCTTTTAAACAGACAAGAGAGAAAAATAATGAAAATATTGAGGGCAGGGGAGGGCGAGTAAGTGAACTGAAGGGAGACCACAAAGAGATGGTAATTAAGCAAATATTCAGACTGAACCATCCTGATACGTTTGCTGGCCTTGTACACAGGAGAGAGAAAGAAAGACATTTACTGATCAGAGTCTAGCCTAACCTTTCTATTATTAAAAAAATGGCATTTCACTCTCCCGAGTCTCTAGTTAGCAACTGACGATTCCATACTGTATCTGCGCTTTTCTTTCTCCCTGGCGGGTGGTCCTGAGCTTCACCACTGCCAGGAGTAATTGGCTGACCTTTATCTCCAGAGCTGGATCAAGCAGAACGACAGGATCATTTATATATACCCACTGATTTGGGAAGGCTAATTGGAAGAGCCGTGTTGTATGGACGCCTCTGCTCTGAAACCAGCTTGCACTGCATAGGAAGGAGTCTGTCCACCAGTCATCTAGCTCAAAATTATTTACTCCGGCTGGCAATGGCTCTCTGGGTTGCAGTCCTTCGTAGCCCTCAAACTTACAGCAACATCCTACACTGAAGGCAGGGAGAATCAACAAGCTGCTCTCCACGTGTTGCTGGACTATGATGATGATGATGATGATGATGATGATGATGATAATAATAATAATAATAATAATAATAATAATAATAATAATAATAATAATAATAATTTATTATTTATACCCCGCCCATCTGGCTGGGCTTCCCCAGCCACTCTGGGCGGCTTCCAACAGTATATTAAAATACAATAACCTATTAAACATTAAAAGCTTCCCTAAACAAGGCTGCCTTCAGATGTCTTCTAAAAGTCTGGTAGTTGTTCTCTTTGACATGTGGTGGGAGGGCATTTCACAGGGCAGGTGCCACTACCAAGAAGGCCCTCTGCCTGGTTCCCTGTAACTTGGCTTTTCGCAGCGATGGAACCGCCAGAAGGCCCTCAGCACTGGACCTCAGTGTCCGGGCAGAACGATGGAGGTGGAGACGCTCCTTCAGGTATACTGGATCGGACTACAACTCCCATCATACTTCAGTGCACATCTAGAGATCCACAGGTTCCCCATCCCTGAATTCTAACTCCCAGCTGGGAGCAACAAGGCTAAATGGTGCAGTGAAGCCCCTAGCACACTCATAGACCTTGTGCTGACCAGAGTGCAGAATGGCAATAAAACTGCTGGTTTTCACCTCTCCAAGCTAGCCCGGCCCAGAAGCCTGGATCAGGCTTATGATAGAGTTGGAAGGGACCCCAAGAAACTGGACCAGTTTAGGATGAAACAGATTCTTGGCTAGTCTGGCTCCACCACCTCTCTCAGCCATTTGTGGGGCGGAGATAAACTAGCTACCATTGGTGGGATACAGCTTCCGCCGCCACTGCCACCCCCCCCCACACACACACACTTTCAGTGGGTGCCCTCTGCTTTAGAGGCCCCTGCCATAAGAGTAAAGCCTCTGCCATATCCTAACTTCCACCCAGCATGGCAGGTTTCATGGTCTGCCTGGCAACGAGGCCTTCTACAGCGAAGCACGGATTTTTGTGAAACGCAATTACTCTGGATCAAGATCCGTACCACTTCTTTTACAGGCGTTATTTTGCCCAAGCGTTTGTAATGCACGTCAGCCCCAAAAGCAGTTTTGTCATCTATGCCGTGAAATAAAACAGATCGCGTAGCGCTGAACAAGTCACTTACTAAAGTGACTGCAAGTCACCCAGGCGGAGGTTTCTTTGTGGTCGGAAAGGATCTGCTCCACGTCCCAGGGAAGCCTCTTCCAGTTGGTGAACTCCAGAAGGAAGCTGAGAGTGTCACTGCTTACAGAGGAAACCCTACGATCAAGCAGAACTTTGTTATTAGGAGAGCTTTTGCCTGAAGATGCAAATACCATATTTTTTGCTCTATAAGACTCACTTCTTCCCTCCTAAAAAGTAAGGGGAAATGTGTGTGCGTCTTATGGAGCGAATGCAGGCTGCACAGCTATCCCAGAAGCCAGAACAGCAAGAGGGATTGCTGCTTTCACTGCGCAGCGATCCCTCTTGCTGTTCTGGTTTCTGAGATTCAGAAATTTGGTATGTGTCAGGAAGAAACCGCATCCCCAAAGTCTCATCTCCAAAATCACATTGTACATCATCCTGTCTGCTCAGTCCCTGAGCTTCGCCTGACCTGTGTTGATCAGGGAACATTTGGAGGGGGCGTTCACATTTTCACTTGACTGTGTGAACACCCCCTGGGGTGGGGGACCCCGAGCCACCCTACTTGTGTTCCAGGTAAACACAAGAAAAGTCACTGCAGACCTTTCCTCCATTGCTGGAGGCAATATGCGTCTGAAGACCAGGTACCACAAACCGCAACAGTACTGTTGCCCTCAAGTCCTGCTTGGTTGGCCAGTCTGAGAACAGAGAGCTGGACTGGTTGGACCCATAGCCTCATCCAGTAAGACTCCTGGTCAACCCAAGAAGGTCAGAGCTGGTGTCCATGGGGATGGATGTGCCCATGAAGCTTAGAGCAGGGCTTCCTGATCATTGGCCAGGCTGGCTGGGGATGATGGGAGCTCGAATCCAACAATATGTAGCTCCCAAACCCCTGCCCTAGAACACACCCAGGCCAAAAAACACACAAGCAGTTTGAACCAGGGCTTGCTAAACTTGTCAAAGGTGCAACGTACATATGGATTCTCCTGCCCGGTAGAAATCATCCTTCAACTAGAACATCATTTCATTTAGCTGAACAGCTTTGAGCTGCACTTGGGGCCTGTAAACTTAGGCTCTCGACGGCTTGATGAATTCAGCAATACTTGCTCTGCTCGCCCACCCCTAGTATTAAATTACACTCAGCAAGCGGGCTGCCAGTTGGAAACCATAAGCTTGTCCAAGTGCCATAATTAAAGGATTTATATTTTGCTTCCCTTAAGGAAGCAGCCTTCAAGGTACAGGGGTCTTTCCTAGAGATCGAAGCAGTTAAAAGAACCTTTTTCATGCTGCCTGCATCCAGTGACCTTTAATGGTTTGCTTCGGAATACAGGGCTCTTTTTTTATTATTTTAACCCAGCTGCAAGATTTGTGTGTTCAGCAACAAGATGATTCCTGCCCTTTTACAGCACAGAAAAGGCATTTTGTGCCCCTTTCCCATAGAAGCGGGTCTGCACATGCCTTCCCTGCCCCCTTGCTGAAACCTTTAGAAACACAGTGTACGGCTTGTTTTCTCCTTTCACTTGACAGAGACAGACCTCCTGCCCTCGGTGATGAGTCAACACAGCTGGAATTCAACACAGAACACAAGTCTGTGAAAGATCCACACTATGTTCTCCCTGTAAGGAGGTTCTGCCGTCGCTTCTCTTCCAGTTTCACTGTCTGTCAACAATTATTCGCTTCTATTCCAAGTCTAGGGACGCGGGTGGCGCTGTGGGTTAAACCACAGAGACTAGGACTTGCCAATCAGGAGACTTGCTCGGTCCCTGCTCCTGGAAACCTAGCAGTTCGAAAGCACGTCAAAAAGTGCAAGTAGATAAATAGGTACTGCTCTGGCGGGAAGGTAAACGGCGTTTCCATGCACTGCTCTAGTTCGCCAGAAGCGGATTAGTCATGCTGGCCACATGACCTGGAAGCTGTACGCCGGCTCCCTCGGCCAGTAAAGCAAGATGAGCGCCGCAACCCCAGAATCGGCCACGACTGGACCTAATGGTCAGACGTCCCTTTACCTTTACCTTTATTCCAAGCCTGCTTCTTTTTCAGACTTGGGGCTGGAGCAGACATAACGCTCTTGAAACCATGGTTAAGGAATTGGGCTGCAAGAGCATGCGCTTCCTTTGCCCCTAATCTCTCCCCCACAGAAATCCCCATTGTGAGTCCTAATCAAGGCTAAAACCTGAACTTGACCCTAGTTAAATGCTAACCAGGATGTCCACTAGAGGCAGTTTTTCCTCAGTCGTAACCATGGTTAATTGATCAGGAATGCCTTACTCATTCACTCCCCCTTTTTGTGCATGTGAACTCCTTGTCAATTTAACCAATGTGCAATGTTACATCTGCCCTGAGATTCATGCCAACCACGATTAGCTTGAAAAGGGGATCTGAAGCTGGTTCACAAACCATGGTTAGAATTGGCCTTGGTGCTGACGTAACACCACACCATGGCTAAAAGGGAGAGGAAATTATCATGGGAAAGGAGAGCATTTGGGAGAAAGAGGCTACAGTCAGAGGAGTTTGCTTCCAATTACTGTACTGTGCTTATTTAACTGAATCAGAGAATTGGCATTACCTGCAACAGGAACCATATTCTAAAATAGCGCATAAAGGCAAAATTGCATATAGTCAAGACACATTGGCTACAACGGCAGGTGAAATCGTCAAAGTTTTTTCCAGCCACTTTTTAATTTTTTTGTCAAGCACATAAAGCTGAATGCACACAAGTTAAATGTGTGTACACTGCGGGTCTACTACATACGCAGATGACTGTCTCATCTAAGGCTTTATAGAACCTTTATGTTAAATAAGAACACAAATCACAGGTGGGGGGAAAAGCCTTCATTGGCAAACTTTCATTTTTACATATCTGTTTTATTTGCAAAGGGAAGCCTTGCAGGAGTTAATACTTTACTGTTCCTTCGGAGTTGCACTGTACTTTTGTACTTTTGCCCTTCCAGGCTGTGATGTTCTTTCTTTTTGTTACGATTGTACTTCTTAACAAAATCAATTCATAAAATTATTTTAAAAAGAAGAAGAAAGAAATGCTTGTGCCGACAGAAGAACCCAGAGCTATTAAGTGCAGTGCATCTGCAAAGTAAAAAACCACAAATAGACAAGGTGGATGTGCATCTATATGCATGAATGTACACACAAGTGAATACATGCATGTGTGTATGCTGCTCACACGTGCACAGTGTATTTTATTTCCGATAATGCAGAGACCACTAAAAAACTTTGATTAAAAACAGAACAAGGTATAAAACAACACGGAGAAAATTCACAAATGTGAAAGACCTACAAAATCAGAATAAAAGGAAACGTTAACCCCTTCCCCCAAAGGCTTGCCTGAATAAATACATTTTTCACATGCACTGAAATCGTTCGGTGAAGGCGCATGTCATATATATATATATATATATATATATATATATATATATATATATATATAATTGATATATTGTGTGTGTGTATCTGTATGTAATCTTGCTTACCATGATTCACTGAGGAGATGCACTGGATTGAACCCAGCCAACAGGAGGGACGGCAACCATTCTTTGTGCTTGTCTCCTGCAAGAATTGCATTCTTCGTAAATTCCGTCCGGTGCTCTCTGCGTGGAAGCTTACAGCCTCGCTTCAAGAAATGCTGAAATAAAGAAAACCTTCCATCATGCAGACAGAGGCCTAAATCTGCTTCGGAAAGTGTGATCCCATACTTCAGAAGAATGAGGATTAAGCCAGACCTGCAACCAATGTTCAAAAAACACACATTTGTCAATGCAGTATTGTTTTTCAAAATGTCTGCACTTGAGCACCAAAAGGCCTACAGAGGAACAACTGCAAATCATACTGGGATGTTGTTTGTGGTGGGGTGTTCTTGTTGGGTGAGTGGTTGCTGTTTGGTTTTCGTATCTTTATTTTATATGGGAATTGTTCAGCTTGGTTGTGTATTTTTTATGTTTTATCAATAGCATATGAAACCTACACAGCATCTTAAAAATCAGAGACATCACCTTGCCAACAAAGGCCCGTATAGTTAAAGCTATGGTTTTCCCAGTAGTGAAGTATGGAAGTGAGAGCTGAACCATAAAGAAGGCTGATCGCTGAAGAATAGATGCTTTTGAATTATGGTGCTGGAGGAGACTCTTGAGAGTCCCATGGACTGCAAGAAGACCAAACCTATCCATTCTGAAGGAAATCAGCCCTGAGTGCTCACTGGAAGGACAGATCCTGAAGCTGAGGCTCCAATACTTTGGACACCTCATGAGAAGAGAAGACTCCCTGGAAAAGACCTTGATGTTGGGAAAGATGGAGGGCACAAGGAGAAGGGGATGACAGAGGACGAGATGGTTGGACAGTGTTCTCAAAGCTACAAACATGAGTCTGACCAAACTGCGGGAGGCAGTGGAAGACAGGAGTGCCTGGCGTGCTCTGGTCCATGGGGTCACGAAGAGTCGGACGTGACTAAACGACTAAACCACCACAACAACTTTTATTATGTTGCAGTTAGGCATTTCCCCCCCATGTTGTAAGCTGCCATGAGCATGGTTTGAAATGTGGGAAAGCAGCATACAAATAAAATCATGTGTGCATATGCTCCCCTGCAACCACACATTTCAGGAGAAGATCCACAGTGGTGGGCAAACTGTCTGAGAAGACAGATCCTCAGCCTGAGGAAGCCCTGGGTCCCCCACAACACTTTGAAAACTGCTGACTTCCTGGATATATCACTGAAGTTCTAATAGTATTTATTGAATCTGCGACAAGCCATGTTAATCTTGCCAGACGTTAGCCATTTCCATTAGTATGGGGAACTGGTTAAACTGCAAGTACGTCCTTCTTTACAAACTAGGATAATGTCTTTCTCACTGGCTACCCTCCTGTTTCTTCTTCAGCATCTAGTTATATTACTGGAAGTTTAAATAGCTTTTGAAACTAAGCAGAAAGGAAGAAAGTAAAAAAGCACTGAAAGCGTCCAGGTTTTGAAAACACGAGTTGGTTCATGCGTAGGGCAAAGCCAAAACCATGTGTTGCTGCTAATACGTGAGCATGCGAGTTCCTAGAGAGGAGACCATGGCCATTTTGCTCTTCCTCCAGTCCTCCTGCTATTGCTGCGAGCTAAACAATGGTTTGGCTTACCGTATTTTTCACTCCATAAGACGCACTTTTTTCCTCTTAAAAAGTAAGAGTGTGTCTTATGGAGCGAATGGCGCTGCGCAGAGAGGGAGAACTGCGCAGCGCCCCTTCAGCGATGCGCCTGTCCTGGCTTCTGCCTTAGCCATGCGCAGCCTCTTCGGGCAGGGGGAGCCTTCATCCCGCTGCCCTGAAGAGGCATGGCGCGGTTATCCCGGAAGCCAGAACAGCCACACGGTATCCCAGAAGCCAGATCCCTCTTGCTGTTCTGGCTTCTGGGATTCAGAATAATTTTTTCTTGTTTTCCTCCTCCCAAAACTAGGTGCGCCTTATGGTCTGGTGTGTCTTTTGGAGCGAAAAATACAGTATATACAATGGTTTGGCTTCCCTGAATCTGGGCTTCTGGTTTGTCTACTCCAGACAAACCACAAGGTATAAGCCGAAGGAGAAAACCTTGGTTATAAGCCTCGGTTATTGTCTGGAGCAGAAGAAACCGCAAGCCTGCTCAGCCAAACCATGGCTTAGCTCACAGCAATGCAGCAGACACAGAGGAAGAGCAAAGCGGCTGCAATCTTGTCTCCAGGAGTCCACATAATTTGGGCTTGGGGTTGTATGTTTGATCCGTCTCTACGTAAAAAGAATTTGTTTTTGGAAAACCAAGTCTCTTGTAACTTATGTAGGACAGTTCCCTGAGGCTGCCTGGACAGTTTCCCCTGTTACTTCTACCAAGGTTGTTAATTATCATAATTTCATAAAAAGAATATCTGCAGAGTGATGCCTCCCTGAATGCTCAAGGTGAGTTATGATAAAAGCAAAAATATATCGAGAGAGACCATTAGAACAAAATTCAAAATAGGTAAAATATTAACATTAGCAAATGCTAATAGGAAAAAAACCCAACCTTTGCCACACCAAACAGGGCTTATAACTAGGGTTTTAAAAGAAATCCAGTTTATCTGATTTGTTTTTTTAGGGTTCATTAGAAGTCACTGCAATAAGACTGACAAAGGCAAGAATGATAAAAATACACAATAAAATATGACAAAGGACTTTAAGACCAGCAACAGATACACATATCACGTTTGAGAAACTCTGGACTGATAAATGCATTTCTGTTTTAACGCATTTCAGAATTTCTCCTTTCCTGTAAGCTGGAAGAGGAGAAAAACCAAACTGCGTCAACAAGCATTCCTCCTGCACCCTCCGTGTGTAATATAGAAAGGAAACCCCAGCAGAATCCATGCTAATAACATTATCTCCTTTTTTCAAAAGGAAAATGAGAGATTGATATTAGGAGAGAATCAAGCAGCCATTTCAAGCAGAAGGAGATGGGTGGGGAGGGGAGAGAGAGAGAGAGAGTTCTATGCTAATTAAGAATATACTTGACTCAATTACAAAATCATGTCAAGTTCCCTAGAGACAGAGATTGCTGATAAAGGCCCTTTGAAAGCAAGGAAATTAGACTGAATGTGTGTTCGACAAGCCTCTGCTTCAAAGAGGAAAACTTCCCCAAGGAAATCCTTACCAGGTTCTTTGGATACGACCCAGAACTAGTATACACCAGGCAGAAGTGCAATTCTGTGGCCGCCTGTTCATCAGGAAGCCTCGTGGATTTAATTGGGCTTACTCCCAGGTTAGTGTTTACACAATTGCAGCCTGAGAGGGAACCCCTGTTTTTAAAAGAAAGCCCTAGAGCAGGAATAGCCAATGTAGTTCTTTCCAGATGTTGCAGGACCACAGATCCTATCAACCTTGACTTTTCTCCCTGCTGGTTGGGGCTGATCAAAGCTGAAGGTCAACAACATCTGGAAGGTACCACGTTGGTTAAACCTGCCAAGGGCGCATGTGGAATTCGAGCACTGAAGTTCAGAAAGTCCATACGTATGTTTAGCTCTACAGAGGGGGGAAGACAGCTTCATATATTACACAGCAATATGGAACACAGTATATTACACAGCAATATGGACCCTTCATATATTACACAGCAATATGGAACCTTCCCAACAAAGGTCCATATAGTAAAAGCTATGGTTTTCCCAGTAGTGATGTATGGAAGTGAGAGCTGGACCCTAAAGAAGGCTGATCGTCGAAGAATTTATGCTTTTGAATTATGGTGCTGGAGGAGACTCTTGAGAGTCCCATGGACTGCAAGAAGATCAAACCTCTCCATTCTTAAGGAAATCAGCCCTGAGTGCTCACAGGAAGTACAGATCCTGAAGCTGAGGCTCCAATAATTTGGCCACCTCATGAGAAGAGAAGACTCCCTGGAAAAGACCCTGATGTTGGGAAAGATTGAGAGCACAGGGAGAAGGGGATGACAGAGGACGAGAGGGTTGGACAGTGTTCTCCAAGCTACCAGCATGAGTTTGACCAAACTGTGGGAGGCAGTGGAAGACAGGAGTGCCTGGCATGCTCTGGTCCATGGGGTCCACGACTAAACAACAACAACAACAAGTTATTTTATGTCAGGTTCTGAGTGATCACTGCCACCAAATTTATCCACCCTCTCCTGCCAGTTCCTGCTGATACCTACCCCTTTTGGAAAGCCAAGGGCATGGGTGACCTGCAGCCAAAGACTGGACAAGCCTGGGCATCTGGGCTGTAACCTTCCTTAAGCAATAACTCCAAGCAATCTTCATGACCGCCTAGGACTGCAGAGTAGACAGGGCTCACTTTGCCTTCGGCGCTGCCACAGAGCCGGTCAGTAACAGGTACGAGCAAGCGTAGTATACTAAGGATATGAAAAGTGCTTGTTATTGCTACAGGTTTCAGTGCAAGAGCAAAATCTTTCCTGGCACTTCAAAAACCAGCAACCCAACATAACCATCTTTCAATGTTACATAAATATTAAAACAGTGATTCCAGGGTTTAAAACAGGTTGATCCTTAATGGATGGGGGGGTGAGGATCACACATTTGTAAATTACTTTAAAATATAGCATTGAAATTAAAATGCAGTTACCGTATTTTTCGCTCTATAGGATGCACCAGATGATAAGACGCACCCAGTTTGGGGGAGAGGAAAACAAGGAAAAAGATATTTTGAATCCCAGAAGCCAGAACAGCAAGAGGGATCTGGCTTCTGGGATACCGTGTGGCTGTTCTGGCTTCTGGGATAACCGCGCCAAGCCTCTTCAGGGCAGCGGGATGAAGGCTCCCCCAGCCCGAAGAGGCTGCACGCAGCTAAGGCAGAAACAATGGAAGGCAAGTCGCTGAAGGGGTGCTGCACAGTTTTCCTTCTCTGCGCAGCGCCTCTCCCACGAAGGAGAGGCGCTGCGCAGAGAGGGAGAACTGCGCAGCGCTCTTCAAGCGAAGCTGGAGAAGGAACAGAAGGGTCTCCTTCTGTTCCTCCTCCGGCTTCACAGGACAGGTGCCTCGCTGCGAAGCAAGAGGAGGAATAGAAAGAGTCCCTTCTGTTCCTCCTCCGGCTTCCAGCCAGGCACGTGGCTGAAGGGGCGCTGCGCAATTCCCCCTCTCTGCGCAGCGCCATTCACTCCATAAGACGCACTCACATTTTCCCCTTACTTTATAGGAGGGAAAAGTGCATATGGAGCGAAAAATACGGTAAATCTTGGTTTACATAGATTTGAAGCACAATCTACACCTAAGATCTACTTGGATGAGAGACTTTGCATTCAGCAGATTTGCTGGCTGAGTCAAGGCTCAGCCAGGGATGCGCCCTAATGCCAGTTCAGCCAGAGATACACTGATGTAAGCCCTGCAACCCAGCTCAAGTGGGGTTCTGGCCTCTGAGCCAGTGGAACTTCCTACCCCTGGACCTTCTGATCGGCAAACCCAAGAGGTTCAATGGTTTAGACCACAGCGCCACCCACGTCCCCACATTCGAATCCATGTGATGGTGGTGAGCTCCTATTGCTCTGTCCCAGCTCCTGCCAACCTAGCAGTTTGAAAGCACGCCAGTGCAAGTAGATAAATAGGTACCACTGCGGCAGGGAGGTAAACGGCGTTTCCGTGCGCTCTGGTTTCCAGCAGTGTTCCGTTGCGCCAAAAGCAGTTTAGTCCTGCTGGCCACATGACCCGGAAAGCTGTCTGCGGACAAACGCCAGCTCCTTCAGCCTGAAAAGCAAGATGAGCGCTGCAGCCCCATAGTCGCCTTTGACTGGACTTAACCGCCCAGGGGTCCTTTACCTTTCTACCCCTGGAGTATAAGGTAAGTCTAGTGACAACTTTGTTTGCTTGGAAATTGTAGCAGCTTCTTCTAGAACCTACTTGCTGTGCCCCATTTCTGCTGCAGCGTGGATAGGTAACTGCCACTCATCTTCATTGCAGTACAGGTTTGGATCTGCTCCGCTGGATAACAACAGCTCCGTGCATTCGTCATTGCCCTCCTGCGCAGCGATAAATAACGGAGTGGCCCGATCCTTGGCTTTACAGTTGACGTTTGCTCCTGATAGACAACAGAGAACCCAGTAATTAATGAATAAGAGAGGTGGTTAAAGCCCAGCACTCTGCATCTTGCAAACATTCCTGCCGTTCAATAGGACCGCTGTAAATGATCTTTACTGTGTATGCTTGCTATGCACGCTCAGGGAGTTATGAAGTACACTGTAGGGTCAAACTAACGACGCATCTGGTCTTGCCAGACGCCTCTGAATGAGCAAAAGCATGTATGCGACAACGGCCGCCAGAGTTCTGGTAGCACAAGGATGGAAGACTGAAGGAACCCCAACTAAAGAATCATGGCAAGAAAAATTGGCGGACTATGCAGGACTGGCAAAACTGACATATAAGCTACGGGACAAGGATAACTGTGACTTTAAGGATGAATGGGGACCCTTTACAAAGTATCTGAAGACGCAACAAAGCGAACTGGACTCCTTGGCAGGTTTTGAATGAACATTCGCAAACTTTTTAATGATAACAATCAGCTAAATAGTTTGAGGATCTATACAACTTTGTAACATGCAGAAAACAGCATTTTTAGAGAAATCAAAGACTGGAACTGAGGGAAGTCGGGGGGTGGGGGGCGGGCGGGTTTTGTGTGGGAGAGGGGGAGGGAGGAAAAATGGGGGGGACAAGGATGATATGTTTTTGGATAATATGTCTTGTTTTAATTTTGAATTAAAAAAACTAAAAAAAAAGCAGACTATGACATTAACAAATATCCCCTCTATATCTGATCATCAGAGATACACTGCCTACAAATGTGGAGGTTTCATTACAACTTCCCCGGCCCTTCAGTCATCACCAGGGGCCCTTCTCCGTGTGCCTCCTTTGAGAGAGGTGCAGAAGGTGGCAATGCAATAACGAGGGTTTTTCCCCCCAGTAGTGGTTCTCCATTTGTGGAATGTTCTCCCAAGGGTAAAATGCCTGGCATCAACATGGTCAGTTTTCACACACCAGCTTTAAGACTACCCTTCTTGCCCAAAGTTGGCTTGCACCTTGATATGACTCTGGCCTTTACTATGGTACTCATTTTCTCGTGGGGAGGGGTTGGATCTGTTCTTTCTAGAGTATTATTGGTCATACGGTTTATTTTAGGAATTTGGTCTTATATTTCTTGTTCTTTAGGATTGCAGTCAACATCGTGTTAAGCATGTCAGTGCCCAGATTTCTCCCTCTGCAATAGAACACTTATATTCTCATCTCTTCTCTTCTCCTCTCATCACTTGCCCCCTAAACCTGTTCTAGAGAGGGGGTTCCCCAAATCATCCAGAGCAGATTTGGGGATGATGCAGACATGCACAGGTGAGGAGAGGATACCTGGTTGCGCTGTAGCTAACCCTTGCATTAGTGCAACGTCTTAGTTAAATGCCATCATTATTTTTTAAACTGTTTTGCATTTTATGGAGATATAAATCTATTACTTTTCTTTTTATAATGCAACAAAATAACAACAACAAATCCCTCCATAAATTTATTTTAAATCTTTTAAAAGCTATCTAAGCTACAGGTCTCTGCTACAACCTGCAGTAGGTGCTCTAACCTCTTCTCCTTGAAACATTCACTTTGTTAATAAGCCACTTCTATTAAACAATAGCAGTACTGTTATTCTTACACGAAGGAAATCTGCTGAAAGACAGCAGCGTCACAGAAACAGAAAAGGGTTACCGTATGATATAAGTATCCTTAAACTTTCAAGCTTCCCATACTGCGCAGCAACAAATAAAGGGGTGATCCCAAAATCATCCACACATTCTTTTTCGGCTCCTTTGTCGAGGAGTAATTTCAATATCTCCGGGTAGTTCTGAAAGTGGGTAAAAAAGGAGTTCATTGTTGTTAAAAACAGAGCAAGATCTCGACATGTATTTGCATTGAGTACCGTGCCATTGTTCGTGGTTCCCAGCACTTAGCAGTGTCTCCCTCCCTCAACAACTCTGAAAATAGGGACGGAGGAGAAATTTATATTTAAAGCCTAATCTATCAAAGTCACGGGATTCTGCAAGGCCCAGCCCAGAACGCCTGCTGCTCTAGCAGTTCAGAGAGCATTCTGTGCCAAAGAACTTTGGAGGTTGGCTTGGGCAGGGAATTGCAGGCAATGAAACTCTCCAGCTTGTATTTTACCTTTTAAATACTGAAACTCCTCTGCCTGTTGTTTGAGGAGCCCCAGTGCATCGGGACAAAAGAATTATTTCAAGCAAATTAATGTTCAACAACAGATTTATCACCCATGTTATGCCTGATCATTTCTTAAAACATGTGTAATACTTTAAATATTTTAACATGCTCACTGTGTTTAACGCTCGGCACACTTCCTGCCTTATTCAGAGCGATCATTTGCATTTAAACTGACTTTTCTGCACCCGGCTGTCATAAATCACCAAAAGGAACAGCATGCAAAGACTACACAAAGCTGCCATTTTAAGAGAGAGAAGGAGAAAGAATAAAACTTTATTTATATGGAAATGAAATTGTGGATTTATAGATTACCTGAAAAGCAGCTTGGTGCAGAGAATTCCATTCAGACCAACAGTGGGGACCATTAATATTTGCTCCTTGTTGAAGGAGGAGCTTTATCACATCAACGTGTCCATTTTGAACAGCTATAAACAGAGGGTTAAAAACCATTATTCTTATCAGCTGCACCACATACGTTCATCATAATCAACACCATCATCAGAATGCTGTTTTCCATCCGCTACTGAAGTCAGAATTAATTCTCTTAAGTAGACGTGCAGCACTGCACAACCCTCAACTTCCCTGCATAAAAAGGAAATGTAAAAAAAAAAAAAATCATTTCCAAGAGACGTCTGCTTTGGAGGCAAAAGATTTGCAACTTCCTAGGCAGCCAGTGAACTGTACATTATCAGCTTTCATCGTATGGTGAAGACACACCTCTTTACCCTGGCCTTTTGACATTTGAAATATGTACCGTATTTTTCCGTGTATAACACGCCCCCCTGTATAAGATGCCCCCTATTTTGGGGGACTCAAAATTAAGAAAATGGGGGGAGGTTGCCCCCGTGTATAAGACTACCCCCCTTTTTAGCATTATTTTTTAGTAAAAAAAACCTAGTCTTAAACACGGAAAAATACAGTATATTTAAGACTCACTTTGGCTGTGCATGTTATCTGTTTTTAATGTTGTGTTTTACACTGTGGCAATCCACCCTGGGACCTTGTGGTGAAGGGTAGGTAATAAATACAGAAACAACAAGAATAACAATGACAGAAGAACAACAACAACATGGAAGTGTTGAGCTCAACATATGTCCTTCACCATCCTCCTCTTGTGCACAAGGATGAGATCAGAACCTTTTGCTACCACTTTTAAAACAATCTGTTCCACTTTACCTCCGAACTTGGGAAACTGGTTTGTTTGAGCAGGCCAGGGTCTGAAACCACAGCTTGATCCTGGTTTTCTTCCAACAAACCACAGTTCCTCACGTTCAGGTGTAATGGGAAATAGTGCTTAATTTTAAAGTGGAAACAAAAGCTTTTGGTACCTTCCTTGTGGCTATGCAGTGCCGGATTTACGTATAAGCTAAACAAGCTATAGCTTAGGGCCCCACTCTCTTGGGGGCCCCCAAAAAAATTTAAAGGGAAAAAAACTGGACGTACATTTCCAAAATATAAGATAAAAAACAAATAAAATAAAACCTACATACAGCAACAGTGTTTTGTGTTGTGTAGGCTCCTATGATATAAGTAATGGGCCCCGCTTGTAGCCAGCTCCCTAAAATATCACTGGTTTGCTCATTTCTATATATAGGCTGCCTGCATTCTCCATGTGCAACTGGCTTTAGATACCTATTAGGTCCATAAATTAGCATATAGCATATATTCAACACAAAAAAATGACAATTTGTTCCTGACAAAGGACAGCTGGACATATAAAGGGCCCCATTACCTTCAGTAGTTTAGGGCCTCATCAAACCTAAATATGGCCCTGTGGCTATGTAAGGAAGAGGGAAGGGAAATGGGCAAGCTGGAGGCTCGGGCAGTAAGAAGAAACCATGGTTTCCTGTTACAGCCCAGCTGGTCCATCATCCTCTGCTTCTGTGGCCCATGGGAGAGATGAAGGCAGAGGAACCTGGGAGCTGACTAGAAACCCAAACAGGTGTTGTGGGGACCTCCGGTCCTTGGTCAGGGGTGCCCAGATCTGATGGTTCCTCAGGCTCACAGACAGCCTTGGCTGCAGGGTCCCATTCCCCTTGCTGCTCATCTGAGGAGACCTCGGGTTCAAGGTCTGGGCAGGGCTAAGCCCTGGTGCATAATTGTCGTTTCCTAATTTTGACCTAATTAAAAGACGCCTGCTTCTTGGGAACAAAGCAATGACAAACCTAGGCAGCATCCTAAAAAGCAGAGACATCACCTTGCCAACAAAGGTTCGTATAGTTAAAGCTATGGTTTTCCCAGTAGTGATGTATGGAAGTGAGAGCTGGACCATAAAGAAGGCTGATCGCCGAAGAATTGATGCTTTTGAATTCTGGTGCTGGAGGAGACTCTGGAGAGTCCCATGGACTGCAAGAAGACCAAACCTATCCATTCTGAAGGAAATCAGCCCTGAGTGCTCACTGGAAGGACAGAAGCTGAGGCTCCAATACTTTGGCCACCTCATGAGAAGAGAAGACTCCCTGGAAAAGACCCTGATGTTGGGAAAGATGGAGGGCACAAGGAGAAGGGGACGACAGAGGACGAGATGGTTGGACAGTGTTCTCGAAGCTACCAGCATGAGTCTGACCAAACTGCGTGTGATGGCCTGGGATTCCGAGTCTGAGAGTGAACTGGAGGAATCCCAGCCGGCACAGGAGTCCCCGCCTCCAGGGCCGGCTGAACTGGGGCAAGGCCTAGATGCTGAGGAGCCTGCACCTGTGCCAGATCCTCAGGGGCAGGCACCAGGTGAAACCATTCTGGCCCCAGAGGTGCTGGAGGACTCAGTGTCTACAGGTGAGCCTCCCCCGGGGCCCAGTAACCCTTCGGCCTCTCCTGAACTGCAGAGGCTTAGAGCAGAGAGGCGAAGGGAACTGGTCTCTCCCAGGAGGAGTGCTCGCCTTAAGGCCAGGAGAGGCGGGGCTCCTGGGGGCCGGGACCGCCCCCGGCCTTAGAAGAAGATAAAGGTCAGGCAGCCCGGTCCCAGGTTGCGGGAGCAACGTCGTTGTGGAGTACCTGCTTTTACCCAGACCTAGACCTGCACTTCCGGTGTGCCTGTTCCTCGCCCGGCTTCCTGCTTCTGACTCTCCGGTGTTCCTGTTCCTCGCTCGGCTGCCCGCTTCTGCCCTACCAGTGTTCCTGTTCCCCGCCTGGCTTCCTGCTGCTGCCCTACCAGCGTTCCTGTTCCCCCGCCCGGCTCCCTGTTTCGGACCTCGCGTCTCATCTAGTGATCATCTACCCTGCTAGTGACTCTGGACTGAACCTCGGCTACGGTATTAGTACCTTTCCCCCCCGGGACCAGCACACTGCGGGAGGCAGTGAAACACAGGAGTGCCTGGCGTGCTCTGGTCCATGGGGTCACGAAGAGTCGGACACAACTAAATGACTAAACAACAATTTTGACCACTGCTGGATTTTAACAACCACAAAGCTGAAGAAGGGGCACGTCATCAGCTTATCTCTCTCAGCAGATTCCCCATCTCCATGAGAAGAAATGTGATCGCTTTTCCTTCGCTCCCAGGCGACTTTGGAAACATCAGAGTCGTGTCCAATCATTTTCATCGGCAGCTGAAGCCCACCTTTTACAAATGGCAGACACAATGACAGTCTCTCCTGTAACATTTTTTTTTTTAATAGAATATGTAAACCTGGCTCGGGGAGCGAGGATTTCTTTAACATTTTACTTCAGTAGTCCTTCGCTCCCAAGAGAAATCAAAAAGTCGGTCTGAAAAGGCCACAGGTAAGTAATAAAAATAAAAATCAATGTGTGTCTGGCAGCACTGTAAACTAAAACTTCAAGGTGGGGGGGTTAGGAAAGCTGTGATAAATAACATGAAAGAAATTGTGGGTTATGCCCTCCCAACTGCAGCATTAACTGTGCTATTAGGTTTTGTGAAATACTGTGTTAAATCGGAATTCTAGGAATAGGACGAAAACTTATTGATAGCAGCAAGGATGATGGGGGGGCAGGGGGAGAGATGTAATTCTAAGAGTGGTCAAAAAATAAATAACATTAACAGAGCAGAGCATTAGAAGTACAGCATAAATCATATAATACAGTTAACAAGTCATCAGCCAAACAATTACAATCTGTAAACCACTATTAACAAACCAGCAACTTAAAAAACAAGCTAAATATCACAATTACAGTGTTAAGCCATACTATAGGGTTAACAAATCAAAAAAGCATCTATAAAACAAAAGAGCAACTAAAATGTAAGTTTAACACTGCTCAGTTTATGCACGTACATTTCTCTCCCCCTGCATGACTCATAATTTTTCACTCTGTTCCCTTCATCAAAATACACACGCCCATCCATCGTAGGGGATGACCCTGATCTCACAGAAATACCTACAACAGACCCATAATTTAAAATCATTAGTTATTAAGTTAACTCTGCCCTTCCAACAAGTGTTTAATGCAATCAACAACAACAGCATTTTTTTTAAGCAAAATTCAGTGTTATTCGTGAATAAAGCGATTTCCTTTAATTGGGTGTGGAAATATAGAAGACGACAGAAAGATGGAGCGTTAATCTATGTAGCTCAGTATTTTCCATTGAGACTGGCAATGGCTCTTTCTCAGTCATACCTGAAGACACCTGGGACTGAACCTGAAGAAGAAGAAGAAGAAGAAGAAGAAGAAGAAGAAGAAGAAGAAGAAGAAGAAGAAGAAGAAGAAGAATAACAATAATAATAATAGAATGCAAAACATGTGCGCCGTCACTGAGTTACAGCCCTCCAGTCGCAAAGCTAGTTTGCTACTGGAAATAACGGCAATCTTTCATTTCTTTTTTTAAAAAGAACAGATGGCCTTAAGTACTGAGAGAGGACAGAAGAGAGGAGGGGAACAAAATGTCTATTCTAGTTTTTCTTCCATGAAAATTAACTGAACAGGGTTGCCAACCCAGCACCCATGGGTGCCATGTTGCCCATAAAAACTTCCAGGAGCCTTTAAAAGTTTAAAAGGCACAAGGAGATAGGAGAATAATATATTAAGTGTGGAATAACAAATAAAGTGAATAACGCAACAATAACAAAAATAATAGTAGGTAAAGAAGATCGCACACGGGTGGAGGGAAGTACTGGGCTGTGAGGGAGGGAGGTGAAGAGATTAATTGAAATTGTTAAAGATTGATACAGGATTTAAGAGATTTAAGTTTTCATAAAGATTCTATAAGGAAAGCAGAAATCAGCAAGAAATATCAAGTAAAGGTATCGGAGAGGAGATCAGTGTAAATGAAAACATGAGACTTATGGTTTTGTTACATATGATTTTATTTTGGAGTTGTCTGTTTATTCTGGAGTTGTTTGTTGTAAAGAATGTATAATATGTGAATAAAATAATAAAGGATGATTTTTTTAAAAAAAAAGGAAGGGGGGGCGAACTTCCAGAAGTGTCCCTTGGCAGCAACGGCAAACTCTGAGCTTTTGTTTTAAAATAACTCAGTCTCTAGTAAGCATAACCTTGTTGTGGGTGGTTGTCTCTCTAAGTTTGTGTTCTGCCAAATCTTCCCCATGCTGCCATTTTGTGGTACTGTTTTTGGGGGACAGGGAGCGGGTTGGTGTGGGGGATTCCCTGGTCTTGAATGGGGTAACTGTGCCCCTGAAGGACCAGGTGCGCAGCCTGGGAGTCATTTTGGACTCGCAGCTGTCCATGGAGGCACAGGTCAAATCTGTGTCCAGGGCAGCTGTTTACCAGCTCCATCTGGTACGCAGGCTGAGACCCTACCTGCCCGCAGACTGTCTCTGGAGTGGTGCATGCTCTAGTTATCTCACGCTTGGACTACTGCAATGCGCTCTACGTGGGGCTACCTTTGAAGGTGACCTGGAAACTGCAATTAATCCAGAATGCGGCAGCTAGACTGGTGACTGGGAGTGGCCGCCGGGACCACATAACACCGGTTCTGAGAGATCTGCATTGGCTCCCAGTACGTTTCCGAGCACGATTCAAAGTGTTGGTGCTGACCTTTAAACCCTAAATGGCCTCAGCCCAGTATACCTGAAGGAGCGTCTCCATCCTCATCATTCACTGAGGTCCAGCTCCGAGGGCCTTCTGGCAGTTCCCTCACTGCAAGAAGTGAGGCTACAGGGAACCAGACAGAGGGCCTTCTCGGTAGTGGCGCCCGCCCTGTGGAACGCCCTCCCATCAGATGTCAAAGAGATAAATAATTACCTGACATTCAGAAGACATCTTAAGGCAGCCCTGTTCAGGGTAGTTTTTAATATGTAACGCTGTACTGCTTTTAACACTGATTGGGAGCCGCCCAGAGTGGCTGGGGAAACTCAGCCAGATGGGCGGGGTATAAATAATAAATTATTATTATTATTATTATTATTATTATTATTATTATTATTATTATTATTATTATTTTGTGTTTTGGCCTGTCTCTTCCATGGTAGCCATTTTGTGACCGACACCCCAGCACTCCCTCAAAATTCTGCCACAGACTCACACAACTACCCCTCTGGAAATAAAACATCATATGGCACGTAGATTGAAGGCACTGCTTTTTTTTTTGTAACCCTGAATGAATTTTATAATCACTGATGCACAGACTTCTTAAAGACAGGTACTTTAACGGAACAGTCTCTGTGGAAGTATTTGTTTGAAACCAAGGAAGTAAATAAACTCAGAACATGCCACCTTTCTAAGCTTTTGCTTCTCTGATTCTGGAAATCTCACAGAACTGCCAAGCAGATTTCTTCTCCCTATTAAGCCAAGAATTTGCCTTGACTGTTCTCAACTTCCTCAGTGGACTTGACTCTTTTCATTGATCTATTAACTCTGCCAGCTTACAACCCAAAATCCCCACACATCAGGAGGTTAGAGAGTCAGAAATTCTTTGAAAACAGAATAGCAGCTGAGACATGAAAACAAAACAAAAATCAAACAACAAAGCCAAGAATAGCAAAGAGACGTGAAGCAGGATTTGCAGTGGCGCTCAAAAAGGAGTTTCTCCTAGGTCAACTGAAAACCTGTGGCTTTTGCCTTGCTTTTTCACCAGAGCAGCAAATTTGAAAAAGAGGTTTCTTTCCAACAGACACCTGTTGAGCCTTTTGAGAATATGCAGACGAACCATTTTCCGAAATACATAGCCTTTTCTTTTTCCATCACATTTTTAAAAAACTGAGCATTAATAAAGATTGAGCTGGGGAGGGAAGTTTTCTTTATTTTCTGTAATCTTAAGACAGAAAATGAAAAAGTGCATTTTGGTTTCTTTCGGTCTTTGATTCAGTTAACTGTATTTCGACACCAGTTAGTGAGTGAAAATAAAAAGTTCTTACGAGAGTTCATCAAAGCTTTATTGCAATTTTCACCTAATATACACATTTTCCTATGCAATTTCCCCTCGCACATTTTTTGCAAACCAACAGATGAAATTTTGGTATGTTATTTTCACTAATGTGTGCGTTTTCATGCACACTCTACCACAGTATATTCTTTTTCATACAGCTTACTCAGCCAGGAACCTGAATTGCAAAATTCAGAGTTGTACAAATGTATTAACTTCACCACAGCCACCAAGTGAATCTCTTTCTTCTATTGCCACCTCCACTATTCGGCCCTTTAACCTTTTGGACTTCAACTGACCCAACCACTGAGCTATGACCCCTCTCCAGAATAATAACATAGGTGGCACTTTCTTGGCGAGCACTCAACGAAGGGACTTCCTGATTCAGGAACTAGGGACATTATACTTTGAAGATGAGATCCAACAAGCGATTGTGAAGATAGGAAAAACTCTCACTACCTACACTTCTTCTGACGATCCAGAAGACTATGAGGAAGGTCTAAGGCAGTAATGGCCAAACTTGGCCCTCCAGGTGTTTTGGGACTACAACTCCCACCATCCCTAGCTAACAGGGCCAGTGGTCAGGGATGACAGGAATTGTAGTCCCAAAACAGCTGAAGGGCCAAGTTTGGCCATCACTGATCTAAGGCTGCTAGCCATAATGACTATGTCCCAACTCTGTTGTCAACTTTCTGGGAATCACAAGTGGATAGAGAGCTGTTGTGGCCAGGTATTGCTCACAGGCTTCTTGTTGTTATCTAGTTGGCCACTGTTAGAACAGCAAGTTGGAGTACACAGACCACTGGCCTGATCCTGCAGCCTCTTCTGTTTGTACCAGAGCCAGATGCAAAATGGTGGCTCAGGAATTCGTTGCCCGCCACAACCCCTGTCTTATGCACAGGGAAGACCTGCTTATAAAACACTATCTGAATTAGGACAGTCGTGATTCCAATAGCCAAACTCAGGCGGGAGAGAAAGCCTTTGAGTTGCTACTACAACTGGGAGCCAGTTACACTTATTGATCTACTACAAGTTACCCAGAAATCCATCAGCAGATTCAAATCTATCATCAGACTAGCCCTATCAGGTTGTAGAGGTTTTGGCTGGCTTGGGTAGCAGGCCCAAAATTTGTGGTAGCCGCTGATCTTGACTCTCCCTCAACTTGGAAGACGAGTGGGTTTCATGCCCAAAGGGCTATGCATGGCCAGAAACCTTCTTGCTTCAGTACAGTGACACCTCGGTTTACATTACCCTCAGGTAATGTAAACTTTGGGTTGCAAAAGTGGCAACCCCGGAAGTGTTTCGCTGCGTGCGCATGCGCAAAAGCGGTCCCTCCAGTTGCAGAAACCTCAGGATCCTACCAGAGCTCCGGAACGGATCCCATCCATAACCGGAGGTACCACTGTATCTCTGAAGCCTGGCATGAGGTCAGAAATGAGACCCCACATATTTCTCCCTTTGCATTCCCCACAAATGTATGAGCTGAGCTAAGAAAGCGCAACTGCATTTATAGACCCTTGCCGCTCCTAGCACTAATGCTTAAAACATTTTCTTCCTATTTAGAATCATTTTTTCAGCAACATGTAAAGAAGAAGAAAAGATTACTGAAGAAACAGACATGCGAAGATACTCGTTTACACAGCAGACCCAATGGAGAGCATTGTCAACAAACCACATAAAAAAGGGAATATTTAAGAAGAAGAAAATATCCCTGGGAATACTCCAAAGAGCAGAAAATGTTAAACAGATGCGTTCCAGCCGCAAAGAAAAAGGGCTGTAGATGCCAGAACACCTTGTCTCAGCATGCTATGTTTTCATAAATATGGTTCAGAAAAATGTTACAGTCTGCAAACATAGCTGAACGAGACACTAAAAGGTAAAGGGTAAAGGACTCTTGGATGGTTAAGTCCGGTGAACGGCTGCGGCACTCATCTCACTTTCAGGCCGAGGGAGCCGGCGTTTGTCTGCAGACAGCTTTCCGGGTCATGTGGCCAGCATGACTAAACCGCTTCTGGCGCAACGGGAACCTGAGCACATGGAAACGCCATTTACCTTCCCGACGCAGTGGTACCTGTTTATCTACTTGCACTGGTGTGCTTTCAAACTGCTAGGCTGGCAGGAGCTGGGACAGAGCACAGACTCCAGGAGCAGGGAACCTTGAGGCCCTCCAAATGTTGAACTCCAGCCCATCAGCCTCAGGCAGACTGACTATGGTCAAGGGTGCACCTGCTTCTGTGAAACATTCTTAGCCACTGAACTCTCAGTCTTCCCAGCTGATTACTCCCCAGTTCTAGCTAAGCACTCCTACCAGTCGTTTGTATACCAAAATTGTTGCAGTCCATCCCCACCAGTGGTCATATCCCCCAGTTGCAGGATCCATGAATACAGATTGGGGAAAAGGTCGGAGTTTATAGTCCCTCTCCCTACTTCCAGCCCAAGACCCACAAACAACAACTCACCCCCTAGGAGAAGATACCTCCATACAAGCTTTTTCAAAACACTGCAGCATTTTGCCATTCCTTGAGTAACACTGACATCTGCCGGTTCTCCACAAATACTGTCTAATTTTAGGTTAAGTAAATTATTTCAATTATTTTTGGGCCAGGGTATTTTCAGAATGGGGTGTGCTCACCTAAGAATAATGGTGTGCTTGCATCATTAGTAAGCTCATTGGGATCAGCTCCAGATTCCAGAAGAATAGCAACGCACTCCAAACTTCCTCGACTTGCAGAAAGATGCAATGGGCAAGTGCCCTCAAATGTCTTCGATCTTATGTAGCTATCAGAGGGTGCTGGAGACGATGTAATAAAATAAAAAGAGCATTGCAAAATAGCATTAGAAAACAGGAAATCCTTCGTTTTGGAGTTGAAGCAGTAGGAGAAGATAAGCTTACACTGACTTTGATGGGCTGGATGTAAAGTAGTGAGGAGCTAGGACAACTGATGACCTTCTCAGCTTCACAAGGCAGGTGATCTACCCCTGAGCCACAGCCTTTTCCCAAAGATCTCCTCTGCATGGTTCTGTCAGGGTTCTGTATCTGTGGAGCTCTTTTTGTTTTGTTTATTAACAGTTGCTTTTCGTTATGATTATGATGTCAGGATTGCAATTTATATCACAAACTCCTAACTAGCTCTAGCTTTTAAGAGGGTTTTAACAAATTATTACTTTCCTTGTGCTATTGTGCAAGTTTAAGATGACTGCTAGTTGCGGTTTGTACTTTATGCCACCTTTTGGGTGAATTTACCGTATTTTTCGCTCTATAAGACACACCAGACCACAAGACGCACCTAGTTTTTGGAGGAGGAAAACAAGAAAAAAAATATTCTGAATCTCAGAAGCCAGAACAGCAAGAGGGATCGCTGCGCAGTGAAAGCAGCGATCCCTCTTACTGTTCTGGCTTCTGGGATAGCTGCGCAGCCTGCATTCGCCCCATTAGACACACACACATTTCCCCTTACTTTTTAGGAGGGAAAAAGCGAGTCTTATAGAGCAAAAAATACGGTACATAGAAAAGCAGATCACGAATCAAACAAACAGCTAAACCCAATGCAATGTTGGGCATTCCACAAGGTGTCCCTATGCTGAACCCGCCACAAAGCTATTACGGCAAGAGTTGTTTCATGAAGAAAAGCAGACTGATCATGTGACTGATCATAGGAGTTTGACTTGGAAAACCACAGCAGACGTGATATTTTAAACCAGGGACTTCATGAATTACCAGTTTCCTACACAGCAATTCTCACCGAGTAAATCCTACTGAATCCAACAGGGTTTACTCCCAGGTTAAATGAGATAAGGATTGAAGCATTAGCTATTATGCTACACCAGCTATCGATTGCTACTCGACATGAATACTGCAAGGCAAAAGGTCCACTGCAAATTTGCCTTTGTTTACTGCTAGTTGGGGAAGGACTGTAGCTCCGGGTTAGAGCTTGTAGGCAGAAGTTCCTGTGTTCCTAAAGCTGGGCAGGACTGATAAAAAGCTCCTGTCTGATACCAAGGAAACTGCTGCCAATAACTCTAGACAACGCTCCACTAGATGCACCAACAATTCAGCTCTGTATAAGGCAGCTTCCTACGTTCCCTCCCTAATTAAGAATGCACAGCCCATAATTTGTGCAGCATTTACTAGTAGGAGATGCCAGATACATTGTAGATTCTGAATTTCTGGACTCCAGCACAGTGGACCCTCCGGATATGAACTTAATTCGTCCCAGGGGTCCGTACTTACCCCGTAAAGTCTGTATCCAGAGGCGCCGCTTCTGCGCACATGCGCGGCGCGATAGTGCGCTTCTGCGCATGTGCGCACAGCGAAACCCGGAAGTATACACTTCTGGGTTTGCCGTGTTCGCAACCCAAAATTACGTTACCCGAAGGTAACATAACCCGAGGTACCACTGTACTACTCCGGGCCCTAAGGAAGTGAGATTAGCCTCAACCAGAGCCAGGGCCTTCTAAACACTGGCTCCAGCCTGGTGGAATGCTCTGTCTCTTGAGACCAGGGCCCTGCGGGATCTGATTTCTTTCCACAGGGCCTGTAAGACAGAGTTGTTCCACCTGGCCTTTGGCTCAGAATCTGTTTGATTCCCTCCCCTTTTTCTTTTTCTTTTTCCTTTTTCCTCCTATGATGAGATTGCTCCCTAATTGTTTTAATGTTGTATCTTAATCTTTTAAATTGTATTTTAATCAACTTGTTTTTATTATTGGTTGTTAGCCGCCCTGAGCCCGGTCTTGGCTGGGGAGGGCGGGGTATAAATAAAAAATTATTATTATTATTATTATTATTATTATTATTATTATTATTATTATTATCATCATCATTATTATTATTATTATTGGAGAACAGTGGGTCCTAAAGCACTGTTTTTGTATGAGACACTGTTTTCCTTTACCTGCGTGAATTAAGAGCTTCAGACATTCACTTGCGTTGTGAAATGCTGCTTCATGGATTGCCATCCAGCCCCTGTTATCGGGGACATCAACACTATACCCCTGCTTGATAAGCTTCTTCAGTTGCTTGGCATTGCCTTCTCTCGCTGCAAGCCCAACCGCAGAGCACCTGTCGGAGTAGGCTTCCGTGAAATCCATTTGAACAGGATCCTAGCAAAAAAAAATAAGAGAGAAAATGAAAACACATGTTGACAAAGTTAGCGCAGATCAGGATGTCGACAATACGTTATCTCAGCAAAAAATTACACTTTTTGAAGCAGAAATCTCAAACTTATCTCGTTTATAAACTAATCTGAGGAAAGTGTTTTGAAGCCTGTGTGATAAAGATATCGCTTTGGTTCTCATTGACATTTGAAGTCTTGCTTCAAAATGCATTGATGGCTGAGAACTGGCATGGACAAACCAGGCCCCAGATGAAAAAGGTGAGTGAAATTCTACAATTATGCTTGACTGACACAAGTTTCAAATGTCTCACGAATTAACATTTTTGTAGGCTTAACAGAAGTTGGAATAGCGTGTAGGGCGATGGTGGCCCAGCTACTTCTGTATCTACAAAGGGATAGGCTAAAATCTGCCATCTATGCTCTGGTAACCTCCAGGATAGATTACCACAATGCATTATAAACGGGGCTGCTTTATGGACAGTTCAGAAAGTGCAGCTGCTGCAGAATTCAGCAGCCAGGCTGCTCACCAGGGCAAGACAATCTGAGCACCTGAGACAATCTGACTACCTTTCAGTTTCAGGGCTCAACTCAAAGTGCTGGTTTCACCTATAAAACCTTACATGGCTGAGGGAACCTTACATACCTCAAGGAACACCTCTCCCCTCAAATTCTCATCTGAAACCCTCCCAGAGGATGGCAACACAAGATTCAGTGGTGGAATCCCCATTTGTGGACTGCTCAACCCAAGGAGGTTATCTGACATCATCTTTGTCTAGTTTTAGGTGCCAGGCAAAACCTTCCATTTTTATCCAAGTTTTTAGCCGTTACTTTCAAGGGTTTTAAAATATTTGTGTTGTTCAGCTCAGTGGACCTACCCACAGGTAAAACTAGGAGTCTTGTGGACCTCAAAGACTAATAAATCTATTATGGCATGAAGTTTTGAAATTTGCAAGATAGTATAGTCTCTTAAGGGTGCCACAAGTCTCATTTTATTGGTTTTGTTGTAAGAAACTAACAGGGCTACTACTCCGGGAATTCTTACTTATAGGTAGGCATGCACAATAACTGCACTGCCACCTCTACTGAGTGCAAAACAACACATTACATTAAGCATGCATAAAATGCCACTTTTATCTTGCAATTAAAGCAGCCAATCCGCAACTGTTGTCAGAGACCATTAACAATAAAATTGTAAATAGCAACCTCTCTCCCCCTTCTGAACATATTAACATGTGTGTGATACACACACACACACACACACACACACACACACACACATATATATATATTGCCCTGACATGCATCACTTTACACTTGTTTACACTGAATTTTACATTTCCCTGTTGGTGAAGGGCTAGAACCACTGCAATATGGTCCTGACTGTGAACTTCCCATAGGCATCTCATTGGCCACAGGTGAGAACAAAGATGCTGGACTAGATGGGCCTGTTAGCTTGATACAGCAGGGCTCCTCTTATAGGCAAAAGGAGGCACTGGCTGCTTCATCTCTGCTTGCTCACTTGCCCTCATACTGCGGGCAGTGGGACTGGGTGAGTCGGATTGGGGAATGCACTTGGTAGTCATAATTTGTTATGGGCCCTGCTGCAAAACACCTTTCAGTACTCTCCCCCCATTTAGTTTGATTCTATCCCAATATCCAGTCTTGTATCATCGTGAGCAGAAACTCAATGAAGTATGCTGTGCATATATAGGTAAAGGTAAAGGTAAAGGGACCCCTGACCATTAGGTCCAGTCGTGGCCGACTCTGGGGTCGCGGCGCTCATCTTGCTTTATTGGCCGAGGGAGCCGGCGTACAGCTTCTGGGTCATGTGGCCAGCATGACTAAGCCGCTTCTGGCGAACCAGAGCAGCGCACGGAAACGCTGTTTACCTTCCCGCCGGAGCGGTTCCTATTTATCTACTTGCATTTTTGACGTGCTTTCGAACTGCTAGGTTGGCAGGAGCAGGGACCAAGCAACAGGAGCTCACCCCGTCACGGGGATTCGAACTGCCAACCTTCTGATTGGCAAGTCCTAGGCTCTGTGGTTTAACCCACAGTGCTACCTGTGTCCCTGCTGCGCATATATATATATATATATATATATATACACACATATATATGAAATTAATAGATGCACCTTTGTATGTACTATGAATTGACATGATGAAGTTATGTTAGAATACTGCAATTTAAATGTTCTGTGTCTTGGTTTGGTTGGCCCCCTAGAGCCCGTGGGTATAGCCGCGGCTGGGAACACTGGTAGCTGCCTTATACCGAGACCAGCGGCCCATGGCTCGCACTGACAGGCAGCGGCGCTTTCCCAGCCCTATTCGGACATGCATCCACCTGCGTGCAAAGCGGATGCCTTTCCACCGCGCTTGCAAGAGGAGGACAAGGGGAAAGGGAGGAGAGCTTTGCAATTTACCGTATGGGTCACCTCTCCTTAAAAGCATCCGCTGCTGACCAGCTGCGTTTCTCTTCAAAGGAAGGAAGGGGAGGGGAGCAACGGCCTTATGAAGCCCAGCCCTCCCGCATCGCCTCCCCCCCAGCACAGAAAAGGATGCTGGGAGCTGTAGTTCAGGCTGGCCCACCCAGCGTTGCCTTTGACCCGCAGGCTCAGCCGCCTCTAGCGGCGACAGCCCGAAGGAGAGGCACGTGGCCCGATCGGGGAGCCGGCGCTGGAGCCGCGGAGGTCGCTCGGCCGAGCAAGCTGCACTACAAGCCCCAGGGTGCCTTGCTGAGCGATCGCTGGCCGGGGAGAGCATGCAGAGCTCCGGCAGCCCCCAGCAGGGCCGCCCCCTGCCTCCCGATCGCCGGGAGAGCGAAGAAGGAGAGGAGAGCGGCGGCGCGAGAAGCATGTGGGTGTTTGGCTACGGCTCCCTCATCTGGAAGGTGGATTTCCCTTACGAGGACAAGATGGTCGGGTACATCACGGGCTACAGCAGGAGGTTCTGGCAAGGCAGCACGGATCACCGCGGAGTGCCGGGCAAGGTGAGCGGCGAGAGGTTGGGAGAGGGTGGGGAAGAGGCAGACAGGCAGGACTCGGGGGTACCTCGCGGTTCTCCTTCCGTGGGAAGAAGGGCACACCGGGGCTGCTGGAGTTTGGCGGAGTTGCAGAGGACTGAATTGCGCCGCCAACCCATCGCAGAGGTGCTGGGCAGCTAGCCCCGCTGCCATTTGCCCGGTCACCGCAGGTACACAAGCGCCAAGACGGCTGTCTCACAATAAGAGTGTCTCTCTGTTTTCCCCAGAAATCAGACGCGCTTTCACTTACAGCCCAGCGCTTATTACCGCTCGGGTTTACTCTTGTCAACGCACAACCATGTGGGTTTTGTAACCGTTCACTTTCCTGCAAACATTTTCCACGCAAATACACACGCAGGCTTTTCTCTCTCCATGCCACGCAAAAGCCGGTTAGCAAATCAGTGCAACCACCGATGCACGATGCTCGCATTTTCCTGATTATGCTGAAAGGGGTGGCACGGTTCATTTGCGAAGGCAGTACGAGAGGACAGTAGATGAACATTAGAGAGAACATTTGAGGATGTTGGCACAGTTCCCAAGACGGTTCTTCCTTGTGTACCTTTGCTTAATTGCTGTACATTGGGTCACCTCTTACATAAGCTATACACCCTCAGCCGGTTATGCTAGGCACCAAACAGGGCCGGTTACTATTAAACTTTCTTAAAAGACCAGGGTGGGTGTTGAGATAGACACCCATAGACACACACTTTATAGTTAAGCAACTTTTGCAAACCTTTTAATGGCACTGTTCAAGCCTGAGGTTCATCCCCTATTTTGGGGAGCACAAAGGATGGGGGGCTCCCCATCTTCAGTCATATGTCACTGCATTATGTCAGCATCTACTGCACCTACTTTTTCTTGAATATTTGTCAGGAAAAAGTGGGGTTTAATCTTGGTATATCTGTTAGGGTAAACAGAAGTCCTAGTTTGTTTGTTTTTCAAAGAACTCTATAGATTCATAGCCCAATCCTGTGCATGTTTTCTCAGAAGTAAGTCATGCTGAATCCAATGGGGTATTTCCTGAGATATTTCAGATAGAAGGGAGAGAGGTTATGTTGGGAAATATTTAGGTCAACTTCCTTTTCTTAGGCATAAATAGGTAAGGTCGATGTATGTGTTTGGAAGAATCGCAGAGAGCACTGTAGTTAGGGGGGAAATGCTCTCCCTCATCAAAAACTCCCCACAACTGGACACCTAGCGCATTAGGGAAGGTTCTAGCCTAGTCTCAACCCTAAAATACTCATTCTTTCTGTGCAGATGTTTTGATGTGGAAAAGCAAGCTGCCATGGATGCTCCACCACTGGCTTCCCAAAGTGGCATGCTAACAGAAAAATACGATGCAATTCTTCTGAACGTGTAACTCAGTACTTACACCAAGAATCTTGGAAATAGCTATGTTGAATCCCATGTGGAATTGCAAGCTACTCCCTGGCTAAACTCCCCCCCCCCCATATTTTATTAAAAGTGACATAAGCAGGTATATGGGTTTCCCTTCTTACGATGCTGGAGTTTGTTGAGGACCAACACAACGATTCTGTAGTTCTTATCCCTAAAACTCCCCTTAAAGCACACCCTGTGCTCTCGTTTTCCCATTCTTCTGTCAAGGCTAATGTTGCTGTTGTCAAAAATTCAGATGGAGGTGGGTGGTTCTCAAACTATTTTATTTCTTTACATGGGGAGCTTGCTGTGATGAAGACACAGATCTTCCGTCCTCTTTTATTTTGTATTACCTGTCCAAATAGCTAAACTTAGTTACTAACATACCAGGTGATGTCGCTAATGCAGTTATCAGTACAGCTTCTCCTACAGTATTATATTCCTTATTTTCCATTCAGTATGAATATAATCCTGCCTATAATGTTGAACCCACTGCAAATCAATTTCATGAATGACTTCAACTTCAAGTATTGAGTGTTAAGAGGAAAATAATTTCTGTATACTCTATCCACACCATTCCCTGCCTTTATAAGCTACTATCATGTCTCTCTCGCCACCCCTACATTTTTTTTCTTAATCCCCTCACTCTTTTTTAGAGATCCTTTTCAGAGTTTGCTTGGGATTTCACCATCCAGGAAAAATTGGTAGTGTACACAAACTTGTCTACTTTACTCTAGATCACTGTTCAGAGATCTCCTTCTCTCTAGCGAACATTGGCCCAATAACAGTGTCTTCTTCTTCTTTTTTAATACTAAAGTGTATTTAGAATCATAACCATAATTATATTTGTAGCATTATCTTCAGCTTCAGGTCACAATTGATAAAATTAAGGCTGTTAGCTACTAGAAAAATATCTAAGCAACTCACATCCATTCTAGCTAGTGTTTGTATGAGTTTCAGTATGCTATTAGCAGTATAAAGAACATAAATGTTTCATCCACCCATCAGAAGTTTGTGCATCCCAAATTTCTGAGGAACTCTCAGAAACTGTTCCATTTCATGAAAAGTGCATTTTTAAAGCTACCTCAGTGGAAACAATAGATTTTAAAGTACTTTGAAGTACTTTGAAACCCGATGTGCTTCTCACTATACAAGGGCTATAGAGCTTATATAATTCTAAATAGCATTTGTTGAGCTAAGGAAACAATGGGATCCAGAAACGTCCAGAAATCTAAGAGAATGGCATTGACAGGGCTGGGCTATGTTATTTACAGCTGCATATGCGGCAGATTATTCAGTCATCAGAAGTACTTAGCTGACTGTCAACATACATGAAGCAACACTTAGAAATAATCGGCATTATTTTGTGGATGAGAATATGCCATATTGTTGTTTATTACAGCTTGTGCCTTTCAGAACCCCTTACTTTACATTTACCAAATTCACATCTCTAACCTGTAGTCCTTAAGATAGACTTCTGGGAATCATTTTAAGGTGCATCATAATATTTTGTGAAAACACAGCCATAAATACAGAAAAATGCTAAATTGATATAATGTATGTTGCATTTTTTCTTTTGTTCTGCATGAACAAGAAGTTTGCAACAATGATTAAGATTGACAATCTGACTCAAACTGCAAGACAGACAACAGCTTGCTTTTTAAAAAGAAAAAACAGGTACAACATGCAATTCAGTTATTGTGCAAAACATTGTTAATGACTATTCTGGGTAAAATTGTCTCTTTAAACAGCCAATTGGATTAAACTGAGCCAAGTGTCGATTAGTATTTGATGTTCAGAAAATATATATAAATGACTGTTCTTTAGAAGAGCAGGGAGACAGTAACTACATACAAATTCTAGTGTACCTCATTCTTATTTCCATTTTGTTGACAACAGCCTTAGGTCAAATAGTGAGTTCATAACTGAGGTTAGACATCAGCTCAATATAACTATTTAAGGCCGATTCTGAGGACTGGTTCAGATATAAGATCTGGTACTAAATTCCTTTGCTAAATACCTGGGAAGGGTACCCAGTTCTCAGGAACATACTGAATATGCAAATACCACCAGTGATTACTTTAATGAACCTGTTCTCAAACAACATGTCTGCACAAAGCTTTAATATTACCTAGGAATCAGGGTGTCCCCAACTAAGAGGAAAAATGTTTCTGGTGATAAAGACAAAATTTAAAAGTACGTGGTTTACTCTTTTATAGACCATGCTCAGAACTGTGTGTAACCTATGCTAAAAAATTAAAATTCTGCACCCAAGCACTTTTAGTTTTGCTCCCAGAAAAAAAAAAAATCACAGTTTTATTTTGTGTACAGTTCTGCAATGTCTGCCATTTTAGATCAATCATCATGGTTCTTGATTGTCACAGACAAGGCACTGACACACACATGCACACACATTCTGTCTTGCTTGCAGGATTTCAGCAGGTACTGCTCAATCACTTCCAATCATATTTCCATCATAAAGGCTAGAATTTTACTTTTTAAAAAATACAGGAAGTTGGGTTCTGAGCCCTTTACATTCTGGAACTTTTCTAGATTTAGTAATATCCAACAGCAAGTAACTGACTGCTCAAAAATGCATTGTGCCTAGTAGTTTTTAAAGGTTAAAACAAAAATCTGTTGCACTCCAATACTGCTTTAAACAAGCATGATACAACCTAAAAATGGGAGAATAAAAAATTATCAATGGCAATGCCAAAACTTTCAGGAGAGAAAATGTTAGCACAAGACTTATTTTATTTTTGGACTTTTGGGTTGCTGTCCTATTTTGTTTCCATAAAAAAAAAACACCTTCTGAAATGGGTAATAAAAGAACAATACTTTTTCATATCAAAAAGGAAAAAAAGCTTCTTGCTTCCCCCTCCCAATATAAACACAGAAAAATAATCAGAGTTACAATAAACCAATTTCTCTAGCACATACGAATTCCACAAAATCTGTATTTAAGAGTGCAATGCACTTGCCTCCTAAAAGGTAATGCACTAAATAAAACAGTAAAAATAATAATTCCACCGGGGGGGGGGGGGGGAGGTTGCAATATATCTACCACATCAGATCGGAGGTCCATCTAGTTTAGTATTCTGTTTTCTCCAGTGACCAATTCTATCTTGGCTTATTTTTTGCCTAATGGCAACAGAACTCCAGCAGCTGCACAGTAATCAGAAGTCAGAAATTGTTGTGCTAAATATCTCACATATACGGTAGTTCAAAAGAGTCCTTCAGAACATGTGAAACATAGGTGAGCATTGCAGTTAAAAAAAAATGTAACTCCAATTTGTTAACCTGCCGGTTGGGTTTAACACTGCTTGGTCCCGCTGAAGCCAGCAAAATTAAAAAGAAATAAATCCAAATAATTAACTTCTAAGCAGTTTGTAGATTTGGCTCTAGGCACATTGGCATTTCTTCCACTCATGCCCATTTTTTTCTTTCTGATAGGCACTTTCAGTTGCTGTGAAGAGGACTGAAAGAGTATTAAATGATAGGAGGTCTAGAGTAAGGCTGCTGCCCCGCTTTCCATCATTGCTCACTCACAGAGAAGGGATGGGTGAACAGGCAGAAGTATAGCAGGTCCAGGGTTAGCAGCAGACCCTAGTTATGTGCCCAGCCGTGTTATCCCATGATGCTGCCCTTTCAAAGACCATAGGGCACAATTCCTTCAGATGCATCCACGTCCTCCTGCTCACTAGCATTATGTTCCAGCCAAGCTGCAATATGGGCTCTGCAGCAAACAGATGGTCATAGTTCAGCTAGCTGGCTGCTACCCACCTCTAATGTTCCCTGTTTGCAACAAGGGTCAGAGCATGTATGCCAACATTTTAAGCTGTGGCAGCTAGCCTGCCGCTCTCCAGACAACTGTTGGGCTACAACTCCCATCATCCCTGACAATGGGCCATGGCGGCTGGGGCTGATGGGAACTGGAATGCAGCAACATCTGGAGGACTTTTAGTCACTTTTGGTTTAAGTAATACGCAGTTTGGCTCTAGGGTTATCTTCTCCTTTTCCTTTCTCTCCTCTTGTATTCAAATGCACCACAGGGAGAAGGTAGGCCTGCTCATTCTAATCCAGAATAAGGACACGCCCCAGTTTGGATATAGTTACCCATATTGTATGTGTCACATTTTAGCTCTCTCTTCTTCCAATGTTCTCAGTGTGGTTTGCATATTTCCCACCCCCTTATATCCTCATAACAAGTATGTATGATAGGTTAAACGCAAGAGTAAGTGAACTAGTCCAAGACCACTTCTGACTCAGGATTGAACACAGTTCTCCCCAGCCCTAATCAGACACTATAACAACCAAACCGTGCTAGCTGTGTTATCCCTGGTTAGAACGGTAAAAAGTAAGTCCAATCCGTTGTTGGGAAGAGGAGGGAGCATGCAATCCTGTAGTCCGTTCCAAGTTTTTACCCAATTAACTTTTGAGTTGCACTGCATCTGCACTAGCTTCAAGACACAACTTTTTGGTCAGTGTTATGGAAATCATTAGAGAAAGCGCTAGTAAGTGTTCAGCCTTTAACTGGGCCATGCAGTTGTCAGGCTCGTAGTGTGTCTGCCCTAAGCACAGATTTGATACAGTACCACGCAACATCAGAAATAAAGGTCACACTCTTCCAAATGGATTGTATTGGTTTGATAGTCTTGTGGTCCTCTTTTTAAATATATATATATATATATATTTCCATTTTTGCTACTGATTTAATAATAAAAACTTTTTACTGTGATATTTCTTTTAATTTTAGCCTGGAAGAGTTGTGACACTTATTGAAGATCCTGAGGTATAGTAGATTCTGTTTTTATATACCATTTAGTATATACATTCTTCCGGAAAAACTCAGAAGCATATTTTGATAATACTATACAGCTGTATTTCTTTAATTCTGAAATACAGAAAAAGTAACATGGCCTGCAATCCTATGCACTTACCTGGTAGCAAGCCCTACAGGACACAGTGGGACTTAGTTCCGAGTAAACATGCATATAATTTTATAGTTAATAAAGCTTACATTTTTTATCCAGAGAAACTCAAGAACTATTTATTTAAGCCCAACCCATTTCTTCAGATATATGTTCCTTCCCAACAGTTCGCAAGACTGTTGAACCAGGGGTAGTCAACCTTTTGGAGCCCATGGGCATATTTGGACAAATTGTAATGGGCAGCATACCCAGGCACACAACATTACTTGCTTGCCCCTGCCTTCTCCACCATCAGTTAGGCCCGAAATAAAGTGTAATTTGCTTGGGAAATGCAGCTGGAGAGGGCTAACCCCTCCCCAGCTACAATCTCCATAAAGATCATCCTGTCTTGAGTTGTAATTATGCTTCAAGTAAGTTTTCCATCGGCTACAGAAGACTTCTTTGAAGCTTAATTGCAATGCAGAGCAGGATGATGAGGGGGCCTGGGAAGCCTTGGCGAGCTGTGTGGCAACCACACAGTTTAACTCCTTTCCCGGAGGAAGCTGGTTCATCTGTCCCTGAAGAGGAGTCTCTTGATCCACACAGGCTGGCCTCTAATAAATCAATTCCTGTGTACTTTTGAAGACTCCTGTTTTCTGTACTTGAGCTCCCATGTAGGCCACAGGAGGGGACTTCCTCTCCTCTGAAGGCAGCATGGCAACATAGGCTACTAGCCTCTTAGGAGGCTAGCAAAAAAAAAAAAAAAAAAGAATGCAGGCTACTGACTTTTGTGGCTGCAGTAAACCTAACAGTTTGACACTGCACCAAAAGAAATTATGACCTTCCCTTCTCTCAGTGATTTATGTAGCCACAAGACATTATATTGCAGCCAATGAGCCTCTTTCATCATGGTTGGGACATTATCTCAGCAAGCTGCTGTTATGTCTGTGATTGCCCAAGGAGGGAGGGAGGGAGGGGTGTTTAAACATCTTCCATGCTCACTGATGAACTTCAAAAAATGCTTCCTTGACCCAAACCTGGCCACGGCTATACAGAAAGGGAAAGAAGGCTTTGGCCTCATCCATCAGCCAAATGAACAAAAGCCACAAACAGTTGTTTGACACCAGCAAGGGAAAAACATGCCAGCCCACACTAGATACCATTGCCCATAACTGTCCTGGCTTGGAAGAAGTGATCTCTTCTACAAATAATAAAAATGTGGAAAACGAACAAGAATAAAAATGGCCAGTTCACCCTTTATTTTTCTTGTAATGTGTAGCTCTACCTGTAGATTTCAGAGGGGACTGGGGAAAAGATATTGCAAGATACACTCGCAATATTCAGAGACCACTTTTTTCTCTTGCCTAACCTGCTGGTTATCCAAGGCAGATTCAACACCCCCTCTAAAATGAAAGATACACTTTTGATCCATAATTCCAACACACAGTTTAGTAGTTAGGTATACTCTTCATTTGAAACTCTTTTCCCATTCCTAGCATAGCTATCAACTTTTATGCAAGAACTTTGATATCCATACCTCCTGCAAATCTGCATGGTGCTTTAAAGGTATTTTTTTATCATTGCCAATGGGAAGATGCTTTTATTTTTATTACATCTGTTAAAATCTGCTTGGAATACAATGTGAAGAGATGAACACAAAGGTTCCTTCCCTGTGACTTGCTGAATTAGGTGCAGTGTAGTAGCTATGACTGTAATTCTCTGCACCATGATAAGCCCTGGTGAACACTTATTCCAAGAAAACATGCCTAAGATAGGACAAAAAACAAGGGCCATGAAGTTTCTATTTCAAATTAGTGGTGAGCTTAAACCCCTCTTTCAGTCTATTTTCTGCCCATCTTTCCTCTTGCAATATGAAGGTGAAGGGTAAGCCATTTTACCAGACTATTGCAATGGTTACTGAGATAATGGCTGCATTCACATGTCATACTAAGCCATGGTTACAGTGGCGTAGCGTGGGTTGTCAGCACACGGGGCAAGGCAAGTAATTTGCGCCCCCTAACCCGTGGATTTTAGTAGGGGCAGAGAGCTGCGAGCGCGAGCCCCCCCAGATGTTGCGCCCGGTGCGGCCGGCCCCCCCTGCACCCCCCACGCTACGCCACTGCATGGTTAGGACACTGTATGAACCACACAAGCTGTGGGTTTGCATGCTTCCATCCTGTGCAGCTAACAGCAAGAATTGGGAAGTTCTTGCTTCCAATTAACTACAACTCCCTGTGTGATTTAAACCAAGAAATGTGGCTGTTGCTAGTCATGGTTAATTTAAACAAACCAGCTTCAGAAGTTTGTTTGTTTGTTTGAAATTAATCATAGCTTAGCTTTGTAAAATAACATGCCTTTATTATCTTAATCAAGTAGGTCTCACCACAACACTCACAGTTTGTATCAACCAGTTTGCCATACAACCATGGTTAATAATAATAATAATAATAATAATAATAATTTATTATTTATACCCCACCCACCTGGCTGGGTTTCCCCAGCCACTCTTAAGGTTAAGGCAAAGTAAAAGCTTTACTCATCCTCCTGGCCACCAGGTAGGAAGACATAAGCCTGGTGTTTGCTGCCACTTGTGCATGCCATGTTAAATCATGGTTTAGTATGTCAAAGGTGTAAAATTCAAAATAGCAGTATTGTTGTTCTTAATATTTTAGCATATTCGTCAATCATAATCATCCTTTTGTAATGTGGATGGTGTTGCATAACCAGCCATTGTTGCTCTCCCCTGGACTTTACCCACTTTCACTGTAGGCAGTGACACCACTCATTTCTAAATGTTAAGAGCAGATTTGAGTGCAACACAGCTTAGAAACTGAAACATGGAACTTTCCATTTGATCGGAAAAAACTGCTTGAATCTCAGAAAGTTTCCCTGTAATGCTAACACTGAATTGAGATCAATGTAATAGCTGCTATAGACTTAAACCATTTTTTGTAGTTGACAAGGCCAGCAAAATAGAGCATAGTGTCAGCCATTGTGAATTTTCTGTACCTTTCTGGTATGTTTTTTCACACTGCTGTGCAGTTGGGACCCCATTATGCTAACAGACAGATTCCTCTATAAGCAAAGAATAGTTCAGCTTGTGTGTGTTTTCTCCCTCTACTGTATTTGTCCTGGTAAAACAAACTAATTCAGATCAATGCAAATAACAACTTTTATATCTATAGTCTGTAAACAATCTTCAATTATTAGTGTACCACTAAAAGTGCAGTAAAAATAAGAATAAAACTTCTAACTAGCAATTTTCTTATTTCATTTTAAATATCACTACACTAGCACAATCAGACCTGTTTCAACAGTACAGTACTTACAGGGTTACATGTTAGCTTAAGCAGAGTGAAAAAGCAAGACAAGTCTGGAAAAAAACAAGAAAGGGGGATTTCCTAATATTTAACAGAGTTACTAACCACACACCAGATAAACATAACATTGACTAAGTCACTTTTAAACACAGGTGTCTTTTAGGCCAGGACTAGATAGTACATGGCAATAGCTCAGTGTGGTGTAGTGCTGGATGATGGCTGCAGAGACCAGGTGCAAGTTCCCTCCCAGCCATGAAACTCACTGGGGGGCCTTGAGCCAGTTGCTGCCTCTCAGCCTAATCTACTGCACAGGGTTGTTGTTGGGATAGAATGCAGAGGGAGAGAGCTATGCACACCACCTTGAACTCCTTGGAGGAAAGGTATAATATGAACATAATAATAAATAAATCTTTGCCAGGTAATACCTTCCTTCTGGTAGCTTTCCCCCCGATATAAGCCTGTGTGGGAGGAAAAACAGGATAAAAAGAGGGGTGTAGGCTCTCCATTTTCCCCTACAAATACCCGACATGTCGTCACCAGGATTACCCAGGAAATACGGATTTTGGAACATGTAGTTTTAACTTTTACACATATTTCCTGGACATTTCATGAAGGAGACATTGCATGTATGCACTATGGATATAAACTCATCTGAAAACCTTTCAAGCAAGGATGTGACCCTCCAGATATTGTTGTTGCACTCTAACTCCCATCAGCCCCAAGAAGGATGCCTGGGGACAATGGGAGTTGTAGTCACACAACATGCAGAGGGCCAGATTCCCCATCCCTGATTTAAATTGCTTCCTTTTGCATCATTAAAGTGAAGTATGTTTTACCTTCCTGGTTGTGTTCTTCAACAGGGCTGTGTATGGGGTGTTGCATACAAACTGCCACCAGGACAAGAAGGTGAAGTAAAAGCATATCTTGATTTCCGAGAGAAAGGTGGCTACAGGACTACAACTGTCATTTTCTATCCGAAAGATCCCTCAGTGGAGCCCTTTGATGTGCTGTTATATATCGGAACCTGCGAAAACCCTAACTACCTTGGACCAGCACCTCTAGAAGAAATTGCCACACAGATTTTTAATGCAGTTGGTCCCAGTGGAAGAAACACAGAATACCTGTTTGAACTCTGCAACTCCCTCAGGGATCTCGTGCCAGAAGATGTAGATGAACATCTTTTTACTTTAGAGAAACTAGTAAAGAAACTCTTAGAACAGGAAGAAAGCAAAAATGTCAATTCCATATAATAATCACCTTGTGGTTTCAAACAGTCTCTTCATCATCAGGAGAACGGTTTCACTGATGACAGTAGTATGATTTCAAGATGCTCCATGTGGACTTTGAATATATTAATTTTCATGTTTCATTCAGGGCGCTACTGTCATTGATCAGTAGAAAATTATGTTTAAAGCTATGTCTTCAGGAGTTTAAGGGAGGAGGAGCTTTGAATTTTGGTAAAATTTTAGAGAATGCATTTCTCTCAGTTTCTCAGATATGAAGAAATAATTTATGCCCAATTTAAGTTTGAGGGAATTTTTTATTGATTTCAAGTTATTTAGATTTTTCTTCCTTTTAAAAAAATATAGTTTGGGACTAGATCCTGCACTCAGACAGACTATGGATGCAATCCTATACATATGTGCTCAGGAGCAAGTCTCCTTAAACCAGGCATGGCCAAACTTGGCCCCCCAGATGTTTTGGGACTACAACTCCCATCATCCCTAGCTAACAGGACCAGTGGTCAGGGATGATGGGAATTGTAGTCTGAAAACCTCGGGAGGGCCAGGTTTGGCCATGCCGGCCTTAAACAAAGTTAGGCCTGCTTTTGGGAGTAAACTTACATAGGATTGAGCTGTATGTGTTACATTAGACCTCAACTACACTTATTTAAGAGCAATCCCAGTGGGACCAGTCTATAATGGTTTGTGGATTATAGCACTGACATGGAAATCCTATGTACACTTACTTGGGAATAAGTCCCATGGAAGTTCAACTGATTTCAAAGTAAACTTCATAGGATTGCACTGTAAGCAGCAGTTATTCCTATGCAAAGACTAGGATATTTTAAAAACAACTCACTACAGGATATTTTTCATTTCGTTCATGAGTCAGCAGTTAGTTTATATATAAACTACCTGCCTTTTGATAAAATGAGCAAATATTTGCATGAGAAGGAAACTGCACTTTCCTTTTAGGATGTAGGAAGACCTATAGAAGCAATGTGTAACTCAAAACATATTGGTGCCTTTTTAAAAACAAGTTAGGGATATGACTTGAATTTACAATAGCAAGAATGTTCAGAAACTCCCATACTTAATCACTAGGCATAGTATTTTCACAACTATCCTATGGCTAAGTGCACACACAATAGTGTGCAAGAATCCCCCCCCCCCGGTCTATCTTGGGTCCGGTCACTTGTCAGCTTAATCACAGATTTGTATTACATATTTATCAACACTAAATTATCATTAACACTAACTATACCTTCTCCAAACCAGGATTTGCAATCCCTGATTAATATGGGAACCTTAGGCAACTATTGGTGCAGATTTAATGCTGAACTATGGTAAAAAGCGAACAGGTGGAAGAAGTGCAGCAGCTCACAGCTCACTCCCAATCCATTATACATAGGTAAGAGATCAGCAGTGTTATGTCTGCACTAGACCAAAGACTTCAAAGGGAACACTGCAGAATAAACTCTTTGAAGATTGCAGGTTACTAGTAAACCGATTTTCAGCAGCACTTACTCTCAAGTCAGTGGCAAGGATTTAAAGATCTGTTCTTTGCAGCCTGTGGTGCTTTGTGCTTACATTTCTTAACGAGAACCCCACCCACCCCTATGGTGCATGACAAAACACTTCTGAAACTGGGTGAAGTTTCAAAAGTATTTTTAACATGTCATGGGGGATTGGTTTCAGAGCCAAAGTCAAAATTCCCACTGGGTAAGCACAGGTAGACTGTTGGGGTAGCCTAAAGAACCTCTTTGCATACAGACTATTATGTTTGGGATTGAGATCCAACTTGCATAGCAGGTTAATCTCAGCCATCATTTAGGCACTTCTGAAACTTCTACTCCATTTGCCATCCTTTGTCTGCACAACTTCCACCCAAATGGATGGGCGCTGTGTTAACTTTTCTAAGGGATAAATGATGGCCTCATTATTGCAATAGATTCGCAAAGGAGTTTCCGTCCCAACTGTGAATTTCCTTGCTTCTCATAGTTTAAGTTATTTTCTTTAAGCCTTCAACAGAAGCATATTTTTGTATTTTAATATATATATAGATATAAAGGTTCTCTTCCAAGTGTCGTGCTATTCCATTTTCTCATAACAAAATGTGATTCTGTATTTCTTTCCATTGTTCATACTGAAGCCTGTATGACTTTGCATCAGTAACAGAACAATTATTTATGTTTTGTGTCCATAAACCATCTCTCTTCCTTTTTATTAGTTGCTTGTAAAATGTTCCATTGCATTCCTTTGTGTGTGAGAGAGAGAAAGAATGTAACACCTGTTCAATAGACTGAGAAAAATATTTTTGTTGGGGAGTTGTTCTTAATGAGAACTATCTTACTACAGACCATAAATGGCTTCTTCAAACTACATGAGAAAAATTGCTTACAGATTATGTAAGGATGATGGCAGATAACCACTCCAGTCATTATAAAAGCATTTACACAAGAAGGTATTATAGGTTAGTCTTTACCCACTAAGGCTACAATCTCTTCCACTTAAATCAATGGGATTTTACCACTGATTTCTATAAGATGAGGACTTTATCCTAATACAGTATCTATGACCATGGTCCAGCAAACAATTAAACCAGCAGTATGTATCCTAAGAAGCTTCTAAAGTAGCAAACACCATGCTACTATTATTTTTTTCCCTAGCTGAAGGAGTTTTAAAAGCAGTTTGTGGTATGGTGCGGGGGTCTCCTGTTCAAAAGGGGTGGGATAAAAAATTTCATTAGGTGCACTGATTATAGGTGTTTGGATCAGCTCCAAAGAGTGTTTTCATGAATCAGATACAGAAGAAATGACTCAATGAGCTTCCATGCTTGTGTGAATGAGCCATCACAGACCTTGGCATCAGAGACAGAACTTTCATATTCTCTGATGCCATTTCAATTTGCAATACTTTTGAGCCGATTTCTCACATTCTACAGCAGTCAAGAATTAAATAGTCAAGTTTAATCTTCAGTGAGGCTCCCATAAAAAGTGATTATCTAAATGCACCATTAGCAATTGGGCGCAAGCACAGAATGTCACATGAAAAACGTCCTAAGTGGTCAGTCCTAAAACACTCTTCCAAGTCAGTCATTCCCCCTGAAATCAAGGGGGGTCTGCATCTCAATAAACATGATTTAAATCAGGTGCATTGTATTTTCATGTATCCAGAATCACAATGCATGGTATATTATTTTTATCACACACAGTATAGTTCAGAAGCAACTGAATTCCTATCCACAGCCTTAGATCACTATAAAACTTACAAGACACACTATGGGAGCAGCAATTTTTATTATATGTCTCAGAAGAACAGCAGACCTAACATATCAAGCACAGTGTATTTCTTTCTCTTCTGTTAAAGAATCGAGTTGTAAGAAAATAGTCCCTACCTGCTTTGACACACACAAATGTTAAGTTAACATATGTCACCTTCAACAGTCACAGGCAACCTCCAGGGAATCTGAAATAAAGCACAGAAAAGATTGCATGAGTGGAGATATTAAACATTTGCTTGAATTACTGTGCACAGATGGTCAGAAGGGAAATCCAGCCGATATAATATGCCCCTAATTATAGCTGAGCCAATTCACAGGGTACGATTGCATACATTTTCATCTCCCTTGGCTTCTTTTAGACTTTTGTGGCTGCATGTCTTCCATCAAGGATTCTGCTTAAGGGGGGAAATAATTGAGTCTGCAGAAACAGGCTAACTTGCTGCTTGCCATACTTCACCCTGACAGGAAAGAGGAAAAAGCAGACATTTCTGCTCCTGTGCAAGCTATGCACCATCATGCTGACCTGCCGCAAGACCCCCAAATCTGCCTTTCTAGGGAAGCAGCCAAGTTCCACTTATATGGGAACGCTATTCACTTCCACAAAACGCTGCGAAACAACCAGAAGGGAAGGAATTCAAGACATACATGATCCCTTGTAATCTTTGCTTTTCATGGCAAGGCGATTTGTATGTTCTTCCAAGGGGAAATAAGACTCATGTGACATCAACACCATGCAAAATAAGATCCACAACACGAAATGCTTGAATTGGCTTAAACCTCATTGCGCAAGAAGATTGTGTACGTACTTTAATAAGTTAAGCGCAACTTACATCAACCCAACCACCTTGCAAGAGAGGGCTGGAAACGTTTATTTTAAAAAAATTAAAATCCTCAAGCAGGAAACGGGTGTTTACTCATCACTTCTCAAAGGCACAAAAGACTGGCCTTGAGCTGAAACATTTTGTGGAGAAGGAGCTGTGAAATCTCTGGATTCAGGGCCTGGCCTGGCTGGGTGAAGGCCCATAAAATGTGTTTTTGCATCCTGACAAAACGGAGAGGCTCTTTGGGAGCCTCGTTTCCTACGCTCGGGGTTTTCCTACCCCCTTCATAAAATGCCACCAGCCCAGTTTTGGGGGAATACTTTGCCAAGACGGATTCAGAAGGCGAATTCTGAAAATCCTGAGGAAAACTTAGTTCTGTCCCGCCAAGGCCTGTGCAGACAACTAAGAATATGCATCCTCCCCACAACGGTCAACTGACGTCTTGTTTTAATTTCCGGCTTTTGTTGTATTTGTCTTTTTTACGTGTGCTTGTAAGTTGGCTTGGTATTTTTATGTGACAAACACAACCACGTAAAAATATACGGCTGCTTCGCTCCACCGCCTCACAAACTGAGCATTTCCCTCACGGGCTGGGAACGCACTGCGCATGCTCCGACGGGAATGTGGCCGCTCCACACAAAACAGCGCCGAACGACCGAACGCCGTCCGTCGCCGGAGGAAAAAAAGGCGGGAAAACTAACCTTCGCGAAATTTTCCGGAATGAGCCGAAGACGGGCGGAGGCGAGGGAAGGGTCGAATGCTTTGCTCGCCTCCGTTCCACTCCCCCGCCCGCTCCTCGGTCTTTTACCTCGCGCCGTCTCCCCAGGCAACGCGCTTGCCGAGCCTGCCCCGGATGTTGATCCAGCTATTTTTTTCCCTCCCCGTCTCTTTTCCTTTAAGAACGGGAGGGCGTGGCCAAAACTGGCCGTAGTGACAATGCGGGCTTCCAATTGGAACGTTCGGATAAAGTGCATAGAGAAACTAAATGTAAAGAGTGGCACAAACACATGGCAATGTGAGGTTCCGTGTTGTTTTTAAAAAATTCTTTACAGTGCATGCAGGTAACCTGCTGCTAAACTACAAATCCCAGCAGTCCCAGCAAACATGACGGGCGACAAACGGATACGAGGTGCCAGTGGTTTTCCTCACATCTGCGCTTAACAGTCTTGACTGGGAACCAGCTGCTGCGACTGGTGGGCGCCTCTACATTTTTTACAACTTGATTAAAACCGACGCGGCGGGCACCTGCGGGCCTCTGCGCGCCATAGAGAGGCGCGGACAGAGCGGTCCGCGAGACGGCCGTTTGTCCGTGCGTTGGGTTTGAAAGGGCCAGGAAGTGACGCAGACTTTCACCCAGCCAACCACCCTTCCTTCCGGAAGTAGACGTGGCCGGCTTCCCTGGGCGTCCGATGTTTGGTGCCTGTGGGGGCGCCTGTCGCCCGCGCCGGGCTCCGCCACACGATGGAGCGGCGAGGGAAGCGGCGGTGTCGGGGGCCGGCGGCGGCGCTGCTGCTGCTGGGGGCGGTAACCATGCTGGGGGCGAAGGCGGCGGCCGGGGCCGGAGGAAGGTCGCTCCCTCAGTTCAGCGACGACGTCCCTTTCCGAGTGAACTGGCCGGGCGTCGAATTCACCCTGGTAGGTGACCGGCCTGAGGGGAGGGAAGGAGGGCCAGGCGGCGAAGAGGACGGGGGAGCGGGGAAGAGGCCGGATCCAGGGGTCCAGGCCGGAGGGAGCTGCCTCACTGCACCGTGGAGTGGGAAGGGTTCCCTTGGGGTCATCTAGTCCAACCCCCTGCAATGCAGGAATATCAGCTAAAGCACCCATGATCTCTGCTTTAAAACCTCCAAGAAAGGAGAGTCCATCACCGCCCGAGGCTGGCCGTTCCGCTGCCGAAGAGCTTCTACCCGGCCGGGGTAATGCAATTTCCACTACACTTTGCTTGTATTTAGCCGAGAAACAGCTGCTATATTAATAATAATAATAATTTTTATTTATACCCCGCCCTCCCCAGCCAAGGCCGGGCTCAGGGCGGCTAACAAGCAATAATAAAAACAAGTTGAATGAATGCAACTTAAAAACAAGATTAAAATACGGCATTAAGATATTAAAATATTAAAATATGACATTTCAACATTACTCAGATGTGAGGGTGCAGGGTTTGGTTGGTTTCTGTTTTAATATAAAAATAGGCCAAAGAAAACTTCAGAGAACTTTATAAGTGTTTGCACTCTAATGTAAAAAATGGTGCCATAACGTAAAATGACTCTTTAGGAATAGGTGATCTCTTGATTTCAACAGCTCGTCTCCAAGAGTATCCAGAACCCCTACTGTGAGGCAGAGGAATGAAAAGAGCTTCCTCATTTAAAGTCTCCTTTCTTGGAGGCAGGGAAAGAAAAAACAAAAACGAGTTTGCTGCCTCTTCTACGTGAAGGCCCTTAAGGTATTTGAAGACGGCAATGCAGGGTTTTGTCTTTTCTTTTTACTCGTGACCCTGAGATCCAGCAATGGGGGGGCAAAAGACACATCCTCAGAATGAAATAACCTTGAGCTTACAGCCCTTCCACACACACACACACACAAAATCAATTTTTGGTCACCCTCAAGGTTGTCTTTCTTTCTTCCTTGGCAGTAGTATAACTTATGGGAAGAGAGTACTTTTCGTAACTATCATTGCGAGTAATGATTGCTGCAGGTTACCCAGAGATCAATCATTAGGCTGTATTCTATCTTCTGCACACCCATCTTTAAAGAAAGCAATTGTGGTGGGGTTGATTTTGAGGGGACATCACAAATCAGTGAGCAGGCTTTAGTGTTCTCCAGGCACAGAAGGAATCCAGGAGAACTCAAAAACCTGCTCCCTAATTAGTGATGTTTCAGTTGACCCTTATAAATAACTTTGCTGTGGCTTTTTGAATCCGTTGTTTCCCTTGATGGACCCATATGGACACCAATGATTTTTATGGCAGATGGTAAGTCTGTCAACAGCTGTTACATGTGATAACCAAGATGGAGCCTTCCAGAAGATGGTGAGGGGCAGGCAGGATCGAGGGTGCTGTCATCTTCCTGTCCTGTTTGTGAGCTCCCTAGATACAAGTGATTGGCCACTGTTTGGAACATGGTGCTGATTCTCATGAACCTTTGATGTGATCCTGCAGGATGCTCTTATGGAGAGACTGCTGTCATTGAGAGCAGACCGAGAATGCTTGTCCTTCAGCATCTGCTATACTGGACTATTTTAGCCCTGAATTGTATGGCTCCATGTGGTTATTTGGGTTGGGAGGAGATAGACTGTGGTCAACTGGTGGAGCCACTGGCCAATCTCTAGTGAACACGCAGCTGTGTTTCTTCCAAGGATTGCTCAACTACATGTACCTCTCAGGGCATTTCTTGCTATTAAGCAAGAATGCATGCCTAAGACTGCTTAATGCAGATCAGATATGCTGTAATTGTCATGACAGGTTGAGTATATATTTACTCTTAGTTTTGATCACTTAAAATATATGAGAAGACCACACGGGTTCCTATTAAGAAGTAAAAGTTGACTGCCCAATATTTTGTTCTTGTAAATCATTTTGAGTTCACCTTTCTGGAGAAAAGTGACTAATAATGTCTTCTCATCCCTTACCAATAAGTACTGGTGACTACATGCTCAGTTTAAATTTTGGCCATTTTTGAGTTACAGGTAGCCCTTTCTGCAAAGGAATATTGGAGGAATTTTGAGGGGTGAATTTTTAAAAAGAGGCCTTGACTGTGGCAAGAATGGGCATCGCTTAAGTGCAGGGCAGAGGGAGAAGATAACACCATCAGTATTGTATTGATTGTGTAGAAGCTATGAACAGCTGAAAGAGGGGAAAGAACTTAATGCATTGGAAAATTAGCAGCGTTGTTGATGTGCTAAAGGGGGAATTTACAAGATGGTGTACAGCAATTAAATCATTAATGTTTGTAAGGAGGGAAATGATTAAAACTGCATGGAGCTTAACAGCATTCTACATAACCACTACATGAAAAATCATAATAGCAGGCCGTACTGGACCAACGCCCTGATTTGTTATAAAGCAGCTTCCATATCCCTTCCATGTTCTTACGCTGACAGCCTACAAGACATGAAGACTGCTGAATTGAGTGAAGCAGGTTAAGTTATTATTCAAGCAGGTTTACTACACAAATAACTCTGCCCTTGTGAACATTGCGGGTGGAACTTCTAGGACAGCTCTCTTCTCTGATAAGAAAAAGCTGCACCTTGTGTCTTCTAGTAACGAAGAGGGACAACTTTCTAGAAGTCCCTCAACATTACATTGCTCAAAAGACTGCTTGGTAAGCTGGTGGCAGTGACGTTACACAAGTTCAAAGACTCTTGAACCATATCTCAGTGCTTTGTAAAGGTGACTTGAGCAAGCTAATTCTACGAGTAACCCAGAAAGTGCTAAGGTTGAATTTTAAATGATGCATATATTTATCTATGGTTGATGTCTGGGCTAATAGGCATTTTAATATGTTTGCAGTGGCCTGTGGCCACAAGCAATAAACACAGATGGTATTGAAATACTATTTTAGTAACTACCGTATTTTTCGCACCATAGGACGCACCGGACAATAGGACGCACTTTGTTTTAGAGGGGGGAGAACAAGAAAAAAAAAATCTCCCCCTCTCTGCCCAGCGCCCCTTCAGTGAAGCGGCAGGAGGCACTGCACAGAGAGGGGGAGAACTTCCCCCCTCTTGTTTTCCCGCTCTAAAACAAGGTGCCGTTTAAGGTGCGTTCAGGCGGCTACCTTGGAAGCCTGGAGAGCGAGAGGGGTAGGTGTGCACTGACCCCTCTCGCTCTCCAGGCTTCAGGTTCCTTTCAACCTGCTCTTTGGGGCTGGCGGGGGGAAGCCCACCACCAGCCCCAAAGAGCAGGTCAGGGAGCAGCGGAGAGGCTCCTGCCATAGCCGCGCGTCACCTCTCCAGCCGGGAGAGGGTCGCGGGGGGGCTGCTTTAGCCCCGCGCGCGCTCTCCCGGCTGGAGAGGTGACACGGGGCTGTAGAGGTTCCTGCCATAGTCGCGCGTCACCTCTCCAGCCGGGAGAGGGTCGTGGGGCTATGGCGTCTTCGCTCCATAGGACGCACACACATTTCCCCTTCATTTTTGAAGGGGGAAAAGTGCGTCCTATAGAGCGAAAAATACGGTAGTCAGCAGACCCATTTAAGACTACATTTTAATATTTGCTTACATTTGAGGCATTTCCACCTTTTTCTTTCTTTTTAAGCCCACTGCTGGGGTTTTGTATAAAGAAGATCATTACATCATTATGACAACTTCAGAAAAAGAAAAATACAAGTGTATTCTTCCAATGTTAGCCAGCGGAAACGAGGTAAGTTCTGTGTCTTATCTCTCTCTCTTTTAAAGCAGGAGTTTCTACAGCAACTAACAGAATATTCCTATGCATATCTACTCAGAAGAAAGCCCCATACGCCCAGATAAAAATGTGTGGGATTACAGCCTAAATTTATGTATAAAACATACCATCACCTTTCTATAAAATATTTAGGATGTGTTAAATACATTAAAAACACAACGTGTTAACCAAAAAACCTTCAGTGTGTGTGTTTGTTGAGAGAGAGAGACAGCGAGCACAATTAGCTGTGACATAACAGGCAAATGAATTTTTGCCTGACTTTGAATGGAAACTTCATTTTTAATGCCCCTTGGAACACCTTGAACAATAGGATCTCTAACATATCCTTTTGGAGTCATGGTCAGAGCAAAGAGACATTGGACAGTTCAGTTGGTGTTGATGCATAGATACGTTGAATTTGAGTATAAACTTGAGCAGATTCCTCCTTCAAAAGCAGTTAAGTCTGTGGGAGCCCAGACCAATAGCTTTGGAACAGTCAGTCCAGATAGAACTGCTTTTCTTTTTAAGGAGGCTCCCAGTGGGTTAGTCTGAATTATTTTTCATTGATTTCCTTATCGCTCTTGTGCCTTGCCTTCCTCCTCCTTGAAGCTCAGGATAACTAAAAGCTAACCTTAAAATCATACAAATGCAAAGACTCATAATACAGTTAAAATTGTAGCCAGTTAATAGCCACTTTATAGCAGTAGCAGCAAACAGACTCTCAGCAGCAGTGCGGCAATTAACCATTAAATGCCTGGCAAAATAAGACTGTTTTAAGGTGGTGCCACTACTGTAATCTTAGTCAGCAGGGAGTTCCCTAAAGGGAAGCCCTGCCTCACCTCACCACCCCACAGGTCTCTCTCAGCAGCAGCAGCACAAGCAGGTAATCCCCTGGAAGAACTTATCACGTAGCTTGGGGGCTCCTTCACGTGCTTGGGTTCCTAGGTCATTTAGGACATTATACACCAGTGCAAATACCTTGAATTGGTCTAGTGGCTTAGAAATCCCATGATTGGAGCAATATGTTCCATCCTCATTGCTCCAGGTGGCAGCCTGGCAGCAGCATTCTGCAATACCAGCAACCTCTGGACCATATTTGAGGGCAATTCCATACAGAGCATGTTGTAATAGTCCAAACGAGGTTATTCAAGTGGATCACACCAAGCTAGCCCAGCCAATGAGTGGCCAGAGGTGGGCATAAGCAATCCTACGCCACAGATTACCCGGGTCTGCAACAATAGCTTTAGGTTGAGGACTACTTTTAATTACAGTGATACCTCGGGTTACAAACTTAATTCGTTCCAGAGGTCCGTTCTTAACCTGAAACTGTTCTTAACCGGAGGCGCGCTTTCACTAATGGGGCCTCCCACTGCCGCCAGTGCGCAATTTCTGTTCTCATCCTGGGGCAACGTTCTCAACCCAAGGTACTACTTCCAGGTTAGAGGAGTTTGTAACCCAAAGTGTTTGTAACCAGAAGCGTTTGTAACCCGAGGTACCACTGTACTTGTATATTTTAAATAGATTGTACAGTGGTGCCTCACAAGACGAAAAGAATCCGTTCTGTGAATCTCTTCGACTAGTGGTTTTTCGTTTTGTGAAGCAAGCCCATTGAAGGATTAGCGGATTAGCGGCTTTTAGTGGTTTATCTGCTGATCGGATCAGCTGATAAGCGGCTTAGCGGCTTAGAAAAAGGGGGGAGGGGAAAAACAGCAGGAACTCGCAAGACATTGTCTTCTTGCGAAGCAAGCCCATAGGAAATTCGTTTTGCGAAGCACCTCCAAAACGGAAAACTCTTTCGTCTAGCGAGTTTTCCGTCTTGCGAGGCATTCGTCTTGCGGGGCACCACTGTATATATGTATGTAGTTTTATTTCTATCAATGTTTAATGGGTTTTTATTGGTTTTTTAAAAAGTTTTTAGCAATTCTTGTTTTTATCTCTAAGACATCTTGAGTCTAATTAAGGAGGAAAGGCAGAGTATATATGTATAGAATATTATTATTATTATTATTATTATTATTATTATTATTATTATTATTATTATTAATCCCAAGCTGCTATTACTCATATTTTGATAACCTGAATTATTGGGACTATTAAATTGATGTTTATATGTTAGTTGCTGTCTTGTATTTGCCTAGCTGTGGGTGTGGGGAGGAATGAGTTGTGGTTTTGTAAATTGCTTGGAGGAGATGTTCACTTAGGCAGGATACAGATTTAATTATGCATACATGTGCATTGGAATTCATATAAAGATACATGTTTATCTTGAATATACTTAATGGTATTATTTTATCTTATGGCCTTAAGCACAAAAAGATAGTCTTAGATGTGTTACTACTCTGCAAGCCACTATAAAACAGTGTCGTTCCAGAAATTCTGGCACATAAACAATAAGTTAATGAATTTGAACATCTTTTTCTGTGTGTGTACACACACACACACACACACACACACACACTTATATATGTGTGAGAGAGCAGAGAGGACACATTCACATCAACAATAAATCAGCAGAATCGAAAGAGCTACTGTATTTTTCCGTGTATAACATACCCCATGTATAAAACGCCCCCTATAAGAGGGGATTCCAAATTAAGAAAATGAGGGGAGATTGCTGAGCTTTTGGGGGGGGGGTTAGCCTAGAGTTGCTGAGCTTTGGGGGGGGGTGACATAGATCTCTTACCCGTCTGACCTTCGCTGCCACTCACACTCGTTGCAAAAGCCACCTGTTGCCTGTCCACTCAGCAGCAGAAGCCGCCAAACACCCGCCCAATTGCCGCAGCAACAGCCAATCAACACCAGCCATTGCAGCAGCCCCACCAATAACACGCCCTCACTGCTGACAATCTCTGGCTTGCGGCAGCAACCAATCCCACGTCCCCCCATGCACTAACCGTTTATAAGACAACCCCCAATTTTTAACATAATTTTTTAATTTAAAAAAACCTTGTCTTATACACGGAAAAGTACAGTACTTAGATTTATGCAAGTGGCTTGTGGTAGCTTAGTAGAATATGTTGCAGCAGAAATTCCCCTTGATTCCAAAAGCAGTTTTATGTAGTGATGAGAAGCATAAATTCCTCTTGGGTCCATAGAACTACTTCCATATTTCTGTGGATCTTGGCCTGTGTGGTTTCTTTTCCAGACCTTAAATAAAACCAAATGGGACATTTAAGTATATGGTGTTGACAAGTAATTACTGCCTAGAAACCATAAATATAAAAACTATTTGGGGATTATAGCCTTTGTGTTCTGTGTCGTATATGTCAGTTTTTTGCAAAAATAAATGAATGTACCTAGCTCTGTGTCCCTCCATGTAATAGTGACATCCAGCTGTTCTCTGTTTAGGAGGAAGAAAAGGACTACAAAGGGCCCAGCCCTGCAGAATTGTTGGAGCCTCTCTTTAAACAAAGCAGCTGCTCTTACAGGGTATGTCCACTTTGAATTTGAGGCAAAAGGCTCCAGATCCTGACATCACTCTATACGCTATAGAGTGGATAAGCTCGGTAGAAGCTCAAGTTTTATTTCCAGTAAACCCACCAGCACCACACAGACACATTGCTGTTTCTTTCTGGCGCCAAATTTTCCTGCAAGTCAGTGGGCATTATGGATACCCAACCATGTACACAATTGTGACTTTAAAATGGAAATTATTGTTTTTGAATAATTCCAACTGATGCCTGTTAACCGAATGAATACAGGGTGGAAAATGTGGTGTGCAACGTGTCTGCCTGTGCCCTTTGGGACTGAAAGAGCACAGTTCCATTAGGCCACCTCGTTTAATTCAGGGCACTGATAGATTATGGCGATGTTAAGCAGTCATGGGGCGCTGTGTCTCACCAACCCGAGCTCAAGAACCAAGGGCTAACCTGGAGTGAATTCCTTAAATGCCTGAGAAGTTTGCCTCTCAAATAGAGTCTCCGATTACATCTTGCAGCTACTTTTTCCTTTCTCTTTTCATTTGCTTGCTGTGGAAACGCAACACATTTCAACATGTCCTGAGTCCTTGAAGGGAGGGCAGGCTGCAAATCTAAATATTCTTACCCATCCATTTTGTTGACATGTTCCCTTATCTCAAGAACAGCCTTGAGTACCGTTAGTAACCAAGGATTCTCTAAAGGACTTCCTACATGGTCTGAAGTAGCAAGGCCACTGCTCATAATGCAACTTAATGGAGCCCAAAGTTTATATAGGAAGGGCTGGCGTTGGTTTCAGCTCTCTGCTTGATCCACAGGTTGCAGTGGAAACATTAAAGACATTGCACTGAAGCTCGTTCCGTGGTTGTTGACTTTGACAACTACTGTTGGTACATAAAGACTTCCTTCGTTACATTAAAACAATGGTGACATCACCTTTTATATATATTAAGACCCCAAAAATGTGGGGAAAACCTAAATGCTTTTGCTGTGAAGCTATAATAAATAATCACCTTTCATGATTGTCATTTCACTTGGGCTGCTGCTTTGTTTTTTAAAAAATAGATTTGCCTGTGCTGTGTGTGCCAGTTAATGCCAAATATATATCTCTTTAGATTGAATCCTATTGGACTTATGAAGTTTGTCATGGCAAACATATTCGTCAGTATCATGAAGAGAAGGAAACTGGGCAGGTATGTCTCATTAAAACTTTGGTCCTCAAGGGTAAAATAAAGCTTAAAACTGACGTTTTTATTGTTTTGTTATCGTGACAACGATTGAAGCATTGGAGGAGAAACGGTTGTTGTAAAACAAAAAAGTGAAGATGTATGTCTTTTCTCTCTTTTTTGTGTAGAAAATAAATATTCAAGAATACTTTCTTGGGAACATGCTACACAAGAGCCCGATACTTGATCCAGGTTTGTTATTTTGCTTTTAAATGTCAGTGGTCAGGAAGAAGATAGCATCCATTCACTCACTCAACTCACTAGGGAAAGCACTGTGTAATTTATGCCACTGCTCACCAACAATCGGCACCATCCAAACATTCAGTGTGAAGTTTGAGAAGAGCCTAAGCATACATAACACATGCAATGCTCAGCTCTCACTTTTTGGGATTTAAGACTACACAGATTTGACCTATGTGTGCTTTCTATCCCCCTCCCCCCATTATAGAGCATGGTCAAACATTTTGTCCAAGCCATTCATGTGAGTCAAGTTCATAGGCAGTTTAGGTGCAATTGGGTGCAGTTCCGCTTGCCGCTGGGTTTATAGGGATTGAGCAAGAAACTCTTCTGTTATATCTGCACAGGTCATGGCACTTCAAACACTGGGCTATTTTCCTACCATCTGAAACTGAAAATAACCCCAACATAGAGAAACCAGGCCCTCCTTTAAATCTTGCCTGAAAATGTCCCCCTTGTTCATTCATGCTGTTCAGTATTCACAGGCTGGAAGTAGCTAATATTTGAATGGCAGTGTCGGATCTGTCAGTCAATACTGGATTCTTAAGTCAGATTTATATCCAGAGAGTGAAAGGTCTGTTGAGATACAGAATCTTTGTTTCAGCAGATTTGCTTCCTGGCTCTGTATTGGTTTCTATATAGCAAACTGTGACTAAAATGTGATGCTTGTCCTGCTTGCAATGTATTCCAGAGCAAGAAGAGAAGGAAAATGAGAAAGACAGCGCAAAAGAGGCAAGTAGGAAAAGGTTGCCTTTGCTCTCCTGCTCCATGATCAGTTTAATTCATATCTGTATCTAGATCAGCCTTCAGCAAGCTAACGCCATTCAGATGTTTGGGTCTGAAGCTCTTCATCAGCCCCAGAAAAGGCTGATCTAGATTGTTGAAGCTCCCTCTCTCTTTTTGAAGTTGATGTGTTCTTCCTTTTCTTGCAGATAATATTGTTTGATTCAAGTCTGTTTTTATTAAGGGAAAGCGACTGTTTTTGTTAGTCCTGATGCTATACACTGCATTGCCAAATTAGGTTGTCTTTTGTTTTTTCCCCCCCTTCAAGATAGTTTCTACCACGGCTGCAGAGCAGAAAATCCACCGAATGCAAAGTAGACATGCTAAAGAAGAATTCGCATTTAAGCAAACTGAGTAGCCGCCCAAAGTAATACTTTCATTTTCCTTATTTTATTTTGCTAATATAGATTCCTATGAAAAATATAGAAGGGCAGATGACCCCATATTATCCCATTGGGATGGGAAATGGCACGCCTTGCACCCTGAGGCAAAACCTGCCCAGATCAAGTTCAGTCATGTATGTCTGCCATCCTGAAGCCAAGCATGAAATCCTTTCAGTGGCTGAAGTTACTACATGCGAATACGAAGTGGTCATTTTGACCCCTCTCTTATGCAGTCATCCTAAATACAGGTAAGGAATTCAGGCCAGGTCAGGCCTTCTAGTAGCCACCTGGAACAATATTTTCTGAAGAGTTCCCTCTCATTCCCTCTCCTCGCAGAACTTTCATCTGTTAACCTAAGGGAGGTTCCAGGCTGAACGTCACACAAATTTGTACATCTTGCTAAATCATGCAGAGGCTGGAACAAACCTTTGACTCATGCACAGGGATTTTGATTTATAGCCAACTCCGATTAATGCAATCAGCCAGCTTCAGAAGCCTCTGTTGGAAGTTGGCTTGTTCTTAAAATGACCACTGTCTGTTATAAGGCACAATTCCTGATTTACACAAAATAAGAGAAATCAGAAGTAAATACGGCTAAGGCAGAGGTTAGCATATGGGTCCAAGACTCCCTTCGCTCATCCTATCTTGTAATATTAAACTAAACTATGTTCTAGTGTGACATTAAGTGAGTTATTATACCTGAGACAGGCTGGCTATCAGAAGAGGCATTTCTGTATCAGATTATCTCTTCCCCTGTAAAAATGTTGGATAACCCATCAGCATTGCAATATATTCACCTGCTGTTCTTCTTTGCCTCAGTTCCACATCCTTGGTGCAAAATACACAAGGTGTTGACATTATGACCCAAGAGCTCCTACCTATAATGAGAGAGAGAAAAAAAACCTTGACATGGGGTTCTGTTTACAGTGGCAACCCTATGTTTGGTGTAATGTGTAATTCTGTCCCCAGAAACCTGGTGTAAATATGAGCTTTCTAATATTAGTGTGAACCAGGAAGTAAAAATGATCTTTTAGATTTATTTATTTTTTGGAAAAACTTGTGGTGGGACCTTGCAGGCACAGAGCCTTTTAGCATAATGGCATCACAATGGTGGATCAGTTAAATTTCTTTTTTAAAACACTTTTGATTTTTTTAGTATATGCTATATTGGGGCCACAAAACCTTTCGTGCGGGGGCTGTGCGTGAACCGCCCCATGATAAAAGTTCGCTGTTGTTTGCACAGGTTCAGAGCGTCCCCCGTGAATGACATATTTTGCCAGTCGCTGCCAGGAGCCCCACTTAAGCCCCACAACTTGCAAAAACTGGAGCAGCTGGAGCAGGAGCACCAGCAGCAGCAAGAAATGATGAAGCCGCCTTATAGAAGAGGCAAGGAGGTAGGAGCCCAGAGGCGTATTGCTGATGACAGAAGTGTGGAAAATCCCACTATTAATCGACCCTTTCTGGATGGCAAGGCTTGACTTTTGCTGGGGAATTCTGCTACACAAAATTCATGCTGGGATTTCAGTGGCCCGAAAGTGGTGGCCTGCTTTCTCTCTCTCTCCGCCCCCCCCCCCCCGCCAAACAGGTTGCCCAGTTCTGCTCTGACTATCTTAACCTCATTCAGGAACCAGTAGTGTCTTTCATGCTGCAGCTATTAAGTCAGTCTATTAAAGCTAGAAGAATTGTGTGATCACCAGCTACTGCAACAATTTAAGGCTGCTGTGCTATTCTCACGTACATTTGAGATTGGTTTAGAAGTCTCACAAGCAGCATATCTCATATGGTTGTGGCTTTTGGCCACACTGTGTTACCTCCCCCTCCCCTTAAAGGTAAAGGGACCCCTGACCATTAGGTCCAGTCGTGGCCGACTCTGGGGTGCGGCGCTCATCTCGCTTTATTGGCCAAGGGGGCCGGGGTACAGCTTCCAGGTCATGTGGCCAGCATGACTAAGCCGCTTCTGGGGAAACAGAGCAGTGCATGGAAACGCTGTTTACCTTCCCACCAGAGCGGTTCCTATTTATCTACTTGCACTTTGACATGCTTTCGAACTGCTAGGTGGGCAGGAGCAGGGACCGAACAATGGGAGCTCACCCCATCGCGGGGATTCGAACCGCTGACCTTCTGATTGGCAAGTCCTAGGCTCTGTGGTTTAACCCACAGCGCCACCCGTGTCCCTGCCTCCCCCCCCTTACCTGTGTGATATGTGTGAAACGTGTGAATCTGCCAACTGAGGGTCAGTGAGCCTGCAGTATTCAGCCTGCCTTTGACAATGTGCACATTAGTGCACATCACAATACATCTGTTAATCCTTAACATAGAATGTGTCTCTTTCTTTGTGTTCTGTAACAGACTAAGAGGGCTATCCTCTCTAAAAATCAAATGCCCAGTACCATCTAAATCTGCACATATTTTAATTTCAGGAAGAAGTGAATTCAGCAAAGGAAGAGAAGTTTTCCTCCTTCCACAAGCCAGTTGCCGTTGGAACGCCACATCTGTTAACGGTTGGAACGACGCACATTTCTAAACTGACCGATGATCAGCTCATAAAAGAGTTCCTTAGCGGGTCTTACTGCTTTCATGGGGTGAGGAATCAATTCTATGCGCTGGGCTCGACTTCACACGTGTGTTTTGCCTTCTCCCTCCCATTATTTCTCTTGATTCCACCCAGAACCCCAGTCATGTTAACTTCTGTATTTCGTCTTCCTACAAATGTTAAGCAAAGCAGAGCAGTAAAGAGAGTGGGTCTCAGCTTGGACCCTGGAAGTGTACCTGCTCCCCACCCCAGTCTCAGAACTCCTAGCAGTGCTCTCATGTTATATCTAGCCTTTCTATGGCGATCTGAGGGTTAGATACATACATTGACTTGTGTTCGCTTTTTTAAAAAACCTGATGGGTGTCGTGCTTGCTGGAAGCAGCTTGGATTGCTTGAGTTTTATTGCCTTCTCTTCTTCCTAGGGTGTTGGCTGGTGGAGGTATGAATTCTGCTATGGCAAGTATGTGCATCAGTATCACAAGGTACGTAGAAACAGCCATTGGAAGGTTCTGCCGCTAGGTGGCCACATACAGCTTTTTAAAATCAAATTTGCTGCTGCACAGGAAAGTTCTTGAAAGCAGGGCTGCAGAGTTAGTAAAATTCATTGGTGCCTTTGCTACGGCTGCTGTGTTTTATTAGGGCGCTGTGCAAGGGGTTTGGGGGACTTGCAGCCCACCAGGACATTTTGGGCAGACCCATGCCCACCTGCCTTCCACGTGAGGGCAAGGAAAAGCAGGGCTAGGCTAAAAAGGGTTGCCTGCCAAGCCTCACCGTGCAGTCTTTTCCCAAATGCCCAACCACCAGCTGGATGTGATTGGCATTTGGGAAGCACTGAGCCCATGCATTGCAAGTAGATAGATAAACTGTATTCGCATTAGCCAACGGCCATAGCAACATAAAACAAGCAATATATACAATTAAAAAGACAACGATGGGTAAAAAGGACAATCAAATGACCAAGATTATCGTTCAGATAGTGGCCCTTAATCTCATTGCACCCTCGATAAACCTAGCAAGCTTTGCTGTTGTCTGATCATTTTGATCTGAATGCATTGCAAGTAGGACTGGGCAATATCTGGTTTTCAACATCGCGATATATCACCGACTAAACATCGCAATACAGTCGTACCTCCACTTACGTATCCCTCCGCTTATGTAAACTTCGGGATACGTAAGCGGCAAACCCAGAAGTGCTCTACTGTGCGCAGAAGCGGTCCCTCCGGTTGCAGAAACCTCAGGATCTGACTGGAGCTCCAAAACGGATCCCGTCGGCAACCGGGGGTACCACTGTATACTGATATTTTGCAATGTCTGAAATAAGGATGGAGCTATGTAAAGACATTGGCTGGATTCACGGTTTTTCCCACATTGTGATTTTTGCGTACACACACACATCATGATTCGCAATGTATTGCCAAGTCAAAATTATGAAACGGATATCACAATATGGACTTTGAACCAGTTTTGGACGATATATCGCTCGGCCCTAATTGCAAGGTACTTTGCACAGAGCTTCCAACCAGCTGGTGGTCAGCGCTTAGAAAGCATTGTGCAAGGGACTTTGAAAGGTCTCTGTCACACGACAGCGTTGTAACTTCAGGCGATTGACAGGTGGTTGTCCCACCCACCTGCCAATGTTTGAAGTGGGGGAGACATGAAGATATGGCCGACTGGGTTGGAAAGTTTCCCATTCCTTTTTAAAATCAAATTTTCTTAATAGTTTTCAACATAAAATAAAATCACACTAATCTAGAAAGGAAAAAAAGGAAGAATAAAGGAAGGGAGGAAATGAAGAGAAGAACAAAAGGAAATTATAGAGCCCACTCTGAAAATTTAATCTTAACCTTTATTCCACGTGCAGAACAGTGAACCCTCCTACCTGTCACCTGGGAGCTTCCCCCAGTCTCCCTCCCTGGGAGATCCCATCTATCCTGCCTCTCACCCTCTTCCTCTTCCTCTTCAATCCATCACTTTCCTGCATGTTTCTTCCTTAATCCAAGATCGAGAACTTCAAATCACAAAACAAAAGGTTAATATAAACAAAGTTAATGAAAACGGAGAATCATAGAAAAGTAAGGTAGAAAAGAAACTCAAGAAAAAGAAATACAGTGGACACTCGGGTTGCGAACGTGATCCATGCGGGAGGCACGTTCGCAACCCGCAGCAGTGCGTGTGCGCACGCGCGAGTCACGATTCACCGTTTCTGCGCATGTGAAAAGAATAATTTAGTATTTCTGCGCATGCGCGAGCGCCAAAACCCGGAAGTAACCTGTTCTGGTACTTTCGGCGCAGTGCGCAACCCGAAAACGCACAACCTGAAGCGTCTGTAACCCGAGGTATGAGTGTAATGAAAGTTTCCCCATTCCTGTGCTAAACAAACACAGGAACAAGGGAAGCTGCCCAGTGCCACTGAACCTCTGGCTCATCTAGCTCAGTGTTGTGCAATGATTGGGAGTGGTTCTCGAAGGCTGCACACAAGAGCCTTTCCCTCCCCTATTGGGAGATGACAGAGACCAAATCTGGGGCCTCCTGCGTGTAAAGCTTTACCACTGAGATGCAGCTCCAGATCACCCTCCTTGCTTCACAGTGCCATCCCCAAGTTCAGTGATTTAGGGGCAGAAAACGTTTCACGATATGCTTGTGATCGTCAGGCATTTCACGACAGTCCTAAAACCCCAAATGGTCAGAATGGAAGCTATTCTGCTTTTTGCATGTGATGCACACATAGGACGTCTGCCTATAATGGCACTCGGGTTGCAAAACATTCTGTTCTAGCTCTGACCCTGCAATGGTCTCATGCTATGCAGAAGGAAGTTGTGTTCAGGGAAGTTTTTAATGTGTGACATTTTAATGTATTTTTAATCATTGTTGGAAGCCGCCCAGAGTGGCTGGGGAAACCAATAAATTATTATTATTATTATTATTATTATTATTATTATTATTATTATTATCATTATTATTATCATCATTATTATTATCATCATTATTATTATCATCATTATTATTATCATTATTATTATTTGCAAGCAGCTCTGGAGAAGGGCTGTAGCTAAGTAGTAGATCACATACTGTGCAAGCAGAAGGTCCCCAACGTCTCCAACTCTAGCGTGAAAAGACTTCCATCTGGAGCCTTGAAGTGCGTAGGGCAGCTTTCTGTGGATGGGAACTGGAGAAGTGCCCTCACACAGCTTCCAGTCATTTTAATGGGACTTGACAGGAGAAGATTCTGCTGGACGTTCTCTTATTTATTTGTGGCTATCTGACTGTGAAAGGGACGGGGTGGCGCTGAGGGTTCAACCGCAGAGCCTAGGGCTTGCCAATCAGAAGGTCGGCGGTTCGAATCCCCGCAACGGGGTGAGCTCCCGTTGCTCAGTCCCAGCTCCTGCCAACCTAGCAGTTTGGAAGCACATCAAAGTGCAAGTAGATAAGTAGGTACCGCTCCGGTGGGAAGGTATACTGTGTTTCTGTGCGCTGCTCTGGTTCGCCAGAAGCGGCTTAGTCATGCTGGCCACAGGACCCGGAAGCTGTACGCGGCTCCCTCGGCCAATAAAGCAAGATGAGCACCGCAACCCCAGAGTCGGCCACAACTGGACCTAATGGTCAGGGGTCCCTTTACCTTTTATCTGACTGTGAATTTAAGTTCCCTTCTATACAGAAAACCATCAGCAATTGTGCCTATGGACAAGCCTCCGTTAGGTGAATTTCATCTCTAAGAGTTATGTTTTTATTCACTGTCTTCTCAAAAATTGCAAAATCACATCTTTTTTAAAAAAAAAAAGTTTTTTTGCAGTATTTTTCAGGCTATTTCAGTGTTTCTTTCCTGACAGCATGAATATTGCTTCTTGAAGGATTTATGAGTTTGAGTGAACCGAGTTCACTTCTTATAATACAGCCACTTGCCATTATACAGATTCAGCACATATCAAACAAATCTTACCCATTTGAGTCTCGGAAAGCATGACAAAGAATAAATCATTTAAAATAGGCGATCGTGCAAGAAGAAAAGGGGTCTGTGTAGCATTTTCATCTCAGTAACAAGGAGAATTGTTGTCCTCTTTCAGGATAAAGATAATGCCAAGACGACCATAGTTGTGGGCACGTGGAACAAGGAGGAACACCTTCAGTGGGCGCAAAAAAACGTGGCCAGAGCATATCACCTCAAAGACGACGGTCTGCAAACAGTGAAGTATGCCTGAGTTGGTTTTTGGATGAAACCTCAGAGATGGGGCTTGCAGCTTGTCCTTAAAATCAGTTATATAGCAGAATTGTTTTCCAAGTCACCAATGCTCACTGTCTCCAGCCTTAGTCTTGAAATTAAAATCTCTGCATCTTGAATCCATCCCATGCTTTTTAAAAGTCCAGACTTCCCCTCACTGGGCCAACTGGTCTAAAAAGGTGTGAAGAGAGATCCTATCTACTTCATAAGAAGCCCTGCCGCAATGCCATTTTTTTACAGAGCACTCCACCCGTTCCTAAAGCTGGCAGAGGGCTTTCTTGGTAGTGGTGCCCGCCCTGTGGAACACCCTCCCATCAGATGTCAAGGAAATAAACAACTGTCTGACTTTTAGAAGACATCTGAAGGCAGCCCTCTTTAGAGAAGTTTTTAATGTTTGATATTTTACCGCTTTTAAAATTGTTATTACCGTAATATTCTTTTGGGAGCCGCCCAGAGTGGCTGGGGAAACCCAGCCAGATGGGCGGGGTACAAATAATAAATTATTATTATTATTATTATTATTTTATTATGCTTGGGAGGATGTGATTTAATCCTGCATTGGCTGTTCACCCTGTTCCCAGTAGGGAACAAGACTGTACAGTCAAGGCAGAATTTATTCTCTGCTCATCCTCTGAGTGAGGATTAAAGCCCTGTGCAAAAGCTCTTTTTGAAGCAGCTGGTGCTTCTCCTTTAAGCCAGCAAGCCAGTGGCAGCAGCAGCAGCAGGGTAGAGGGGCGAGTCTTCTCCATCCCCCTGCTACCACTGCCTACACACTTAAAGGAGAAGTACAAGATGTTTCAAACAGCATCTACCCCCCACACACACACACGCACACACACACACAAAAGATGCCGCAGCAACAGGAAGGTGATTCTGCTTGGTCTGGATGCCATCACAAGCTCTCTGTGGGGAGTTCTTGCACACATCCAAACCCAGTGCTAGAGATTGCCCACCATGGCAATCCTGTTTGGTCCAGGTGTGTGAGAGGGCTCTCTGTAGGAATTTAGCAGACAGCAAAGCTAACAGGAAGGCTTCCCCCCCCCCCCTTTGAAAGCAAGGCGGGGGAACTGCCCTTTAGCAATGTCTTGCTGCCTGCCATTTGGTTTGAAGTCCCAGCTCTGGGACTTCAAAGCACCCAGCCCCCTGCCATTTGTGACATCAGTTGGTTGATTGATGCGTGGCCCCACACACACACCTGTCAAATTTGGCCTGCAAAGCAAATCCCGAAAAGAACCTGGCCCATGGAACCAGAAATGTTCCGCACTCCTGCGCTTGGGAGACAGAGATTCTGATCCCTTTGTGAACATTTGGCTGGTCATTATTTCCCATCCAGATCCACCTTGCAGTTTGTTGTAAGGGTAAAACGGGGGGGGGGGGGTTACTGATTTTTTATTTCCTTTGGTATTTCCAAGCTCAGAAGAAAAATGACTTCAAGTGTTGGACATTGTGCAAGCGTCAAATTCCAGAAGGCAGCACACCAAATTCAGCCCTTTTCGTGATTTTTGCTTGGGCGCGTTGTAATACTTGCATAGGTACCAAGTAGTGAGTTGACTTGCGCTCTAAACGTTTTAACTGACCAAGCTCTAATTTTGGGACTTTCCGGCAGAATGGTGTCTCACTATTACGGAAACGGAGATCTTTGTGACTTGACTGACAAACCTCGACAGGTGACAGTGAAATTGAAGTGAGTTGGCCCCCTTAAAAGTGATCCTGTTCCAGACTGACTTGATTTACCGTATTTTTCGCTCTATAACACGCACCAGACCATAACACGCACGTAGTTTTTAGAAGAGGAAAACAAGGGAAAAAATATTCTAAACGAAATAGTGGATATATGATTTTTGTGGTTCATGCTGTGGCCACAGACATGTGATCTGACAGTGAGTTTGGAGTAGCACAATGCAAAAATCCTGAGGATCCATGTGGATCCATGCTTTGTAACCACGGAGGAGGGAAGGAAGGGGAACCATGGATCCTCTGCTCACGACTGCAGATCCCCCCGCCATCCGCAGGCATTCGCTCCATAACACGCACAGACATTTCCCCTTACTTTCTAGGAGGAAAAAAGTGAGTGTTATGGTGCAAAAAATACGGTATATGCTTTGCCCTAATGGAAAGCTCTAAAAATATATCCAGCTATACTTTTAAGGAACTGCATGACTGTATCTTTACTAACTGGGCACAATCCTGAAATTAAGTATGCCCAGAGGTTTGCCTGTGCTCTGCGAGGGATTTTAATTATTTCCCCGCTTCAGATAACTCTCCGCGCTCAGAAACACTTTTGCTAGAGAATGCCATGTCTGCTGCTCAGAGTGATAAAAATCTCAGTCATCTTCACTAGATAGTGAACCCTAACTTAGCAGTCTAGTGTCTGCTGATGCAAGTGCCCATCCCTGCCTTGTCTTTTCCTGGAGAAACAAGCTTCTGTGTGTTTCTCTATGCCTGCTCTGCTGGCTTCATGGCATCCCCAACCCATCAACTTTTACGTATCTGCCTATCTCTGCTTAAACCAGGGGTCGGCAAACTAAGGTCCACGGGCCGGATCAGGCCCAATTGCCTTCAGGATCCGGCCTGTGCACTGACTGTCCGTGGATCGGCATGGGGATTCTGTTCATTCGAGTCGTGCCATTTTTTTCCCTGCGCCATTCCATTCCCACACACACACTGTGGCAGCGACTCCTCCCTCCCTCTTCCTGGCTTCTCCTCGCCCTGCCTAGAGGAGGAAGGGGGCTGGCTGAGCGCCATTTTAAGCAGCCCCTCTCCAGAGCCAGCCCTTTCACACTGCTCATCTTCCCTCCGCCACCGCCCTGTGGGTCAGAGAGCAGAGTGGACAAGATCTCTCTGCCTACCTACGAGAAGCTCTGAAGAAATGAACCTATGCTGCCAATTCTCGTAGTAGACCAGTATAAAGTAAGCAGCACATAAGCAGCACACCCTGTCTCTAACTCTTGTGCGTAACATCACTGACACTCGTTTGATCAAACTTATCCTCCTTGATATCTAACCCTTGAGCGTAACATCGCCGACACTCTGTTTGATCCAACTTACCTTTGTTGATATCTACAAGAGCCTGGCTAAAGGAACCTTTAAAGACTGAATCTTCCTTTTGGACACAATTTTAATGAGTTTCTGTTTGTGGCTTCTGTAGTAGATCTTGTACATAGCTCTCTCAATTTTTGGATTATTAATACAAGATTTAGAACGTAGAATTTTTTTTAGTGTTTTGTGTGCCGCTTATGTGCTGCTTACTTTATACTGGTCTACCCACGAGAAGCAGCAGTGGTGGTGGCAGCGGCAGCCCCTGGGAGGTAAGCGCTGGGGGTGGGGAGGAAGACTACTTGCCCCCCTTGCCTCTTCTCCACCCCCCACCCCCCGATGCTGCCTCTCCAGCCCGCCACAAGGTCTGAGGGACAGTGGACCAGCCCATTGCTAAAAAAAATTGCCGGCCCCTGGCTTAAACCGATACGTTCATATACCAACACCAGGAAATGTCACACAGGAGTGTGACATCGTGGCGGTATTTCACCCAAGCCTTGCACCGCCTTTAGGGTTTCTTCACAGAGCTGACACATCCTTGGCAATGGACGTTAGTCTGTTAAGCAACTATTGTTCTCTAGGTGCCGGTCACCCACTAACATCTATTTCTATCTTTAAGGTGCAAAGAATCCGATTCTCCTCACGCAGTCACTGTCTACATGCTGGAGCCTCACTCCTGTCAGTACGTCCTCGGGGTGTGTATTTCTGACCTTGCCGCTAGCCTCGCTGACCTCTAGGAAGGCACTTGTTCCTCTGCAGAAAAGGGCATTTCACTTACAGAAAACATGGAAGCTTTGAAACAGAGCTTTCAGTTTCCCATCCGTCTGTGAGACGAGCATTTTATTTTCTGCAAAAGCTTCCTTCAGGACCCAGTGGCGAGCCTTTCTAAAGTGCATATTGGGGCAGTGTACTGATCCTACCTCTGAGACAGACCCTCAGTTCTGGACTCGCTGTTTTCCAAGAGCTTTTATTTATAGGCCTAATTGGAAGATAATGGCTCCAGATTGATCTAAGAGAGCTCATTAAAGCCATTTTCTGTGCCCTTTTTCAAGGGCGTCGTTCGAATGCCGGAGTGGTCTTTAAAGGCACTTTGCATTTCAAAATCAGCAGAGAGGCTCGCTAAGATGCTGCTGTTTTCGATTCAGATTCTCTTCACCTCATGCGATGCTAAGCGCAGTAGCCTTCGTGCTTGAGAAAGGGTTCAAGAGTCGAGGTTATTCTGATGATAGAAATAATGAGAAATCTGTTGGCAGGAGTAATGTTTTTGTCAGGAACGTTCTGATTAGACCACACGCTGGGAGAGTTGAAAGGCAGGCTTAGGTTTTGAGGTGCAAATGTCCTCTCTGTCTTTTCGGTTGGGCAAAAGTTACTTTCGGAGACAAGATGGTTTTGGTTTTTTTAAATGCTAAGACCATTGGGCACAACCCAACCAAAATTTAAAGACCTGGAAGGCCTTACTTATTTAAATGGGAGAGAGGTGTGTGCATATCTAGTGGGGTGTTTCAGATGAAATAAGGTTCTTCATTATATTTATTTACACCCTGCCTTTCCCCCTGACGGGACTCAATGATTTTTGTTCCGCTCTCCCCACCCCCTGCCACTGATAAAAGAAAAATCTTCTCCAAAACGTTAGTAGACTCTTTGAAACAGTGGCAATGGGGAGGCACAAGGGGCTCCTGAGAGAAGAGGGAATGAACCAAAATTGCCTCTCCCCTCCACTTTCTGCTCGTGGAAGCCATCTCTGGATCTGACAGTGGAGAGAGATGCACAACAAAATGCAAGTTTTGGTTGGGCCGTACCTATTAATGTGTTGTTGGTTTTTTTTACGAAAGGCTTGGAAGTCTGGATTCCTTTGGACATCTAAAAATCCAAACCCCTCCCAACTCTGGTATAGGAAAGGGAAATAATTTTGTGCTGGGTTGGCATTGTGAGATAACTGCTCAGTAATAATGACAAACATGCAAAGGGCTTTGGATAAGTCTGCTTGCCTCGTTGCTGCCCAAAGGCCTGCCGCAGCAGAGCGTGTATACAGAGCACGTTAGCAAACCTAATTCCAAACATTGCAAGGACCCTGGGCGGAGCTCAAGGGGAATGTCTTGCCTTTTGAAGTCCCGCTAAATTAGTGTGAAACCCACATCCTGTCAGAGCTGTGGACAGACTTCATTTCATTTTCTGGTGCTGGGCTTGCCTTTTCCCTACAGGAAAGGTTGGCAGCTGTTTGTTCTTATATGGGGGAAAGGCTAGGGTTGCCCTGTCCCCAGTCTTTCATCTTTATGGCTGGTATCTGCATAGCCTCATTCTGGCTTCTATAGATGTTTCTATGGAATATAATGTTACGGTCTGCTATAAAATTGAAATAAAATACATGTCTCTGCTCCAAGGAACTTAAAAGTTCTCAGAACCATAAGCTGCGAGAGAATGTAGAACTTCCTCTTTCTTTTTTAGGCACTTGTTCATTCCAGATTTTAAAAGCCAAGACACATCTTACATTAAAATAGTGCCCATAATTTGTCTGCTTGCAATCATTATTCCCTGCACTTGAAGGGTACTGGCTGTTAATAAAGCAAATGGCTAGCCATTATCCTGCACATCATCATTCCAAAATGTAACCCTCCTCATTTTTTGATAAACTGAGTACCTGCCATTATTTCTTCTTCGCCTTCTGTCAATATTGGGTCAGTTTTCCAACATATGCCACGAGTCAAGTGCTTTGTAATCCGTTCTGTCATAGAAGGTAGGTCTGATGTTGTTTTCTTCCTCCTGTTTGATGCTTACCATCATTGTTTTGTGTGTATATTTCTCCCTTCAGGTGGAATCGCCAGTTATCTGTAAAATTTTGGATACAGCAGATGAAAACGGAATGCTTTCAGTGCCTAGCTAATAATAGCGCGTGGGATTCATTAAAAGTTCGGGGCCTTGAAAGCCAACGAAGGAGCACACCACTGGGGTTCTCCACTCTGAACCAACGGCAAGGAGAAGGACCGGCAAGACCTCACCAGCAAAGAGCTACTATCATGAACCACTTTGTGAATATTATATGTATATAAGAGGCTATTGATAAACTTTTAAAAATTAAAAAAAGAGTACCTTATCTTGAAGAACTTTTTCAGTTGCCCTGTAATGTGGAGCAGAGTCTGGTTTTTTCCCCCTAAGTTGTTGCAGTGACTGTTCAAGTGGAGAAATTGTCACTCTCAAGGAAAGAGTAGTTCCCCAATTCCCTGGAAGGGGGATGAGAATGAAACTGGGAACATCTTCTACCCTTAATCTTCCAGGAAACGCAAGTAAATTGCTGTTTCTAACACGAGTAAGCCGCGGTTTCTGCTCAAACGACTACCAAATGCAACTCCTGGCTGCTGCAGAAGATTTTCTCAGCGGCCTCTATCAAATCATGTAGCCTACTGTGACATTCCTTCACTTGGCAGAGGAACGCAAGCTCTGCACCTCTCCGCCTGCCATCGGACAAGGTGGGGGAGCTGTTGGCGTAGGAAGGCAGTGGGGGTGGTTGTTTTTTTGTCCTATTAAAACACAGACTCAACCTCACACACATCAGAACACCTGTTGCAGCATCTCTGCTTGTTTCAGGAAATGCCCAGCTTCAGAAAAAGGGCTCCTTCAGGGCTGGGTCTCCTGGACTCTGCCGCTAAGGTGCACTGATGTCTTTCAACTCAAAATGGGAAAGCACCCAGCTCAGCGGGGAGGGTAGGAGACCTCCAAGCAGAGCCGGGTTCCTTCCCCACTGGAGCAAATGAGCCACAGCGCCGGTCAACCTGCCATTGCCACCACTCTGTGGTTGGAAGTACGTGTGTGAGCTTTGAAATGAAAGCAAGCTGCCCTGGAGCTTATACAGTGGTACCTCAGGTTAAGTACTTAATTCGTTCCGGAGGTCTGTTCTTAACCTGAAACTGTTCTTAACCTGAAGCACCACTTTTAGCTAATGGGGCCTCCTGCTGCCACCGTGCCGCTGGAGCACGATTTCTGTTCTCATCCTGAAGCAAAGTTCTTAACCTGAAGCACTATTTCTGGGTTAGTGGAGTCTGTAACCTGAAGGGTATGTAACCTGAGGTACCACTGTATCTTGGGCCCAAAGGCAGGGAGAGTGTTAAACCTCTTCCGTTTAGCCATTGAGCAGCGCGCTTTGCCAGAGGATGCTCACCTCAGATGACACATACCTGGTAACGCCTGTCCTCTTATGGTCGGCTTCCTCCCCATCTTGAGCCATCAGGGAAGTACCTGTAAGTCTGCTTGCTTCCCTTCAGTCTTGTCAAACCACCAAGCGGATGAGCCTCTGTGTTCTCCAACCATTGAATGACCAGGAGGTGGGGCTGTGTGTGCAGCTCTGCGTCCCTGCCAGTTTTTTTGTTTTGTTTTTAAATAGCAATATTGGGCTTTCCTGCCCTGTCCCTTTGTCTGCTTTGCCACCTGCATGCAGAGTATATGCCCTGTTCCTAAAAGAGGTGGGGAGATGAACGGTGTTGAGCATTCCTTTTTTTTTATTTTATTATAAATTTTATTAAATTCTTGCAAACTACATCAGCCAAGACATACAGACATTTAAAAGGTAAAAATAAAGAAATAGAAAAAATAGAAAAGAAAAAGAATAGAAAATAGATATCAGATTAACACATATTAACATAAAAGAAACAAACTTACAGACGTTACACATTGGCTTCCTTCCATCTCGATTTAGGTTAGATAAACTTATAACCATTCTGCAGTTGTATTATAATAACTCTATACATCGCAGGTTTTAAATTCCGTCCACTGTTATTTTTTTAATTCCCAAATTACCTTCAATATAACTTAAAAATTTATTCCAATCATTCTTTAGTTTTACATTTTTTTGATGCCTGATCCTCTGTGTCAATCTTGCTAACTCTATATACTCAAATAATTTCGTCCGCCATTCTCTAACCGTGGGGATATTAGGGGTTTTCCAGTTTTGCGCTAACAGGATCCTAGCCACCACCGTTGCGTATTGGAAGAATGTTTGATCTTCGCTTTTGATCTCTCCGATCATACCTAAGAGGAACGCTTCAGGTTTTTTTGGGAAAGTGTATTTCAATATTTTCTTTAATTCATCATAAATTTGTCCCCAAAATATTTTCACCTCATCACAAGTCCACCACATGTGGAAAAAATTACCTTCTATAGTTTTACATTTCCAGCATGTGCTATCCCCGGTCTTGTACATCTTTCCCAGTTTTGCCGGGGTGATGTACCAACGATACATCATTTTTTCTAAGTTTTCTCGGAGAGTAGCACAGGCCGTGAACTTCATACCACTCCTCCAAAGTTTCACCCATCTGTCATGTTCCAGGTTATACCCCAAGTCTCTAGACCATTTGACTATGACACCCTTCACCTTTTCATCTTTAGTTTCCCAGTCCAGGTGTTGAGCATTCCTTGCATAGGTATAGAGCCATCCTGCTTTTGAGGGCAGCAAATTATACAATGTGGACTGATCACCCGTGTGGACCTTTGCTGGGAGGGTGCTGTGTGATGAGTGGAGAGCCTGTAGCCCTCTGGGTGCTGTTGGAGTATTATACCTCTCCCAGCATCCCTTTTGCCTCACGTTGGGCAAAAGATTCCTGTATTGCACAGGTTTGGACCGAATGACCCTTCTGGTCCCTTCCAACTCCACAATTCTGTGATTCTACCCCATGCCTTGGTGTTCTAACTCACCAAGCCTGCCACCATCAATAAACGTCTGCAGAGTGTCGTCTCTCAGCAAGAATTCTACCACTGCCTAAGCAGACCTTGAATCGCTTAACAAATAGGGACAGCTTCTTAGGTAGAGCATGAGGAGAAGAGGAGTTTGGATTTGATATCCCGCTTTATCACTACCCGAAGGAGTCTCAAAGCCGCTAACATTCTCCTTTCCCTTCCTCCCCCACAACAAACACACTGTGAGGTGAGTGAGGCTGAGAGACTTCAAAGAAGTGTGACTAGCCCAAGGTCACCCAGCAGCTGCATGTGGAGGAGCGGAGACACGAACCCGGTTCACCAGATTACGAGTCTACCGCTCTTAACCACTACACCACACTGGCTACAATGAGATGATGATGATGATTTATATCCGACCCATCTGGCTGGGTTTCTCCAGCCACTCTGGGCAGCTTCCAACTCAATATTAAAATACAGTAGTGCATCAAACATTAAAAGCTTCCCTAAACAGGGCTGCCTTCAGATGTCTTCTAAAAGTCTGGTAGTAGTTGTTGTCTTTGACATCTGGTGGGAGGGCGTTCCACAGGGCGGGTGCCACCACTAAGAAGGCCCTCTGCCTGGTTCCCTGTAACTTGGCTTCTCGCAGTGAGGGAACCGCCAGAAGGCCCTCAGCGCTGGACCTCAGTGTCCGGGCAGAATGATGGGGGTGGAGGCGCTCCTTCACGTCTACTGGGCCGAGGCCGTTTAGGGCTTTAAAGGTCAGCACCAACACTTTGAATTGTGCTCGGAAACATACTGGGAGCCAATGTAGGTCTTTCAAGACCGGTGTTATGTGGTCTCAGCAGCTGCTCCCAGACACTGAATCTCAGGGGTTCAAGCCCCATGTGGGGTGAAAAGTTCCTGCATTGCAGGGTTGGATTAGAGGACGACCCCCATGGTCCCAGCTGATTCTACGAAAGGTGCTGCTCTCTAGAGCAATTCCTTCATAGATGTGGCAGCTATCTGCCACCGTACCTCTGCACCCAAGAAACCAACCTCAAACAAAATGGCCTTTTTAAAAAAGCACCCCAAGTCTTCACACACTTACCCTAGGAGAGGTGGCTAAAAATTTGGCATTAGCTTATGAGGCTGTCGTAGGCAGAACAGCTCACCTCACTGTGCAGGCAAGGAGCCCAATGTCTGCACCAAAGTCCTAGCCCTCAAGCCTGTTGAAGTAAAATAATAATGCTCACAACACATAGTGGGTCTTTTACAGTTCGTCCTGCAAACTTGGATTTTCCACTTTATAAGACTTTCCCTCACACCCACACCTATGATGTATGAAAGCAACATCCATATGATTCAGCATCAATTTAATGGTGATGGTATTCTGGGACAAATTGAGCTTTGCTACAGTCGTATTGCACCATTATTTCTGTGGGATGGTGGGACCACAAACTTCCGGGTGCCTGCAGATAAGTGCTTGAGGGAACCTTCTACTCGGAGAAACCACTTCCTTAAAAGAAGATGTCTCCATCACAAGCGGGCTAAAATAGAAGCACTAACACATGACTTGAGGGATGATGCAAGCAATATCTCATAACCTTTAACTGGGTTCTAGCAAAAAGGTCACTGTTGATAAGAACCCTTGAAATCCCATGGAGATGGTGGAAAAACTGCCTAGGGAAACTCTCAGAACTACGAACCGACTGCATCATAAGAGCAGCAGCGCTGCTATAACGAAGCCCAAAATCTGTCATTTTGTTGTTGTTGTTTAGTCGTTTAGTCATGTCCGACTCTTTGTGACCCCACGGACCAGAGCACGCCAGGCACTCCTGTCTTCCACTGCCTCCCGCAGTTTGGTCAAACTCATGCTGGTAGCTTGGAGAACACTGTCCAACCATCTCGTTCTCTGTTGTCCCCTTCTCCTTGTGCCCTCCATCTTTCCCAGCATCAGGGTCTTTTCCAGGGAGTCTTCTCTTCTCATGAGGTGGCCAAAGTATTGGAGCCTCAGCTTCACGATCTGTCCTTCCAGTGATCACTCAGGGCTGATTTCCTTCAGAATGGAGAGGTTTGATCTTCTTGCAGTCCATGGGACTCTCAAGAGTCTCCTCCAGCACCATGTGATTTTATGTGTGCACAAATGTTGATTAAATCGATGAAAAAGATGCACTTGATGAGGCCCGTCTCCCTGGGCTGGAACCAACTTGAGTAATTCTGCTGGCATGCACCAGTACGAGGACTCCTGCTAGCACAATGGAGCTCCCACCACCACCCATGTCCCCAAATCGACTTTGGGGGGGGGGCAGAGAACCAGAACAATGTGCAAGGAGGAGGCGAGACCAGACACACCAAGTTGTTTGCATTGACGGAACATTTTGTTTTAGAGCATAGTTCCCCAAACTTGGGTCTCTAGCTGTTTTGGGGACTACAGTTTCCATCATCCCTGACCACTGGTCCTGCTAGCTAGAGATGATGGGAGTTGTGGTCCAAAAACAACTGGAGACCCAGGCTTGGGAAACACTGTTTTACAGCGATGTTGCATTCCTCCCATAATCTGTATTTTGGAAAGGACTGTAGCTCAGTGGTAGAGCATCTGTCTTGTCTGCAGAAGATCCCAGATTTGATACTTGGCACCTTCAGGTAGAGCAGGGAGAGATTGCTACCTGAAGCCCTGGAGAGTCACTTGTCAGCATAAACATCCATGAACTAGAGGAAGTCTGATTCAGTGTTTTTGCAGGGGTTGTTCAGGGCCATTTGCAGGGGAAATAATTGGATGGGAACCGATGACCTTCCAGATGTTGGTCTCCAGGTCCCATCAGCCTCAGCTAGCACAGTTAATGATCAGAGAAGATGGGAAGGGAACATCTGGGATGCTACTGGCCTTCCCTCTTGCATTTCCATTTGCTCGGGGCCTAAGAAGATTTCTGCTGGCTCAGGCTGAACCTACTACTCCATCATCGTGTTCTCACAATGGCCAACCATAGGCCTATAAGCCGCCCCCAAGCAACACCTGAACACAACAGCACTCTTCCCCACTTTTGCAACACGGCAACAGAGACTTCTGTTTCCAACAGGTAGATGATCACTCTCAGGGATGGTAGCCACTGACTGAGCAGTAGCAGTAGCAACTAATATGCCGTAAGATCCATTATCCTGTAATATCACATATGAGCTTTAACTACTGATGAAGCCCAGGACGGCGAAACAAGGCCAATATTCCGGAAATCCTTGTCTTAGACTTTGTGAAAGGATTCTGCGGAACTGTAACAACCTTTCATGTGGATGGGTTGGACTTTATGAACAGACAGGTGGAATGGACACCATTACATGGATGGACCTTATGCATGAACTGACTAGAGAATGATCTGATCCACTGGGTCTTCTGCTTTGTTCGTTTGTTGAACTTTATGAGTTACTTCTGTTGAAATTTACAATTTGATTCTATGAATAGTGTATCTTATTTATCTAAGAACACAGCCGGTTACGTCTCATGTGTTTACTGACTGAGCAGTAGCAGTGATTTTTTTCTTTGGGGGTAGGTACTCAAAAAGGGATGCGGGTGGCGCTGTGGGTTAAACCACAGAGTCTAGGACTTGCCGATCAGAAGGTTGGCGGTTCGAATCCCCGCGACGGGGTGAGCTCCTGTTGCTCGGTCCCTGCTCCTGCCAACCTAGCAGTTTGAAAGCACATCAAAGTGCAAGTAGATAAATAGGTACCGCTCCGGCGGGAAGGTAAACGGCATTTCTGTGCGCTGCTCTGGTTTGCCAGAAGCGGCTTAGTCATGCTGGCCACATGACCCAGAAGCTGTATCCCGGCTCCCTCAGCCAATAAAGCGAGATGAGCACCACAACCCCAGAGTCGGCCACGACTGGACCTAATGGTCAGGGGTCCCTTTACCTTTACTTTAGGTACTCAACGGTACGCAGTACTGACACCTCTTTTTTCCTATAAGAAAAGCCCTGAGCAGTAGGGTCACTGACTGTCTTCCAGTTACATGAGCCTCTATCCTTAGGGACTCTCTGCTCTATATTCGGACTTCCTTGTTCATGACATAAAACTCTTTTCCTGTGTCATAGCCACACACTTCCTCCTTAGCCGACAGAATCTGCGCAGGATAAAGTGATGGGATAGAGCTCAGCAAAGGCAAATCTCAGTGGGGCTGCAGTTGGGGCTGCAGGAGCAGGCTGCTTCCAAGTGTAGATTTCCACTTTCACAACAAAAAGGATGAACAGGTAAGTGCGCTACAGGACAAGGAGTGGCTGGGGCAACCCAGCAAGATGGGCGGGCTATAAATAATAGCATGATTATCGATTCAGGTAGGTAGCCATTTTGGTCTGACGCAGTCGAAATAAATAAAAATTGTTCAGTAGCATCCTAGGGACCAACTAAGTTTGTTCTGGGTATAAGCTTTCATGTGCATGCACACTTCTTCAGATACACTGAAACAGAAGTCGCCAAACCATGGGTAGGCAAACTAAGGCCTGGGGGCCGGATGCGGCCCAATCACTTTCTCAATCTGGTCCACAAACGGTGCAGGAATCAGCGTGTTTTTACATGAGTAGGATGTGTCCTTTTATTTAAAATGCATCTCTGGGTTATTTGTGGGGCCTGCCCGGTGTTTTTACATGAGTAGAATGAGTGGTTTTATTTAAAATGCACCTCTGGGTTATTTGTGGGGCATAGGAATTAATTCATGTTTGGTTTTTTTTCAAAATATAGTCTGGCCCCCCTCGAGGTCTGGGGGACAGTGGACTGGCCCCCTGCTGAAAAAGTTTGTTGACCCCTACACCAGACCCTAGTGGGAGGGGAGGGTGGGGTTTTTCTCAGAAGGGTACTGAGAGATGGGTGATACGCTAAAGCTATTTTTGGTCATCTGCATACCATCCCTTGCTTTTTCCTGTTGGACTAATTGCAGTCCTTAACAGTCGTCAACAGGTTTACCATACCCATTGAGTCAATCACCCATTCCCACCACCCTTCTGAGAAAAACCCCACCCTACCCTCCCACTATATATAAGGGTCTGGTGACTTCTGTTTCAGTGTATCTGTAGAAGTGTGCATGCACACGAAAGCTTATACCCAGAACAAACTTAGTTGGCCTCTAAGGTGCTACTGGACAATTTATTCTTATTCTTTTCTTATTCTCATTCTTATTCTTTATTATTCAAAGTTGGAAGATGGTTGTGAGATGTGGTTGTGAGATCTGTCCCCGTCTTGCCATCTTTCTTTGTTGCATATTTCTCTGTCTTTCCTTTCCCTGGCGCAGGGGTGGTTAGCCTAGGGCCGATTGTTTTGGACCATAGGAGCCAACACCTAGGGGCAGGGGTCTCTTTGGTCTCCTAATAAAATATTTGAGGGGGCTGCCCCCCGAAAAGTTGCTGGGCATTGCCATTCAAATTGTGTGTGCGCGCCATGTCATGTGATTGATTTTCCGGGGCGGAGCTTACCTGTGTTGGACTTTCCAACTCCTGGCCAATGGGATGAGAGGAGTTGGAGCCAAACAAAGGACCACAAGCTCTCCATCCTGGCCCTTGTGGATACCAAAGAAGGCTTCAGCAGCAGCTGCTTCACCCTTAATATTGACTGTAGAGACAGACCCTGCCTCCATCAACTGGTGAGGGTGTCAGGATTGGACCTGGGAGACCAGGGTTGAAATCCCCACTTGACTATGGAGTTCACAGGGTGAATTTCGGCCAGTCACTGCCTCTAGGCCTAACCTAACTCACAGCTGTTGTAGGAAGGAAATGAGGACAGAGGAGGAACATACGTGGCACTTTGAGCTCCTTGGGATAGAAACACAATGGCATAAATACATTTTGGGGCCTAAAGGTAAAGATAAAGGGACCCTTGACCATTAGGTCCAGTCATGGCCAACTCTAGGGTTGTGTCGCTCCTCTCACTTTATTGGCCGTGGGAGCCGGCATACAGCTCCCGGGTCATGTGGCCAGCATGACTAAGCCGCTTCTGGCAAACCAGAGCAGCGCATGGAAACATCGTTTACCTTCCCGCCAGAGGGGTACCTATTTATCTACTTGCACTTTGACGTGCTTTCAAACTGCTAGGTTGGCAGGAGCAGGGACCGAACAACAGGAGCTCACCCCGTCGCAGGGATTCAAACCACCAACCTTCTGATCGGCACGTCCTAGGCTCTGTGGTTTAACCCACAGCGCCACCTGCATCCCACATTTTGGGGCCTAGTGGAATGCAAATTTCTTCACGTGTCATATGATGTTTGCAGCAGCTACCAATGATTCAGAGGAAGATACAGAGAGCTGCAATCTGGTCATGTGTTAGGAGTGTCCAACAAGTCGAATTCAACAGGCTATATATAGATTTTAGAAAATCCACTGATTCTACATCGGCTGACTTTAAAAACAGCCTTTTCCTGTGGCAGCAGCGCTAATAGGTGCCAGTACTCACCATGAAGTTGTTACAGTAAGGGCCACTCTTTTTAACAACCACAAAAAGAGGTGCCGGTAATGTGCTCTTAAGTACCCCCCTCGGGGGGCAGGGAGCACTGAGTGGCAGTATTCCACAAGTAAAAATGTGGGCTTAGATTCTTTACCTTTGTTCTGCCAGTGAAAAGCAGGACAGGAGGGTTATTTGCCTCACAGCTTGTTTTTAGGGTTCCCATAGCCATCTGGTTGGCTGCCGTGGGAAACAAACACAGACCCTCTGTGTCCCTGTTTTCCGGGGCAGTCCCAGATTGACAGAAGCCATCTCTGTTTCTGATTTCATTCCAGAATGATCCCCAAAAAGATTTCCTTAGGACGTCCCTATTATCATCGGAGAAATGTTGGAGGGTATGGAGTTATCCAACCCCCGAACCAAGGAGATAATAAACTTTACAACCTTTAGAAGACATCATAATAAATTATTATTCAGACAGAGGGCCTTCTCGGTAGTGGCACCTGTCCTGTGGAACACCCTCCCTTCAGATGTGAAGGAAATAAGCAGCTATCTGAAGGCAGCCCTGTTTAGGGAAGTTTTTAATATTTAATGCTGTATTGTTTTTAACACTCGATTGGAAGCCTCCCAGAGTGGCTGGGGGAACTCAGCCAGATGGGCCGGGTATAAATAAATTATTATTATTATTATTATTATTATTATTATTATTATTATTATTAATCAGAAGGCTGCCCTGTGTAGGGAAGTTTTTTTTTAATGTTTATTGTTTTCTTATGTTCTTATATATGTTGAAAGCTGCCCAGAGTGGTTGGGGCAACTCTTATCAGATGGGTGGGGTATAATCATAATTAATTAATTATAGTTGAACAGAACATCCCTATTTTCATTCAAGAAATGTTCAAGGGTATGCAAACAACAAGGTGTGGCCCAATTCTTTTACATTTGTTGTACATTACTAACTGCTTTGAGTGGAGGGGTTAAACAGGATAAAAATACTGTTATTTCTATTTACCCCCTTATAATTTTTAGTTTAATTTTCCATAAGTAAATGTTACTCCCAATGTGAGGAATTGTGCAAATGTATCTAAAACTATACTTTGATCAGAATAAAGAACAATCAAACAGTATATGCATTTTATGAAATAAAATATTTAGATCATTACACTGATTGTTGTTTCCTCTTCTCCAGGATGGGAATCTTCACCAGAATGCTGTATTTCTGTATTTCTATTCTTTTCTGTGTTGGAGAAGGTGGATTTCAGCTTCCAGACAAGGTCTATGTCTCCAAACCCTCCGATAATTACTCTGCATTTCACTCTGAATTACAAACTCCAACAAGAAGCCATAACTTCTCACACAGCTTTCTGAAAAAAATTGCAGGAAGGAAAGCAGAAGTCCCCAGTAGTCAAGGTTTAGTTCCTCAAAGCAATCAGAGTTTCAGAGTTTTACTTAACATCCCACCACAAGAAGTGCCACTCCCTAAGTTCTCACAAATGAATGAAATGGTGAATTCTCCACAAACTGACCCATCCTTATGGGACACCGTGGGGTCTCCTTTTCCAGCAGAGAAGCACAAAGGACCTAGTCGTCTTCTAAATGTCCATTCGATACTAAAAAGGACTGTTCTGGGTTATGAAAGACAAGATGAATCTGGAACAGTATTTCCACCTCCTGCGCTGAGGATGTCTGCAGGTTGTGGCAATCCAGTGGGTGGGGTGCTTGATCTATCTGACAGAAACCTGTCTGAGGAAGATCTGAGGAGGGAAATGGATCCTAGGCATTGCAACACAACGCTGGGAAAGGTTGTAGAGCTGAATGCCAGTCACAACAATCTGCAAATGGATTTAGGGACCCTGCTTTCACTGCTCCTGAAAATGGAGAACGTGCAGTCCATCGACGTGAGTTACAACAGCATAACTGTGTCAGGTGTGCTTGTACCCAACAGGTGTGACTTAAAGCACAGCGATCTGTTGTTCTTAAATCTCAGCCACAACCCTCTTACCACTCTGAAAAGCATCTGCCTCCCTTCGAGCCTCAAAGGCCTTGATTTGTCCTTCACACGCATTAACCAAATACCACGTGAGTTTGCCAGAACTTACTTTCATATAGAAGAGATGGATGTTCATGGAAACCATTTTATATACAATCCTGAAACGCTGACGTCTCTCTTCAAGTCTATACCAAAAACCAGGATAGAAAGCTTGTCGATTGTCAATTTTCCACAACGCAGCCCCATCGAAAGCCTCCCCGTGGAAGGAAGGCGTCTCGTAATGTCAAACTGCTCCATCGTAGAACTTCCAGAATGGTTTGCAAACACCATGAGAAAGCTTCTCTTTCTAGACCTGAGCAACAACCCCATGCACGGTTTTCCCCAGCCGCCAACTTCATTGCAGAACCTAGATTTAAGCAACAGTAACATCCAAGAGATAGCTAATCTTAACATCTTCCCTAATTTGACAGTGCTTAAGATTCCAAGCAATAAAATAAAGGCTCTTCCACCTGCATATCTTCCAGACTCCTTAAAAGAACTGGATATCAGTAAAAATCAAATACCCGCCTTCCATTTATGGAGGGCGCCACAAGAGCTGGAATTCCTTAATGTTTCTAGAAACCTCATAACGCATCTGAATCTAAACCATTCTCACCACCTCACCAGCCTTGACGCAAGCCACAATTTAATTACAGAACTGCAGGACCGCACAGGAGTATTTCTGCCGGAACTCAAATATCTGAATCTGTCAGGAAACAAGATCTCTTTTTTGCAACCGGGGTCTCTTCCCGAATCTTTGCTCGAGTTGGACATAAGCAACAATGCCATCACCATTATTATGGAAGAGACCTTTGGCCGGTTGACGAACCTGAACGTCTTAACCCTTCAAGGGAAACATTTCTTCTGCAACTGTGACTTGTATTGGTTTGCGAACACGTACCTTGCGAGCCGGCAGCTGCAGATAAATGGCCAAGAGGAGCTTTTGTGCAGCTTTCCGCTCAAGAAACGGGGCCTTTCGGTGGAAAACAGCAACCTAACGATGCTGCGTTGTTCTCTGGGACTTCAAATGGCAATTACGGCTTGTGTGGCCATCTTGACAATGTCCCTCTTAACAGGCCTTTGCTGGCGTTTTGACGGCGTCTGGTACATTAAGATGGGATGGTACTGGTGCATGGCGAAAAGGAGACAATACAAGAGGCCAGAACACAAAGCGTATGACGCATTTATCTCATACAGCGAAAACGATGCGCTGTGGGCTAAAGAGACCCTGCTGGAAAAACTGGAAGCCCTCGAGTTTAGAGTATGTTACCACGAGAGAGACTTCACGCCAGGGCACCCGGTTGTTAGGAACATTTTCCACTGCATTGAGAACAGCCACAAAGTTCTCTTTGTGCTGTCGCCCAGCTTTGTCAACAGTTGCTGGTGCCAGTATGAGCTGTTCTTTGCCGAACATCGGGTCCTTAGTGAAAACGAGGACTCTCTCATTATGGTTGTGCTGGAAGACCTGCCGCCCAACAGCATCCCGCAGAAATTCAGCAAGCTCCGGAAGCTGCTGAGAAGGAAGACCTACTTGAAGTGGAGCCCAGAGGAACACAAACAAAAGCTCTTCTGGAGCCAGCTGACCACTGTTCTGAAAACGACAAACGAGCCGATGGCTTTGACAGAGGAAAATGGGCTGTGCTAGGAAGAAGAGGAGGCACGTGGGAAATCGAGGGCGCATGGATGAGGAACACAAACATTTCTGGACTGGTGAACACTGAGATGTTGGCTTGGGGCTGTTGCTAAGAAAAAGACTTGATCAAATACTGTCAAATGGAAGCTAAGTGTTTAAACATTTGGTTATGTTACCGGAATTTAGGGAAAGGTTTTTTCCTTGGGGGAGGGGTTGCTCATCCTGCGGACATCATACACACACACACACACACACACACACACACACACACACACCGTCTACCAAAACCAACACAATCACTCCTGCAAATGGGGAAAAATTTAGAAAGCCACATAAAATTGCTCCCTTATAGGATTTGCATCGTTCCAACTTTGTTCTGCTCGGGAAGGAAATGGCTACCAAGTGGGGAGCCTGGGACGTGGGCAGGGGCAGCCATAATTTCTGAACCCTGAGACCAGGTACTCAGCAGTCTCCTTGCCAGGGTGATAATCGCTGGCATCCTGGCCCCTGAGTGCCAGACAGGTAGCCATTCCAGAAACAATAGGAAACCCAACCTCAGTTTATTAGGAGCCTGGCCAAGACAAAAGGGTGTGCTTAACTTGACCAGAGAACAGTAACATGTACATACTCGACTTAATGGGTGTGAAGTGGAAGTCAAGGGAGGTGTTATGTGCTGAGCTTGGATCATAGAACAATAGGCAGGTAGGATCCTAGAAGGCAGCAACCTGATTGGTCTGCAGGAGCCATCCAATCCAGCTCCAGGAGGAAGTGAATCAGCAACCTGATTGGTCTGCAGGAGCCGCCCAATCTGGCTCCAGGAGGAAGTGAATCAGCAACCTGATTGGCCTGCAGGAACAGTCCAATCCGGCTCCAGGAGGGGAGTTGAATCAGCCAATCACATGGGACCCATTGTGTAAATAATGTATATATAGCCAGAGGTTTCAGGGGAAATCACTCACTCAGTGTTTACCATGAGCTGAAATAAAAAGCAATCAACACTCAACTCCTAGTATGTTTCAGGAGGGATGGGGGCAAACCTGAATATCAGGTTTCTACCAGAAGACCCCTCCCAGATTATGTCATAGTGATGTATATATGATGTATGTATGATGCTTCATAAGAGAAACTTATATTAAAAAAGGAGACATCCTTTGTTCTGGGTTTCTTCCTGCTTCTTCCGTGTGGTGGCTGGAAGCCTTGTTGCAACAATAAAGATCATTCCTACAGGCTCCTATAGGAGTTTTGCTCCTATATTCTTAGCTGGTGTCTTTGTTTGGCAATCCAAGTGAGCCTGGAAGATTTTCCTATGACAATTATTAGTAAGGCTGGGCAGTATCTGGTTTTCAACATTGCAATATATCACCAGCTAAACATCGCGATACACTGATACATCACAATGTCTGAAATAGGGATGCAGCTATATAGAAGCATTAGCTGGCTTCATGGGTTTTCCCATTGTGATTTTTGCATAGCACAGGCACACACACACAGTTTCACAATATATTGCCAGGTCAAAAATTACTAAACCTAGTATCGCGATATGGACCAGTTTTGGACGGTATGTCAATAGATCACCCGGTCCTAGTTATTAGAACAGGGACAGGGGGCAGAGAGGCTTTCGTGAGATAAAAAAACGAAAAAAAAAGCTGCTTTTTAGAGGACTCTTCTGCACTATGCCAAATTAATCAGAAGCATTATCCCAAATCAATGGTAACCTTGGCTACTGGGTACTTGTGCGTCCCTGTGGACCAATGTACATGCATGTTCTGGTTATTGATTTCGGTGTACAGCTAAGATCTTTTGTAATGTAGGCTTGCAAATGCAGACTGCAAACGGGTGGGGGAGAAACTTGGTTGGCAAATGTATGTATTGGCACAGATCATCCCCCATTGAAGGCATGTGGCCTAGATCTCAGAAACAACAGAGGGAGGAGGTAAAATGGGTGTCTGGACAGTACTGGACAGTACGGGGACTCACGATAGAACATTCCACCATACCCTGGTGTATCCCTGGATATCAGGGAGGCAAATAGGCTAGAAGTTTTCTCTGTGTGTGGATGATTTGTTGGGAGTTCAGTCCTGTGAGCCCTCACCTGAAGAGGTCTGAAAAGGTACAACCCAGAAAATAGCTTGTTTTTACCACCTCATTGAAAGAAAGAGGCTGAGCTAGGAACCAGCAAGTCCCCCCAGTTCAATCTTTATAAGCCGCTTAGAGGTCTTTGGTTTGGTTTTTGAACCAAGTGGTATAGAAATCTTGGCAAATAAATAAATACTGCCTTTGTCCATTAACTCAGCCGGCGTTCACATAACTGGCTTAAAACACAGCGGGGTCATTCCACACACACCCACACCTGCATTTCAAATCACATTTGCACATGGTTATTATGATAAACCACAGAGCCTAGGGCTTACCAATCAGAAGGGCAGCAGTTCGAATCCCCACGATGGGGTGAGCTCCCGTGGCTCGGTCCCTGCTCCTGCCCACCTAGCAGTTCAAAAGCACATCAAAGTGCAAGTAGATAAATAGGTACCGCTCCGGCGGGAAGGTAAACGGCATTTCTGTGCGCTGCTCTGGTTCGCCAGAAGCGGCTTAGTCATGCTGGCCACATGACCCGGAAGCTGTCTGTGGACAAACGCCGGCTCCCTCGGCCAATAAAGTGAGATGAGCGCCGCAACCCCAGAGGCGTCCATGACTGGACTTAACTGTCAGGGGTACCTTTACCTTTATTATGATATACATCAGTATGGCTTGTGGGTGGGTTTCCAAGTTGGCTGCTGCCTGTCCACACCAGAGGGTGGAGAGAGGGGGTTTCAATGTCTTCCGTGTGGCTTATGCTTTCAAATTGCATCGCACCTGGTTGGAGGCGGTGGGAAACATATCGAAACACTGCATTTCTCAAGAAACCACGTGATAGATGTGTATTGTGGCCAATACTGGCTTCCAAAACCAGCACAGGGAGCAAAGCAAAGTAAATTGGAATGTGTACCCAGTCACAGTCAGTGGCTCACTTCAGAAACCCAGCCAGATGGGTGGGGTATAAATTATTCTTATTCTTATACCATCATTTAAAAAAGACAGACCACAAACAATATCAGGGGTTGGTCAAAACATCACAGAACACGGAGACTCCTTTATTGTAGGAGAACACATTAAGTATGAATTGGCACAGAATAGAAGGAAAAGTTTTATCCGTATCCCTAGATATCCCTTTATGATCATGACAGCATGTGAGATTTTTTATATATATAAAAAAATACACACACCCTAAAATACCAAAGAAACACAAGGGCTAACAGCAAGGTTCTTCCTCTAACATTTTGGGAATGAGAAAATGACTAACGTGAAATATTTTAGCAAAATATTACTTCCCTAACAGATTCTGCACAACCATCATTCACATACTGCACTCAGTTTTGCTTGTGTTAGGTCTTACGGTGCCTATGATTATCTAGCAAAAAAAAATTTTAAAATTAAATCACTCCTTGATATTTTTTCTAGAATGGTCATTTTATAAGCACCGATGCTCACGTAATACAATTGGTCCGCAATTATGAGACAATTATTGCAAAAGACACATATAATCATGTAACAAGAAGGGATGTAGGCTCTTGCAAAGAGCATTTACAATATGCAAGAATGGAAAGTGTGGAAATTGGGCCCCTTAAATCTCAACTTTTAATGGGGGGGGGGGAGAGGGCGGGCAGGGAGTTTGGTTACTTTCTAGCCTTCGTGATTTGCAAGAGTTTAAAATTGCATGTGCATGCCCAACCCCTCACCATATCTAGAGTTAAAACAAGCAAGCAGAATTCCTCATATGCTGCAGTTGCATTGCTAAGAGGTGGGATTGAACGCTCTGCCAACGTAACACAATCCCCAGAGAGTGTTCTGACTGCAGGATGGGAACAGGCCTATATTAGAAGGGGTGGGGGGGCAGAGAGATGTTTTTAAAAGGGCTCGTAAATAGCCATGTGCTTTGTCGCCAGTGACAAAAAATCGTAAGTGTGGTTGCCTTTCATGTCATTCACGAATCAAAGCGCGCTAAGGTTTCGGACAAATCAGCGAACACAAAAACGCTGTGGACTAGTAACTTGGAATTATTTACAAGACTGACTTGCCTGAGAAGAAGGCATCTCATGCCCTCAACATAAATAAAAGTTGACATTTCCTTGTTAACAGTAAACCCAAGGATTTAAAAACACTTTCTGTAAAGTTTTCCCAGTGCGTGTAGCTTTCGAAATTCTTTCGAAACGCAGCGAAGCAAAACTGTAAAATAAACTCTGGTCCTGACAGAATATATATATACAACTGGGGATAGGAGAGGCTTCGACGCATGGGCTGTATCCTTTCACAGAAGCTATGGCCCTGACACTCTGAGGAGCCCACCTTCTGACAACTTTTAATTAAATAATAATAATAATAATAATAATAATAATAATAATAATAATAATAACGATGGTAGTGCTGAGCAGCTTCCAGCCACCATCTTGGGCAGGCATAGGCAAACTCGGCCCTCCAGATGTTTTGGGACTACAATTCCCATCCTCCCTGACCACTGGTCCTGTTAGCTAAGGATCATAGGAGTTGTAGGCCAAAAACATCTGGAGGGCCGAGTTTGCCTATGCCTGATCTTGGGTGTCCCATTCTGCCGCCCCCTCCCACAATACCCCAGAAGTTGGGTTAACACAGAGACTATGGGATGGGGGGGAGGAAGCGATATGGTTGCTGCCACAGTTGGGAAGCCCACTGCACTGTGGGGGGGGGATTAAATTAAAAGGAGGTCCAGAACAGGCATCAGCAGTAGGGGGTCCACCGATGCAGGGGGCGCTGAAAGCCCTCTCAGTCTTGGTCCCAATCCTGGTTTGGGGATAGGCTTTGCCACCACTCCACATGCTTTGCCAACCAGCACAATTAAACACTCTTCAATAAATAAATAGAAAAGCAAGGTTCCGCATCAAACCAGTAATATATATATACACAATTCGGAGTAGAAACTTTTAGAAAGCTCTGTCAATGCTTAAAACCGTGCACTTTCATGGGGATACCACACACACACAAAAACGGAAAAACAATACCCGGTCCAGTCTTAAAGCAGAGCTGCCACAGGTGATTTCGTGGTTGTCTGCTCTTTTGACAGAAAAAGCAGCATTGTGTTTGAGGGTGGTGAAGGGAATACTTTGGGCAGGGTGGGGGAATAACACCCACTGAGCCTTGAGGACTAGTAACCAGAAATCTTGAAAGATGGGGGGGGGGAGAGAACTAGAGAGATAGTAGGAAAACATGTGGCCAACCTGCGAAATCAAATATCAGAAGCAGGCCGGGACAGGAGAGCTCAGAAGCCTGGCTGAGGCCTAGCTACTCCTGTCCCATCGTGCGCCAGCTGCTCAGCAGACTGAAGGCAAAACCGCCCTAGAGCCACCCTGGCACCCTCCAGTTGTTGCTTGACTACAACTCCCATCATTCCTGACCAGTGTGGATGGGAGTTGTAGTCCAGCTTCTGAAGGGCACCACCACGGCTATCCCTGCTGCGATGCGTACGAGAGGGGCATGGTATCATGCTTTAGATGACCCGTGGGGGCATATTTGCCGCACGGGCACACACACACACAAAGAAAAAGGTCGGCCGTCACTGCGGTCGGACATTAAAGAGTCTCAGCTCCTGGTAGCTACACCGAGGGAACCGGTATCTGCTTAGCAGAAGTACTGTCGAAATCCCTCACCACGTCCGTCATGGCGTGATAGTGCATGGCGATGTAGGAGTTGGCGAATCCAAAGGGAGAGTTTGTGGGCTGCAGGCTGTTGGGAGTGCTCACCTCCTGGGAAGGGCAGCTGTTATAGATGCTGTAATAAGGTTCGATGCGAGTGTTCATAGGGGTAGAGCTGCTCTGGGCCCCGTAATGCCGGCGGCCGGCGGAAGCTTTTGGGCTCAGCACGCTCTCCTTGGAGTGACTTGGGCCGCAGGCTTGGTCCACAAACTTCTTCTGAGGCTTCGGAGACAGCATGTAAGCGGAGTTGGTCTCGTGGTGGGACGACTTGTTGCGGTTGGCCTCCAGGCTCCCTTTGCCCACGGCGCGGAGCCGCGTCTTCTGCTTGCAGCAGAAGAAGACGAGGGCGAAGTACTGGAGGCACCAAAGGACCCTTCTCCTCAGCCCCGCGCTGTTCCGGGAATATATGAAAGGGTTCAGCCCGGACTTGAAGAAGATGAGGGTGAACCCGCACAGTTCGAACTGGTAGAGGATGAAGCCGCTGTTCCGGGACAGAACGTCCTGCACCAGGGAGATGCCGAGAGGCAGACAGCAGACTAACACCGAGAGGACAATGACGACACACGTCACCACGGCCTTCGAGTCCTTGGCTGTCGACAAGTTCACGGTCGACACCAGCTGGAACTTGCTGGCCGCAGTTGCAGGCAGCTGGCTGAGGTTCTTTGTGTACGCGTGGGTTTGGATGTGCTGCAGCTTGTTGTAGTTTTGGTTTCTGTAGAGAGCGGGCACGGCGCACTGCACACCGTCAGCGCACCCAGCAGCGAGGGGTCCAATCAACGGCGGAGGCCTGGATGCATCGACCGTGATGATGGGGGGACATTTGCGCACCTGGGCGTTCTTCCTCAAGGCCTGGGCTATCATGATGTAGGAGACGGACACCACCGCCACGCAACAGATGAAGTCAATGACGTACAAGTAAGGGACTACTTTCCCCTCGCCGATGACCAGGCTGGAGATGGGGAGACAGAGGCGGGATTTCTGGGTCCTCATGGTGGCCAGCGTCGCAAGGGTGAAGCTCATGGACCACAAGGCCAAGGTGAGCAAAAGGGTGCAAGGGAAAGAGGCCGTCCGGTTGGGCTGCTTGCCCAAGACCATGCGGAGCCGGTGAAGGGCGATGACGGCCACCGTCTTGAGGGACATGATGATGAAACCGGAGCTGGTGAGGTGGAAGGTGAAGCAGAAAGCGTCAGGGATGCCCGCCGCCGAGTCCAGGAACAGGGCGAAGGTGAACATGGGGGCGGTCACTCCACAGATGAAGAGGTCGCAGAAGGACAGGTTGAGGATCATGAAGTCAAAGTTGGTGCGGAACTTCCGGAAGGCCGGGTCGAAGAAAGACAGGAAGACGATGAGGTTGCCGTAGGAGCCCAGGCAGAAGATGACGGCCAACAGGAAGGTGCACGTCACCAAGGTGGCTGTGTGGATGATGTCTTGGAGGTCTCCTTGGAAAGAAAAGGTGTCATTGCTGCCCCGAGGGTGTGGCGGCGGCTGTGCAGAGGAATTGGAGCGGTCTGTCCACTTCGCCTCAGCCCAGCCCGTCAGGTTCATCCTCACAGGAAGCAACGCTCTGCGGTTCCGGCACCTCAGAATCAATCGCCTCCCATTAGAAGCTTGAAGTCCATGGTGGGTGAAGCCTGTTTGTATAAGCAGAAACACACGCCCCGTCCAAATGTAAGTCAACAGATAGCTAATATTGGGCCTTCAAGTCTTCTCCTGTGTACTTTTAACAGCCATGAAGTGCTATGAAGAGGAAACTATGTCTGCCAACTCGATCACTCTAAATCTGCGGAAAATCTCACAGAGTAATTGTACTGAAACTTGATTTGCTCTCAACCACTGCTTTAACACAGAGAGATGTTATCTATATTTAATGAGTATATTTTTTGGCTGTTTTTAAAGCCTGTATTTATCACTATTCTTTAAAACCAGTATTCTATGCTGTTATGTGAACTGCTCTGTTACATTTTTGATGTAACATATGTATCTTGCTGCTTAAAGAAAATCAAATGCGGACAGTTCACACCCAATATTTTGACGGCTGATTATTTAATTCTGGGGGCAGGGCGGAAGGAACCATTGTTCGCCATTAAAGATTGTTTCTGTGCATTGGGGGGGGCACAAGATCATTAAAGACCCTGTTTCAGTTCCCAGCATCTACAGTGAAGAGTTTGGCTCCATCTTACATTTAAAGAAGCAAATTCTTTAAACAGATGTGGCTCCCGCCGAGGAAACCGTGGGAACTGTAGTTTGTTAAAGGTGCCGAGAGGTGTTAAGAGACCTCTGTTCCCTCACAGGGCTAAGATTCCCAGAATGGTTTAAGAATCAATCCTTCTTCCCGGGGAAGAATTGAGGCTCCGCGAGGGGATTTTTGTTGTTGTTGTTGGACTGTGCCTCTGGGGGTTGGGTCAAACCGCTGGAGAATCACAGCGCCTGCTGCCTCCCATGTTGTTTTTCCTGCACCTGCAGTGCCGAACTGCCCTCTCCAGGAACAAGCGTCTCCTAACAACTCTCAGCAGCAGGGAACAAACTACACTTGCCAGGATTCTGACAGTAAGCACTGTTCGACAGGGGAACTGACTCCCTCAGGAGGTTGTGGACTCTCCTCCCTTGGAGGTTTTCAAGCAGAGGTTGGGTGGCCATCTGTCATGGATGCTTTAGCTGAGATTCTTGGCATTGCAGGGGGTTGGACTAGATGACCCTTCGGTCCCTTAATTGTTGACTCTATGATTGTTGGAGTGCAAGGACACAGTGCAGTCAGGCAAAAGCATTTGGGTGGGGGTAGTTTTGAGGGCCAGAATAGGAAAAAAAAAACCCCAAGAGGGACACATTTTAAAGTGTACTCAAGTGTCATATTAAGCCCTGTGGAGGCCCCTAGGCAGTTCAAATCTCCGGGGGCCCCATGTAAATTATCTCCTAATAATTGACCGTAATTTTCTTTCAAGATCAAATCAATATTATTTAGATCCGTTGTCGCAGGGCTCCTAAACGGCATGGGGCCCATAGTTTGGTGCCTACTCTGCCGATTTGGTAACCTGGCACAGACATGGCCATTCGAGGAGGCCCAAGGCAGCTTCTGACAGGTGACCTCAAAAGAGTTATGGCAGCGTGTCCTGAGATAACATCCCTAAGGAAAAGAATGCAGCGCTGGAAAAATGGAGCTGTACCCCAAGCTATTTAGGCCTGACCCAACCTCCAGTTCCTGCGGCACAGATTCCTTTTTAGGGTGGGGGTAGAAAAAGAAATACCTCCAGACTGTAAGGAGAGCCGGGCTGGATCAGGCCAAAGGCCCACCAAATCCATAACCCTGTTCTCCATGGGGCCCCCCTCTGCGCAACGACGCTCTTGCCCACTCGCGGTTCTGCCATTCAGCGTGTTATCATTCTCCTAACAAACGGATCCTCATCCCGAGTCTGCCAAACCCCTTCCAAAGCCCCCCGACGGGAAGAAGCGAATCCCACCCCACCGCCTGCCGCTACTTCCCGCGCTTCTCCCCCCAGGCCCCGGCAACGAGCAGGAGCAGCGGAGGCGTCCGACGCTCCCGGCCGCTCCGTGGCGCCATTACGCGCCGGGCTGCGCCTTGAGGGTCCGGATGGAGAGGAGAGCCCTGTGCGCTTCGGGCCAGAGCGGAGGCCGAGGCCATCGCCCGCCATCCCTCCTGGCCAGGACGCACGAAGCGCGCCCAGGGCGAACCACCTTCTGCCCTACCCACCAACCCCAGGCAGCGTCTCCTTACCCAGCGCCGGCTCCGGGGAAGCAGCGGGCGCCGCTCACCTTGTGCCTCGGCGCGCAGGGAGCGGGGAGCATCTTCTCCCGGCCGGGCTGCCCAGGGCAGCTCCGGAGGCGGCGGGCGGACGCTGAAGTCATCGCCGACGTGCGGGAGAGAATGGACCTCGCTTGTGCATTGGAGGGGGGGATGGAGAGAGACAGAGATGGGAAAAGAGGGAGGGGGTGTCGCCGCCGCCGCCACCGCGTAGCCCGCACACGATGCTGCCCGGTTAGCGGCGCGCGCTTTGCTGGGGCTCTCCAAATGCGCAACGGCGGCTCCCGGCCGGGGGGGGGTGTCCTCCGGTTTGCTCGCCGCGCAGCCCCCGAGGGATCTTGCCCACCCCGCCTCCGCTCTCGCGCACGACCCCAAAAACAAGGGCCGGGAGGGGAAGGGAGGGCAGCGCGCGCGCACACACCTCGGCGGGAGTGCGCGCGACTGCGCCGGAGCCGCACGAGCGGCACGCAGCGCAGCGATTGCGCATCTGAGCGAGCGGCTGGGAGGAAGCGACGCGCTCTTTCTCTCTCTCTCGCATTTCTTTTCTAAATAGACCCGGGCAAGCAGAAGAAGCGACGCTTTTGTATCGGAGTCAGAAACGCTTCGGGCGGCCCGAGGCGCGCAGGGAGGCGCCTTTTGCTTACCCAGAGCTGCCTTGGCTTTTTGGTACCCGGTTTCGCCAAAGCACAGATTCAGGCCGCTCGCGCATCATCGCTGATTTGTTTTCGGCGTTTGTGGGAGAGATAGAGGAGGAGGAAGGGGGAGAGAAGCCTGTGCGGCTCCCCTCCCCGCAGCCTGTGCTGCTGCTGGGAGAAAAAGGTGGGATGTGTAAATGCAAATAAATCCATCAGCAGGGTTAGCGGGGGCTTTGAGCTCTAAGGCAGCTGAAGCCAAATTGAAGGCTCCCGAGGGCTCCTCTTGAGCAGGTTGTCCTCTGGGCAGTGGCGTAGCGTGGGTTGTCAGCACCCGGGGCAAGGCAAGTAATTTGCGCACCCTAACCCGTGGATTTTAGTAGGTGCAGAGAGCAGCGAGTGCGAGCGCCCCCCCATGTTGCGCCCGGTGCGCCCGCCCCCCCTGCACCCCCCAAGCTACGCCACTGCCTCTGGGATGCTCCCCTGGCTGAAATGGGCATCCTCAGGTGCCCCAGGAGGCTGGGTTGGAGTCAGGGTGGGATATCTCTTAAGGATGGCTATAACTCCCGAGTACTGGACAAGAACATGAGAGGGGGAAGGAAGGCCTAGATAGTTACTGAGAGCGGGCCCTGCCACCTGCCCCCAAATGCCAGGTTCTGGTGGCACCTGGGGTCAGACCTTTGAAGGGAAGCAAATGAGAATCGTTTGTGCCCCTGTGCCGAACTGCAGGCACACAGGTGTTCTACGGAGAAGGTACTGTGAAATCCAAGTAACAGGGCGAGGAAGAGTGGGGACTTTGTCCTACATTTCTGCTGCTCCTAAACAGGTTCAGAACATGAGTTCAAGACCTGTTCGCTTCCATCCAGGACCACAAGATAAAGAGGCTGTATTCCAAGTACAGTGGTACCTCAGGTTAAGTACTTAATTCGTTCCGGAGGTCCATTCTTAACCTGAAACTGTTCTTAACCTGAAGCACTACTTTAGCTAATGGGGCCTCCCGCTGCCGCTGGAGCATGGTTTCTGTTCTCATCCTGAAGCAAAGTTCTTAACCCGAGGTACTATTTCTGGGTTAGCGGAGTCTGTAACCTGAAGCGTCTGTAACCCAAAGTACCACTGTACCTATGACACAAGGGGACAGGGGGTGGGCACTTTTGACTCTCAACTGGCCTGGGGGGGGGGGTCTCCTACGCATATTTCCTGCCACGGCAATGCTTCCGAGAGCCCTGAGAAAGGTCAAAACAGAAGGCAGAGGTTCTGCCAGTGCTCCCTCTTTGACTTCAGTGGCCTTGATTTTCAGACACAGTAAATCTAGCAACAGGAGACCCTTGACCGGGGGCATACCTAGGTGTTAGGTCAGGTTGGCCTGCCATGGGGGCAGACCCAGGGGTGCACAAAAATTGCAAAGGAAGACAGAGAGCGCCGGTGATTGTCAAGGGTGCAAGGGACTGGGGTGCCACCGATACAGCCCTTTGCCAAGGATGCAAAGGAGCCTAAGTAAGCCTCTTCCCTTCACCCCTCCCCTCCCATGCCAGCCTGGCTAAGCCAAGAGGAGATTTGCCACCCTGACTCCTCTTGGCTTCAACTTCACTTTTGGCACTTGAACAGCAGCTTCCAGCAACTGGTATGCAGAAGCACAGCCATCATGGTTCATAGCCAGGGTTAGCCTTTACCTCCCATGAATTAGCCCACATTTCCTCCAAAGCCATTCAAGTTGGTGGCGACCATTGCCTCCTGTGGGAGTGTTCCAAAGTTTATAACTATGTGCTTTATGTGCTTTTACCTGTTCTTAGGGACACGGGTGGTGCTGTGGTCTAAACCACTGAGCCTAGGGCTTGCCAATTAGAAGATTGGCGGTTCGAATCTGCGCGACCAGTTGAGCTGCCGTTGCTCAGTCCCAGCTCCTGCCCACCTAGCAGTTCGAAAGCACATCAAAGTGCAAGTAGATAAATAGGTACCGCTCCAGCGGGAAGGTAAACGGCGTTTCCGGGTGCTGCTCTGGTTCGCCAGAAGCGGCTTAGTCATGCTGGCCACATGACCCGGAAGCTGTACGCCGGCTCCCTCGGCCAATAAAGCGAGCTGAGCGCCGCAACCCCAGAGTCGGCCACGACTGGACCTAACGGTCAGGGGTCCCTTTACCTTTCTTTACCTGTCCTAAATCAGCTTCAATGGATGTGCACAAGTTCTACTGTACAACTATTATAGTTTTATTGTTGTGAGGCAGGGAGAAAACCCACTTTTCCCATGCCATGCATATCCCTTCCGCCATGTTGCAGCTGATCTACCACTGAGCTTCACATTCACACACTGTCCTGGAAAAGAAAGGAGTTGCAAGGGTTTAGAAACAACTCCAGATTGGATCCCTTTCTAGGCTCAACTCAAATATTAGCTTTTTGCAGAGCAGGTGATGCTGCCCAGTGGAAAAACAAGTTCCCTGAGAGATGTGCTGCACAACTGGAAACAGACAGGTGACATGTTTTCTACTAGGGACCAATTTGATACACAGTAGGGCTAACAGCCTTTTCCCCTTCATATCCTCAGGTGAAAGGGCTTATCTTGAAGAAACTCTCCCCTGAAAAACAAGACACCATGCGCGCACAGATCTTACAAACAATTCATTTATTCAGCTTTAAACTAAGTACACAACTGAAAGGAGAAGGCGGCATTTTGGCACTATGCTATACATTAGTTATTCCTGTGTATCAGCTCTCAGGAGATACTGTACTGGTCACACTGCTGTGCTTTAAAAACATGGTGTTGTTTCCCAGCAGGCAGAGGATTGAAGAAGAAAAAAAATGTATTCCTGTTTTTACAAAGAAAAAAGTACAGGATGTGCAGAAGATGAAAACACACACAATTCTCAGATGATTTTTTTCCCCAACATGGGAGGCATTCTTGTACTCTATAATTTACCACACGCCAGAGTATGTTTGCTTGCATTCCCAAAGTGAGGGAGCGGGTGGGGGCAGAGTGGCAGAGATTACGTAGTAAAAACCAACAGATTCACTAAAAAGTTAAATGAAAAATCAAGCCAAAAACTAAAGTCACCTCATTAGAGGGAGGGGGTAATATTAAAAACCAGAAGAAATTGGCATCGAATCAGATACAAAAAGCTGAAAGCACTATTATCAACACCTAAAAGTGCGATTGTTTAAAAGTTAATTCTCACAAATGAATTATGTAAAATTTTTGCAAACTGTACAGTGCTTTGCCAGTGCAGTGCCTCTACAATTTATACAGTCCTTTACATCTATGTAACACATATTGAACATGTTGTGAAACAGCCAGCCAACAGCCACCAGAGTTGCAGAACGAAAAGGAATTTGGGATGGGCGGGCAGGCGGAGGGAGATACAGTACTTCTGGGTTTTTTTTAAATGCAAGTTACATACTTGTTCCAAGATGAGGACGTGAGGCAAATGGAAAGATGTGTGACTAGCAAACAGGGAATATTTAAAAAGTCTTTAGCCACTCATTATTAACATATGTACATACTCTTTTGTTCTCTGAAATAAAACCAGCAGTTGAGAGACACTCTTGTCTGTGGGCTCTACTGAACTGAGGACAAAAATAGCAAGACTGCCGCTTACGAAGGCAGGCAAAAGTTAAGGTTCAGTACCTGGCTGGAGAATCTTACTTAAAAACCTGTCAACAGAAAGGACAACTCTGTTGCTCTGATGTGGACAGCAATAGAGGGGGAAATGTTTGCTCAGCAGGCAAGACTTCAAAAGAAACCCAGCTCCAAGTTCTGCCTAGCCTGGTATTGCATGGGAGCTGGAAAGAGACAGAACAATGTTATGGGGGACATTTTTGGCCTACGCTTACAAGCGAGTGGTCAGCAGTTCACAGATGCACACTCTTGCAGGCAGTTCAGATGGAGAGTTTGAGCACCCAAAATTGCAGATAATTAGGTTCAACAGTCCATGTATGTAATGTGAAGTTGCAGCATTAGCCACCTGCACAGAATAAGATTTCTTTTTAAAGGGCTTCAGGTTAATGCAAGGAATTTACATGAAAGTGTGGAAATAAATCATGATTGCTCCCTTCAGACACAAAGACTTGTCTCGCTGCGGTAGTCCCCTCTCCCCAGTGCAGCAGAAATCCTCAAGAGTCCTTCCCACAGAGACTTAAGGTATGTACTTCCTTAAAGGATTCCAGCGCTAAGCCTCAGTTACCATATCCAAAAGGGTTCTATACACAATAAATTAGGTTTGAGTTTCCTTTATTTTTGCGGAAATGGCAGTGGGCACTCCTTTTTCCGAGAACCTGCAAGACAGAAGGAAACAAGAAAGGAGAGCTTGGGTCATGTTCTGCAAGTAAAACAACGTGTGCATCTGCGCTAAAGCTTGCATTTAGAATATATATAATCACTCCTCCCTGTTTTCCTCTCCACAACTGCCAAGGACGGAAAGACGAAGCCAGCTATACCCTTGCCCTTTGGCAAAAAGCTGCTCTAGCGGAGGGAGACTGGGATGGAAGCAGGGATTCTCCACCCGCCAGGAGTGTGGGGGAAAGGGGGCAGTCAATTTCCCCAGCACTCTCCAGCCTTCACAGTCAGTGGATATGAATAGCAGCTTTCCTCTTCAGGAGGATCGGGGCTGTCTTATATCTGGAATGTCTTATTAATGTGAAGCATGCCTTTAATCAAACCCCACTGCTGCTGCTCATCACCCCCAGGCTGCTTTCAATTGCAGCATCCACCCAGCTCTGCCAGAGGTGCTGGTCAGTGTTAGTCAAATGCAGGGGTGAAAACATCTAGCCCCCCCCCCCCCACATTTGGCACAGCGCAGATCCCAATTTGGCTTGCAAGGCCCTATCTCTCCCCCCCCCCCCGCAATCACACCCACATTTGCCACAACTAACATCCTACCTGACATCAGGTGTGGGGGCAGGCACAGGTCTGGCTAAATCAGCTGCACGGCAAGGGGAACTTGTTTGCAAAGCAGTGTTGAACTCACTGCCCATCACAGTGTCAGGTGATTTGACAGGCGGGTTGCTCCATGGAGGTGGGGATCAGATAATCATATAACCCACCAGGCCAAGAAATATTCCCTACCCATGTTCCAGCTTGCAATGCAAGCATGAAAATACCCCCTTGCTAGGATTTAACTGAGCTGGGAAGCAAATTTAATTTCATGATAATGGAGCTGTAAACACATTAAAGATGCCTTGGTTTTTATGCCACAGCCCTGTTATCTATTTAATTTCAACGTGTCTAAAATCACATCTCTTGCCATTTTAGAGCTGGGTTTGCACAGTGCCCGGCTGGATTATCTAGAAAAGCTTTCCGAGAAGCTATTATTGGCCCACGATCGCACAATGCAATCTCACCTCATTATGCATAATAGCACGGCGAAACCAAGAGGTCAGTAAGGACGAGAAGCTGGTCATCAGTGAACTGCTGCTTGTGCTCTTGCCAGTTATCATGGTGGGTCCTCCGGAAATTGGACAGAGTTTTTTTAACTGTCATCTGTGTGGCGAGAAGCAGAGATATGGATCTAAACAGCGTATTTAAAACAACTATCCTGCATTGGCAGAGGCAATTTTTTTTAAAAAAAAATAATCCATGATAAGCCAACTTATTCTCAGTTTTCTTTAAGGACTCAGCTATGAATCAGTATCATTAAAAAACTTTACATGCTCTGTTTTGAGAATATAAAATAAAACAAGCCATACATCCATGTTATTCTGAGGGTTCTGACAAATAATTTCAGTATTATCTTGGTTCTGTTGGTCTTATCCTAAACTAGTCATTCTGCATTTCTCTATTAAGTGGAACCAGGGGGGAAACATTTCCTAGACTGTACCATCTGACTTCAGGCAAAGCTAATGCATAGTTGAGTGTTCTTCGTAGGAAAGGAGGGGGGATGAAATCCTGCACAAATGAGGGGGAATGACTTACACGAACTTCTCCAAATTCACCACTAGTTGTATTAGTTTTCAATTGACAGGGGAGCACGCTTTCTCTCTAAGTATATAAACAAAGTACCTTCTCAATTATCGTCTACTATGTAAAGCTTTAATCTGTTTATAGTTACAATTCATGTTTGCAGCACCAGAGATCAAATGCAGCTTCTGATCTATTGCAGACCAAGACCTCACCCCAAAGGTTGCAACTTTCCAGACATTCCAAACCCTACCTGGAAATCCTGGGGATTGAACCTGGAACCTGCGTCGTACAAAACAGATGCCCTGCCAACGGGCCCCTCCCTCTGCCTGCCATTGGTGGAACAAGGCATGCTTCTTGGGCCAGGAGATTCTACAGGATCAGAACTACTACTGAGAAAGCCTTGCTGCCAGGGGACGCGGTAAGAGGGCTCTTACCTCAATAGGCTGAGGATCATTCAGATGTGCACTAAGGTCCATTAAAAGCTGAGGCATCCAGGTGGGCACGTCGTAAGGACTGGATAAAATGCATGCGCTAAGTCCCAGCACACCAGCATGGCGCTTCACCAAATCTGCAACAGAGAAAGTCATTGATGCTTTCTATGTACAAGAAACAAAACATTGTGTTTGTGTGTTGGGGGAAAAGGGCCCTTTCTTTCTAAAGATTTCCTATAAAATGGGTCTACTATACAAAGGGTAGTAGCCGATACCTTACTCACAACGTTTCAGGTGGCTGGAGTAAACTTAACAACAACAATAATAATAATAATAAATTTTATTTATATCCCGCCCTCCCCAGCCGAAGCCGGGCTCAGGGCGGCTAACAACAATAAAACAGTACAAAAGTACAGCATAAACAACATTCTAAAATCATTCATTATAAAATTAATTAAGGCCTCCCCAGCTGACCTCAAAAGTAATAACAATAATAATAATTTATTATTTGTACCCCGCCCATCTGGCTGGGTTTCCCCAGCCACTCTGGGCGGCTTTCAGCAGAATATTAAAATACAATAGTCTATTAAACATTAAAAGCTTCCCTAAACAGGGCTGCCTTCAGATGTCTTCTATGCATCTTTATGCGCCCCCTTGCCCAGATTATCCGGAGCTTTGGGCTGGGTTGTCACCAATATGCTGATGACACTCAGCTCTATCTGCTGATGGGTGGCCACACCGACTCGGCCCCGAACGCACTGACCAGATGCTTGGAAGCTGTGGCTGGATGGTTTCGTGGGAGCCGATTGAAACTAAATCCTTCGAAGACAGAGGTCCTATGGCTGGGTCGGGATGGCATGGGGATGAGGGACCAACTCCCTTCTCTTGCGGGGGCCCAATTAGTGCCATTGCCTTCCGTTAAGAGTTTGGGTGTAATCCTTGACGCCTCCCTTTCCATGGAGGCGCAAGTTACAGCAACAGCCAAGGCGACATTTTTCTACCTTCGCCGCATCAAGCAGTTGGTCCCTTACCTTTCCCGCCCCGACCTGGCCACAGTGATCCATGCGACGGTCATCTCCAGGCTTGACTACTGTAATTCGCTCTACGCGGGGCTGCCCTTGAAGCTGTCCCAGAAACTCCAGCGGGTGCAGAATGCAGCGAGGCTCCTCATGGGGTCTCTGCCATGGGAGCATATTCACCCAGTACTTTTTAAGCTGCACTGGCTCCCGGTGGAGTACAGGATCAGATTTAAGGTGCTGCTTTTGACCTTTAAAGCCCTTCACGGCCTAGGACCCTCGTACCTACGGGACCGCCTCTCCCGGTATGCCCCACGGAGAGCCTAAAGGTCCATAAATAGCAACACCCTAGTGGTCCCGGGCCCTAAGGAAGTTAGATTGGCTTCAACCAGAGCCAGGGCCTTTTCAACTCTGGCTCCGGTCTGGTGGAACGCTCTGCCTCATGAGACCAGGGCCCTGCGGGATCTGATTTCTTTCCACAGGGCCTGTAAGACAGAGTTGTTCCGCCTGGCCTTTGGATTGGAGCCAATTTGATTCCCTCCCTCTCTTTCTTTTTTCTTTTCCTTCTCCTCCTGCGATGAGGCTACATTTTAATATTTTAATGTTTCAATATTTTAATGTTGTATTTTTAATTTTGTTTTTAAGTTGTAATCATTTAACTTGTTTTTATTATTGCTTGTAAGCCGCTCTGAGCCCGGCATTGGCTGGGGAGGGCGGGGTATAAATAAAATAATAATAATAATAATAATAATAATAATAATAATAATAATAATAATAATAATAATTATTATTATTATTATTATTATTATTATTATTAAAAGTCTGGTAGTTGTTTTTCTCTGGTGGGAGGGTGTCCCACAGGGCGGGCGCCACTACCGAGAAGGCCCTCTGCCTGGTTCCCTGTAGCTTTGCTTCTCACAATAAGGGAACCGCCAGAAGGCCCTCGGCGCTGGACCTCAGTGTCCGGGCATAACGATGGGGGTGGAGACGCTCCTTCAGGTATACTGGGCCGAGGCCATTTCAGATCTCCCTTTCTTTTCTTCGATGGAAAGGAGGGTTTGGGGCGCCTTGGCGTAGTACAATATCCCTTCTGACTCTCCACAAGTCAAAGCAGAAAGGGAAAAGGGAGATCTGAACTGCATGTGACTTTTCAGTCCTTTCCCAACAGCTCCTGCACTTCCAAGTTTGGTGGCAGACGGAAAGCAGAAACAGCAGGCAAAAAACAAACGAACGCCACCTAAGTAGCATGCTGCTCCCAATTAACATGCCTCACTGCGTTGCAGTACAATCAAGTAGCTTGCAAGCACATAAGCATAATCTGCCGAGGAGCCCACCTGTGTGCTCACAAGCCCCTGGGCTTTGCACCTCCTAAAACTTCATGCTTCTAGCTTCCTCCTCCTACTTGCTGCTCCCCTTGGCAAAGTATCCTCAGTTGTGGATTTGAGTTTACTTTACTCTGGTTTGGTTCTCCCGTCCTCAGTCACAGCGCCTGTGTTGCCTTCCTGTTTCCTGAAGCAGCAGACTGACAGCTTCCAACGAGGCACCTCTTCCACTGCTTTGGACTGAAACTATTTCCATTGGTGGTGAACTAGTCTCAGGCATGTGAGGACACCAAAGCCTGGACGAAGACTCTCTTAAGAAGCCGTCAGGTATGCCCCCCTCCCTTTACCTGCGGGAGGAATGGTATCCACCACTGTGCTGAGATCTCTTTTCCTCTTCTTCGGGAGTCTCCTCTTACAGAGCTGCTCAAAGTGAGTCTGCAGGGGGTCATCAATCACCAGGAAGTGGCACTGGAGCAAGCCGCTCAACGTGGTGGCCGCCATCTCTCTCACCTAGGGATGGACGAGGAAACCAGTTACTCCAGTGAACAAGTCTGGTCGACAAGTCAGCATTTGCCCCACTGCGATATCTTTTTCAAATGACCCCGTAGTAATTCATGATTTCAATTATTGGTTTGCTTGGTATTCCTTGCTGTAGGAGTTCCCGCATTGAATTCAGCTGCAAACGCAAGCTTTAACATATGTGACGGGATGTCAATGAAAGCGGTTCGGTGGCGAGTTTGCTCACTCCACGGCCAAGTCCTCTGACCCTGGGGTCTGTTAGAACTTCACCTTTCAGCTCAGCAGAGTGTGTTTAAGAATGGGCTCTATAGGCTCATTGCTTAACATAAATTTGAGTAAGGTAAAGGTAAAGGACCCCTGACAGTTGAGTCAGTAGCAGAAGACTCGGGGTTGCGGCACTCATTTCGCTTTACTGGCCGAGAGAGCTGATGTTTGTCCGCAGACAGTTTTTCTGGGTCATGTGGCCAGCATAACTAAGCCGCTTCTGGCGAAACCAGAGCAGCACACGGAAATGGTGTTTAGCTTTCTGCCGGAGCACTACCTATTTATCTACCTGCACTTTGACATGCTTTCGAACTGCTAGGTTGGCAGGAGCTGGGACTGAGCAACGGGAGATCACCCTGTTGCGGGGATTCGAACCGCCGACCTTCTGATTGGCAAGCACAAGGCTTAAGGAAGTTGATCTCAAGTGCCTGTTCACTTCCTTTGCTCATTTATCAAGGGGTCTGCAGGCTGACTTTTAGCTTTATAGAACTTTAGAATATTATGTTTAAGGGTATAATTTAATGTGCTGGTTTGGACGCAGAGTGTTGGCAGGTGCTTGTACTCTGGAGTGCCAGTCGCAAATGTGCCAGCGGATATCAACTTCTGAATAGCGTTAAACTACGTGTTTTAGATTCTTTACCTTTTATCACTTATACGGGGATTTAAGGAGTGGCGCACGACATGATCAGAGCAATTGGAAATCTAACAGGAGTCCAGAGAGGAGGAAACTGCAGTAGTTTAGGCAACAGAGGCCCAGATCACGCCAGCGATCTTTGAGAGAGCAGTTTCAGAACAGCGGGCAGGGACTAGATTGAAAGATGCATGAGCAGAGCTAGAGGAAAAGTCAAGGCAGTGGGAGTAAGAAGGGGCTCCAGGGATTTGGAAGTGAAGCAAAGAAAGGGGTCAGACTGATAGTTGGATAGGGAGATGGGTGGTTTGAGAATGGGGAAAACAGTGGCATATTTGAAAGTACAGTCGTACCTTGAACATCTTAGTACTTGGGACATTTTGGCTTCCAAATGCCGCAAACCCGGAAGTGAGTGTTCCAGTTTGCGAACGTTATTTGGAAGCCAAACGTCCCACAGGGCTTCTGATTGGCTGCAGGAGCTTCCTGCAGCCAATCAGAAGCCGCGCTTTGGTTTCTAAACGTTTTGGAAGTCGAACGGACTTCTGGAATGGATTCCGTTCGACTTCCAAGGTACAACTGTAGTTAGAAAGGAGCCAGAAGAAAGAGGGAATTTCACAGGATAAAGACACAGCATTAGTTATTGGGGAATACAAGGTCAAGACAGTGCCCATGGAAGTAGGAAGGGACTTCATCCAAAGAATAAAAGCCTCACAGAATGAATTTGAAAAGGTAAGGAAGCAATGGGATGTGGGAAGGGCAGGGGCTGGAACAGGTAGGATTTGAAAATATTGAGGCTCACCCCAAGAACACGGCTGCCAGGGTGAGGAGAATGGGATATGGGGGGCATTCAAAGGGGAGAGCAGCTTTTCTTTATGATACCTTCTATTTAAATCAAAGCTGAGAACCAAAATGCTGGGAAGGAGGAAGGAGACATGGGAGATCCACTATTTCCCTCACCCTAAACAACCATGCCAGGCACAACCTAGCCTCCACTTGATGGCAGAAGCTGCTCTTGTCTATGTAAAACACACACACACAGAGAGAGAGAGAGAGAGAGAGCGCAAAACATCACTGGAGTAACAAGTGAGCACCATTTTAGGGCTTGCCAGCTCAGGGCAAGGAAACGCAAGATTACCACCACCGCAAGATTTGAGGTTTCCATGGCAACCAGGTCACAAGAGATTACACACAAGGAGGCGCTTTGCCGATCTGTACTGCTGTTTTGCAAGAACGTACTATTCATCTGGCGATTTGCAAATTTGCTCTACAAATTAGTTCCGCAAGTCTGCATTGCTGCTAAAGAGGGAACAGCAAACAGCGGGGGGTGTTTGCTTGTTTTAGACGGCAGGATAAATGTTCCAACTAACAGCGGTAAAAGGATGCTGGTAGCACTCATAGGATGCAAGCAGAACTCATGGCTATGTAACACTGAAGCAGGGACCAGAGACTGCTTCAAATTCAAAACACCACTTCCTGCAGCAGTTAGGTCACTAGCAAACCTGCTTCAGGAACTACCATTTTGGGAAACAAAATGTTTCAGAAACCTCTCTTATAGCCAACAGTAAAGTTGCCCTGGTAACCTATCACTCGGTTCATTTGCCTCCATAAATGGTTATTTCACTCACACATGAACAATGTTATGTTTGCAGCTTCTGTTTCATATAATCAAAATATCGCATGAGAGCACTAGCGACCATAAAACAAACTTCTGCTGACCTCTTAAATATACAGTAGATACCGTATTTTTTGCTCTATAAGACTCACTTTTTCCCTTCTAAAAAGTAAGGGGAAATGTGTATGGAGTGAATGCAGGCTGCGCAGCTATCACAGAAGCCAGAACAGCAAGAGGGATTGCTGCTTTCACTGCGCAGCGATCCCTCTTGCTGTTCTGGCTTCTGAGATTCAGAATATTTTTTTTCTTGTTTTCCTCCTCCAAAAACTAGCTGCGTCTTGTGGTCTGGTGCGTCTTATAGAGCAAAAAATATGGTAATTAAAAATGCATTCAGTGCCTGGGCAAAGTAAAAGACAATGCTGTATCAGAGAAAAGGAGGAATGTCATGACAAAAGCGAAGCATATTCAAGGCCCTCTGGTTTCAAAGGGGAAGACTTAAGCGTATGCTGGCTTGATGGTAGCAGCAAAGAGTGCAGTTGCTAAAATTGGGAAATCGAATGGACCTTTGCAGAGCAAATGTAAGAAACAATAATGGAAAAGCTTTAGTGAAATGGACAAGCTAACTAGAATAATACAAGTGTGAAATGAACATGGGAAACGTAATAAACCGCTATCAAGTGTTTTCTGCTGATAATTTACGGTTTTTGCAGTGTTTGGTTCATATGTGGATCCTATTTTTAAAAGAATAAACCTAAGCAAGAATTCTCATCGCAAAGCATTGGAAGACACAAGACCTACCCACCTTGGAAGAATGGCAGATGCAACTAATAGACTATATGGAGATGGTGGAGATGACTGGCAGAATCCGAGATCAGGGAGAAGAGTTGGTGGAAGAAGACTGGAGGAAATTTAAAATGTATTTGCAGAAATATTGTAAAATTTTTGAATGTTGAGGACATTGAAATGAATTGCAGGGGTTTTAGCAACAGGGTAAAATGCAAGATTGGATTAATAAATAGATAGACTAACAGGACATGAATTTGCTGAACCAACTTTTAAAAGGGATACAAAAATGGGAGACGTGAGGGAGTCAGGAAAATAAGTTAATCAAAGAGGAGAAATTAAGAAAGAGGGAATTTTTGTCTTTTTATATGTGTGGTTTTTTCTTTTCTTTTTGTGTTTAATGTCTGTATTTCTATATCTTTGTATTTTATAATTTTGTATCTTTTTTGTCTTTCCTATAACTCTTTTATTGTCAAAACCTAATAAAATATTATTAAAAAAATAAAATAAAATAAAAGAATAAACCTAATTCTTCCACCAAGATCAACAGAACTTTTAAAAGTGATTAAACTTTGGGCAGGATGGTGCCCCGTTACCTACGAAGCTCAACTTTTGTTTTGCAAACATGGATTTTTCACAGGCTGTCAAGAAAGGCAAGCGCAGGTATATGGTTCACCTCAAGCTGTTCATCTTCTAGCAGTCTTATAATCAGCCATCTGATGTCATTTACCGCTTCTTCATTGTTTAGGAAGATAAAAAGATTATAAAAAACCATGGTCTGGAGGTAGGTTAGCACTGTGTACCTCGCATGCCAGGAACTATTCTTTGCTGTCTGCAAAATAACAAAATAGCAGCAGTTAGAAAAAATTAAACAGGCAATTCTTCAAGTGGAAGCAAGGATCAGCCTGCATTTAAACCACCATACAGAAAAAGCAAAAGCTCTCCATAGCTACATTTCAGAATTTATCTACAAGTAGACATAGCAGGTCTTTTGCTCTAATGCTCATTTGTTCTAACGCTCACTCCTATTTCCATGCCCAATCCCCTCTCCTTAATTCCTCAGATGACAGTTTAACTTCTGGGCTTGTTGCTGGCATCCGTCTGTCTAAAGAGACAATGGAGTACGCCTCTAGGGGTGAAGTCAAACCACTGTGTTAGCCACTGGGTTAGTGCCCTTGCTTGGATTGTCCAGTTCATTAATGGCATGAACCCTGTAAAGGTGGGGTAGAATTCAGTAGGTCTCCATGAGCAGAGGCAGCAGAGATGCACTGCACCCCAGAGGGAATAATAATAATAATAATAATAATAATAATAATAATAATAATAATAATAATAAAAAAAAATAAAATTTATTTATATTCAGCCCTCCCCAACTAAAGCCGGGCTCAGAGCAGCTAACAACAATAAAAGTAACACAGCATTCTAAAATCAATTCATTCTAAAATCAATTCAGAGTCAAATTAATGGCAACCATTGGGCTAGAGTTCTGTGAGGTTTACCAAAGGAGGGGGTCAGGCTGTGCCTTGGCCAAAGGCCTGGTGGAACAGCTCTGTCTTGCAGGCCCTGCGGAAAGATGTCAAGTCCCACAGCGCCCTAGTCTCTTGTGACAGAGCATTCCACCAGATTGGGGCCACAGCCGAAAAAGCCCTGGGCTCTGGTTGAGGCCAGCCTAACCTCCCTGTGGCCCAGGATCTCCAAGATGTTAATGCAATAAACAGGTCTTCCCTCTACACACATACCACCTGCTATAGGGACGGCCATTTTGGTAGTCATCAAATAATTCAGAATTTTATAAGAGACCCACCCCCCAAGTATTGAGGCAGAAGGCATTTACTGTCAACGGTTGCCTCGAGGGAATGCTGACACCACAAAATATGCTTTTGTTGTTTACACAGCTTAAGAAAGCGCCACGTACTTGTTTTAGCACCTGAAGTACCAAAGGCACTTGTTGAGGGTACAGCAATCCCTGAGACATTAACGACAAGCACATCTTAGCATCTCTCTTAAGTTCATCGTAGCTGTTGTCATTTTCTACAGGTGCGATCTGCGGAAGGAAGAACAGGAAAGGTGAGTGGACACAGGTTGAAGACCAACAGCCAAAGGTGGTTTCTTTTTTGTACAAGGAATACAATGCAGGACAACAACGGGGGAATGCCACAGAGCTTTTCAGCTTCTCCAACTAAAAAGATGGGATCAAGGAAATACTCAAGCCTAAAGCCCCTAAATGCTGTATTGAAGTACATTCACAAAATAAGCAACAACTGAAGTGTGCTGCTTGTTTCGCTATTAATATGCCCACTCCAAGGACACTGAGTAGATGTCACTACTATGATCTTCAGGTGTTATATAAATTTACAAAGAATAATAATACTTGGCTCTGAGAATCTAGAAATATACAGGGATTTGGACAATGAAATTGAGATTTTAAAGCTTTAAAGGGAGGGGAAGTTGCCTCCCTGAAATATTTCTGTATTATCTGTCTAATCCCCTTAACTGAAACAGGACTTAAATAGGACAAGTGTTTGGTAGATTGCTCCCAGAAATGGAAACCTTTGGTGGGTTTCATCTGAAGCATACAAAGAAGTGAATATATGCATTGAACTCTCAGCAGTATTAAACCTGAAAAGACTTCCCTAGCTCAAGGCTTGTCATCTTTTACAATTGGGCAGCAAGGGTGAGTTATGGCAATTTAAAAAATACAATATTGAAAATAGTTTTAAACAAATTACAGTCGCAAGAGTGGATAATGAAAAACCACACGCAGTGCCTCATCAAGCCCATCTTGCCCTTAGGGAAGCAGAGAATTGAAGAGTTGTACAATCTCCTAAAGAAATAGATGTCTTTCAATTTCACTGCAATTTTGTGCCAATCTTTGGTATACTGCTTTGTGAGTCCCACCTGAAAAGCAGTACATAAATACCTTCAAACAATCAATCAAAGAGTAGGTGTAAAAGCCAAAATAAGACAAATAATTTCTCTCAATAGATAAGTTGGATGTAAAAAGAACTGTTTTAGGCAGAACCTGTTAATATGGCATGAGTTTCTATGTGTAAGTATTTAGACAGAGAGCAGTTGAAAAAAAGAGAGTTACTTTAAGTATTATGTTGTTGTTTCTAACAAACTTTTCATACTTGAGAAATGGAAGAAGTGCTTGAAGAAAAATAAACACAAGTGTAAAGCTTCCTTAAATTTGAAAAAAAGAAACTCTAAGATTTATCTGCTTCCACTGGTATGCTTTTGAACTGCAAGGTTGGCAGAAACTGGGACAGAGCAATGGGAGCTCACTCCGTCGTGTGGATTTGAACTGCTGACCTTCCGTTCGGCAAGCCCAAGAGGCTCAGTGGTTTAGACCCCAGCACCACCTGGGTCCCGCTATTTGTCAAGCATTGTTGCTTTAATGTGTTCAGACGTTACCATATTTTTCGCTTTATAGGATGCACATTTTCCCCTCCAAAAATGAAGGGGAAATGTGGGTGCGTCCTATGGAGCGAATGCAGGCTTTCGCTGAAGCCTGGAGAGCGAGAGGGGTCGGTGCTTGCGGATAGCAGCCTGAAGCCCAGGGAGCAGAGTGCCAACTCCTGCCGCACTCCCCGGGCTTCAGGCAGCTATCCGCAAACCTTTGGAGCGCTCCCCAAGCCCGCAAGCTAGGAGCACCCTATGGTCCGGTGCGCCCTATGGAGCGAAAAATGCGGTACCTCTGAAGCCTAAAGAGAACTAACAAACCACGTACCTTGAAAAACAATGGCAGGAGCTGAAGCTGTTCCGCAACAGCTGTGGAAAAGGCTCTCCCTGCACTTGCCATCAACCACTTCAGAACTGTTGAAGGCAGAAGAAAGGCAAACACAGGCACAAGGTCAAACAGAGCACAGCAAGACACAGGCATGGTTCAAACTAATCTTTTCCAACTATCAGCTACCTTAAAAGACACAATGGTCGATATTGCCCATTTGATAATGAATTTAAAATGTTGTTAGCATTCCCAACAGGAATTATTTGGATTGTCATATTATGTTTTATTATCTCGCTGCATTTTGAAACTACCAATCATTTAAAAGCATTTATAAACTTCTTAATATTTAAAAAAATCTCTCTGAGTGAGGCACAATATGAAAACAATCAATATTAGGCTGCTTGTTGTAATGATGCATCTGTATATACATTTGCTGTCGTGATTTGAGTTACTTTGGGTGACACTCATGTGGAAAAGCGGAATGAAAATTGAAATAATAACTCTCAAATAAGTACAGCTGGGCATTTAATTTGGTGTGTGCAAGTTTAGCACAGGCACTTACTGGTTTTCAAGAGTTTAATGCCCTGAGTTCGCTCATCTTCATCTCCGACTCCGTTCTCTTCCATAACATGATTCTGAATTTCTTCATCCACTTCCGTAAGGGGTTTGAGTTTTTCAAGTATTCGGGAAGTGAACTCATGGACATGGGGAGATTTTGTTGGAGCGGTATTTGGTAAGGAAACATCTATCATGAAGATGTATGTCAGAACGCTACACGAAAGAAAATGAAGTATACACGTTTAATATTTTCCTTTAAACCCTATTTAAAGAAAAGAGTTCACAAATTTGTTACAGAAATCTCCACTCATTCTAGTTCCTGGGGAGAATCTGGCAGCTTCTACAGAAATCTAATGGCTAAATAATACATTCACAAGAGTCACACAGTAGTACGTTTGAATGCTCCATGTAAAAGGGTCCTTTTGTGAGGAACTAGCATCTCAGAGAGAAGAATACTAGCTTAGCCTGATGTGCTATTTTTCTATGAACAGAGAGGGTTTTGTTGTTGTTGAGGTGGGGCATTTAATCATACAACCTCCAGCATTCTGAAGGAAAGACATATTAATATTTGACTCCGAGGGCCTTCTGGCAGTTCCCTCCCTGCGAGAAGTGAGGTTACAGGGAACCAGGCAGAGGGCCTTCTCAGTAGTGGCACCCACCCTGTGGAACGCCCTCCCATCAGACGGTCAAGGAAATAAACAACTATCTGACTACCTGACAGCAGCCCTGATTAGGTAAGTTTTTAATGTTTGGTGTTTTCTTGTGTTTTTGTATTTTGCTGGAAGGCGCCCAGAGTGGCTGGGGCAACTCAAGTCAGATGGACGGCGTATAAATAGTAAAATTACTATTGCTATTGTACCGTATTAAAGGCTTCTGCTTGACAAGGTCACAACCCAAAAGAAGAGAGCTCCCATCCTCTGGCTTTCAGCTGAGGGCCTAAAAACTATGCACGGGCTTGAGAACACTAACCTTCCTATCCTCTCTCGGACATTTTTGTAAACTTGGGTGAGTTTCGGCTCTAGGTACTTCAGCAATCTGTGCAGCAGCTCTGGTACTCGCCATTCTTGCTGCGCAAGACCTCCTTGCAGGACATACAGTCGACTAGGAAGGGGCAGGGGAATGGGGAGGGGAGCGGGGAAAGACAGAAAAACATACAGTAAGGTCATAACTTAGGGAAGCACACCTTTATCGCCACCCAAAGACCCCAAGGCACGACACAAACAATTCTCTTACACTTCATTGCTCACAAAAGGTAGGCCAATGACTTAATTTTCTGCTTACAATAAACCAAGGGAACTAGCAACAGGCACAGGCAAACTCGGCCCTCCAGATGTTTTGGGACCACAACTCCCATCATCCCTAGCTAACAGGGCCAGTGGTCAGGGATGGTGGAAGTTGTAGTCCCAAAACATTTGGAGGGGCGAATTTGCCTATGCCTGAACTAGCAGCTCCTCATATAGTTAAAACGGGGTGGGGATGGGGTGGCCATAGGAACACATTCACTGGAAATGAAAACCACCAAAATTGCAGTAGTACAACCTGCACGGATATTAAGAATAGTTCCAGCGGCTCTTTAATGGTGTGTGCATGTGTCTGTTTTTGGATGCAGCTTTGTCACTGAAAGTCCAGGCAGCTTCAGTGGGTGGGAACATCTCTTACCGGCTGCATCTGGTAAGAAAGTCATGACCGTTCCTGGACCGGGAAAGCTTGGCAGGGTTAGTTCATGTACTGGCTATTTCAATACAGTGGTACCTCTGGCTGTGAACAGGATCCATTCTGGAGGCCCATTCACAACATGAAAAGAGCGCAACCCGCAGCGGCGCGTCTGCGCACGCACGGCTTGCGACTCGCCGCTTCTGCGCATTACGTCCTTTTGCACTTCTGCGCATGTGCAAGGGGTGAAACCCGGAAGTAACCCTTTCCGGTACTTCCGGGTCGCTGCGGAACACAACCTGAAAGAATGTAACATGAAGCGGACATAACATGAGGTATGACTGTATTGGATTACTGCAGTGAACCCTAAGTGGGGCTTGATCCAGAAGCAATTACTGCAGTATGCTGTGGTGCAACAGCTGACAAGAGTGAGAACCCGTCAGCACGGGAACAATCTGTTCTGTATAAATATGAGCCCCACTGTCTTCCACACTTTGGCCTATGACAAATAGGCAAAAATATTATTATTTTATTATTATTATTATTATTATTATTATTATTATTATTATTATTATTATTTTACCATGCATCAACAAATGATCCTCCTTCACCGCTCAACGGAGACTCCAACAACAATTCAAACAACCAGTGCAATTTTCGAGGGTCCCTGCTCTCCTGTATTAACAATTTTAAAAGGCAAAAGGGACAAAATGATTTTTGGCAAGTGAAATCTTGGTAAAGCTTTCTGAAAGACAATTCAATATCCAGCATTTGTGCTGTTAAAAGAGTGGGTTCTATTGCATAACAACATGTTTTGTTTTTTTTAAAAAAAAGCAAGCGAGAAATAAGAATCCAGACAGAAGCCCTCATCAAAAAAAACATTGCAGCACCAAAATGCCAGCTTTTTAAAATGTTCTTATTGCCTTGAGCACATACCCGTTTTGTCTCTGAGCATACCAAAGCTTTGATCTAAGCCTTATCGCCAATCCTAAGCAGGTTACTCAGAAGTGTCACTAAGTTCAATGGTATTTATTCCCAAATTAAGAATGCACAAAACGCCATCCCTGGGCTATAATCATTTATACAGATTTGCTAGGGAGTAAGACCAGAAGCAAGACTTACTTTTGAGTAAACAGCCAGAGGGCTGAATCACAGGTCTTCAAAAGTACTTTTTCATCCAAATTTCTAGGTTCATGTGAAAATTAAGACTCAGCACGCCACAGCTGTAATTTCCTGTCTAACTAAGGCACTATTTCCCCCGATGGTCACAAGACGAGCCAGAGATACCCAATAATTAGATAGCAGCTTTCTCTTGGATTGCATAACACGCCACATTTGCAGCACCCCAAAAAAGAGAAAACTTAAGAGCAAAGTCCAAGCCTTGCCCTGCGCACACCAGACGGATTACAGAGAGCAAAAAGTGGACAAAAATGACTGCAAAGGGGAGAGGCATGGAGGAAGGGGGAGCAAAAGTGAAGAAGACTGAGAAGACACCTTGCCCTGTAGCAACCTGAGCTACGGGGCAAGCTGTGACAGAACCACCTAAGAACTGAACAGTTCCTCCCATACCTCAGAATAAAAAGGAAGAGGCTTGGTACCCACCTCACTGAGGAAAAAGAAGAGAGGAGAACTATACCGCATTCTTTCTTTTTAGATACAGCAAATTAAAAAGGAAATATGCAGGACTTACACATGACGTTGCTATACAGGTACCCCAGTCATTGTAGGTTTCCACTGTTATGTTGGATAAAGCTGTCCTAAGAAGCGGACACAGAACTTTCCAGAGGTTCTCTACCTGTACAAAAAGGAAGAACAGGCAAAGAAATCATGAGAAGTACGTATGCACGTCCGACCCGCCCGGACACTGTGGGGGACACGCAGGGGGGGTGAGAAAGTGGCAATCCTTGCGCATGCGCAGCTGTTTGGTTTTTGCAAAAATTAGGCGAAGTACACGCTACCTTTTCAAATGTCCAGTGCTTCGATCCTCTTATCACACCAGCTATTATTTCAGCTATGCATCGTTGGGGACTTTCGTGGGAATCTATTGCCAAACGTTCTAAGTGGGGTTTCAGTACAGGCAAGAAGGCATCATCAAAGTTTCTGAACAAGCCCTGTTAAAACAAGACTCATGGTTTAGTCTTAAACTCATCACTTTTACGAAAAGGGCTTGCACAACCCCTAATGTAACTATTACAAAGTGTTAATTCTAGAAAAACATGAAAAATATAATCAAAAGGGGTACTTTCCCATCCATTAATACAATGCACACTTTCCAAAGTTGTATTAAAAATAAAATAAGGCATGCTGTAGACATAGATTAGGATAAAGTGGTACCTCGGGTTACAAACACCTCAGGTTACAAACACTTCGGGTTACAGACTCTGCTAACCAGAAAGTAGTACCTCGGGTTAAGAACTTTACCTCAGGATGAGAACAGAAATCGCGTGGCAGCAGCGGGAGGCCCCATTAGCTAAAGTGGTACCTCAGGTTAAGAACGGATTCAGGTTAAGAACAGACCTCTGGAATGAATTAAGTTCGTAACCAGAGGTACCACTGTACTGGTCTTAACTTTAAAAGATGCATAAGCCATGAATGAGAGAAAAGCAACAGAGACTTGTGTTGGAAGTGTTGCAGTTCTGTGCCCCCCCCAGGAACCCCCCCTGCATTTGCACATGCCTACATAGGTGCATGAAATTATATTTTTCAACATTTCCCTCAAAATATATTTGCTCCCCAAAAGCATATACAGTGGTACCTTGGGTTAAGTACTTAATTCGTTCCGGAGGTCCGTTCTTAACCTGAAACTGTTCTTAACCTGAAGGACCACTTTAGCTAATGGGGCCTCCTGTTGCCGCCACGCTGCCGGAACCTGATTTCTGTTCTTATCCTGAAGCAAAGTTCTTAACCTGAAGCACTATTTCTGGGTTAGAGGAGTCTGTAACCTGAAGCATATGTAACCCGAGGTACCACTGTATTGCCACTTTTATTGGGTCTCTTTTTAAGTAGGCATCTGTCTGCCACAGGAGACAACAGAAAAAAATTGCCAATTAGGAAGAAAGTCACACGTTGGAAAGTTACACCGCCTGCTGTGGCTGTAGAGTCTCTCTCTCCCCCCCCCCCAAAAAATGTAAGTCTTTCAGAAGGCAATACAATGAATATAAGCACAGCAGATTCTGGGTTGTCCGCAAATGAAAACTCTGGCTCAATACAAGTCAGAAAATAAGCTCCAAAGAGGTAAGCAAAGAGAAGAGGAGGAGTTTGGATTTGATATCCCGCTTTATCACTACCCTAAGGAGTCTCAAAGCGGCTAACATTCTCCTTTCCCTTCCTCCCCCACAACAAACAGAATAGAGGGGCTAAAAAGGGGGGGGGGGCAACAGACCCCTGGACAGTTAAGTCCAGTCAAAGGTGACTATTGAGTTGCTGTGCCCATCCCCCTTTCAGGCTGAGGGAGCCAGTGTTTGTCCACAGACAGCTTTCCGGGCCATGTGGCCAGCATGACTAAACCGCTTTTGGTGCAACGGGAAACTGTGACGGAAACAAGAGCACATGGAAATGCTGTTTACGTTCCTGCCACAGCAGTACCTATTTATCTACTTGCACTGGCGTGCTTTCAAACTGCTAGGTTGGCAGGAGCTGGGACAGAGCAACAGGAGCTCACCCCGTCATGGGGATTCGAACTGCTGACCTTCTAATCAGCAAGCCCAAGAGGCTCAGTGGATTAGACCACAGCGCCACCTCCCTTTAATAGAGGGGTTAAGGACAACTCGGTCATGGTACTCATTCACAGCTTCATAAACTATGGTTTAGGAGACCTTGGTTCAATTGTCCAAACTGGACCAATATGCGGAATATAGAAGTTTAACTGCATGGGTCATATATTATAGAGCTTTTCGCCAAGGATCTTATCATTTTCTAGAAGGTGTAACTAATCAAAGAAGTAGATAACTAGTTACCTTGAAGAGGCAAAATCTGCGAGGATTAAATTTATCCTTTCCTTTTCTGTCTTCTAAAGAAAGAAACTTGATTAACTGCTCAACAAATTTCAGATCAGAAAAATGATCATAAATGATCTGCTCCGCCTGTAAAAAAAGAAAGAAACAAGAGCACAATGAAACTAAAAGGCTTTTTTGGTTCGTACAACAGTCAAGCGTTGTCCTGGAAAAAAGTCTGCATAGTTTATGGTCTCAGATATGTGACACCTTAACAAAAACAGGCATTTGGGGTCAAAGGAAACATTATTCACGAGTGCAGCTCATTTCAAACAGCTGCATTTTGTGGAAATACCGATAGAAATCTGGGTTCCTGTGAAATTAATGAGAGCCAGGACATCAGTTGCAGCAACTCAATTGACAACCTTTGAACTAGCCTCATTTTTCCATGCTCATTAGAAGAACTGCAAGACTTTCAGAATCCTGGCAAGGACAAAATACTCTTAAATCTTAAGCTTTGAAAGACCTCGTGTAGCTTTCTACAGCAATGCTTTTCCTGTTGCTAACTTTCCATCCTCGGTTCAGCAATCATTTTGAGTTGACAAGACAACCCACATGCTTCATAAACCAGTGTGGTGCACTGAAAACAGGTGTCGCTAACATGGTGTGCTCCGGATAATTTTTTGGGTCTACATCACCCCTGACTACTGGTGATCCAGGCTAGGACTGATGGGAAAAACATTCCAATAACATCGGCAGAGCACCAAGTTGGCTGCCTTTGAAGTAAAGTAATAGCCAAAGCATCCATAGGGGTCGCCAGAAATCATCAACTTTTTTTGAATGGAAAACTGCTCATCGCTTATATGGAGAAAAACAAACTGTGAGCGCCTCCCGGCTTGGGAACGGAAACTGAAGGGCAGGCACAAATGGGAACAAGTAACACTAATTCATGGCAAGCCGTCGCTTATGACTTCTTTTACATGTGCACTGGGTCACATAAATGAGATTCTATAATGGCCCATGCAAGAATCGCTTCATGTTGCAATTATTGTTAAAAACACATGTGCGACACACTCAAGAGAACCTGTGTAGCAGCTGCTTTTAACAAATGTTCCCATTAAGGAAAATGATCAAGCTATTACATTTATCATTTATAAACTGAATCACCATGTTGGGGGGGGGGGGCAGGCAGGATAATGTGAAACATGATCAGAATAACCATTATTACCAAAAAGTTCTATGGTGTATAGGGCAGTCATTAATTGCATTCTTGTTTTGCCTAGGCTCTATGTAAAATCCAGATTACACATTTTGGCTTTGGAATTGTTCAAACATACACAATCACAACAGGAATAAATATATATATGCTCAAGCTTGAATCAGTCCCAGAAAATACTTTCAGTGGAGTTTTAAAATATCACATTCACCTCTGAAAGCTCATCTCTACTCCTCCCAAGCTTTGGTTGCTCTTCAGCAGAAGCATAAATCTCCATATTTCTAGAAATTGTGAAGAGAAAAATAATAATCAAGATAGGTTTCAATATTTTTGAACAAAAAAATGTAGGTACAGCATTTCCTGGGTCATTGTTCCAGTATAGCAATGACAAAGGGAGGCAAACTGTAAGAGCTCAAACATGTTCTTTTTAAAAAGGTAGCCTGGCCAAATCAAAATTTAGACCCCACTGCAACTCACTGTACCAAAATGTGTTAGGTAGATAGGTAAGATCAAACTCCAAAGAGCTGAATATGTTTAAAAGGTATATTGGAGAAATAATGTTGCTGCTGCCCCAAAACAAGAATAAGCAGAGTATGTGCACTGTTGTATATCAGAAGAAATGTCTCCACCGGCATCGTTTAGCCCGGACACTGAGGTCCAGTTCCAAGAGTCTTCTGGCGGTTTCCTCACTGCCTGAAGGGAACCATGTAGAGGGCCTGATGCCCTCCCATCAGATGTCATGGAAATAAACAACAACTATCTTAAGAACTTAATTTGTTCTGGAGGTAAGTTCTTAACCTGAAACTGTTTTTAACCTGAAGCACCACTTTAGCTAATGGGGCCTCCTGCTGCCGCTGTGCTGCCACTGCACGATTTCTGTTCTCATCCTGAAGCAAAGTTCTTAACCCGAGGTAATATTTCTGGGTTAGCGGGGTCTGTGGTCGGGACGTGGGTGGCGCTGTGGGTTAAACCACAGAGCCTAGGACTTGCCGATCAGAAGGTCGGCGGTTCAAATCCCCGCGACGGGGTGAGCTCCTGTTGCTCGGTCCCTGCTCCTGCCAACCTAGCAGTTCAAAAACACCTCAAAGTGCAAGTAGATAAACACGCACTGCTCCGGCAGGAAGGTAAACGGCGTTTCCGTGCGCTGCTCTGGTTCGCCAAAAGTGGCTTAGTCATGTTGGCCACATGACCCGGAAGCTGTACGCCGGCTCCCTCGGCCAATAAAGCGAGGTGAGCGCCGCAACCCCAGAGTTGGCCACGACTGGGCCTAATGGTCAGGGGTCCCCTTTACCCTTTACCTAGCGGAGTCTGTAACCTGAAGCGTATGTAACCTGAAGCCTATGTAACCCGAGGTACCACTGTATAGGGATGTTTTTAATGCTTGATGTTTTGCTGTGTTTTTATTATGTTGGAAGCCTTCTAGAGGGGCTAGGGCAACCCCGTCAGATGGGCTGGATATATGTACTACTACTAGTAGTAGTTGTTATACCAGCAAGACAGCCGTTAGAAGGCTACTGACAGAGGCAACAAGGGAGCTTTAAGTCTCGCAATGGGGAACATGTGGCCCTCCACAAATCCTTGAACTCCAACTCCCATCAGCCTCCCCCAGCACAACCGGTGGTCCATGATGATGGGGGGGGGGACAAGCCCGTACTTACCGAGGCCAGGTGTAGTAACCCCAGTGTGTTTTCTCCACAAAACGACAGGCCTCCCAAGCTTCTTTAGTCTTTGGTAACCTTGCACTGTCATAATGCAGCCACTGGTTGTCAGGTCTGTCACCGGCCCTGATCTCAGGAAGCTGAGGAGCTCCACCTGCTCACACACACAAAAAGAGAAAGCAACTGTTACCGTATATTATTGACCCTGTGATTCAGTTCCTGTAACTGGAACGATTTTATTTCTTTATCAAATTTATATACCGCCCTTCATAAACGATCAGCTTTTTTAAAAAAACAAGACAGACAGTTTTAAGAATTTGTATACATACCATTTCCCCCCACCCTTCCCTTTTCGCATGAATTTCCAGGAGAAATCTGACAATTCTTGGGCGATCTACATTTTCTATATAAAGGAAAGCCATGCAGTTTGCTTTCAGATGACAATAAAACCATTAAACCTGATTACGAGCCCAACTTCTTTTTGCTTCGTGGAATCAAAATAATTAAAACAAAAAGCAAGCACAAGTATAAGAAGCCCATCAAAATGTACAGTATTACTGAAAATTAGCTCAATCGTTGCCTTTGTCGCTGAAGAACACCAAGATTTACCATCTTGGGAAGGTGGTAGGGTTCCATCTTTGGCACTTTAATGGGGACAAAACTCCCTGCAGCAAAGATCTACTGGAAAGATTTTAAGCTTCGATAACCAGCAACCTCTGGAGGGCCCTACATTACCTGGCCCTGCTTTCCCTGCTCTAGGGTACAGTTCAATGAGTGAAGCATGCAACTGTCTCCATCCATCCTCAAGCCGCCATTTTGTTCCCTGCTCTGAATGATAGATCTTAGGGTTCCAGCAGAAAGAAAAATAGATCCTGCAAGCTTGAAATCTGGCACCCCCTATATAACACAGTACTTAGTTCACATATACACACACTACATAAAAACTTCATGGGGGAAAAGCAACTCTGTGCTTGCAGCTGTTTTTGCTCAGGACACTTACTGATTTGGAATGGGCAGATGGACAACTTCTTGTGAGGCCTCTTCAGCTGCTTGAGGATGCCAGCCACAGCAGAAATTGCCATCTTTTTTAAAAAAAGGAAAAGAAAAGTTTAGCTCATGCGTTTTAAAAAGTCAGTGCAAGCAACTGCTTCACTGCTGTCTTAAAAAAGAAAGCTGCCCTCCCTTTCTCTCACTCCCAATATTACAGAACTACGAAGAGTGGACTCCTGCCTGTTGATCAATAGGAAGAAGTGGTGTCCTTCCAAAACAATCTGCACCCACGTTTTCAAACCATCCCAAGGAAAATAACTTTCTGGTTCACCCAGCAGCTTTGAGTAACAGAAAAAAGCAAGCATAAAAGCTGGAACCCCCCCCCCCCCTCATAGCACTAAATTTGACCCACTATTCTCGTTTATTTTCTCCTAATGGTTCACCCTATGCTTCCTGTGGTTCAGTGAGGAAGAGACTAGAGTTCAGTGGAGGAACATGCGTCCTGCATAGGGAAGGCTCGAGGTTGCAGAACCTCTTTTGGACTTTTTGTGTAAAAGGAAAATAAATTAATACGAGTCATTTGGGTTGGAAGATTGTGAAAAATATTGCCTCACAGAAAGCAGATCAGTTGGATGCCATTCTTGAGTTTATATTTTGAGTAATTTATTTCATGTGACTGACAAGACGAAAAATCGGAAGTACTTTTTATTTTTCCTTTTTCTCTCCTCATTTCTTTTCTTCTATCTTTTGGTTTTCCTTTGGTGCTTTCTTTTCTCTGTCTCCCTGTTTTTGTTTTTTTATTTAGATTAGTTTCTTTGATCTTATCGTATTATGAAAAAGCTTCAACAAAATCTCATAAACAGAAGGCTCCGGCTTCAATGCCTGGCATCCAATGACCAAGCAACAAGCTATGGAAAAGATCTCTCCTTAAGACCCTGGAGAGCCACTGTAAGTTAGAGAAAACTAAAGGTAGTTGCACAGTTAGTCTGGCCTAGTGTAAGGCAGATGCCTATGTAACAATTTAAAAGGTAAAGGCAAAGGGACACTTGACAGTTAAGTCCAGTTGCGAATGACTCTGGGTTTGCAGCGCTCATCTCACTTTACAGACCGAGGGAGCTGGTGTTTGTCCGCTCCGCAGACAGTTTTTTCGGGTCATGTGGCCAGCATGACTAAGCCGCTTCTGGCGCAACGGAACACTGACACGCTGTTTACCTTCCTGCCAGAGAGGTACCTATTTATCTACTTGCACTTTTTGGTGTGCTTTCAAACTGCTAGGTTGGCAGGGGCTGGGACCGAGCAACGGGCGCTCACCCCTTTGCGTGGATTCGAACCGCCAACCTTCTGATCGGCTAGCCCAAGAGGCTCAGTGGTTTAGACCACAGCGCCACCCGCGTTCCATGATTTAGTAATGATTTACTAAGGGCTAATTCATCCCTTCACTTTGGGCTGCAGTGGAAGTCCAAAAGGGAATGTCAGTGGTGGTAGTTATCCAAAGTGGTTTCCTTTGCACACTGGGAAAATCAGCAAGTCAATATGTGTCCACCAAGTCTGACCTTTGCCCAGGATGTGGTAGTGTGGAAGCAAAATGCGTATTAACCTCATTTACAAGAACAGCAGCAAATATCACTTTGACATGTGTGAAAGCTATCATGTGACTCTGCCTTTGGGTTAAGAGGAATGGGATCAGCACTGGCAACCAACCACTTAAATCCATTTGCCATTTTCTTACCTTGCGAACCACTAGGGCGTCGTGGTTGAGACATTTCACAAAGAATTTGATGGCTCTCGGAGGCAGCACCCTGTCGTCTCTTAACAGCAGGGACAGAAAACCGACGCCAATGTGCTCAAACTTCCAGGGGCTGAGGAGGAAAGGGAGGAAATGGAATCAAATAGCCTTTTGGGACAGAGGGAATGAATGCAGTTATCAAGCACAATTTAGGGCCAAACCAATTCCTCTGGCCACTGTGAACAGCTCTCCACTCCAGCATTTGCACACAAGAGGCCCAACTCTCATGTGGACTACAACAGCTCTAATTTTAAGGTGGTGTGTGTGGTAGTAGAGATATATGCAATTCTAATATCCACACGATCACATCTTATACGCATTTAACTTGCACAATTTCAACTACATGCAGTCGAAGGCTAGCTGTTTGAAACCCCACAAATTAAATGCAGTCTCGTTGCTAGGGGAGGGCCTTACTCAGGAAGCAAGGCTCCCTCATCTCACTGGGACTGGGATGCTTCCACGAGATCTCGCAAGAGCATCCCAGGGCTTCTGGAGCCAGCATGCTGGTTCTGGAAGGCCCAGGCTGCTCACACAGGGGTTCAATTCCAAGGGTTTGAGTATACAGTGGTACCTCGGTTAAGAACTTTGCTTCAGGATGAGAACAGAAATCGTGCGGCGGCGCAGCAGCAGCAGCAGGCCCCATTTGCTAAAGTGGAGCTTCAGGTTAAGAACAGTTTCAGGTTAAGAATGGACCTCCGGAACAAATTAAGTACTTAACCCAAGGTACCACTGTACACGGTTTTGCTTATACACTGAACCACTGGAACTGAACTCCTGCATAAGATTGTAAGATACGATTAATCATAATGTACTTGAAGGCATGGAGTTTCCAAAATTTAAAAAAATAAATCCCCAAACGGGAAGGAAGATGAAGAATGTCAACAGCAGCCTTCTATAATGGCCAAAGAAGAGAGATGAGATACGAACGAGGACTTTCAACGAGTTGAGGATTTACTTCAAGATAAGAACATTTTTCAAAAGAACAACATGAAGAGTCATGAGGTGGTACCACGATCCATCTTCAGACGATTTAATAATAATAATAATAATAAATTTTATTTATATCCCGCCCTCCCCAGCTGAGCCGGGCTCAGGGCGGCTAACAACAATCAAATAAACAATCAAATAATAACACATTCTAAAAATATTTCATTATAAAATTAGTTAAAATCACATTGGTGGCAACCGATTAAACAAAATTCTGTGCAGGTTGCCAGAGGAGGGGGTCAGGCTGCGCCCTGACTAAAGGCCTGGCGGAACAACTCTGTCTTGCAGGCCCTGCGGAAAGATGTCAAGTCCCGCAGGGCCCTGGTCTCTTGTGACAGAGCATTCCACCAGGTTGGAGCTGCAGCCGAGAAGGCCCTGGCTCTAGTTGAGGCCAGCCTAACCTCTCTGAGGCCTGGGACCTTGAGGGTGTTATTATTTGTAGACCGTAGGTTTCTCTGTGGGGCATACCAGGAGAGGCGGTCCCGTAGGTACGAGGGTCCTAGGCCGTATAGGGCTTTAAAGGTTAAAACCAGCACCTTAAACCTGATCCTGTACTCCACCGGGAGCCAGTGCAGCTGGTATAGCACCGGATGAATGTGATCCCGCAGCGAAGACCCCGTAAGGAGTCTCGCTGCGGCATTCTGCACCCGCTGGAGTTTCTGGGTCAGTCTCAAGGGCAGCCCCACGTAGAGCGAGTTACAATAATCCAGTCTGGAGGTGACCGTCGCATGGATCACAGTGGCTAGGTCAGGGCGAGAGAGATAAGGGGCCAACTGCTTAGCTTGGCGGAGATGGAAAAATGCCGCCTTTGTTATAGCTGTAATCTGCGCCTCCATAGAGAGGGAGGTATCGAAGATTACACCCAAACTCTTAACAGACGGTGCTGGCACTAATTGCACCCCCGCAAGAGATGGGAGTTGCCCCCTCGATCCCATATCGTCCCGCCCCAGCCAGAGGACCTCTGTCTTCGAAGGATTTAACTTCAACCGGCTCCCACGTAACCATCCAGCCACAGCTTCCAGACATCTGGTCAGTGTGTCTGGGGCCGAGTTAGGATGGCCATCCATCAAGAGATAGAGTTGGGTGTCATCAGCATACTGATGGCAACCCAGCCCAAAACTCCGGACAAGCTGGGCGAGGGGGCGCATAAAGATGTTAAAAAGCATCGGGGAGAGAATCGCACCCTGAGGCACTCCACACACCAAGGAGTGACGCGATGACAATTCCCCCCCAAGCGCCACCCTCTGTCCCCGATCAGAGAGAAACGAGCGCAGCCATTGAAGGACTGTGCCCTGGATCCCCATGTCGGCAAGGCGGTGGTCCAGGAGTTCGTGATCGACCATGTCAAAGGCTGCTGACAGATCTAGAAGAATCAGCAGCCCCGACCCGCCTCGATCCAGCTGCCTGCGGAGATCATCTGTTAGGGCGACCAGAGCCGTCTCGGTCCCATGGCCAGCACGGAAGCCGGACTGGAATGGATCCAAAGCAGATGTTTCATCCAGAAACCTACCAAGCTGTTCAGCAACCGCTCTCTCAATCACCTTACCCAGGAATGGAAGATTCGAGACCGGGCGGTAATTGGATAGATCTAAGGGATCTAACGATGTTTTCTTTAAGAGCGGACGCACCACCGCCTCCTTCAGTTCCCCTGGGAATATCCCGGTGCCAAGGGACAAATTGATGATATCCCCCAGGGGGGCCCGCACCTCGTCTGGACACGCTCTAATCAGCCATGACGGGCACGGGTCAAGAGGACAGGTGGTGGGCTTTCCAGCTTGGAGGAATCTGTCCACATCGGCTGGAGATATCCGGTCAAAGTGGTCCAATACTGGACCCGAGGACAGTCGAGGGGCCTCCAGTTCCTTTATTGTATCCAAATTGGCAGGGAGGTCATGGCGGAGCAACAGGACCTTCTCCGCAAAAAAGCTCGCAAATGCCTCACAGCTGTGTGTCAGATTGTTATTTAAATTTGGCTGTCCTTCAACGGACGTTAGAGACCGAATTATACTAAATAATTGCGCCGGGCGAGAGCTAGCGGATGCAATGGAGGCCGAGAAGTAAGACTTCTTAGCGGCCTTCACTGCCATCTCATAGGTTTTCATAAAAACCCTATAAGATGTTCTTGAGGCTCCGTCACGGGCACCCCGCCATACTCGCTCTAGCCGTCTGAGGTCCCGCTTCATTTTCCGAAGCTCCTCGGTAAACCAGGGGGCCCGGTTTCTGCGGGGTCGCAGAGGGCGCTTAGGTGCGATCTCATCGATGGCTGCCAGGAGCTGGGTATTCCAGCCCTCAACAAGCTCAGTCAATGAGTCGCCAGGGGGAGCAAGGTCCCGCAAGGCCTGACGGAATCTATCAGGGTCCATCAGCCTCCGCGGGCGAGCCCAAATTGGCTCGCCACCTAAGCGGGGTGGGGGTGGAAAATCAATCCTGGCTTTCAGTGCGTAGTGATCAGACCATGGCACCTTCATCGAGGGAGACATGATCACATCTATACCGGCGCCAAAGATCAAATCCAGCGTGTGGCCTGCTTGATGTGTGGGGCCCGAAACAAACTGGGAGAGCCCTAGTGTCGCCATGGAAGACACCAGGTCCAGAGCCTGTGAGGAGGGAGTGGCATCAGCATGGATGTTGAAGTCCCCCAGTACCAATAGGTTGGGGAACTCCAAGGCCCAGCCGGCCACCGCCTCCAACAGGCCTGACAGGGTGGCTGCTGGTGCGCTAGGTGGCCGGTACACCAGCCAGACAGCCAAGCTCACCTCGGAGCCCCACACTAGGCCAACACATTCAATGCCGGGGATCGATGGCGATGGCAGAGCCCTGAAAGAACAATCTTCTCGGATTAATAGTGCCACCCCTCCCCCCCGGCCCACAGTCCGCGACTGGTGGAGGACGGAGAAACCCGGGGGCGCCATCTCTCGTAAGGTAACAGTTTCCCCTTCGCGCACCCAGGTCTCCGTCACACAAGCCAGGTCAACCCCCTGCGAGGTGAAGAAGTCTCGCAGGGTGGCGGTTTTTTTGCCTATAGACCTGGCATTGCACAACACCAGTGACGGAGGTGAGTAATCCTTGCTCACCCTACCCTCGTCCCTCGGGATGGGGCGCAGATTGGAAGGGGTACGAGCATATCCATATCTCGATCCCCTTCGCCTATGACATCTGCCCCCACCGCCATACCTCCCTCGCCCCTCCACGGTAGCAATCCCAAGCCTCAAACCAACCTCCATTTACAGAATAGAAACAAGTCAAATCCAAAACAATTGTACCAACACAACAAATCCCCACCCCACTCAATAGCCAACCCCAAACCAAACTAAAACAGAACAAAATAGAAATACATCAATAAAAACCACCGTTCATGGTGGGACAACAAAGTAAAAAATAAAAACCCCTATAAAACATTTTAAAATATATAAAAACATATTAAGCATTTGCCGCGGCAACATCAGTGTCCTTACGATTTACAACAAAAATGCAATCTACTCAGAAGCAGCTACTGAGCAAAACATTCAGAATTTATTGTTAGCTAAAGCACGGGTGGAGGAGCTGTGACTCAGCACACGCAGGACTACAAATGCCATCATTCCTAACCATTGGTCAAGCTGGCTAGGGCTGGTAGGTGTTTGGCATCCAACAGCATTTGGGGAGGATACAGGTTCCCCATCCCTGAGTTAAATTATCACATTATTCAGCTCTGATCCCGTAAGACCTGTGGGGGTGTGGTACTGTCGAGTGTCAAAATATCTGGGCTGAATCTTCTTTTGATTTCCTTTTATACGAACAGAAACCTTGAAAGAAAACTGTTTTATCTGCCACAGAATTTAGAATGGGGATTGGGAAAAGAATCACATAGAATAATCTCACAATCCTGTCTAAAAGTCTCTCAAAGCCAGAGCATGATTTACGTTTTGGAAATGAAACACGCGTACTTACAGATTTCTTTGATCCACACAATCTAACAGTTTGTTAATCAGGTTTTCATAGTTTCTGAAAATGAAAAGAAACATTCCGATATTAATCACATTTAGGACCTTAATAACATGCAGCGTGCCTCCTCTGTTTCTGCCCCCTGTTAAAATAATACAATTCTTTGTGGCAGCCGCTGAATAGGAAAGAGTTGCCACAAGGTGCCTTACAAGAAAAATTTAAACTGAACACCACATTTTCCAGTTTGTCTATCAACCCAAAGACAGACATGTTGAAGTGTTCGTGAATAGACAAGACAGTCATTAGATTTGTTTTTTTTCTTAGAAGCAAAAGGGGAAAAGACTGATGAACAGCAAATGAAGCTTTACAGTGGTGCCTCGCAAGACGAAAAGAATCCGTTCTGTGATTCTCTTCGTCTAGCGGTTTTTTCGTCTTGCGAAGCAAGCCCATTGACGGATTAGCGGATCAGCGCTATTAGCGGCTTACCTGCTGATCGGATCAGCTGATAAGCGGCTTAGCGGCTTAGAAAAAGGGGGGAAAGGAAAAAAAACCAGCAGGAACTCGCAAGACATTGTCGTCTTGCGAAGCAAGCCCATAGGAAATTCGTTTTGCGAAGCACCTCCAAAACAGAAAACTCTTTCGTCTAGCGAGTTTTCCGTCTTGCGAGGCATTCGTCTTGCGGGGCACCACTGTATATACATTCTGGAAAAGTGAAATTTCTAGCTATTTACTTATTTTACTTCAAAATAAAATGAATAGTTAAGACATATCACTGCAACGTTAAATAAAGTGTTAATTTTATACTATGGCCCCGGTGCACTTACTGAGAGGACTCCGCATTCCTTTCTTTCTGTCGCTGAATTCCCTGTTGGAGCTCCTCTGAACTAAGACTTGTCCAGTTGTTCTGCAGAACCCCTGACTTCTGCATGAGGACAGCAACCTCAACACATTTCTCCGGAACCTGGCAAAGAAAGGGAGATGCAAATGAAGTCTCTGACAGAATAAGGACATTCCTCCCTAGGGAAACACGTGATGTTTAATGGATTCGAGAGACCTCCACTGCCACATAAAAAAACTCTCAAAAATATATAGAAGAAGAAGAGGAGTTTGGATTTGATATCCCACCTTTCACTCCCCTTCAGGAGTCTCAAAGCGGCTGACATTCTCCTTTCCCTTCCTCCCCCACAACAAACACTCTGTGAGGTGAGTGGGGCTGAGAGATTTCAAAGAAGCGTGACTGGCCCAAGGTCACCCAGCAGCTGCATGTGGAGGAGCGGAGACGCGAACCCGGTTCCCCAGATTATGAGACTACCGCTCTTAACCACTACACCACACTGGCTGGATGAATATTCCAAAAGCCCAGTAATCCTAGCCCCTTGTGCTTTCCTTAATTTCTGTGATCATCTACATATCTGCACTGCATCTTCCTCTCCACTCTCCCAGAGGAATTCGGCCTTTTTGAAAACTGTAACTGCACAAATGCTTTAAAAGTTATGATATTTTCACTTCCTTGCCAAAACACCTCATATAACTATCCTCCAAATGTTCTGTTCCTGTAGTAATTATCTTAGAGGCACCTTGTCATTAGCTGCGGCTCCCCAACACGTAACAAAATACGTGTCATGAGGGCTTCTTCCTGCTCCGAGTAGCTCCACAATTCACCACTGCTGCATGTACCTGGGTGTTCAGCTATGTGCTTCCCACAGTATCTGGGCTGTGAGTTCCATGGTAAATGCAGACAGGGCTTTAAAGTGTGGGCCTCATACTTGCCTCTTCACGGGTCCCTGTGGTATTTCCCTCTGCTTTGCAACCAAAAAAGGCTCCCAGAGCAGGTTACAAAGATCTGCTGATGCGTCACCCATGAAAACGCAGCATGATCTGGAAGCTTCTCAATTGTAGCACATCCATTCCATAGCAAGCCCTGCACCAGATGTAAGCCTATTTGACTCATTTTGTGCGTTACCACTGGCAGCACACAATCATCCAGCAGGAACACAAAAACCGTGTGGGGTCTATTCTGGATGGTAAATCAGTTGTGAGGAGCGGCTGGTACACATTTCTCTGCTGGCATACAGTCCTGAGCCCACAGTTTCATGAATCCCATGCGAGCTGCTCAATTTTTGTGCACAAAAATTACTTGGTTGCCTAGCACGCAAACGGTTTTCATTCATGACGGCAATCACTCTGCCGGCGTAACGTTGGAAGCAGAAATGAATGAAGCACTACCTTGAACCCAGTTTGATTGGCCCGTGTGGCCCACCCTCAAGACTCGCACATGCCGCTACTGGGTTCCAGGATCATCATGCAACCGCTGGCAATCCCTTCATCCAGTTATTCCTAACCGTTGCTTAGTAAAGTGGATCTTTCATGCTTACTGTAAAATCCAATCCTATTGTTTCATACTGCCGATGAATCTTCTCTGCAAGGTCATCAAATAGTCGGACTATGGATGGTTTTTCCAGAGACATTGCTTTGCTGAGTCCAGAAGAGACTATTGCAGGCCAGGTTTGGACAATGCAGTCCCAGTCATGAAGATTTGCCAGACACACCCCACTGTGGTTTCCAAGAAGGCAATACAAGGCACCCTACAGAAAAGAGGTTTGAGGACACAATTGATTGTATAGCTTCAAAGAACTGCAGTAAAGTATGTGTACTGTTAGGTGCCTACAGAGTCGTCTATACAGTTGTCATTTCAGAAACACTAATTTAAGTGATTTATTCTATGAGGTAGCAGCAAGGAAAAGTTCCTGCATCATTTTACCTAACAGTAAATATGCAGCATACTCAATAGGGACAGGGTTCCTAATGTGCCCCATCAGAAGCCCTGTGCAAGGACTTCTGCTTGTATAACAGGGCTCCTACCACTCAAAAATTTGGCTTTTTGGGGGGAGGGGTTTGAGAAAATCTCCAGAACAACGTTCAGGGGGATCATTCTATCTGGCAAGCTGCAACGTTTGCATAACGGAATGCCCGTAACACCGTGATGCTGAATTGCACCCCATACGCTTCTGACATTACTTTATAAAAGCAGCTCTTTCATCTTAGAAGCACTTGCTTCACTCTTCCAAGGCTACAGACACAATGCAGAAGCTTGTTCCTTTAAGCTATTGCTCTGCATTCAGATAATATTCTTCTTCACAACTAACTAAATGGAAAAGAGGAGATATTTGCAGTTGCACGTCTCTCAAGCCCATAAGCCCCCAACTAATGCAAAAAGTTGAGGGAACACAGTTAATGGAATGAATGTGGTTTTAAAGAATTGGTTGTTGTAATGATATGGTTTTTTTCTGTAGATGCGTGCTTTTTCGTTTTTGTTTAGTTTAGTTTTGTTTCCTTTGTTTTTTTCCCTTTTCCTTTTCTGTTTTTTTTATATATTCCGGGGATTTTTGTTTGTATAGCATTATTTTGGATTCAATGTTTGTAATTTTTGTTACAATTCTGCATTGAAAATAAAAAAATCTTAAAAAAAAGAATTGGTTGTTTTCCTCATGATGTTTTCCTTGTCATCCCATTTTCCTCTGTGACGTATTTTATATTGTATCTCATGAAAGCCACTCTGGGCTTTATATTTTCAGCTGAACAGCAGAGTAAAAATAATAAATGACTCCCCTTTACGGAAACGTTGTTCCAGTCCAATCTAATGCATTTCATAACTAAGGGTTTAACTAAATAAGGAAGACTAAGTTCCTTGAGCCCGTTCTACTGGATAAAAGCTCCACCCTCCCATCTCACCCCACATTCAAACCAGTCCATGTTACAATGATTTAGAAAGGTGTCTGTGCTCAGGGTTTGCAGAAGGTATTAATAAAATGGCCGTCTCTGAAGAACGTGGGAAACACGTAAGATTCAGGGGGGAAGGCAAGTCTTCGGTACACTGACATTAGTGTCATTTGTTTTTCATGATTACTGCAGTTCACTACATACTGCTACTTACAAGTCATGCCACCACTTCAAAGTCATGCTAGCACAACTTTACAAGCCCATTAATATGTGCATCACATAATACAAAACAGGAGCCTGTGCAGAGACTGAAGAAGTGCCTGGCTTACTTTAAACTGCTGCTGGGTGACATCGTGCCGATCTGGCCGCAAAAACTCCAGAACCAAAGGAATGATGTCCCTGCAACAGAAGTTGTAAGTCCCCAGGGCTGTGAAGAATGCGTGCTGAGCTTTGTTTCTGACCTAAAGAAACAACAGACACAGACAATTGCACAAAAGCTGAAGACAGGAACTATAAACTTCAATTAATGAATGTTCTTCTGCACTTGCTTGTGCTTCAGGCTGACTCCTGGCATTTTATGAGTCTCCCCCTTTGGATTATGCCACGAGGGGCAGGAACCACTAGCCATTAGCCCAGGCTTCCCCAAACTCAGCCCTCCAGATGTTTTTGGCCTACAACTCCCATGATGCCTAGCTAGTAGGACCAGTGGTCAGGGATGATGGGAATTGTAGTCTCAAAAACATCTGGAGGGCTGAGTGTGAGGAAGCCTGCATTAGTCAAGCATCTGCAGATGAGATGGGCAATCCCTATGCCATGTGAATGGAACTGCCTTGTGTACATTGCCCATCCCCCCCCCCTTTTTCAACAGCTTTCGGGGTTCCTCTTTTTGAAATATGGCAAACCCTAACAGAGCTGGTGTGATTGCTCCTGACAAGAATGGCAGTGGTTGAAAAAGTGGTCAGTCTTTTGCCAAACCAAAAGAATATCATTGACAAGAAGAAAGCTAGCACACAGTGCCTTCGTGTAGGTTTTTGCCCTAAAAACAGAACAGAACTGTATTACCTGCAAACACTAGTTTGAAAGCCAACCCCATTAACACCCTGACTGCAGAAAATTGACAGACCCAACATATGCTTACCTGGCCGTATGAACTTGTGGACAAACGCAGGAGGTCCCTGATCAAATCTTGGTGTACTTTTTTATACTCACAGCCTTCAACAGTGAGTGTTCTTAGCTAAACAGAAAAGGCTAAATTAGAATATACATGTGTTTGTGTGTTCACGTTATAAATGTAAGGAACATGCATAATAAATACAAGGCTTCAAATTTTTTTCAAATTCAAAGGTAACCAACAGGCAAACACTGGTTGTAAAGAAAGGCGCATTACCTCGTGCTGCAACATAACTCTGTCAATCAGCAGTGCTCTGATATGCTGTTTTTTGCCTTGAAGCTGAAAACAAGCAATCAAACCCATTAAGTGCATGAAAACAGTTACACATGTTCGAAATCAGCTTCCTGCTTTTTCCTCATTTTCTCAAGTTTGTCTTCCTCAGTATCTCCTACCGGTTACCACCAAGGAAAACCCTATTCAAAGATGGCAACTTGCAGGTGAGATAATCAGCTGCTGCTTTACAGTGTCTAACACTGACAGAGCAACAGGAGCTCACTCCATTGCACTGATTCGAACTGCCAACCTTCTGCTCAGCAAGCCCAAGAGGCTCAGTTGTTTAGACCACAGCACCACCTGCTCCCCCTTTACTGCCCTTCAAGTGCATACAGTTGGGCAAATTTTCTCAGAAAATGTGTCCTCCTTCACAATGGGTCTGCTGCAATGACTGGCAGCTATGCAACTAACAGCTGTTTAATTCAGCATCAACCTCCTATTCTGGTGATGGCCAAACTTGGCCCTCCAGCTGTTTTTGGACTACAACTCCCATCATCCCTAGCTAACAGGGCCAAGTATAACTATCGCACAACAACTATATTCCTACCCCACCCCCACCCCTGCTCCCCTGACTTCTGAATGTGGTTCATTTATTCGGAAAGATTGTACGACAACATCTTGACATTAATATGAATACATTTCTTTCAATGTGAACTGCTAGGATATTTTCCTGAATATCATTTGGGGGGGGGGTGTTAGTGCTGAAAAAATTACCTACAATTTGCTTCGTAAACAATTAATATTAAGTTAAGGTCCTATGTAGCCCATAATTTCTTCCTGAAAGCTTCAGAAATGCCACTTAGGTTTTGATAGGCTAAAATACAAACCCTGTTCTCCATTGATTTTTTCACCAAGTTGAAGCTTTTCCATCGGGAATCAAACTCATGCTTGTGTGACCCTTGGAAATGTAAAAGGTCCCCAATGATCTGCAAAACAAGAACTTGCATTATATAGAGCAAATCCACCCGCCCAGCTTAAAATGTTAGAAAACATGCCAGACGTTATGGCTTTACCTTTATGATGAGAAACAAAGACTTTGTATCATCCTCCGAATGGTCAAGTATATAATCTATCATGGTAGAAAGGAAAATCCAATTCAGTAGGACAACTTAAAAGTGTTAGTTCATACACTACTGGACACTTTATTTAAGCTCAAATGCTTTATAGAAGAATGGAAGCAGGCGTAAATCGTGATTGACTGTTTATTATGTTTCCACTTCCATCGCCAAAATTAGATTTTAAATCTGCATTGAACTACAAACCTTAAGCAATCGTACGGGTGCAGGAGGACAAAAAGAAATGACTAAAAACGCACTTACGTAGCAGTTTCCTTGTGATTTTGCTGATGGATTCCCTGTAATTCGCTCTTGACAGATCTAGACAAGGTAAGACCAGTCGTTACTCATAGTAACATTACTTATAGCTCTACATTACACGATGCTGCAAGATGCAGGTCACTGGAAAGCAGACATGCCGAAATAAACACAAAGGCAGATTTCATCGAACAGTACTAGATGGAGGGCATGAAAGGATCCATACAAACACACATACATGCATGCCTATGTTCATTAGGCATATATTTACACACACACACTATCTCCAGTGCACACATGTCCCTGGTATGTAAACAGGAACTTCCCCATCCTTTTCAGTGTCCGATATAAAGCCACACATGTACATCTAGGTGTCCCAAATACTGGAGTAATTCAGGCCGATTAGTTTTTGTACTGGTAGGCAGTGGCGTAGCGTGGGTTCTCAGCACCCGGGGCAAGGCAAGTAATTTGCGCCCCCTAACCCGTGGATTTTAGCACTCGAGACTCTTCCGTGCCCCCCCAGATGTTGCGCCAGGTGCAGCAGGCCCCCCTGCACCCCCCACGCTACGCCACTGCTCCCACCACAAGTCTTCAGGACAGCCATCCAAAGGCTGGCGCGGGGAGAAGGTCTCTCCGCCCCACCGCCAGGCTTCGGAGCAGCCTTCCGAAGGCTGAGGCGGGGAGAAGGTCTCTCCGCCCCACCGCCAGACTTCGGAGCAGCCTTCCGAAGGCTGGAGCGGGGAGAAGGTCTCTCCGCCCCACCGCCAGGCTTCGGAGCAGCCTTCCGAAGGCTGGCGCGGGGAGAAGGTCTCTCCGCCCCACCGCCAGGCTTCGGAGCAGCCTTCCAAAGGCTGGCGGCGGGAGGAGGTCTCTCCGCCCCACCGCCAGCCTTCGGAGAAGGTCCGAGGACAGTGGGGTTCCTGCTTCCTCGAGGAGGGCTGGCCAAACGCGCCCCCCCAAATGTTGCGCCCGGTGCGGCCGGCACCCCTGGCACCCCCCACGCTACGCCACTGCTGGTAGGCAACACAAAATACAAAATATGGAACCAACTTACCATAGTCAACACCAGTATAGAGTTTGATCTCTTCTAAAGACACTAGGCTTGGGACCCTGCAGGACATACAATGCATCCACACCATTGAAACAAAACATCTGATGCACTTTCCCAAATGCGTTTAATCATTGTTAACATTTATGAAGGCTAAGAACAGCTGCTACTATGATTTTCTGTAATTGAATAAAAGCCTTAAGAAAGCTGGCAAGACAGAGCAGCCAGGCCAGGCTTCAGTTGCTGGGATTCTTATATGTTACGTTTTATTGTTTTTAATGCTCATGAGCCACTTTGGGGGTCCAAGAGACAGCACCAAAAACTTGGATAGACATCAGTTTCATAACACTTTTAATTAGTATTCATCTGTTGCTTGTTTTGTTTCCATTTTTAAATTTTACTTTATGTTTCTATTTTTTATAAACAAGCCTTAAAATTATTCATAAACAGCAGTTTATGAATGCATTAAAAAAACAATGATTCCCACAAATTGTATTTTGGTGAGATGTTTGACCAGTTTAGGTCTTCGGCAATAGTTATGTGCTAAATAAGGAAATTATGGCAGCACCTTTACAAGAAAGTTTCCTTCCACATGAGAAGCTTTCCCCCTTAGCTTGCTATGGGGTCTATTACTTATTACCTGCCACAGCTCAGTGAGTGGACAGATGAACATTTGTGTAGGACAGACATCACTATATCCTTCAAATTCCCTGAGATAGCAACTACAAAACAGACACATAAATAGATTTCAAAAAAACTAAGTGCAGGAGGCATTATTTCTTTACGATAAACCAATGTAAGCTGCAATCCTATGCCCACTTTAAGTCCCACTGAACTCAATGGAGCTTACTTCTGAGCAGGCAGGAGGAAGAGCTCAGTTGGTTAGAGCATGGTGCTGATAATGCCAAAGTTGCAGGATTGATCCCCTTATGGGACATCTGCATATTCCTGCATTGCAGGGGATTGGTCTAGATAATCTTCAGGAATTCCTTTCAACTGTAGGGTTCTATGTATACACTGCACCACCAGTTATTCAGTGGCTTTGGTCAGGAGAAAGTTTTCAACTACCCAGTGCGAAGAGAACTTGCTGATGAAAAGCAGAGCTTCAAAACATTGTGACTCTCTCTCTCTCTCTGACTAGTCACTATGGGATGTATTGGGCGTTCTGGGTACATATGACTCTAGTGTAAAACTAATACAAGTTTTACACAATCCTTTGTGACATCGACAAGTATCAGCCTGTGATTTTTTCCTCTAGGCCACTCTACGCATGTATTACCTGTGCAAAACAAAGTTTACTTACAGGTGATCTACTCTGTTTCCTTTCAGAGGTGGCAGAATGTTCCCGGACCCGATCAGGCAATTGTGTACTATAGAAAGACACTGCTGCACATCATCTCTGAAAGCAAATGTTAAATGTATTTCAATATTTAAGGTAAGCAAACCTAGTTTTTGGTGGCGAGAGGGTTATTTGCTGACATGCCCGCTAGAGGGTACTCTTGGGTAAACTCGCAATTCCTGAATCCCAGAAGTCTGGAAAATATGAGTATTGCAGCTACAGACTCATTTATAGCATAGTGCATAATCTCCCAGATCCAAAGCGCGCACACAAACCACACACCCCAGCAACAACTGGGATTTTAAAAGAGCATTGGAGATTTTTCAAACTTAAGTTGCTGGAGGGTTGTGTGATCTCCCAAGGAGACTGCAGTGTGAAGGGACTGGCAGGATGAGTGGTGAGAGGCACATGCTGGGGAAACCCAAGGGGAGGAAGGCTCAGAGCCAGGGGAGAGATGAGGGGAAACAGAGGAGAGGTCAGGCTGAGAAGATTGGGAGAAGGTGCCGGATGCTGGAGTGGCAACAGGGTTTAGAGAGCAGAAAGAGCCTGTGACAGGGAGCAGTTCAGACCTCGAGGCTGAAGCAGAGGAGGGGGTTCAAGCGGCAGCTGAAGGATCCCTCCTCCTGCTGCAACAAATTCGCCACTCCCCTCCACCCCACCCCACCCCACCCCACTCCAAGAATGCATGGAATAATCAGGAGGGCAGGACAGAAGCCAGAGGTGCGCAAAAGCAGTTTAATACAGCTTGGGAAACATCCAGGCAAGGAGGAGCCTTGTGGAAGGACGGGGCCTTCATTCCTGGCAACTGCTCCAAAGGGGTCACAGAATTGTAGATCCGTTTCCTTTAATATAAAGTTAAACTTCACTAACAACTGGCTCTCTCTCTCTTCATGCTGACCTGCATCCGATCTCCCTGATGGGAGAATTGTGTTAACCCTTCCCCCTCCAGATGCAACACCACTCTGAACCTGCCACACGGGCGGCAACTAGCTTGAAAATATTGTCCCACTGACTCCAAGGGAGGCGGTTCTCAAGCCTAATTGCCACACTGGAGGGCAGGGCAAGCAGGGGATAGGGATGCCCTGAGAGCCACATCTGGCCCACTCTGCTCAGAGGTTTCCCACCTCTAGTTACTTAGAGCGTAAGCTCTGTTGAGAAAATACACAAAGTAGCATAAACAGGAAACTTGATTTAAATCAACTAAGTACTAGCAAGCTCCATGACTGAGCAGAAATTAGAACCTGGATCTCATTTACCTGGACAGGTATATTCGCATTAAACTACACTGGCTCCCTATATAGGGTCGCATCTAACAAAGTCATCCTATGATCGAACTTATGCAGAACAGATTTTGGGGTGGGGAGTGCAGGGGGCAGAGGGGAAGCTTCGTTCTTTAAGTGGAAGTCCTTGTGTGAACCCATTATGTGGCAGTTGGGGATGCTCCAGTTCAAACCGGGAGCCACACACAATTCATTACAGGAGGGCATTTCACAGACTACATTTCTGATATGCAGGTACAAATGTTCTGAACTATGAAGTCCTCATCTCAACTACAAACTCACCAGGAGGACTTCGGCAAGCCAAAATCTTCAAGAATCAAAGCAAAACACATTCACACAACAGATAAGCACATATTATCAAATAAAAGCATATGCCAAGAAGCTGAACTGGCTGAACTGCGCAATAAAGATGTGTTTGCAACCACATCATGTTTGCAGGACACCCACCAAGCCCCTCTGTAAGCTGACAGCCAGTCTACCTGTGCAAATATTGCCAACCCAAAATGCGCTTGTCTGTTAAACTCTTGAGAAAAACCCAACCACCGGATACACCTCTACGAACCTGGACATTTCAAGATTTCCATCTGCGTAGCTCCCTAGCTTGTCAAGTTCTGGCTGCAGAAAAGAATCCAGCAACTCAAAGGAAAAAGCGATCTCTTCGGCTGAAGGAACATGCCATTGGATGTCAAGTTTCCATAGATCCCCAGGCTTCCCCCAGTCCTGTAAACACAAGAGAAGAGCGCGCATTGCGCACTTAGTGAGAATGGTAAACATATCACATGTTACACATGAGGATAATATTTACTATAGACAAAAGAGGGTTGGCACCACGTGCCCTGGGCAAGAGGAACGCATCACACACAAAAATATCTTAGAAGGTAATAGTTTGGGATAACTGAGAGGAGAGCCTTGCAGCAAATTTTGAAAATAAAGCTCACTAGCAGCCTTTTTTGGCCCAGGGGCCACAATTCCAATGGCCACATGCAAGTGTTGGGTGGCACCATAGGCAAAACTGGGTGGAGCTAATAATTTAAATGTTACCTTTGTATAGTAGGCTCCACCTCCCATATAAACAAACAAGAGGCATGATCACAGTTCAAGGACATGTTCCAGCCAGAATAATGTTCTCAGACTTTGGAACTGCCTCCCCAGCAAAGTTAGACAGGCTCCCTCCTTGTGGTCCTTCCACCAGCAGATGAAACGTTTTTGTTCCAATACGCTTTTGGGAACTGACTGCTTTTAACTGCCTTTATTGTAATTATTTGTATGATTTTTATAGATTCTATGTGGTTTTACTTCTAAAACTGTTTAATTGCTTTTAATTATTGCTTTTTCTGATTTTACTGCCTCTCATTTTTATACGTGAGCCGCCTTGAGTCCCATCAGGGAAAAGGGTGGGGCATAAACAAACAAATAGTGCAGTTTTCGTCAAGGGCCAAAAAGCAGGCAACCAGTCCTTGAGTTTTTCAACCAGTCCTTGAGACTTTTCAAGAGACAAGCAGGCCCCCTCAATTGCCAGGTTTCAGCCAGTCCAAGGTAGCATCAATTATTTTTCATAAAGACTACTGCCTAGTTGACAACACTGTTACTGGCCACATATTAAAAACAGTAATTTATTGCCACCTGTTTTTAGTTCCAGTGAGAACCAATGTTGCTGTCACTTTATTTTGATTTATTAATCTTTTGTGTTTTAATATCATGCTTCGCTGTTTCTTCCTTGGGCGTTCAACCATTTCATCACAAAAAAAGTATCAAATATAACAGGTATATTAGGACTGTACAAAATAACCACCAACGGCTAAAGTTGATGGACGTGGGAGATCATTTCAGAGTCAGCTGCCATGAACCCACTGTGGCCTAACACAGTAAGCAGGTTCGCCCTATGTTTTTTGTACTGACAAGAAGTCCTAACCATCTTTGGACATGCACTCACACTGGCAGTGTGTAAAATCTGACAATCATGCCGGAAACGATGCCAACATAATGGTGAAAACCGCTCCTGTCTATACTGATTACATTACACATGCCTAGGAATGATCTGGACTGCAAAGGTGGACAAAAGGTATCACTTGAATCGGTGAAAATTAACCGGAGCCAGCTTTTGATTTGCACCCTAAAGTTGTGTATGAAATTGGGCGCTCCAAGCAGCTTCACATGTTACAAGACCAATAGGTGCACTTTGTGTATACTGTCGTACCTCGGAAATTGAAAGGAATCTGTTCTGGAAGTCAGTTCGACTTCCAAAATGTTCAGGAACCAAGGTGCAGCTTCCGATGGGCTGCAGGAAGCTCCTGCAGCCCATTGGAAGCCGCAATGGACGTTCGGGTTCCAAAGATCGTTCGCAAACCGGGACAATCACTTCCGGATTTGCAGCTTTCAGGAGCCAAAACGTTCGCCTCACAAGGCATTCAACTTCCGAGGTATGACTGTACTGCAGAGTATTATACAATACACAAGAAGAAATCTTTGACTGACAGTATGCGGCATATAACTTCAATGGAGAACTGGCACACATGCAGTAAAAGTTGCATCCTTTTCACACATTGTGGAGAACAGTGCAGAGACATTGCTTGAGGCAGCCCCTAGATAATGAGCTGATCGACAATGCATTTGTCACTTCTAGAGACAATTTTTTTGGTGCGCTAAAATGCCCATTCCCTTGAGGTGGCATGTGCTAGAGAGAGCAAAAGCAGAAACATAAAATTTTTGTTAAAGATTGGCACTGCATCTTTCAATTACACTTTCCATAGCTGCTGGGGGTTAGGTGAATCCTCAAATAAACGCAAATAAAATAATAGTTTAGAATTCTTTTGAGAGAAAGAGAAAGAGAGAGAGAGGCGGGGGGAAGGGGAATTCTCTAATCCTAAGTAAGTTAAAATCCTTGCCTTGATAGGAAAGTATTCAGAAAGAGGCTTGTCAAAGCCACCTGGCACACTGCAGTATTCTGTGGGGTAGATAAGTGTAGCAGAACGAAGAAGGTGGTGCAGTAGGTTACAAGACAGAATGTAACCCTGCTTACAGGTTAAATGGAGGGTTCGCTGTAGAATCTTCAAAAGCTGCTCCCTGTACGGCAGCAACTTCTTCCCATCCACACGAGTGATCTAGCCAAAGAGTTGAAACATCAGAAATTAAATATATCATCAACAAAATAGGAATGCGACACACATGAACGCAAGCTCTGGAAGAGAAAATCAATGCATTTTTTTGCATTTTGAGCGCCGTAGCTACTCTAAATAGGACCCAGGTATACCAATCCAGCCCCACCAAATGTGCCCGTTGCAAGTTTTGCCTGACTTTATTGGAGCCCTTTGCTCTTAACTGAATCTGTCTGACTTTCAGGCACCCCCTGCTGCACGTGGAACTGTTCCTGGAACGTGGCTTTTGCATTGCCCCAAGGATTTGACTCCAGACCCTGGCCAGACCTTGCCTTTTAGATTGCCCTCGTGAGTGAACTTAGGACTGCTAGCTTTGGCTAAAGCAGGACAACCCCACCTGCAAACTGCATGTATGCTGTTTTGAGCATCTCAGTTTAACAGTTGGATATAAAGGTAAAGAAGAAGTAGTAGTAGTAAGTGAATTTCCAAAGGAAATCCATTGCAATGGGCTGAAGGAAAAGGGTGTGGCAATGAAAAGTTCTCATGTGCCATTATGTTCCCCACAGGATAAACATCTGGGAGCAATGCTGCAGCTGCTGTTTTCTCACTTAAAGCACTGCAGCTGCAACCTTGATAGGGAAGCTTTTGTCTCCCAGCTCGTCCTTCAGGATAAAATAAGGATCTAGCTGTCACTGCTCAAAACAGGACGGCAGGCACTGCACTGGGGTAATCTGACACAACTGTCTAGACAGTTTATTCTCAGTCACAATGCTCACAGGCTTCCCCTTGTGTATACATCACATAGAAGGTTCTGCATAGAAAAGCATTTATTTAAAAGTACTCGATTTTTTTTTTTACCGAAACTAAGTATGGATCAAGTACACAGTTGGCAAATAAAGCATTAAAAGTAGCATTCTCCATAATACCTCCGACAGAAGCTGAAGGTTCCAGAGGAGCTCTTTATCTAACTCTTCATCACGCAAGACATCATCATCTAGGGGGGGAAAGCATCAAGTCCTAATGTGATTCCACTTTCATCACCAATTTCTTATGGTCAACATAACAAGTTGTTGTTGTTGTTGTTTTAAAAAAAGGATATTCATGGCTTTTGCACAGGATGGAAAGAAGCCCACCAACAAATCACATAACAGAGATGTGGATCCAAAGGCAACACGTGATGTGATGGTGGTTTAAGGGGATCTCTTGTAAAAATTATAGCTATGTTGTTGTTTAGTCATTTAGTCGTGTCCGGCTCTTCGTGACCCCATGGACCAGAGCACGCCAGGCACTCCTGAATCAATGTTTTTGAACAAACTAGCAACACTAGAAAGCACTAAATTTGTGATTATTATTTTTGTACAGTTCAGTCAATGAAGGCCGATGTGATCTGTGATTTGATTTGCCAGAGTGTGTGCAGAACCCCCCCCCCCCCAAATCTTCAAAAGGACCCATTTCACTGGATCCGGCATGTGTAGTCACTTTCTCTCTGGCATACAAGCAATTCCTTTTGTGACTGCGGCAGCACCATACTTCCAACGCCTCATCCCACCCACCCCGGTTTTCCTTTCCCCTGTCTCCCAGATACCTTCCCCTCCCTACTTTCTCAGTCTGCTTAGGTACTGATCTGAGCCTAGAAAAGCAAAAGAATGAGTGTTGGCTTCTGCCCAAACTTCCTCCTCCAGCAAAATGAACTTTCTGCGGCGAGGGGGAGAGGTAGCCACACTCATCGCCTCATAACAAAGACGACGGCGACAGGATTCACAGTCATCAGGTGAAGTCCTTAAGGGCACCACTGGGCCCGCAGGCATGACAATGGCAACTCAAACCTTAGAAACTGAACAAACCCAGTTAAAGGCAGCCTTTCCTGCTCTCAGTTGTCTTCCACAATGGCACTCACCTGAAGTATTAGTCATTAGACAAAAGACAAAATAGTGCCGGCACTTCAGCGGCTTAGATGCTCTAAGGCTGTTGCTGGCAAAGCTCATGGTTGTTTTGGGCAAAGACTCTGTGTGGATAGCTTTGGTTTTAATTTGTGTGCTGAAGTCTCTTTTTCCTACAAAGCCCCCTAACAGACGCACTCCCGCCCCCATTAGGTTCAGTCTCCCTCATCTTCTACTGCCCAGAAGGCAGGTGGGATGGGGGGAATGAGAACTTTAACCAGAGAACCAGGCAGAGGGCCTTCTCGGTAGTGGCGCCCGCCCTGTGGAATGCCCTCCCACCAGATGTCAAAGAGAACAACTACGACCAGACTTTTAGAAAACATCTGAAGGCAGCCCTGTTTAGGGAAGCTTTTAATGTTTGATGCATTATGGTATTTGAATATTTTGTTGGAAGCCACCCAGAGTGGCTGGGGAAACCCAGACAGATATTATTATTATAATTTATTATTAATTATTATTTTAAAAGGTGGGAGACTAAGGACTACTCAAAAACTGTTGCTTATGAATGCAACAAACATGCGTTCATGTGTACATGTAGCACACCAGTACACTTGTCCTGGGACCAAGATTGGCTTGCAACTCTCTGTCAAAGGTATACTTGGTTGTAATGCCAGGTTTGCCTCTGAAGACTGTGTGAAATGGCTTTCAAAGCACTTGTGTCTAACATGTTTCCTGCTGTGTATTAAGACGTAAAAAGGTAAAGGACCCCTGGACAGTTAAGTCCAGTCAAAGGCAACTACAGGGTTGCGGCGCTCATCTCACTTTCAGGCCGAGGGAGCCAATGTTTGTCCACAGACAGCTTCCCGGGTCATGTGGCCAGCATGACTAAACCACTTCCGGTGCAACAGGACACCGTGATAGAATGGGTACATGAATTAAGGAACTGGGAACGGCTGCAGCTTTCTCCAGCCTATAAACTGAGTGACAAACACGTTTGCTGCCATGTGGTGCACACATGACAGGAGCGCTGTGAAGCAAAGATAAGGGTTCGAGGCAAGAAGTGTGGAACAGCTTATCTGAATCTCTTCCTTGCCCAGATGCTGCTTTGAAACTGAAACAAATGAAGTCCGTCGAAAGAGCAGGTCCCAACCATGCTCACTTTGCAAGCCAGTAAGGCAGGACCAGGAAGCAGCATCCAATAATCTGCTACCGTAAAATAAAATAAAAAGGTGTGAGAACCCTTTTTTGGCTTTAGCTACAGTGACACTCAGCTAATCTTCTGGAATTACAGTAGTTTAGTATTTATTTGTTTTATTTATATACTGGCCTTCATCACTACATCCCAGGGCAGTTAGGAAGGAATTACACATGAAAACAAGAAGTAAATGATGCCAGAGTGCAGGTGTGGTTAGAGTGCTGGATTTGAAATGGGGAGATCTATGTTAAAAATCCCCGTGGGTCACCTGGATCACTGGGTGAGCATGGGCCACTGGAGATTTCGAATCCTCACCTGCTTACAACAGGAGTTGTCATGATAATAAAAATAGCAGGTGGAGCCATGTATGTTGCCCTGAGCAGCTTGGGAAAACAGTGAAATATAAACATGCAAAATATCCTCCAGATAGCAGTAAGTTTTATAAACAGGCAAACACACACAGTCAAACACAAGCCAGTCACAAAACAATGTAAAATCACTGAAACTTACTGAGAGTAAGATGTGTTATAACACTGCAGCAATGGGGTACAAAGAGCTTCAAAGACTCCTCAGGACAGCACTGAAATGTCACAAAGAATCAAGTTCTACATTAAGATCTCTTTGCAAGCATGGAAGTTTGTATGCTTTAAAGATAATGAGCATCCTACAGCATTAATTAGAAATCTGCCTCTGATTACTGGCCTTGGTTCTGGAAGGCATGAACGGCTGGGTAAGATAATGTGCAATTTAAGGCCCACAAGCACAGAGAGAAGAACTGGCAAATATTCCCAGGGCCAGCAAAAACAGAGCAGCTAAGGTTACTCATAGAATCATAGAGTTGGAAGAGACCACAAGGGCCATCGAGTCCAACCCCCTGCCAAGCAGGAAACACCATCAGAGCACTCCTGACATATGGTTGTCAAGCCTCTGCTTAAAGACCTCCAAAGTAGGAGACTCCACCACACTCCTTGGCAGCAAATTCCACTGTCGAACAGCTCTTACTGTCAGGAAGTGCTTCCTAATGTTTAGGTGGAATCTTCTTTCTTGTAGTTTGGATCCATTGCTCCGTGTCCGCTTCTCTGGAGCAGCAGAAAACAACCTTTCTCCCTCCTCTATGTGACATCCTTTTATATATTTGAACATGGCTATCATATCACCCCTTAACCTCCTCTTCTCCAGGCTAAACATGCCCAGCTCCCTTAGCTGTTCCTCATAAGGCATCGTTTCCAGGCCTTTGACCATTTTGGTTGCCCTCCTCTGGACACGTTCCAGTTTGTCAGTGTCCTTCTTGAATTGTGGTGCCCAGAACTGGACACAGTACTCCAGGTGAGGTCTGACCAGAGCAGAATACAGTGGCACTATTACTTCCCTTGATCTAGATGCTATACTCCTTGGTTTGCATCTCAACCAAGAAAGGCTGAGAGGATGGAAAGAATAAGGACTCACTTTCACGGCAGCTCGGCACATGTCGGCCACCATCCGTCCTGCTACTCTTGTCTCAAATATATTCGAAACGGCAAAATTGAAAACCTTCTCCAAGGCAACCTAAGAGAAACGCACAAAAGAAAAAAGTGCAATTCAATCATTCAGGTAGGAAACACCGCTTTATGGGCAGATACACACACACACACACACACACACACACACACACAAACTGATTTAAATGTAGAATTGATGGCATTCTCACAGTGCAGGCAGAGGACCTACGTGGAATCCACTGCAAGTTCAGTCTCCATCATGATGAGAAAACCAGAAAGGAATAAGGAAACCAAGAGTTCACCAACGCCATGTGGCAAACCACTTTTGGCAAGGGCATCGCAAGTCAAACACTTAATGAGATAGTTCCGCTCTTGCATAATCTACAGGGAACATGCAGCTCCTGGTTCCTGGGGGCAGCAGCACAGTGCTAGAAAGGCAGGATATATGACTAAGGGAGACACAATAGTTCTTCTCTGGGCATGTCACTTTTACCTGCTGCCTCTGCCACAGATTGACTACCCGTGATTAAAAGAAACATGCTAGTAATAGGTCTGTGAAGCATCCAGGGATATGGAGACAGCTTAGGCTAGTCCAGCAGGTGACTTAGGTAAGTCACCAACCCTTCAGAATACCATGGAGTCTATCAGCTTTAGCAGATAGGAGAGAATAATAAAAGCGTGCTTAAGAACCATTTGATTTCCTAAGGCAGAACACAGGAGTCATGTACATATTGAAGAAGCTGCTTATTAAGGAGCTAAAAGATACATGAAGAAGGCCTATGCCCTCTGAGGGTGGGGGGATAAAGAAAAATACAACGCATTTAATTTTAAGTCTGGTGTTGTCTTAAATCAAGCTACAGTGTGATTTTCCCCTTATATTCTAGCACAGGGGTCAGCAAACTTTTTCAGCAGGGGGCCGGTCCACTGTCCCTCAGACCTTGTGGGGGGCCAGACTATATTTTTGGGGGGGAAATAAACAAATTCCTATGCCCCACAAATAACCCAGATATGAATTTTAAACAAAAGCACACATTTTACTCATGTAAAAACACGCTGATTCCTGGACTGTCTGCAGGCCGGATTTAGAAGGCGACTGGGCCGGATCCAGCCCCTGTGTTTTAGTTTGCCTATCCATGTTCTATATGTTATTTAAGTCAGAAGGAAGCAGGCATTTCCTTGTCCTAGTTTCCACTAAGGGGATAATCCTGTGTCTGGGTTATACCACTTTAGATTGCAGGTAAGTCCTCAAATGAATGCATTTCCTTCATACAAAAACATTGCCTCCACACCCGAAACAGAAAATGTCACAAAGGAAGAAGGTTCTATAGCCCAGGTGCAGGTTTATCATCTTAACGGAACTAGGTCCTTAACATCAAGCTTCAAAAGAAACCAAAAAAAGTCATTGAGTTGTGACATCACAAAGTCCGCTCTTGGCATAGAAAACATCATCAGCACAGATCTGAAGAACTATGCTATTAATTCTGAATGTCCAAGGGGGCTTTGGGCTTGTATGTCTCAAACAGTCATTCTCCTTCCGTGCCGCTTGGTATGCCTCTTTTGAAATTGACACATGTTTCAGAAGCAGTTTGCGGTACAGTATGAGGTTGTGCCATTTTAAATAGCGAAGTACCCCATCCTCTGTCCCCAACTAAGCATGTCCAAGTAGATCTTGGGAACCCATATTGTATATTCTGCTTTAATGGTGTGCTACAATTTTACAGTGCTTTATGATTGCAGGTTAAGTAAATGAACATTTACATTGGCCTTTTAATGTACTTCCTTGCCTAAACACAGAACAGGGAAACCATCTACAGTTCCACAAGCTTTTGTTTTACAAAGAAAAAAGGTGAGGCAAAGAAGTTGAACACTTTTCCAACTCTTGGTGACACATACCTTAAATATCTCTTTTGAACACTGAGTGAGAATTGTGCTGAAAGTTGAGGACAAGCCTAATTCCACTAAACTCTCCAAATGAGTCATCTTTTCTGTTTCAGTCTCTTCTCTGGTTTGCTCCAGTGTGCTGCTTTCTATGAGTGCAAAACACCTGCACAATAAAAAGTCGAAGAAATAATATTAGGATTTTGTTTTGCTTTTACCATGGGGAGATATCTCACTGATGTCTCTCCACACACCGTCTGCATAATAGGTTTGCCTGGCTTGTAAAGTCAGTGCCTGATTCATCTTCATAGAATTCTAAAAATCAAGGAAGCGGAAGAAATCTGCCACAAGAAAAGACAGGAGTGTCTACTGGGCTAAAGAAGCACTGAAGTATCATGTGTTTTGGCTGCAGGCTTCAAAGTGCACAGTGCCAATTCAGAAAACTGAGGAGGAAGGAAAGAGCTGTACAGCCACTCATTTTGAAAACAGCCCTGGAGAAAGGCACTGGGATGCTGCAGCAAGATATATCCAAGCTCATGGCTTTTGCTGTTGCAGTTCTGTCACTTGAGCTCCCTGTCTCTCTCCATACTTGGCTGGTTCTATACCTGCAACCCCCTTCATAGAACATTCATGCACCACAATCAACGCTCTCTCCCTCTCTTCACAAGCACCAGCCTATAGAACAGGCAGTCTGTGAATCCTTCAACTTATCATTTCCCCCCATTTTTAAAGGCGATTTAAAATGTTTAATCTTAAACATACATCACGCGGGTGGCGCTGTGGGTTAAACCACAGAGCCTAGGACTTGCCGATCAGAAGGTTGGCAGTTTGAATCCCCGCGATGGGGTGAGCTCCCGTTGCTTGGTCCCTGCTCCTGCCAACCTAGCAGTTTGAAAGCACGTCAAAGTGCAAGTAGATACCATATTTTTCGCCCTGTAGGACGCACTTTCCCCCCTCCAAAAATGAAGTGTGCATCCTATGGGGCGAATGCAGGCTTTTGCTGAAGCCGACCCCTCTCGCTCTCCATGCTTCAGGAAGCTCTCCGCAAGCCTTGGGAGCCCGCGGGAGTTCCCGCCGGGCTCCCACAGCTTGTGGAGAGCTGCCTGCATCCCGAAGCCTGGGGCACGCTGAGCAGTCGCGCCCCAGGCTTCAGGTAGCTCTGCGCAAGCCGCGGGAGCCCTCCCACGGCTTGCGGAGAGCTGCCTCTATCCCGAAGCCTGGGCACGCTGAGCAGTCATGCCCGGGCTTCGGGTAGCTCTGCGCAAGCCGCGGGAGCCCTCCCACGGCTTGCAGAGAGCAGCCTGTTCTGGGGGCTGGGGCCGGGGAAAACTAGGTGCACCCTATGGGCCGGTGCGCCCTATGGGGCGAAAAATACGGTAAATAGGTACCGCTCCGGCGGGAAGGTAAACGGCATTTCCGTGCGCTGCTCTGGATCGCCAGAAGCGGCTCAGTCATGCTGGCCGCATGACCCGGAAGCTGTATGCCAGCTTCCTCGGCCAATAAAGAGAGATGGGCGCCGCAATCCCAGAGTCGGCCACGACTGAACCTAATGGTCAGGGGTCCCTTTACCTTTACTCTGTATGTAGCCAGGTACTATTAAAAGCATTTATGTACTGATCTGCCCTGTGACCAATGGAATTGGGAACATAAATTAGGAGAAAACATCCAATGGGCAAGACTAAGTTTAGAAACACTTGGAAAGTCAGCAGGGCAGTTATCACCTCACCAGTACACTCAGTCTCCCACCACAACTTGCCTGTCCATAAACTGCAGTACAAAATCTTCAAATTCAGCAGTCGCAGAGCACAGTTCTCTCTCCACCTATGATGTCAGGGCACAACAAGAAATAAAATACTTTCGTTTCTAGTCCTTCCAAACTATGATACACTTTCCAGGAAGCTGCTAGAAACCTGAGAATGATCTTACATATCCCTTTTAGTTTAGCTAGGCCATAGACTCAGACGAAAACAGAACCATCAAAATGCAGTTTTATGAAATTATTATTTTCTCCAAAAAATCATTATACCATCTTCTAAACATTCTGCCCCTCAGTTACCCATGCCACAATCGTCATTCTTGTCAAACAGGTTAAAACTCCAAATCCTGGGATCAGAATTGAAAAACTGTACAAAACCAAAAACTTTCACTTGCAAATTTGCATATATGTAATTTGATTCTTCCAGGTGCAAAGCATATTTTTTGCTTGTGTAGTATAGACAAAAGAATATTATTTCCCCTTTCTTGAAATGGGCTTTGACTTATACAAACATCTTTTCCCCTCTCGTATTTACACTTTAACATCTTTTTAAACAGTTCAACATGCAATAGCTTCTTACACTTAAAAAAGCATACATTAGCCAAGAGCTTCTTACACTAAAGAACACTTGAAACAGCATATATTAGCCATTTAACATCTTACCTCTGTGAGGTTATTTCTCTCTCGTAGTACAGATGAACAATCTACTAAAGGCACAAGAGTGGAAAACGTTGCAATAAACTGGAATGTGATCTATTGAAAGATGCAAAGGAAGTTTCAGTGTGAATCACTTATACTGAAAGACAGCATGTTTGTTTTTTGAACTGTAATGTGAAAAATTGAAATAGGCGGTAAGGCAAACCCTTGTGTCAGGGCTGGGTCAAAACATCTGCCCACCCATCCTAAACTTCGTGTGTGAGGTAACATGCATCACACCACAATAAGTGCATGCTTACTTTGAATTCCTGCTGCCTTATACCACAACTCCTTTTTAAGGTAAATGAGCACAAAAACTGCACATATGACAACAAAGGATGAGTACGGGATCCCCCGATTTCAAATGTCCAGACCAAACCAGAGGGTTGCAAGATGAATTACAAAAAGATGTCTGGCGCAATGTCTTATTACGTTGAATATTTTGAATGCACTGCACTCTGTTCATATTTGTGTGTCTTAGTTTAAATTTCCAGAGTCTTTTAAACACTCAGTATAACACATGGAACAACCTGGGCAAGTAATTTATCACCTTTTATTATATAGATTTACTTTATAGATTTATATTTTATACATGTGGTAGTCCCACCCCCTGCACTACCAAAAATAAAATAAAATGCAGTAGTCCCTTGCTAAAGCTGCCCACTAGGTATCATTTTTTCTTCCTTGTTCCCTATATCCTGAACAACCACTATTGATAATTTCTTTCCAACAACGTTAAAAACACTTAGGCAGAGTGGATAGGTAAGGGAAAACAAAGCCACCAGAGAGTTATGCATTCTTTCATAGTTTTATTACATTACAATACAAGCCACCATACTGCACTCATTTGGGCAGTGCTGTGTGCACTGTGCCCTTCACCCCTAGAACGGAGCTGGTCCAGGGTCCTTATGAGGGGGAGAAGTGGGAGCCTGGAGAAAGGGGGGGGGGGTTGAAATATGACAACAGGACACATGGCAATGAAGCTGTGAAAAAAATTGACTGTGCCGTAACTGTATGTGGAAGAGAGTTTACTCACCATGCATTTGCTAAAGTCGTTTGGATCCACACCAGGCAACGCTCTCATCAGCAGAGGCAACATGTGCGTTGGACCTTCGGGAAATGACTGGCCCCCAGATACCAGGCTACGAGCTACTCCAATTACACAGCTTAAAGTGGCTGTGAGTTGGTGAGGTTCTGTTAAAGTCTCCAGTGCAGGGTATGTTCTATGCATTTTTTGTGGAAGAGAAAAATTACAATTACATGAGCTCTCTTCTATGGCGACGCAGTGCGTCAGTGAAATAATTCTTTTCATTTCTACTCATGTAGGGATATAGGGGGGACGCGAGTGGCGCTGTGGGTTAAACCACAGAGCCCAGGACTTGCCGATCAGAAGGTCGGCAGTTCGAATCCCCGCGACGGGGTGAGCTCCCGTTGCTCGGTCCCAGCTCCTGCCAACCTAGCAGTTTGAAAGCACGTCAAAGTTCAAGCAGATAAATAGGTACCGCTCTGGCAGGAAGGTAAATGGCATTTCCGTGCGCTGCTCTGGTTCGCCAGAAGCGGCTTAGTCATGCTGGCCACATGACCTGGAAGCTGTACGCCGGCTCCCTCGGCTAATAAAGCGAGATGAGCGCTGCAACACCAGAGTCGGCCACGACTGGACCTAATGGTCAGGAGTCCCTTTACCTTATACAGTCCGCTGGGTCCATCTAGCTATGTATGATCTATAATAACTGCCATTAGCTCTCCAGAGTTTCAGAAAGGGGGCATTCCCAGCCCTACCTGGAGATGATGGGGATCAAGGCTAGGACCTTCCACATTCAAAGGAGTTTCTCTACCAATGCGCTATGGCCCTCAACTACACCTGTACTAAATATATGGCCCATATGCAGAATGTGCAAAGTAAGTTCTCAACCAGGCAGCTTTGTATGTTAGAACTCAGGGTCATTCAATAAAGTTGGAAGGTGGGAGGATCGTGGCAGACAAAAGGGAAATAACTTCTCCACAAAGCACAACTTTAGAGACAACTTTAAAGATGATTAGATGGGCTCATGAAGGACAAGGCTATCATCAGCTACTAGCCATGATGAAATAAAAAAAATTCCTTCCAGTAGCACCTTAAAGACCAACTAAGTTAGTTCTTGGTATGAGCTTTCGTGTGCATGCACACGAAAGCTCATACCAAGAACTAACTTTGTTGGTCTTTAAGGTGCTACTGGAAGGAATTTTTTTTATTTTGACTATGGCAGACCAACACGGCTACCTACCTGTAACTGTAGCCATGATGACTTTACAGTGGTACCTCGGGTTAAGGTACCTGGAGGTCCGTTCTTAACCTGAAACTGTTCTTAACCTGAGGTACCAATTTAGCTAATGGGGCCTCCAACTGCCGCTGCCGTGCGATTTCTGTTCTCATCCTGAAGCAAAGTTATTAACCCAAGGTACTACTTCCGGGTTAGCAGGGTCTGTAACCTGAAGCGTCTGTAACCCAAGGTTACCACTGTATAAGCAAGGGTAGTCAACGCATGCACCCGACAGAGACACACGCACTCTGAGAGGACTTCCCTGGTGCCCAAAGCATCCCCTCCCCTCACAGTGAAAGGCGAGGCTTCAACATTAGCCTTGGGGAAAAAAAGCATTCTACGGTAGCCAGCAGGTATGTGCATGGTGTCCACAACGGCTTGTCCAGTTTACAAACGTAAACCCGCAAGCCCAAGAAGGTTGGTGACCTTTGCTGCGTAAGCTCTCCAGAATCAGATGCTGGAGATCAAGAGTGGGAGAGGACTATTGCCCCCCTCCCCACATGTCCTGCTGGTGGGCTTCCCAGAAGCATCTGGTTGAACATTGCAGAAAACAGAATGGTGGACAAGGTAGACCCTTGGTCTCAACCAGTCTGGCTGTATGCACTTGACATCTTAGTGCTCCATGTTGGCAAATAAGGCATTAACATTATTTTCACCTGCAGGAGCTCTAATCAGATGTATATTTTTATAACAAAATAAAAAAATTCCTTCCAGTAGCACCTTATGAAACCAACTAAGTTTGTTATTGGTATGAGCTTTCGTGTGCATGCACACTTCTTCAGATACCACTGTGCATGCACACAAAAGCTCATACCAATAACAAACTTAGTTGGTCTCTAAGGCGCTACATGAAGGAATTGTTTTATTTTGTTTCGACTACAGCAGACCAACATGGTTACCTACCTGTATATTTTTATAGTTTGTCTATATGAAATATAGACACTGAATTTCAAACAAACCCTGTACGGGCTATGTAAAATAACATTAAATATCAGCAAAATGACATTGCATTGCGCTTCTTCCTACTCAGAACCACATGAAAAAACCTACGGCAGGAAATTCTTCATATTGTTCAAATTTGCAGCCGATCCTGTTTTGTGGCAATTATAAGCTGCCACATTTGAATGGCAGTATTATAATTTTTTAAAATAAATCCATAAAACGGAAGAGAGGCAAGAGGAATGCATCATGCATCTCAACAGAAGTCCAATGTTCCCTTGCCAAATTTGCCAAGTTTTTCAGCTGGAGAAAGGACGCAACACTTTTCTTGGCCATCTAAAACATAGACGCTAAGCCACTTTTTGCCAATCCTATTTGGACTCACTTTTCAAGTACTGGTGGGATTACCAACTCAGGGCGCATCAGTGCGAGATTCTGCAGAGCTTGGGCTGCTTCTAGGCTTCCAGTTTTGCTGAACATTGCTAAAAGAACAGGCTGAATAATACATTCTACAAAGTCTGTTATATCCTGGTCGGTGAGTTTATGGCTGTCAGGCACAGGAGTAAGCCAAGTCGTCTTCTTGTAACGCTCACGATGCAATCTTCTGACAACGCTACTGGGTAGCCGCTGAAGCAGCTTCATTAGCTTGTTCTACAGAAAAGACAAGAGAATCAATTTCAGTCACACAGCAGTAAGAAGAGCTACAAAAGCTATTTTGCCCTCTCTACACTTAAGTGCATTAACAATCAGTCAGTTTCTGGGCTATTTGTCAAGTGGTCTAATTTATCCTATTCCCTTAAAATACATATCCAGGGCCAGGTGACTAAGAGCCTATTTGGACATTCAATTTATTTTCCATGTAACATGACCAGATTATCCTTGAGAGACAATCGAGTGGAGGGCGTAACTTGTATCCAAGCTGGCCAGATACAGCCAAAGCTACTTGGAAACAATGTATGTGAATAAAGTGGTTAAGAGTTTTGTATTTATGGGCGTCACCGACCACACCTTTCATTTTCCACCACGATGGTGGTGTTAAACTAAGTTTTATTCACATCAGAACAACTGCAATTAAGGAACTCAACTCAGTCATGTTCATTAATTTGCATGGGTCTTCTCTAAATAAATCCTAGTTGAATATCACCCAGTATTTTCAACGTCTGAATCAATCTAAAAGCAAGTTTAGAGAAAACTAGTGTGCAGCTATACTAGTACAATTAAATAAGATGGCCTACTCAGAATACAATGCATCAGCAGCTGAAGAAAATGAAGAGAACTAAGATTCCACTCCAAGACAAACACTGAAGTGCTTGATGTCAAGATCAGAAATAAATATATATACACACATAAATCCTTACCAACCAGCGGCCGTTATTTGAGGGATGGTAAAAAGAGGCAATGCTTTTGAATAACCCAGACAAGTGCTTCTGTACAAGCTTGCTTGGTCCACCCTGTCCAGAAACAAAGATAAACCAAGTTATTTGATACAACTTCAAAGAACACGAACAGGGCCAAAATGCAGTTATAAACCACTCAAATTTTAATGGGCCCCAAGATAAAGGATTAATAAAGGGTTAGAGTTGCAACATGTTCTTTTCAGTAGCAGGGAACATACTGAGGTGGAAAGCCAAACCCAGCACAAAATATTTATAATGTTTGACAATCACGTGTAGGGGAAACCAACCTTCTCAGTTATCTAAACTGTGCCCTCAAAAGGTTTTCAAAATATGAACTACAGAAGTTCCAATTTCCAAAATGGAAGGCTGGAATTTACAGGTTCACTGTGGGGCAGCTAGCACCAAAACCCACACAAAACAGATGTAATGTACTGTATGTAGTTTTCCTGTTAATTCACCCCCTAAAAACAAGTATCTGACCTATCTGTCTAGTACTAGTTAAAACAAATTCAAAAACATTCTCATACTAGTTTATAATTCAGAGGATCTGAAGGAGAAACTTCCTTTTTCTAGTTCGAATCAGAAAACTTCATTTTGATCTGACTCCATTTTGTATCACACTGGTGTATGAACTCTTAACTAACCCTTCCTATTAGGGAAAAAATTGTTCTTTGGTAGGAACGATGAGAAACCGGTGTCCTGGTACATTGACAGAATGTATCATTAATCTCTGAAAACAATAACCATAGCAACAACTGAAGGAATGCTAGGAGATCAGCTAGGTGGAACGATTGCATTTAATCTTGAAGTCAATTGAAAAATGGATATATTAATCAAACATAAATGAAAGAGGAAGCTAGCAGACAGCCTATCTTCTGCTGTGTATGCGCTGATAACCTCTAGGTTAGATTACTGCAGCACATTATATGTGGGTTTGCCTCTGAAGAGTTCAGAAACTTCAGCTGGTGCAGAATTCAGCAGCCAACTTGCTCATGTAACACCAATCCTGGCACTTTAAGTATATAACACCAATCGTGGCCCAACTTCACTGACTGCCAATTAGTTTCTGGGTCAATACAAAGTGCTGGTTCTGACCTATAAAGCCTTAAATGGCTCACCAAAGCAATACTTTAAGAACCGCCTCTCTTCATATGAACCAACCCAGACCCTGCAATCATCATCTAAGTCCCTTCATTGTGTGCTCCCTCCACAAGGTCCTCAAGGTGGAATGTTCTCCCCAGAGAGGCTCACTTGATGCCTTCATTAGATATCTTTAAGAGCCAGTCAAAAACATTATGCCTCTCCCAGGACTTTGGCTAATTACCGTATTTTTCGCCCCATAAGACGCACCGGCCCATAAGACGCACCTAGATTTTTGGGGGGGAAATAAAGGGAAAAAATTTTATTTCCCCCCCAGGTGCGCTGCGCTACACCAGGAGCTTGGGGCGTGCGGAGCTCAGCGCGCCCCAAGCTTCTGCGTGCCGGCAAGGTCTCCGCTAGCGTGGGAGAGCCGGGCGCCTCTCCCAGGGCTAGCGGACCCCTGCGCTAATCCAGAAGCTTGGGGCAGGCTGAGGTCAGCGCGCCCCAAGCTTCTGCGTGCCGGCAAGCAGTCCGCTAGCCCTGGGAGAGCCGCGGGGCTCTCCCAGGGCTAGCGGATCGCTGCGCTATACCAGGAGCTTGGGGCGTGCTGAGCTCAGCGCGCCCCAAGCTTCTAGGTGCGCGCAAGCAGTCCGCTGCCGCCCCAAGCCTCGCGCACCCGGCAGGAGGTCCCACCGGGTGCGCGAGGCTTGGGGCGGCAGCGGACTGCTTGCCCGCACCTAGAAGCAGCGCGCCCCAAGCTTCTAGGTGCGCGCAAGCAGTCCGCTGCCGCCCCAAGCCTCGCGCACCCGGCAGGAGGTCCCACCGGGTGCGCGAGGCTTGGGGCGGCAGCGGACTGCTTGCCCGCACCTAGAAGCTTGGGGCGCGCTGAGCTCAGCGCGCCCCAAGCTTCTAGGTGCGCGCAAGCAGTCCGCTAGTCTTGGGAGAGCCGCGGGGCTCTCCCAGGGCTAGCGGATCGCTGCGCTACACCAGGAGCTTGGGGCGTGCTGAGCTCAGCGCGCCCCAAGCTTCTAGGTGCGCGCAAGCAGTCCGCTAGTCTTGGGAGAGCCGCGGGGCTCTCCCAGGGCTAGCGGATCGCTGCGCTACACCAGGAGCTTGGGGCGTGCTGAGCTCAGCGCGCCCCAAGCTTCTAGGTGCGCACAAGCAGTCCGCTGCCGCCCCAAGCCTCGCGCACCCGGTGGGACCTCCTGCCGGGTGCGCGAGGCTTGCAGACACTCGCCCGAAGCAGGGGGAGCCCTCCCGAGGGCTCCCCGTGCTTCGGGCGACAGGCTGCCGCCCCAAGCCTTGCGCACCCGGTGGGACCTCCTGCCGGGTGCGCGAGGCTTGCAGACACTCCCGCACGCGCTCTTCCGGCTGGGGAGGTGACGCGCGGCTATAGAGGCTCCTGCCATAGCCGCGCGTCACCTCTCCAGCCGGGAGAGGGTCGCGGGGGGCTGCTTTAGCCCCGTGCGCGTGCTCTCCCGGCTGGAGAGGTGACACGGGGCTGTAGAGGTTCCTGCCATAGCCGCGTGTCACCTCTCCAGTCGGGAGAGGGTCGCGGGGCTATGGCGTCTTCGCTCCATAGGACGCACACACATTTCCCCTTCATTTTTGAAGGGGGAAAAGTGCGTCCTATAGAGCGAAAAATACGGTAAACAACTTATGGCCTTTTAAACTCCAGGGGGAGGGATTCTTTTTTTTGTTTTGTTATTATGTTACATATTTTTGCTTTTTAAATATCATAACCCACCCTGCATTCCTCAGACAAAGGGCAGTATGGAAATTTAATAAATAAAGAATAGGATAAGTAGACAAAAGTTAATAATGAAAGACACTGATGAATCACATGTAATCACATATTATTGTAATGAAAGGTTGGGGAGGCACAGCCAGAGGAGCCATAAAGTTCTGATGGTCTTAGGTTTCACGAAGTGGGTTGTAACTGCTATAGAATGTTTTGTTGTAATCGTATGACTGACTAACAGTAGCACCGAAGTGTATAAAATTACATCACGTTGCAGTCTTCCTGTAATTTTTGTGTGTGCTTGTAGCAATAAAAGCCTAGTTTTTACTTCAAGCCTGTGCCTGTTTGGCATTCCATTGGGGACCCCCTTCAAACAGACCCCTAGGAATCTCTCTGTCAGATCAGCTGTGAGAGCGCTACTTTTTAAACACGCAAGCATACAGAGAGCAACGGATATGCTCTCATAATCTACAACAGAGATCTGTGAGGCTACCTGACACCTCGCCAACATCAGATTAAGCAGTTTTATCTGACCCCAGCAGCCCTGCCAAACTGATTTATAAACCAGTATGTGATTAAGAGGTTTGTGGTGTAGTGGTTAAGAGCGGTAGCCTCGTAATCTGGGGAACCGGGTTCGCGTCTCCGCTCCTCCACATGCAGTTGCTGGGTGACCTTGGGCCAGTCACGCTTCTTTGAAGTCTCTCAGCCCCACTCACCCCACAGAGTGTTTGTTGTGGGGGAGGAAGGGAAAGGAGAATGTTAGCCGCTTTGAGACTCCTGAAGGGGAGTGAAAGGCGGGATATCAAATCCAAACTCCTCTTCTTTCACTCATAAAGAAAAAGGTTGTTTTCAGGAGTGAGATAAATCCCACGTGTCTCTTGGGGCTTTTTTGAGGTCCTGGGCAAACCAGAAGACATGATGCCCTGGGATGCTTCCGGCTACATGGTCATGGCTTAATTACTGAGTATGATCACCTACGTAGTAAGAGCCCAGGACAGAATGCTCTCCCTTAAGAAGCTAGCCACACCAACTCTTGGTTATGTAGCACAACTTTATTTATTCCCAAGCTTGTGGGCCAGCCAAAATATTTATCATCATAAACCTGCTTAAATACCAGTGTTTGGCTAACTGGGGAGAGGGAGGGAAGGTGTAGAGAAAATTAAAGGGTCCTACCAGCATGGCTGTAATCCACATGACTGCATGCCCAATGTCATATGCATTTGTTAGGAATCGTGGCACTAACACTTGGTTGCTTCCCACTGGAAGATTCAAACTTCGCAGTATTCTGGTAAATATCTGTAGAAAAAGTAATTCCACAATCAAACAGCCGAAATGCATTATGAACGGTGTTTGGTATTTCTTACAGTGCGTAAGAAAAGACGCACAGTGCTTTCAGAATAGATCCTGGAAAACTTTCAGGTAAGGAAGTGTCTGCAACTTCATTTCAACAGAACAATCTTTTGTCCACCTGAGCCATCTTGAGATCGCCCTCAATTTATGTACCATTTACTATTGCACAGAAAGTCCACATCTCTACAAATTGGTTTGGAATTTCTTGCTGCTGCATCCCTTGCTAGCATCCGCAAAGCATCTGCTTATGAGTTGCTAAAAAAAATTAAGTCCCGCCGTGCCTCCAGAAATTATCATTGCAAGTCAGTCAACTAAAGCTAAGCAAAAACCCACTTTCTCAGCAGTGGCCACTAAATCTCATGCTTAAGCTTCCTACATTACTGTGCACCCTGAGAGAGGCTTGGTAGTAAGCTAATATGTTCCAGAAGAGTTTTAAAACTATGGAACAATTGTTATGATTAAGTAAGGCTTAAAAGGCCTCAAGGCCTTTTTACAGAAGCAATTTAGCACAAGCTATAAGAATGAGATGGTAATTAAAAATTATAATTAGGGAGTCACAGACACTTGCAGCAGGCAGGAGAACAAAACAGAGGAAGGGACAAAGTTCCTCCCCATATATCAGCCTTCTCCAGCCTAGTGCCCCCTAGATGTTTAGGGATACAAATCCCATCAGGAGAGGACTATAGCTCTTATGTCCTGCTTATGAGTTTCCAGGGGCATCTAGCTGGCCACTGCAGCAAATAAGATGGTGCACTATATGGTCCTTTGGCCTGATCCAGCCCTGCTCTTCTTACCTACATAGGCAGAGGTTGTCAGTAAAGTAAAACTATACTAAGCAAGCAAACAATTCTCATGTTATCCTTGTTTTAATATTATTCCTTCTATATATTAGATATTACCTTTGGAATATAGGGATCCCAGTCAATGTAGCCTATGTTATCAGTGGCCAAGCGTGCAAAAAGGTTGACTAGGTGCTGGAAAGAAAAAAACCACAGATAACTTTTTCAGTACAAGCTTTGCTCCTGCTTCTTCCCTTAACTGAACAGAGGTCATACAAGAGAACTTCAGTACATACAAAATGGGATTAACAGCACATGGCCAAAAGTTTCAACCAACCAAATTGCAAGGGTACTTGATCAAAAGATAATTTCAACTTTAGCCCCAGGGGGTGGGGTGTCAAACACTCTTAGCCCGCACTCCCTCCTCCTCCTTTATGGTAAAAGAGGAGAAATTTAGGAGATTCCCTTTCTAGTTTTAGTTATATGCAGCTTGCAACATTCTCACTTTTGACTTTCAGGTCTCTCGAATGGACAGTCATTTTAATAAGTGTTTACTTACATTGTTGTACATTGTCCTGGCACTTTGCAAGTGTGTGATACATAAATACTTTTGTAAATACTAAATTATAAAATGTAATTCGGGAGCAGAATTATGGTTAATACTAACTAAGATTAATTTCAACAAGCCAGCTTTAGGAACCATGGTTTGTAATTTACTTGTTTGAAACTAATCATAGCTAGAAGCAAACTCTCCCAAACTCCTCCTTCTGGCCATGTGGGAGGAAGGGGTGTGCATACCAAAGACTTGTTGCTGCTTCTGCATGTAATACTAAACCACAGCTTAACGAAGGGGTCAGCAACCTTTTTTCAGCTGTGGGCCGGTCCACCATCCCTCAGACCATGTGGTGGGCCGGACTATATTTTGGAGAGAGAAAATGAACGAATTCCTATGCCCCACAAATAACCGAGAGATGCATTTTAAATAAAAGGACACATTCTTCTTATGTAAAAACATGCTGATTCCCGGACCGTCCGCGGGCCGGATTGAGAAGGTGATTGGGCCGAATCCGGCCCACAGGCCTTAGGTTGCCTACCCTTGACTTAACCGATGTTCACATGCAGCCTATGTCTGCCCCAGGCTTGAAAGCTAACACAATGCTGATGTGAGAAATACAAAATTCAAGGGCCTGAAGTCATGCTTTACTTTACAGAACTCTGACAGTTCAATAATATTTATGGCAAACAAAAATAGAGCCCTTTGCCAGAGCCATATGATTTCTCTGCAAATAAAAAAATCATAGTAAACTGGTGTGATCTGAAAGAATTAGAAAGTACACCCATTTCAATGGCCTAGATTTTGACTTTCAGCTTGGAAAAACAACATTACAAAAAGGTTACAAAATGAAAATTTCGCAAGTAAGAATGTAAACAGGAAGAAGAACCCAACCAACGATGGGCTTCTTTATTCAACTACTGGGCACATACGAATCCTAAATAATCACAGCCCACCCTAGAACTAATATTCCTGGTCCAATTGCAACACTTTGGTGACAGGGGGGAGTGGGGGAAAGAAGCCAAAGCAGGAATACTTACTCCTTCCCACTGCGGAAGATTCTGAACTGAAACCCACAGGCCTAGAAACTCATCAAACCAGAGCCTGCAAGACAATGAAATCAGGCAAACAGATTTGTTGCTACGCCAAATTCATCACTCCCATTCTTAATAAGAAACACTGCTCCCACCCTAATCATAGTAACAATTAATGCTCGGTATTCAAAATATGAAGTGCTATATAAATATTAAATGGCGCACATAATTATCTCAGAAATCATTACACCATCCCACAATGTCAGTCATTATTAGTTATAGTGCAGATGGTAGATTGTTAAGAGCAGCTTGCTTAAGGCCAGTTAGAGAGCATATGGATGAAGAAGAAGAAATTAAAATGGGTGTTTCTGACTCTGACTGAAGGTTTCAGGCACTTTTCCTAGTCTCATACAGAATGTTATCAAAAGATGTCCTGCGGAAAACGCCATTTTTTTTTATCAGTGGCCTCCAACACCCAATACTGCTTTATCCCTTGGTACTGTTGTTCCCCTTCCCACTCAAATCATTTCTAAACCCACAGTTGGATAATTGAAATTTGATTATTTTATAGCTGCTCCAGACTCCCGTCGCTATACAGTGGTGCCTCGCAAGACAAAAATAATCCGTTCCGCAAGTCTCTTCGTCTAGCGGTTTTTTCGTCTTGCGAAGCAACCCTATTAGCAGCTTAGCGCTATTAGTGGTTTAGCGGCTATTAAAGGCTTAGCGGCTTAGCGGCTAAAAGGCTATTAGCGGCTTAGAAAAAGGGGGGGAGCGAAAAAAATTGCAAGACTTGCAAGACGTTTTCGTCTTGCGAAGCAAGCCCATAGGGAAATTCGTCTTGCGAAGTGCATCGAAAAACGGAAAACCCTTTCGTCTAGCGGGTTTTCCGTCTTGCGAGGCATTCGTCTTGCGGGGCACCACTGTATTAGACACTGGCACATGCCTATTAAGGAGTATTTGCCACTACTGGTCACAGAGCGTTTGAAGCAATGGCAAGGTGCCGCTTGGAGATTCCATTGTGATGTTCAATCACTCAACAATCAATCACATCTGAAGGAGGAAACTCAAACGGCAACACACCTTCAAGCCATGCGGCGAGGCTACCAGGAGAAAACATGATAGGGGAAAGCTGGTATTCAGAGACTCAGGAAAGGGAATGACTTTTTTTCATACTAACCATAACGAGGTCATTTTATGTTCTATTTCATAGAGATGGTGACATGCCTAAAGCAGCTCAAAGCTCATAAACAAGCAAGCATAAATCTATAGTGCATACTGACAACTGACTGGCTTGCAAAATAGCCACTGTCTGGTCACCCATGACAAGTAAGAACTGCCTTCTGATGATCAGATGGGGAAATGTTACAACTGTTAGGGTGTTTTGTTTTGGGTTGGGTTTTTTAGGTTATAAGTGGCGTATGTATGTATGTCTGTATGTGTATAAGTGCTACTAACAGTTTTAGATTTGTAAAATTGATTGAGGACTTCAAAGAGAGGTGAGATGCCAGCAGCACAAAATCACTTTTCCATACAATCATTATTCTACCCAAACCTTAGAACCCTGTGCTTGGAACTAAGTCCTGCTGGCTGGAAGGGAAGCTTACTTTGAAGGAAGTGCTGTCAACATTAGAAGCTAAAAAGCAACAACGTAAGCTCAGTATACGACTTAAAAACAAAGCAAAAGCCTCAAAACGCACAAAATAGCAAAGTATGGTAAACAGTATGACTGACACACACTGATAATATCAATAAAACAGAGTGAGTCCATGTGGAAAGGCAGCCTCCTTGAATCTAGGAAGTCCAAATATATATAATAATAATAATAATAATAATAATAATAATAATAATAATAATAATAATTTTTATTTATACCCCGCCCTCCCCAGCCAAGGCCGGGCTCAGAGCGGCTTACAAGCAATAATAAAAACAAGATGAGTGATTACAACTTAAAAACAAAAATAAAATACAACATTAAAATAATGGAACATTAAAATATTAAAATGGAGCCTCATTGCAGGAGAAGGAAAAGAAAAAAAGAAAAAGGGGGCGGAGGGAATCAAATTGGCTCCAATCCAAAGGCCAGGCGGAACAACTCTGTCTTACAGGCCCTGCGGAAAGAGATCAGATCCCGCAGGGCCCTGGTCTCATGAGACAGAGCGTTCCACCAAGTTGGGGCCAGTGCTGAAAAGGCCCTGGCTCTGGTTGAAGCCAATCTAACTTCCTTAGGGCCTGGGACCACTAGGGTGTTGATATTTATGGACCTTGAGGCTCTCCGTGGGGCATACCAGGCGAGGCGGTCCCGTAGGTACGAGGGTCCTAGGCCGTGAAGGGCTTTAAAGGTCAAAAGCAGCACCTTAAATCTGACCCTGTACTCCACCGGGAGCCAGTGCAGCTTGAAAAGCACTGGATGAATATGCTCCCATGGCAGAGACGCTGTGAGGAGCCTCGCTGCAGCATTCTGTACCCGCTGGAGTTTCTGGGACAGCTTCAAGGGCAGCCCCGCGTAGAGCGAGTTACAGTAGTCAAGCCTGGAGATGACTGTCGCATGGATCACTGTGGCCAGGTCGGGGCGGGAAAGGTAAGGGACCAACTGCTTGATGCGGCGAAGGTGGAAAAATGTCGCCTTGGCTGTTGCTGTGACTTGCGCCTCCATGGAAAGGGAGGCATCAAGGATTACACCCAAACTCTTAACGGAAGGCAATGGCACTAATTGGGCCCCCGCAAGAGAAGGGAGTTGGTCCCTCATCCCCATGCTATCCCGACCTAGCCATAGGACCTCTATCTTCGAAGGATTTAGTTTCAATCGGCTCCCACGAAACCATCCAGCCACAGCTTCCAAGCATCTGGTCAGTGTGTAAGGGGCCGAGTTGGTGTGGCCATCCATCAGTAGATAGAGCTGAGTGTCATCAGCATATTGATGACAGCCCAGCCCAAAGCTCCGGATAATCTGGGCAAGAGGGCGCATAAAGATGTTAAAAAGCATTGGGGAGAGAATTGCGCCCTGCGGCACTCCACACACCAAGGAGTGGCGTGACGACATTTCCCTCCCTAGTGCCACCCTCTGTCCCCGACCAGAGATAAAAGAGCACAACCAGTTACGGGCTATGCCCTGTATCCCCACGTCTGCAAGGCGATGGTCCAGAAGATCATGATCGACCATGTCAAAGGCTGCTGACAAATCTAAAAGGATCAGCAGTCCTGACCCGCCTCGATCCAGTTGTCTACGGATATCATCTGTTAGGGCAACCAGAGCCGTCTCCGTCCCAAAACCAGGACGGAAACCGGACTGAAATGGATCTAATGCTGATGATATATAACGTTTGCTATGATGGGGTGTGCCTTATCAGCGTTTGCCACCCATCAGGATGAAAGCAACCACTTATAAAGCTATGCAAGGAACTCAAGGATGGGACACAGTCCAGAGGGGAGGCATTCTGGGGACAGGCACTTTAATAAGTGTGGCTTAATATGACCTTGAAGTGATAAGCCCAAAGAGAAACAACTGAGATATGAAGCCACTTAATGAGAACATTCAAGGACAGCCTGAAACAGCTTGGAGATAAATATGGTGCTGTCTCAACTGATGAGGGCAGAAAATATGAGGAAGCATAGTTTCTGAATGTCTATTGCGCCAACTGTACAGTTCGCTATCCAACTTTTGACTGTATTCCATAACTGCATCTATATTAACACATGCAGCTTGATTTCGTTCTCTCCACTCCCTACCATGTGATTTCTAAGAGACCATTTACAAACAGAGATCATTGTTCCTGCAAAGAGGCAAAACCCTTGCTCAGATTCTAAGCAAGATTTCAAACTTATTGGAGACATATTCTGCTAAGAAATCCACTGGGGGGCAGGCTTCCGCCCATCAACTTCTAACTACTTCCCACACATATGTGTACATATTTGTACACATATGTACAAATATTACCCCAATCTTTTAGCAATAGTTGCTTGATAAAGAAGCTGCAAATTCTGAAAAAGGAGCCAGAATAAAATATGCTTATGGCAAAGTCTGCAGCTTAGGTACACTGGGAACAGATCCTGATCACTCAAGAAGCCACGGCTGAGATACAATGAGCTTCTGTAAGTGTGGCCAACTTCTAGGGCATGACTAAGGTAATATTTTTACTCCCCCCCCCCCTTGAATTGCAAGCCTCAATGTCACATCACAAACTGCTTTTGAAACTCTCCTCATTCAAAACAAGCTTGCCTAGTGGCACAGGGATATGCTGTTTGAGAAATGCAAGCCTAAAGCACCTTTGGACGCAACTAGTCATGCAAATATTTGCATCAATGCATGGTTCCCTTAAACCTGCTTCGTATTTCATTGCTGACAAACTAAAAAAAGATTCAAAAGAGCCACAGTCCATTCATTAGAAATTTTAACCCTTGGCACCATTATTATAGCACTGAAATGCACAGGAACTGAAAGCCAAATTGAAACATGCCAAATCTATTCACACATGTCAATGACCAGAACCTCTTTAATCAAAGGAATGCCAGCTCCAGGATTGTGGGAGTCCATGAACAAAGCAAGGAACAGGTAGGGTAGGCAAACAAGAGTTCTCTCATGCTGCCTCTGACCTTCCTAAGCACATCTTGCAATATGAAAAAAGTAGTGCACTTGGGATAATGGGAATTTTGCCAGTTTTGAGCTACCAGCGAATACACAGCCTTACCTCCCTTTGGAGACAGGCACTGGAGCCTGAACCGAAAGTCTAGACATTAAAAGGCTTGGTTTGTTTAAGGCTTAGGGCTCCAATATGATTCTGCACCCAAATCAAGTTATTAGAGTTGGTACATCAGTCAATAAAAAGCAATGGTATCTACAGTATTCTTGCTGTAGAAAGAAAATAGTCAGGCAATGATGCTCAATATCAGCAACTCATTTGCTTCCCACTCAAGAACTAGAACTTTAATTGAATATATATAGAGAGGGGGGGGGAGAGAGAGAGAGAGAGAGAGAGAGAGAGAGAGAGAGAGAGAGAGAGAGAGAGTATCAATTGTAAGAGAGTTAATTCTGGAGATCAGCTCTCACGTAAACTGATTAGATCATTCCTGTTACAAACAGGCATTCAGAATGTAACTCTACAATGAAGTACATGGTGCAGTTCATTACATATATAATTTATTCAAAAGCCTTCCATGCGATAGATTGTTCAGTGAGAACATCTTGAAGTAACTAAGACCAACTCACCTAAAGCCTTTGTGGTGGAGTTCTGGAGGAAGAGTGGTAGGCAGAAACAGTTCAAAGTAAGTGATGGCCTTCTGCATAGTAACATCAAAAGGGCACATTAGCGGCCGCCATTCATCTAGCATCTCGGCTGTTGCATTTTCGGGGAAATACCTAAAGGGAAAGAGGGATGTGATGGGTTGGCTCATATGCACAAGTGGTAATTCAGCAACATATTTAATCAGATGGGTAGAATTCACTGACACAAGGTGCAGCGATAGAAGCCACTAGGCTCAGGCGTCTTTTTAAACAGCATTGGAGAGAATGAAGGAAAGGTGATCATGGTAGCTAAACAGGACCTCAGTGTACAGAGGCAATAAGCCCTGAAAACCAGTAACGGAGGGAGGGGGCAAAAGAAGATGGGATTGCCATCACTTGCATGGCCTGACTGTGGCCATTCATAAGGTATCTGGCTGGCTTCTATTCTAGATGGACCTTTGGCCTGACGCAGAAGGACAAAACAGATGTTCTTATGAGAACTGGAAGCAGGAGAGAGAGAGATCATGCATTTAAAGAGTGCATGAGGGGACTGTAGTGATGTGCAGCCAGGTCTCCCAAGCAGAGCCCAGAAGCCATGCTCCCACCCAACAGCCACACATTTGGCAAAAGCAAAACTATAACTTTGCTTATAAAATGTGTGGCGGTAAAAAATAATCTCACAATAAAGAATAGTCACTTAAATATTTAAGTGTTTAATTAAGTATTAATTAGGAAGATTAAGTGTTTTTTAATGTACGTAAATTTGCTTTTTCTTTTTTCTGTATTTTCTTTTCTTTTTTCTTAGTTGTTTTTTCTTTAATTTTCTTTTTGTAGTATGAGATTGTAAATTCTTTGTATAAGTGTGCAATTTAAATAAATAAAGATATTCTTTTAAAAAAAGTTTGTGTCATTAACAGTATGCCGGGTTTATACAATGCTGACAACATTCTTTATGCATTAGTTCCCAAACTACACAAATAGAACAATAAGACTCTCTTTTTTGGAGACCAGTGTTTAGCTTGCCCCAATGGTAGATAGTGGCCCAAACAAGATCTGAGAGGAGATAATTCATTTGGAAAGATTTACTTTAAGTATGTCAGTGAATGCATTTCCGTCTATAAAATATACAAGCATAATAGTATCAAAGAAAAATTAACAGCACATTATATGTGAATGCATCTTGGGGAATGAAAAATATAAGGAACAGCACAGTTACATGAAAGGGTTACAATATGTCAGATTAAGATTAACCTGGCCCAACTACTTTGTTTATGAATGAGATAGAAGTAGTTCTTAACACAAGGAGTCTTCTAACCAAAAATATGTTCATGTCATAACTGACATATTTATTAACAACAAATAACTATAGTCTTCACTACTGAGTAAGTGGGGAGGAGGGAATTAAAAATTGCTTACACAATTTAATCTCTCAGGGATGCATGTGTTCTATTTTCCACCAGTAGCTTCATGAATTTAAAAGTGCAGTATCTGAAGGGCTTCTGTTGCCCACTGCTGATGGCAAAACCCCATAAACACACAGGACTTCCCCCGCTTTCATAAAAGGCTAACGGGAATGCCCCCTTACCCACATGTAGAGCTATCTTGCCATTTAAGTCTTTAAAGAGAAAATATTTCTCTTCAAGAAATACATAACGGCTTTGAAAGTTGTTAAAAGTACTTACGGTCTACAGTTTTTCACGAGGGTTTTCAAAACACTTTCTACAGAGCTAAAAAAAGAGAGAGAGAGAGAGAGAAAGGTTAGGTAAATTACATGATCCTATTTCAAGTGAAGTATATCAAGACAATTGCCTGATTGGGCAAAGATTACGATGCTACTGATGCAATTAGACATCTTCTTGTGTGCATGCAGCAGCTAATCTTCCTTTACTCTACAGACCTAATTACAAGGATTAAAGCTGATCTGCCCGATTCCTGACTCTGCTCTTTACTTCTCCTTGAGCTGTTGGGACATATAAGAGGAACCACCAATATAACAACTTATTTGATTATGTCATGTTCTGAACTAAGCAACTTTATCGGGTTTTGAATAAGAGAATGAGAAGTCACGTAACAGTCGATAAGAGCTCTGGGATAAAATAAGTTGACTTGTATCTTGTATTACTAAGGTATATTTCTAAAATGCATCAGCTCAACCTAATACAGAAAATGTGTCCATCTCCTGAATAAGTCATCCCTGGACCCTGATGACAGCTATTGATGGACGGCAAATATCCTCTTTACTAGATACAATGCTTCTCTTAAAGAATAATTAAGTTACTATAAAATCTGAATAAGAGCATGCTAGCCCTCAGTTAAATCTTTAAATTGAATCAATGCCTCTACCAGACAAAATGAGCCAAGGGAGACATTTCTGTGTAAAGAAGAACCTATTTAATATTTTCTCTAACAATACTACTTTACACTCTAGCTACCAAACATGCATTTCATTTTCACCTGATGAAAATAACCTGTTCTAGTTGGTTTAGTAATTTGACCCATCAGTCATGAGTATTTCATTTTTAAAATTTCATTTTCATTTTTGCTTTGTTTTGGCAAGAATGGAGCTGGACCAAGGCAGAGTGAAGCAGAAAGTGGCAACGCTAGAAAAAAATAAAAGACAAAATGGTCCAGGTCTCAGATTCATGTATTCCTAAACCAGGGGTAGGCAACCTAAGGCCCATGGGCCGGATACAGCCCAATCACCTTCTCAATCCGGCCAGCGGATGGTCCGGGAATCAGCGTGCTTTTACATGAGTAGAATGTGCCCTTTTATTTAAAATGCATCTCTGGGTTATTTGTGGGGCCTGCCTGGTGTTTTTACATGAGCAGAATGTGTGCTTTTATTAAAAATGCATCTCTGGGTTATTTGTGGGGCATAGGAATTCGTTCATTCCCCCCCCCCCAAAAAAATATATAGTCCAGCCCACGACATGGTCTAAGGGACGGTGGACTGGCACACGGCCGAAAAAGGTTGCTGACCCCGTGTCCTAAACCTTACAGGTGACTAAGATGATAGGAGCTTGTCGATGGGGTAAGCACTCCTGCGTAAGAAGCAGGGTCATAGTATGGCAGATCCTTTTCTTTCCACCTTCGTCTATGGCCTTCTATACCTCAAAGTGCCTTTTCTCATCTATGGTTGGTGTGCCAGCTATACCCTTTCTTGGATAAAGATGACCTTGCCACAGTGATTCATGCTCTTGAAATGTCAAGGTTAGATTGTAGTAACATGTTAAGGAAAGGTCTAACTTTGAAGAGTGTTTGGATAATTTTAACTGATTCACAATACTGTACGTTGACGATGTGACTGACAGGATATACTGCACTGAGCACATTACATGAATATTGAGACTATAGTTATCCACATTTCTGTCCAATTTGAAATGTTGGTTTTGATCTTTATAGTCCCAAGTTGTTCAAGACCGGAGCATTTTAAAGGCTGTATTTCCCAATATGAGCCTGCCCATCCAGTAAGACTCCTGATAGCTGCTGTCTATTAGTTGCTGCTGCTCGTCTGTTTAGCATTTATTTTGGGGTTTTAGTTTGTTTTAGGTTTATGTACAAATATACAAAAACTGAACTGATGTAGTTAAACTGAACTGTGGCAAAGCTGGGTAGAGATGCTTAAAAACAAATCTACCTGCCAACGTTTCTCACTTTTAACTAACTCATTTTTCTACACTTTGTAACCAGAAGGCATGCACACGTGTACTATGACATCGGTTGTTTCTGTCCAATAATTATAAACACAGATAGTTTAAGAAGTGCAGTGTGTTAGCCCTCAATGTCATCTATGAACTACTAAAGTTACATAAAAAGTAAAGTGAAAATAAGCAGTAATGTGATTATCATTGCTATTCAGAGCTACACTGTAGTGCATTTGTGAAGGTGAAACCTCTGACAGTGGTCGATGTGGATTATTCAAGCTGCTAAGCACACAAAACAATTTTTAATTCAGCTTCTCTGAGGAAAGGGAAAGCTGCCACTTCGGGGGAAATTAAAACTTCATGGAAGTGATAGGCAGAGACTAGAAATT